>NC_064620.1:346434962-347089800 GCF_023898315.1 Schistocerca nitens
CCTTTACATATGTTGCAGCTCCTCTTTTTTCTATGTTAAACTCTACACAAAAATGGTGCAAGTCTATACTCCCAGATACTCAACTTCTCCGTCATTGTGCTTACGTGGTATTCACAGAAGATCTATTACTTCAGAATTTTTCACATCATTTAGGCATACAATAAGCTCATCTATCTTGTTTTTCAACCCTCTGATGTTCTGATGAAACAAATTAATTTTATTTTTCTGGAAACTGTTACATATACTGTTGTCTTGTACTGCTCCCCCCAAATTTCTTTTGCTACTCTCTGTCTGTAACCTGACTCTAAGCTAAAAAAATGTGGCCCTTTGATTCCATTAATCACAGGGTTGTTATCTTGTCTCTGAGCGATGTGCTCAGCTACTCTTTCCTTCCCCCTTGTATTCAGTTGCAGGCCATGATTAGTGTACCCGATCTCCCAATTGCAGCAACAGCCCCAGCACAGATATGAGACTTTGTTTCAGTCAAAAGCAATTCACTTAGCTCTTTGTTCCTGTGGCTAACAGCTGTGTTAACCCAGGGTTGATCATATCACTGCAAAACCTCAACAAACCCCACACTGTTGTGAACTATTGCTGCTCCTATTTCCTCCAGGACCCTTTACTGTGTTGCTAGCCAGGCTGTTTCCTGCTTCTTGTACTGTAAGTACCTTATCCTCAGCATCAGAATATCTCCATAAAGGCCCCTGTGTTGTCTGTCACCTGGCTAAGCTTCCCACTAGAATTCACAATGCTTGTGGCCTGGTATTCTAAGACTGGCTTTTCCTGTAGCAATTGGCCTACACTTCTCCCATGACAGCTCCATAAAAGGGGAGAGTCTTTTCTTTCCACATGACTTTTTCATTGGCCTAACCTTCAAGTCATTCCTACGAGAATGCTTCACCCTATTAAACTCAAAAACTGGTTAATTGTGTGTCTCACCCTGAGTCATGCTCGATAGGAAATTATAAGTTTTAAGGGCTGTGCTGAGATGCCAAAATATGTTGTTTACAGGTAAAAATAAATTAGAAAAAAAGTCTGCAAGAGGGAATGTTATATGTATAGGGTGAAGCAGCTAAGACCCCAACTACATCCAAAACAAGTAAATGTGTTGCGATGTAGCTTTGCTAAGTTACGGTGGATTGTGTGGTGAATTTTCTGACCTGTGCAAGTAATTTTTAATGTTGATAGCTGCTGAATTATGACAACAGCTTAGTTTGTTTAAAATGGGACTGTATACTTTTATCTTTTGTGTGGACAGAGCCTTTGAAGTAAACTTATAGAATTTTATCAAATAGTAACAAAATAAGTGTGTGGTAAACCACTGTCCCTGATCAGAAGACAAACCTCTGCCCTACAGTACCAAAATAAACACACCTGACTCAGGGACTGTTTGTATGTGTACCTCTGTACTTCATGTCCATCGGCTTGTGCTCTGCTGTTTTAGCAGTTGGACAAGTTGCTCATGAAGTTCTTCAGAGTTACACAATGTACGTGACATTGGAAAAAGTGGATGTACTTATAGTTTGTGGTGGGTGTTGTTGATCAAAAACTTTCCATCTGAGGGAGTTGCTGCAGGTTATATGCAATGTAGAAAATTCTGATGCGAGTGTATAAGTACCAACATCTAGGCATGGCATTAGTGTGGCATTCATGTCTTTCCAACATGTGTATGAGAAATGAGGAAATGTGAACTATGGCAACATTATCATCAGATCCATCCAGACAGGACCAATGTACTGTTATCCTTTTCTTGGTTGCCAAAGGACAAAAACCAGTACACATCCATCGGAGAATGGAGAGTGTGCAGGGCAGCATGTCTGTTGAAGAACCATTGTTGCAGAATTATCATGTGCCTTGAAGGGTTGATGATTCCTGTCGGATGAGGGTATGCAGCAGGCAGTTACGGACTTCTTCATGCAGCAGGACACACTATTTTACAAATGGGTATTTTCATCCTGGTATATTGGTGGGATGATTGCCTCAATGCTCATGATGATTTTGCCTGATTGGCATACTGATTCTGGAGAGAACTTGTGCAGTTTTATTATGAAAGATATGCCAAACCATTATGATCTGTCTTTGAAAGTGTAAAAAAAACACGAGAGTTTGGAAGTGTTAGATATAAAATATCATTCTTTGCAAAATGCATTACTAGTTATATCAAAATCCCTGTCAGCTGAGAGAAGTGGATAAAAAACTGCCTTGGTCTGTCAATGCGTGGTGTAGGCTTTTCAAGAATTGCGCGATTCATCTATGTTTTATTGATTGGGTTCCAAATAGCTACAAGTGTGTCTACAATTCCTAACAGATATGCTGCTGTGGTTATTGGAAGACATCCCATTGGCCATAAAGTTCTCTATGTTGCAGCAACATATTGGGAATTCTACCTGTCCTGCACAGATAATTGCAAAGTATCTTAACAGAACATTTGGAGATTGTTGGATAAGTTGTCCAGGAAAAATAAAGTGGCCTGCATGCTCATGAGACTGAAAACCTCTTGACTGTAGGAAAAATTAAAACACAATGTAAACAAGGAAAACTAACAAGTCATTAAGATGTGAAATACCTTATAACATGGGCCTGTGCTGTGATAAATGCAGGTACAATTCAGTGTGAAGTAGTATCTGTCCAGAATTGTATATATCTGTGCTTGGGGTCAACCTTTTGAGTGCTTGGTACGATAGTCATAATAACACTTGGAGAATGTAAACAGGAATTCTTGGCAGAAAGATTACATAGTTTTCATGAAACCCTGTTGGATAAATTTAGAGAACCTATATCCAAAGTTTTCTGTGCAGCCATTATGTTGCGGCCAATGAATATCTTTTGTAGGGACCATGATAAAAAGATAAGAGAGATTTGGGTGCGTACAGAGGTGTACAGGCACTCAATTTTCTTTTGCTCAATATTAGAAGGGAATAAAACAGAAAACTCGTGACACTGGTATGATTTACCCTCTGCCAAGCACTGTATAGTGGCTTGTGAAGCATTTCTGTGAATGTAGCTTTAGATATAGATGTAGAATAAACACGCAAATTGTACATAGGTTGTATCTATGCTTTTATTTGGTACAGCAGAGTAGACAACTGTGCAGACAGCAACACAGTGGTTTGTGGTTATGTTATTTTGTTTCTATCTGATCAAGTTCCACACATTATGCCACCGAATTTCTCCTGGAAAGACCTTTCCTATGCTGCAGAAAAAAATACATAGCTCCATAAAAACAAAAACAACAGTGGTGTCATAATTCAGAAGCTATAAATGCTAAAAAATTACTTGCATGTGTCAGAGGATTTACCATATTACGGTATTCACAACTACTTATTAAAAACCACTCCTTGATATATTTACTCATTCTGGATGTATTTTCGGTGGCTTGTTTTCATTGCCTCATTCTGTGTGTGTGTGTGTGTGTGTGTTTTCAAGGAATATGCCATAAAGTTGCAGCAATATGTTGTATAAACTTTTGTTGAGGTATGCTGATTATATCACTACCTGAAACTGTTTTGCAATTTTTAATCTTGCAGGGTGGCGGTGGTCTTGTGCAGCAATTGAGACGCAGTTACAGTCTGGGTGATCTGAGCTCAGATGTTGATGGTGACAGCAACAGTGGAAGAAAGGCACTACCAGAGGCTCAGGATAGGAACAGAGATCGAGAAAGGGTTGCATCAGGTGGAGGTGCATTATTTTAGTTTCAGACTTGTTTTCATATATTGACAGTATTCCATGACAGTTCTTAAGATGTCAGACAGCCTTCATTGTTTGTGTATCCTATCAGTGTGATTACAGTTTAAATGCTAGGAATGTCAGGCCAGTCATATGACATTTTCTGAATTCAGTAATCTGGGTTTTAGTTTCTCTCACATTTTACTAATTCTCAGGGTGTTCATCAGACTGCAGTGTTTGATTTGAGTGATTTAGTTACAATAATGGCTGTCATAGATACTTTATGTTAGTAATGCAGATGTACAGTACCTTCTTTTGAAGTGGACCATAGTCATCTTCTACTAAGCAAGGTGAGGCATTGGCTAAGTGTCGGAGTATATCTGGAAAATGCTAAGTTCAAATATATTTCAGTCAGTCTCAATATTAGAGAAGGAAAGTTGCTGCTTACTATATAGCGGAGATGCTGAGTTGCAGATAGGCACAACAAAAAGATTCACACAATTATAGCTTTTGGCCATTAAGGCCTTTGTGAACAATACACACACACACACACACACACACACACACACACACACACATGACTCTAGCCTCAGGTTTGATTTTTGCCTGATTTTAGTCAGTCTCAATAATTTTTTTTTTTTTTCACTGTCATCCAGAATTGCTCTAGGAGTGCTCATCTTACAAAATTACTGAAGTGTGTGGGAGCCATACCAAATAGGACTAACACAGAATATGTAACATTCAAAGAAGGCAGTTTGAGTGACCTAAGGTTCGTTTTGCTCAAGGGAGAGTGTCACAGAAATGTTGATAACCTGAATGGGCCGATGCTCAAAGTTAGATGCCATTTATCCTGTGATAGCCTATTTCCAAAGTTTTAACAACCAGTATTAAGTGAAAAATCTAGAAATGTACTTCAGTCTCCTGTGTAATGCTCCCATGGGGACCAAAAAGATAAGACTAGACTAGTTACATCGTGCACAGAGGCATTTAAGCAATCAGTCACTTCCTGTGCCCACTTTGTGATTGGAATGAGAAGTGCTACTAAGTACACTCCGCCCTGCACTTTACAGTGATTTGCAGAGTATACATGTAGATGTAGATTGCTACGATAGTTTATTCTGACAAAACCATAGGCGAGTCTTTGTAGCATCCTCCTCTGACTAAAGTGGTGCTGTTTTTGTAATAATCCTACTATTGAAACAATATTAATCTTCAGCGAAAACTCCTCAGTTGCTAAGCTGCATCTAGAGCTTTTGATGACTCCCATCATCAGTGGTAAAAATCTGTGTGTATCAAAATTCTGTGTATATAAGTAGAAAATGTGAAGCTCCTGGAATGTTGCAGAGGTTGGCTTGGTAAAATTTGATACATACTGACCACCGTGCAACACTCCCCATTGGACTAGTCATACTGGAGTGGGTGAGTGCATGTGTGACTGTGACGTGGTCATTGTAACCAGTGCCATTGTGTTCACTTTTGTTACCACTGTTTATGGCCATTGTAACTTCTCACTTCAAGTTCAGTACACACTGCACCCAGAGAATAACCACAGTTTGTTTTAAAGTTGTTGTTGCCAAGTTGAAATTCTGCTGCACCTTTCATAATGAAGTCCCAGTATGGTGCTTTATGGGCCTGGATATTTGTTTCTTGGAACCTTATTTAGTGAAAATTTTCAAAGATGTGATCCATTGTTGCACCTAGTTTAATTATCAGTGTTTTACGTGGAATTTGTTGCATTCATCAGTCAGGTACAGAAAACATCAGCTTGGTGGCAACAACTGTAACAGAGACTGTGGTTACCGGACAGTGTGCATGGAAAGGTCAGGCAGACCGGAAATAAACAATTGCCACAGATATGGCCATGACGGCATGGGGATCAGTGCCCACATCACCATCACTCCTATTCAGTTGATCTGATGATGCATGTGGCTCTGTCTTCCAACCAATAATGTCCATAGATATTGAATTTGACATGTTAGGAAATACTGCAACAAGCCACAAGTTTTTTTAGAAATGATTTTATTATACCTGAGCCCATCATCAGAAGGTAGTGTGGATTTCCTGGCAAGTTTTACATTTTCATCATAAAATATAACAAAATTTTTGTGATTACATAGTTTACAAAATGTTTTACATTCTGTACAAGCTCTACACGTTGTAGTTATTTCATGAAATGCTCTCCTTATGTATTACAAGAGAGAGGTTGTATTCTGTTTTCTGATCCATACTGATTCATGAGCTAAAATAAATAGCATTATTTTTTTAAGTAAGTGCAATGTATATAGCTTACATACAATGTAAAATCTTTTGTGAACTATGTAATCACAAAAACTTTATTATACTTTAGGACACAGATGTATAATGTGCCAAGAAATCAACACTACTGTCTGACGATGGGCTCAGGCCTGAAACTAGTAATGATACAATAAAATCATTTCTAAAAAAAACTTGTTGCTGGTTGCAGTATTTCCTACAGTGTCATTTACAAAAACAGCTGTGGTGTTCTCTAACCATAATAGATAAAATAATATTGAATTTTACCAGGTCCAAGTCCAAAACGTTCTAGAAGCTTTCCATACGTTACATGTATAGGGATCATCAGCGTGTCCTGGTAGTGTAAGTCATCAAAAGACCAGGGCCAGTAACAAAACTGATGTGGCTCACCAACTGATAGGTTTTTATCAAAGAAATCTGCCGAATAAAATTTTAATGTCACAGATTTATCATGCTTTACTTTTCCATTCCTATAGCTAATTCTCTCTTTCTCTCTCCTGTTTTTAGTTATGATAGTAGTATTTTACTTGTAATTTCTCAAGATATCAGTTTATTCTTCCTGAATACTTCACTAGCTCTACCTACAATCCAGAACTTGATTTTTATATCTGTGCATATTGTGAAATAGTGTAGTTAATACTTATTATAATTCTTACAAGCTTATAATTCTGCTTTATGATGACAATAAAATTTGTACTGTATTAGCTGAAAACTCAGTGATTCATAAAATCTTACGTTTCACTTATGGTATTTATGTAAATTTGTTTTTCCTTAAACTATATTATGTCAGCACTTTGGCTTCTCAAAAATAAGATTTTTGGATCAGCTGAGGCACATGTAGAGCAATTGTTTGTTCCTGGTATTGTTGTGGCATCATTCTTTGTATTGCTGTTATGACAACTGTGTTGAACATTTGTCAGAAGGTGATACTATATGCTGAACTGAGAACTGAATCAGAATAACTGAGGCATGCAAGCTGGTTCTCTTAGAAGAACACTTCCTATTAAAAGCAGATGTATGGATTTGAGTCCCAGTCTACCAGTTTTTCTTAATTCATCACAAATGTTCAACACAGTGTGTTCTCTGCAGAGAATAAGACACCTCAGATTGATCCAATAACTGATGATCATATTTCAGACGCAGCAGTTGTTAGCCTTTGTGAATGTTGTACCTCTCCTTGCTCTTCTATTTTACTTGACTTTTCCCTCCAAATTTAACTTAGTCAGCGAGTTTTCACCTTAATTTCCTGTTTTATGACTGAATTCAAATACGAGATGTGGTCAAACAGTGAGGGAAATTCTATTTTTCATAAAGGATGTTTATTTATTTATTTATTTATTTATTTATTCATCAGCACCATCATCATCAATTTCAACTTTGTCCCCTTCAGAGTAATCCCCCTCAGATACAATGCACTTATGCCAGCACTTTTTACAATCTAGTAAGCACTTCTGAAACTTAATTTTTGTTATGGCATTCAGCTCCTTCAGCAATTCTGTTTTTATCTCATCAGTGGAGGGAAAATGATATCCTTTCATGATTCTCTTCACCCTCAGGGAAAGAAAAAAGTCACAGGGGTCATGTCCTATGAATACGATGGCTGAGGCAAAGTAACAGTTTTGTTGTTTGCCAAAAATCACAAACAGGCATTGGGGTGTACACGGGAGCATTATCGTGATGCAATTTCCACGAGTCCTTTTGCCACAATTCTGGTAGTTTTCTTCAGATCACTTCACGCAACCGATGTGTAACTCCCAGGTAGTACTCCTTATTGATTGTATGACCGTGAGGCAGGAACTCATGGATCCTATCCCTTTTAATCAAAGAAAAGTGTGAAAAGAACCTGACATGTGTTCGAATCTGTTTATTTCCTTTTTCAGGCAGTGTCCATTGGGACGATTAGGCCATGGTTTCGACATCATACCCATGTTTCGGCAGCTGTTATAACCTCTTTCAGATGTTCTGGATCATTGTCAGCTTCACTCAGCATTTCCTGAGTGATGCCTGTGTGACTTCGTTTTTGGTTGAAACCCAAGAATTTTGGAATAAACTTTACTGCTACACATTTCATGCCCAAAACATACAAAACAATTGCTTGGCCTCAGCCAAAGGATATGCTAGCATCTTAAGCAGCCTCTCTGATGGTGATTCGATGATCATTTTCTTTACTTGTGGTCCATAATTGATATGCTAGGGCGTCCAGGGTGGCTATTGTCTTCAATGTTTTCTTGACCCTCTTGCAACATTTATACTACTTGGAACTCTTGTCTTACACGTAACAGATTTGCTAAAAGCCATACGCAACCTTTTGAATGTGGTGCTTCACTCAAGTTCATTTTTTTAAGCAAAATTTAATGTAAATTCTTTGATCCATCTCTTTTGCTTAGCACTCAGAAACACGTACAAACTTTTTGACTGTCAACAATAAACTACCCCCCAGGGGGTCCACAACTCTTTTGTGGATACGTGCGTAGCGAGCACGGGACCCCGAGCTAATGTGGCCTTCCTTCCTTTCCTGGCTGCATACCTTCCCTTTCCGCATCCTTCCCATCCCCCATCTCTGCCCCCCCCCCCCCCCACCACTGGCTCTTTCCTTTCCTTTCTCCCCCTCTGGGAGTATGGTTTGTGCCTACGTCCGGAGACGGACGCTCGAAACTGTAACAAATTCTTTGCTTTCTCCACTTGCAAGTCTTCGTCCTTCCCTTGTCCTTCTCTTTTCCTTACCTCTTCTCTTTGTCCTTTTCTCCGCTGCGGCGTTTGAGACCCCTCTTCTTTCCTTTCCCTTTCACTTTCTTCCTCCCTGTGCGTGTCTGAAGGCCAACCCACGCATTTCCATGCGTAGCCGGTGACGGGGTAACGCGTAATTCCCCGCCCCGGGTAGACAGGTAGGACACATACGTACCCCCTGCTAATGGCCAGGCCCAGGGAGATGTGATTACCCGAGCTGATACCTTCCGAAAGTGCCGATTGGTCCCTCCGTCCGTTTGTCGGGAGGTGTGACCTGAGGTGTGAACAATCACCTAAGGCGGAAGTGCCCTCAGAGAGGGCCCCGACAAGGAAGGAGCGCGCCATCGGAGATGCCGGTAATCATGGGGGATACTTTCGCAATGGTTTCCTCATCTTCCACTGTGTCAGCTCACAAGCGTAAGTTCAGTGAGCCTCAGCCACAGACAGTCCTTCCATCGTTGCCACAGTTCCTTGTTGTTTCTCGGTCTGACGAAGGTCACGACTTCTCCACGGTCAACCCTTTCATTATTCAGAAAGGTGTCGACGCAATTGCAGGTCCTGTAAAGTCTTGTTCCAGATTACGGAATGGCACCTTGTTGTTAGAAACAGTCAGTGCCCTCCAGGCACAAAAATTGCTGCGTACTTCACTGCTAAACACCTTCCCTGTCGACCGAGCGAGGTGGCGCAGTGGTTAGCACACTGGACTCGCATTCGGGAGGACGACGGTTCAATCCCGTCTCCAGCCATCCTGATTTAGGTTTTCCGTGATTTCCCTAAATCATTTCAGGCAAATGCCGGGATGGTTCCTTTGAAAGGGCACGGCCGATTTCCTTCCCAATCCTTCCCTACCCGAGCTTGCGCTCCGTCTCTAATGACCTCGTTGTCGACGGGACGTTAAACACTAACTACCACCACCACCTTCCCTGTCCGGGTGGAACTGCACCGTACTTTAAATTCATCACATGGGGTCGTTTATACTCGCTCCCTCGACAGATTGTCCAACGAGGAAATTCAACACTACCTGTCTGACCAGGGCATAACGGCAGTTCATAGTCATGAAAAGGGTTGACACGAACATCATTCCAACCCGTACTGTCTTCTTGACATTTGACGAAGTTCAACTCCCATCGAAAATCAAAGCAGGCTATGAGATAATTTCCGTTCGCCCTTACATCCCAAACCCTACGCGTTGCTATCGGTGTCAGCGGTTCAATCACACCAGCCAGTCCTGTTCCAATCCGGCCAAATGTGTTACGTGTGGCAAGGATGCCCATGAGGGTGCTTGTCCACCTCCATCCCCTCGTTCCATCAACTGTATGGGTGACACGCTGCTTCCTCTCGAGATTGCCCCATTTTTAAAGATGAAAAGCTCATCCAGGAAATCAGAGTGAAGGAAAAGGTGTCGACCTTTGCTGCTCGAAAATTATTCGCCAGTCGACAGCCCACTGTGCCTCAGACAGGAAAATACAGCACTGTCCTTGCCTCTCCTCGGCCAACAAAGGAGGCGCAGACTTGTGACCTTACCTTTAGTACCACGGTCGTCAGATCGGCCAGCGCAAAGATCTCCCGTTCAACCTCCCCACTTTCGCCTGCCCATTCTATGGCTCACCCTTCATCGGGTTCTGCTAAATCTAGAGCCCAAAAGTCAGACACCAAGACTTCGAAAAAAGAGCATACTCATGAAGATTTTTTACGTACCCCAACTTCACAACCATCGGTTCCTCCTTCATCTAAACCTCATGTTTCCAGGAAGGCTAGTAAGAAACCCAGTTCATCTCCTTCTCCGCCAAGGCGTGTCTCATCTACAGCACCACCTGGCGGTAATCGCCCTCGGCCGTCTTCTGTGTCGCCGAGGCGCACTGCTGGTGGCCGATCAACCGGCCGATCGCTGGTGGCAGGAGCTGCTCCTGAACAACCTATGGATCAGGATCTTATGCCTTCGGCTGACTGCCATTCCATGCTGTCGGTCGCAAGCTCTGAGCACTCGCTGAGTTGACGGCAACCTTGGTCACATTCCTCCATTTTCTGTTCACCGTATGTCCATTATCCACTGGAATATCCGCGGCCTTCGAGCCAATTGGAATGAATTGTCGATCCTCTTACGATCCTACTCGCTGGTTATCTTCTGTCTTCAGGAAACAAAGCTGTGTCCCCATGACCGCTTTGTTCTCCCCCATTTTCAGTCTGTCCGATTTGATCTCCCCTCTGTTGAAGGCACTCCAGCACATGGAGGACTCATGATTCTTCTCCATGATGCTCTCCATTATCACCCAATCCCCTTAAACACTTCCTTCCAAGCTGTCGCTGTCTGTCTTTCCCTTTCTGGATATAACTTTTCTTTTTGTACTGTATACATTCTATCGTCCACACCAATGGCACGAGCTGATCTCCTTCATCTTCTTGGTCAGCTTCCACCCCCCCCCCCCCCCCTATTTGCTGGTTGGGGACTTCAATGCCCACCACCCGCTTTGGGGATCTCCACATCCTTGTCCACGTGGCTCGCTATTGCTAGACGTCTTCCACCAAGCGGATCTAGTTTGCCTCAACACTGGGGTCCCTACATTTTTGTCTGCCTCCACGACAAATTTCTCTCATTTGGACCTTTCAGTCGGTACTGTTCCACTAGCTCGGCGCTTCGAATGGTTCTCCCTTGCTGATACACACTCGAGTGACCACTTTCAATGTGTCCTTCGATTGCAGCCACAACTGCCATATATGCGGCCGAGACACTGGAAGTTTGCCCAAGCCGATTGGACACTTTTTTCGTCTCTAGCGACATTCGATGACCGTCACTTTCCTAGCGTCGACAATGAGGTCACTCATATTACAGGCGTTATTCTTACAGCTGCGGAACGTTCAATACCACGCACCTCCAAATTGCCCCGGCGCCCCCCCAGTTCCTTGGTGGAACGAAGCGTGCCGTGACGCAATACGTGAGCGGCGACGTGCTCTTGTATGCAATCCCTCAACACCCTCCGTGTCCTGAATGGTACCTCCTGGGGAGCGGACCGAGTGGTCCTCCTCCGCCTCTATCGCGCCTTAGTGCGCTCGAAATTGGACTATGGAAGCATAGTTTACTCCTCTGCTCGGCCGTCTATTCTTTGGCATCTTGACTCTGTCCACCACCGTGGATTACGTTTGTCTGGAGCTTTTTACACGAGCCCTGTGGAAAGCCTTTATGCTGAGACTGCTGAACCTCCGCTGTCCAATCGGCGGGCAGTCCTTCTAAGTCGTTACGCAAGCCATCTATCTTCCATGCCTGCTAATCCGGCCCATGACCTTTTTTTCGACGCCTCCTTTGATGTAGGGTATGCAGGCCGCTCCTCCTCCCTACTACCCCGGGGAGTCCGCTTCCGTCAACTGCTCCATTCTCTTTCCTTTCGCTTTCCTAAAACCTTCTTGACAACTTGGGGTACAGCACCGCCTTGGCTCCGTCCCCGGATCTGCCTGCTCCGTGACCTTTGTCAATTTCCCAAGGATGGTACCCCTAGACTTGTTTATGGTCGGGCATTTGCTGCTCTATGTGCACAAATGAAGGAAGCCACATTTATTTACACTGATGGCTCGAAAACATCGTTAGGTGTAGGGAGTGCCTATATTGTTGGCGACACCCCGAATCGATTTTTGGCTTCCCGACCAGTGTTCGGTTTATACTGCGGAGCTTTACGCTGTTCTCCAGGCTGTCCAATACATCCGCCGCCATCAGCGGATACAGTATGTTATCTGTTCAGATTGTCTCAGCTCTCTACTCAGTCTCAAAGCTCTCTACCCTGTCCACCCTTTGGTCCACCGGATTCAGGACTGTCTGCGCTTGCTCCACGTGGGGAGCATCTCGGTGACGTTCCTCCGGCTCCCAGGACACGTTGGTATCTGTGGAAATGAGGCGGCCGATATAGCGGCCAAGGCTGCAGTCTCTCTTCTTCGGCCAGCTATTCGATTGATTCCCTTCGCCGATCTACGGAGCGTTTTATGTCATCGTGTTGTTCTTTTATGGTACGCACATTGGTCGACACTTCCCGATAATAAATTGCGGGACGTGAAAGCTCTTCCCTGTGCTTGGACCTCTTCCTCCCGAACGCGTCGTCGGGAGGAGGTAATTTTAACTAGACTTCGGATAGGGCACTGTCTTTTTAGCCATCGACATCTTTTAAGCGGCGATCCTCCCCCACTCTGTCCCTACTGCTCTCAGCTGTGGACGGTAAGACACCATTTAATTGAGTGCCCCTATTTTACTCCGTTACGTGCCCGTCTACAGCTGTCGCCTGATATATCGTCCATTTTAGCAGATGACACGCTCTCGGCCAATCGCGTTCTCGAATTTATTAGTGCCATTGATATGACGTCAGTCATTTGAAGCTTTTTTTGGGGACAACAAACCCCTTTCTGTAGTGGATTTTTAAGCTTTCCTTCTGCTTTTAGTTTCTCCAATTTTTTGAGTTCCGTTCCCATTGCTGCTGGTTTCCATTTTCGTTTTTTACTGTTTCTTAAGTCACGGAATGGGCGCTAATGACCATAGCAGTTTTGCGCCCTAAAGCCAAAACAAAACAAAAACAATAAACTAAATATTCGAAACAGCTGAAAATCCAAACATATACCAGGAACATACGTACTAACAAGATTAAAAAAATAATGAATATTGGTTGTGTGAAGTCTTCAAAATTCCAGAATTCTCATTAGTTTTTTGATTGTACCTTGTATTTTTATTACATATTGTGATTTATAGGGTATTCATTTTGATACTTTTCTTGTGACAGCTTCAGTATCCAACAGACCCAGTTGTGCAAACAGCATTTGCGTAGTGATTTTTTGTTAAGGAGAAACCAGTTAAGAGCCCCCGATGTCATGTTGGCTATGAATATATTTTTAATTTCTTAATGCAGTGATTCCTGTTGTCTCCAATGCCATTCTACCAATAGTCTTTGCTGACTTCCATCACAAGGAAGCATATATAGATAAAAGGTACTGAATCTACTGCCATACGCCGTACAGGATTGAAACCGTAGGCATTGCTGTTATTAAATGGACGGTTTGAACATGTCTAATTAATTAACTCATAGCTTCATGTAGCAGAACATTACTCTGGTTTTGCTGCACAAGAGCCCACTATTAACTATTTTAGTGACCTGCTCTAATATTTCCAGTATAACTTACTTAACCCTTGCAATACCAATGTATTTTCAGTAATGTAACATGGGGTCATTTTATGCCCACAAAAAAATAAATTAAAAGAAACAAAATTTATTGATTATTTTGACTTATATTAACAACAGACTTTTTTTAAAGAGGTACTGATTTGTAAATAGCACCTAGAACTTGGAAATATCTTTGATTACACTCTTAGAAATACCAAGAAACTTTCAATAACGTGTATTACAAAGGAGGGGGTATTTTGTGACCACCACAAAAAATTCTTTTTAATACGCATCACTAATTACTATGGACTTTTACTCACAATATACTTTTTAAAGAGATATTGATGTATAAGTAGAGCCCTAAATCTGAAAATATGTAATATGACATTCAAACATTGGAAAATCCAGGATGGAATGTAACAATATTGTGCAAAGGAACGTTGTTACTCACCATATAGTGGAGATGCTGAGTCGCAGATAGGCACAACAAAAAGACTGTCACAGATATAGTTTTGGGCCAGTATGGCCTTCATCAAAATTAGATGACAAACTCACACATACATACTAATGCAAACGCAACTTGCACACACGTGTGTGCAGTCTCAGGCTGTTGAGGCCCAAATTGTCTCTGTTTGTGTGTGTGTGTGTGTGTGTGTGTGTGTGTGTGTGTGTGTGTGTGTGTGGTCTAATCTTGACGAAGGTTGTACTGGCTGAAAGGTATATTTGTGACAATCTTTTCGTTGTGCCTATCTGCGACTAAATATGACATCCATTGTGATAAGTCGCATCTGCTGCTGAAACATAAACTTGTGGGCTAAGTTTAACTGAAAAATTTAAAATATGTATGGAATAGTTTAATAATGTAATCCTACAGCCAGAATTTAAAATACCATGTCAATAAAAGTTAGCCTCAGGAAAGAGGCACAGTTCATTGGTATTTGATAGCAATAGGCAGATTCAAAAGGAAATTCAGACATTTCACAAATAAAGTATATATCTCCAGCAATTGTGGCACTATTTTTGTCTAGCATTTATGGTTTTGTGTGGATTAGGACATAATATGTACTAAACAGCTGAAAGTTGTACTGTAAGCTTGACTTCTAGAAAAGGCATTTGTAGTACTAACAAAAAAAATTTAAAAAAATCCAAGTACTTAGGAAAAGTTAATTAAGCTAGAAATTAAGATCATAGAACTATATTGTTTTAGATCTCAAATTTCTAAATAACTGCACCAAGAAATCTGATACTCTTATATTTTCAGATGGTAGACATCATCGACCTAGAGGCCATAGCCCTCGACGTTCTGCATCTGGGTCAGGAAGGGTTGAAATGTATTTTCCAGAAGTGGATGTTGATGTGAGAGGAGCATCTGTTAGAGAACCAAGTGTGCCGCTGAGGTAACACCATATCAAGATCTGATTTTGTAATTACTAAATAATAATGATTTGTGGAGACATTGTGTAGGATTAAAAAGCTTTAATTGGCATTGTAAAGTTTTTATACAACGAAACACACAAACTGATAGCAAAACTAGACATGCAGAATAAAGAACAAGGGTCACATTTACTTCCAACAACAATTTGAAGAGCCTACTGACATTGCCAAAATCAAGGAGTACACAGTTCAGAGTTAAAATACTTGTGTATGTTCACTATGCACTTTACCTTCCAGAACTCTCTCTCGTACAAAGGGAAAGTTGACGTCAGCTTGCTTTGTGTGTTTGTGAAACGCACAATTAGTTAGCTAGTTCCACAGATCATTTATGGGATAATATCAGAGATATCATTTTAACTGTAAAGGCAAGTTTTTTTTAAAAAAATAACTAATTCATGCATCCTGTAATATCATTTTGTGTAGGTATAGATTAACATGTTGTGTTGATAACTTTGATACATTGTGTCCAGTGTTTTTTATCATATGTATTCGCAAACTAGCTTACAGTTACAAATGTCCAGGTACACACACACACACACACACACACACACACACACACACACACACACACAAAAACAACAACAACAACACAAAAAAATTCATTAGAATGGGGAGAGTATTATGAAAGTCCTGATGCCAGCCAAAAGAACGTGTGTGTGTGTGTGTGTGTGTGTGTGTGTGTGTGTGTATGTATGTATGTATGTACCTGGACATTCGTAACTGTAAGCTGGTTTGCGAATACGTATGATAAATTCAATTGAATTCAGTTCAATTCAATTGAGAGTTGTAGCAGTTTACTGTAGAATGATAGCTGTTTATTGTTAAATAACATCAATTTTTTTTATTGTTCCTTGCTCTGTGTTATCTAAATAATCCTTGACTTTGCAGTAAGAATTATTTAACAGGTATGGCTTTCAAATGGAATTATCATGGATGAACAAAAATTGTGGCCTACAATAGAACAGGTCAAACATTTTAGTTATTTAGCTTGTGACTTCACATATGAGTATGATGAAGATGCAGAGAAGAAATTAGCAATGTTTGGTAATGTATGTGGAACAATAAACAGATTTCTGAAAAATACAATGAGGAAAGGAACAAGATTGAAATTTTATAAGGCAAAGACAGTTCCAGTGCTTAGCTACACAAGTGAGTCGTGGGTTATAAATAAACGTCAAGAAAGTCATACTGAATATGGATTTTAGTTGTTTTTTTTTTATCGTCTTGGGCAATTTATTATATACACTCCTGGAAATGGAAAAAAGAACACATTGACACCGGTGTGTCAGACCCACCATACTTGCTCCGGACACTGCGAGAGGGCTGTATAAGCAATGATCACACGCACGGCACAGCGGACACACCAGGAACCGCGGTGTTGGCCGTCGAATGGCGCTAGCTGCGCAGCATTTGTGCACCGCCGCCGTCAGTGTCAGCCAGTTTGCCGTGGCATACGGAGCTCCATCGCAGTCTTTAACACTGGTAGCATGCCGCGACAGCGTGGACGTGAACCGTATGTGCAGTTGACGGACTTTGAGCGAGGGCGTATAGTGGGCATGCGGGAGGCTGGGTGGACGTACCGCCGAATTGCTCAACACGTGGGGCGTGAGGTCTCCACAGTACATCGATGATGTCGCCAGTGGTCGGCGGAAGGTGCACGTGCCCGTCGACCTGGGACCGGACCGCAGCGACGCACAGATGCACGCCAAGACCGTAGGATCCTACGCAGTGCCGTAGGGGACCGCACCGCCACTTCCCAGCAAATTAGGGACACTGTTGCTCCTGGGGTATCGGCGAGGACCATTCGCAACCGTCTCCATGAAGCTGGGCTACGGTCCCGCACACCGTTAGGCCGTCTTCCGCTCACGCCCCAACATCGTGCAGCCCGCCTCCAGTGGTGTCGCGACAGGCGTGAATGGAGGGACGAATGGAGACGTGTCGTCTTCAGTGATGAGAGTCGCTTCTGCCTTGGTGCCAATGATGGTCGTATGCGTGTTTGGCGCCGTGCAGGTGAGCGCCACAATCAGGACTGCATACGACCGAGGCACACAGGGCCAACACCCGGCATCATGGTGTGGGGAGCGATCTCCTACACTGGCCGTACACCACTGGTGATCGTCGAGGGGACACTGAATAGTGCACGGTACATCCAAACCGTCATCGAACCCATCGTTCTACCATTCCTAGACCGGCAAGGGAACTTGCTGTTCCAACAGGACAATGCACGTCCGCATGTATCCCGTGCCACCCAACGTGCTCTAGAAGGTGTAAGTCAACTACCCTGGCCAGCAAGATCTCCGGATCTGTCCCCCATTGGGCATGTTTGGGACTGGATGAAGCGTCGTCTCACGCGGTCTGCACGTTCAGCATGAACGCTGGCCCAACTTAGGCGCCAGGTGGAAATGGCATGGCAAGCCGATCCACAGGACTACATCCAGCATCTCTACGATCGTCTCCATGGGAGAATAGCAGCCTGCATTGCTGCGAAAGGTGGATATACACTGTACTAGTGCCGACATTGTGCATGCTCTGTTGCCTGTTTCTATGTGCCTGTGGTTCTGTCAGTGTGATCATGTGATGTATCTGACCCCAGGAATGTGTCAATAAAGTTTCCCCTTCCTGGGACAATGAATTCACGGTGTTCTTATTTCAATTTCCAGGAGTGTAGCTTTATTCCCTTTCAGAAAATTCTGTTCAGTAGCTTTTGTTTGCTTATTTGTGGTAAATGTAACTTGAGTTTGGTGTGGCTCTTGTCCATTGTCATGAATACTGCTGTTTGCGAGATCATTGCTGATGATGTTCCCAGTGTACATAACAGATTGATAGACATTATCACATGGTACAGTTAAATAGATCTTTACAGGAAGCTCGGTTACTCTGTTTAGTTATTATTGTAATGGCCCATTTCTGTAGTTTGAAAACTGTGCCCATATTTCGTGGATCTGTATGAGACCCGCAATGAATGATTCCATATGTAAAGAAGAGTGCATATAGAAATAGTATGTAACTATGCTAACACACTGATGACAGGCCTCTTAGGGGATAGCATGCTGATGACTCTTCTTTGGTAGTACATTTGTATGTTCAGCACACTATGAATGACAGTAAATATTAATTGCTAAAATTTTTATGTTGCCTCAGGATAGGTGAAATTTTCATTAATGTTTAATTTTGTAGAATTATTTTCCCTGTTTAAGTAGGAATACTTGCTGTTTATTTTCCTTACATTCATTGTAATTTTCTTATATGATATTTTACCCGTTAGGGTTAATTTGCATTTTCTGTTAGAAGTTCCAGCGTTTTAGGTATTGTTACAATGTTACTGCCATTAAAAAAAATAATTTTTCCACTTGTCTAACATTGTCTGGAAAGTCACTGAGGTGTATCAAAATCAATATTGGTCCTAAGATGCTGCCCTGTGGGACTCATATCTGTTAAAATTTTTTATATAGTTTACACCCACATTGGCATGCTTTATTCAGTCTATGTACACTAAAGTCTCTTCTCTTACCAATTTATTTATTTATTTTTTTTTCTCCCAGCATACCTACTCTTTCTTCATCAGTTAGATTGTACTGTTTTTGTTAAAGTCTTATGTGTCTGTTACTCAGAATAATGTTTTTCTGTTTTCAATGTCTTGTACTGCTTCTAAACTATCAAGGACATCTCTGAACCAGTTATTCTTGGTTTTATTTTTCCCAAAAGTAATTGAATAGTTGTTCCACTACTCCGGTTTGTTGTAATCTGAATATGTCAGAAAAAGGCATTTGTCCCGTTTTTGGATTGTATCTATTATTGGCTGACACTAATTAGAAATCCAGGATGAATAATGACAGTATTATAAGAAAGGATGGATTGCTACTCTCCATATAGCGGAAATATTGAGTTGCAGATAAGCACAACAAAAAGACTGCTAGACAAATAAGTTTTCAGCCAAAAGAATTCTTCTGAATAAGACAACACACACACACACACACACACACACACACACACACACACACTCAAACATTCACATTCATGCCATGCCAATGTCTCTGGCTGCCCAGGTCAGACTGCAAGCATGCAGGGACGAGGTGCAGAGAGAGTACGGCAGCTAGATGCAGCTGGGAGGTTAGCTATAGGGCAGGATTTGGGGGGGAGGGGGGTAATAAAAAAAAAGAAGAAGAAGAGAGAAGTAAAAAGACTGTGGGAGTGTCGGTGGAATAGAAGGCTGTGTAGCTATGTAGTGCTGTAATAGGAACAAGGAGTGGGATAGGTGTGTAGGTATTGGTAGGAAGAATCCAGATGGCCTAGGCTGTGATGCAGTCATTGAAATGAAGGACATAGTGTTGGGCAGTGTGCTCAGCAGCTGGGTGGTCCAGCTGTTTCTTGGCCACAGTTTTTCGGTGACCACTTATGCGAACAGACAGCTTGTTGATTGTCATGCACACATAGAATGCAGCCCAGTGGTAGCAGCAGAGCTTGTAGGTCACATGACTGTTTTCACAGGTAGCCCTACCTTTGATGGGACAGGACTGGAGTAGGTGGTAGCAGCAGGATGTGTGGGACAAGTTTACATGTAGGTGTGTTACAGGGATGTGAGCCATGAGGCAAGGGGCTGGGAGGAGAGATTGTGTAGGGATGGACAAGGATATTGTGTAGCTTCTGTGGGTGGCAGAACACCACTGTGGGAGGGATGGAAAGGATAGTGGGTAGGACATTCCTCATTTCAGGGCATGACGAGAGGTAGTCGAAACCCTGGCAGAGAATGTGATTCAGTTGCTCCAGTCCTGGGTTGTTCTGAGTCACGAGGGGAATGCTCCTTTGTGGCCTGATGGTGGGGCTTTGGGAGGCGTTTGGTGACTGAAGAGAGAAGCTACAGGATAACTATTTCTGTACAAGTTTGGGAGGGTAATTTTGGTCTATGGAAGCCTCAGTGAGGCCCTGGGTATATTTCGAGAGGGGTTACTTATCACTACAGATGCAACAGCCATGGATGAATAGGCTGTATGGTATGGAATGGGTGACAGCTGTCAAAGTGGAGGTATTGCTGGCAGTTGGTAGAAGATGTCATCAGTGAATGTGAACCAGGTGAGGGGTTTGGGATTCTGGGTGCCCCATGAATAGATTGGCATAGGATGGTGCCATGCAGCTGCCATTGCCATACCTCAGATTTGTTTGTAGGCACTGCCTTCAAAGGAGAAGTAATTGTGCGTGCACGTATTGTTGGTCATTAGACCAGGAAGGAGGTTGTAGGTTTGGAATCTGTCAGTTGTTGGGAAAGATAGTGTTCAATAGTGACAAGGCAATGGGCATTAGGTACCTTAGTGTACAGGAAGCTCGCATCAATAGTGATGAGCAGGGTACCATACAGAAAAGGAACAGGAACTGTGGAGAGTTGGTGGAGGAAATAGGAGGTATATTTATGTAGGAAGGTAGGTTTTGGGTAATAGGCTGAAGATGCTGGTCTACGAGAGCAGAGATTCTCTCAGTGGGGACACAGTAACTGGTCACAATGGGCGACCTGTGGGGTTGGGTTTATGGACTTTAGGAAGGATGTAGAAGGTAGGAGTGTGGAGAGTGGTAGGGGTGAGGAGAGAGATAGACTTCGGGGAGAGGTTCTGGGATGGGCCAAATCCTTAGGCCGGTTACTGTGCTCCCACTGAGAGAATCTCTGCTCTCGTAGACCAAAACATTCAGCATATTACCTGCAACCTATCTTCCTATATAAAAGATGCCAACCATTTCCTCCAGTGACTTAGTCAACATCAAATGAACAATACAAAGCTTGTAATGTACTTAAGATGGACCGCTATTTGACACACGTGCAACGTCAGCCGTGCATCAACGTGTTCTCCTCTACACAACATCCTGACATCCTGTCTTAAAACTTTTTTGGCTTTTGTGATATCAGCCAAGCCACTTAACTAATAATTTTTCTATCAAAATTGTAGTGTCCCACATCTGTTTCTCCAGTGACAACTTTTCCAGAACACTATCTGAAATAATTCTCACTTAATTTTTACTCTTATGAAATATGTTTTTTGGATGGATTATTTATTTTTACCAGCCATCCAGGGTTTGGAGTTGTTTACCACCTTGTTGCCAAGGTGTATTTGTCCTCACAAATCATGTCTGACTTTCACCTTTTGCTCTTCGTACTTTTATCCCAGCTTCACAAAAACTTCTCAATGTTACTCTCTAAATTCTGCCATGAGTACTTGGCATCCTCTGGCACTCTGCCACCTCACTTTGCAACAGTGCTGGCCTTCGGCCTCTGCATGCTACCACAAATTCTGATTTCAGTACTTAATTAAATTAAAAATCTATTGTGATCCATAATTCTGATCATTATGCAGTTTTTACCATTTGCTCTTTCTCCCGTTACTCAATTCTTATGATTGCAAAACGAAGTATACTGTTAATGAGCGAGGTCAGTGAGTGCATCTATCACTTCCACATCTCATTCAGTATTATGCTTATTCTGCATCACCTTTCTTTAGTAGAGGCAAAATTTTCATTTGTTTCAGATGTTCTGGAAAGTTAGCTGAACTGAGAGCTCATATATTAAGTTTAGTTAACAGGGCTTTTATATTGCATATGAATTCTTTGAATATCTATGTTGCTGGCTTCTTATTTCTTGGTTTTAGCATGGTTTTCCTAACTTCATACTCTGTGGCAGTTAACATCATTGTACTTGCCTCATAATTTTTTACTGCAACATCATTTCATTTGGGGCATTTTTGGTTTAATTTCTCTGCTCTACATGAAAAGTATTCTTTTGCTCATTCCATAAATCATTTACTGGTGATGCATGTATCTTTTATCTGTAAGTTACCGTGACTCTGTTTCTGATTTCCTGTTTCTGTCTCCAAGTTACTTGGCTTTTATTTAGAGCTTTAAGTATTGCTGTGTCATTTGCTGAGTTTTTGTAGCAAGTAGTACCTTCCTTTAAATATCTTTGTATCTTTGATTATAGCTTAGGAACTCTGGCACTCTATGGATTTTTCTTATGAAACTGAGGTATTTCATGGTGTGGGAGGACTTTCTTATACCTGCTTTTATCCACTTGTTTTTATTGAACTTCTTTATTGACGACGATACTTCTGCAAATTACTGTTCATAGTTCAGTTTAAAACTGTTTGTTGTGTGCACAACAAAACAGTCTGATAATGCCCTCTTCTTTCCACCTTTTGGCCACCTGTCAGTTTCCAACCACCTTCTTTCCCCCTGTGTTTCGACGTCCTTAACAATTCTGTCGTCTCTTTCTCCAACTGTGCCTGAAAGCCATAGATTTTTCCTACCTGTTCTTTAATCAAATTATTTCTACTACATGAAGTTCCATGAGAGGGCCTTCTGGCATTCCCAGTCTCCACCTACATCTACCTCTACATACATAGTCCACAAGGCGGCTTATGGTGCATGGTGGAGAGTACCTTGTGCCACTACTAGTAATTCCCTTTCTTGCTCCACTCACAAATAGAGTGAGGGGAAAAATAAGACCCTGTACAAGCCATAATTTCTCTTATTTTGTCTACACGGTCCTTATGTGAGATGTACATTGGCAGCAGTAGAATTGTACTGCAGTGAGCTTCAAATCCTAGTTCCCTACATTTTCTCAGTAGCGTTCCTCAAAAAGAATGCTGCATTCTCTCCAGGGATTCCCCTTTTGAGTTCCCAAAGAATGTCTGTAATACTTGAAAGGTTATTGAACCTACTGATAAAAAATCTAGCAGCCTGTCTCTGAATTGCTTCAATACTTTCCTTTAATCTGACCAGATGTAGATACCAAACACTCAAATGGTACTCAAGAATGGGCTGCACTGCTGTTCTCCTCTACACATGAACCACACTTTCCAAAACTTCTCCCAATAAACCAAGGTTGACCATTTGCCTTCACTACTATAATCCTTACATGCTTGTTCCATTTCAAATTGCTTTGCAGTGTTATGCCTAAATATTTAATCAACATGACTGTGTCAAGCAGCACACTACTAATGCTGTATTCAAACATTATGGGATTGTTTTTCCTACTCATCTGCACTAGTGTACATTTTTCTACATTTAGAGTTAGTTTGCCATTCATCACACCAACTACAAATTTTATCTAAGTCCTCTTTTATCCTCCTACAGTCATTAAATGATGACATCTTCCTGTACACCCCAGCTTCATCAGGTAATGGTCACTGTTTGCTGCTCACTCTCTCTATCAGATTATTTATGTATATAGAGAATAATAGTAGTCCTATCACACTCTTGACAATACCCGCATATCTCTGGTGAGATGAGCACTCGCCATAGAGGACAACATATTGGATTCTATTATTGGGTTGGCGCATAAGCTCTTAGTATTTTTCCATAAGTTTAATAAACACAACAGACACACACAACAGAGACTTTAGTCATCAACAGTATATTTTCCTTCACTGTTTACACTAGTCTGCCAATGCTGGGATAACTTTCGATTCTGTACATGTAGCAATCATATGGTTTTGAGGTGAAGAACTCGTTGAGCTATGTTCATATTGCATTTTCAACTGGAAAGAAAGTTTCTTGACGTTTGTTCCAGAGAACAGAAAAGGTGAAAAACTGAAGGTGCAAGACCAGATGAATAAGGTGGATGTGGAACAACTTTCCAACCCTACTCCTGCACAGTGTTTGTTTGTTTGTTTGTTTGATGTGGGTAGACATTATCATGAAGTAGCTTCACTTCACAGTCTTCCTGGTTGTTGTTCTTGAACTGTGTCTGCAAGACATCTCAGTTGTTGACAGTAAACGTCAGCAGTGGTGGTTGGTTACACGTCGGGGAAGCAGTTCACAGCACACCACACAATTACTGTTCCACCTCATGTATAACATCATCTTTGGTGGATGCATGCAGGTCTTGGTACAAGGAGTTGCTGCTTTGTTTAGGCTCGGCCATTCCTTTGTTTTCGTAATGTTGTAGTAGAGACACTATTTCTCATCACCAGTAACAATACAGGACAGGAATGGTTGGTGTTGTTCATGAACTGTTGAAGATGAACAAGCAGAGATGCACATATGGTCACTTGCTTATTATTTTTTAATTTGGCTTAGAGTGTGCGGTACCCATACACTTGATTTTTGAACCATCCCCATTGCATGCAAATGTCGCATGATGGTAGAATGATAACAGTTCATTACATTTGACAGCTCTTGAGTACACTGACATGTATCGTTATGGATTAATGCGTTTAAATGATTTTCATCAGACCCTGAAGATTTTCCTGAATATGGAGAGTCACTAATACCAAAATGATCCTCCTTAAAATGAGGAAACCGTTTCCTTGCCATGCTCTATCCAGTGGCCTTATCCCCATACAAAGCACAAATGTTTCTGGCTGCCTCCATTGCTATCACCCCTCTGTTGAACTCAAAACAGAAGAAGTATGTTGAAAATGTTCCAATTTCTCCACTTACCGCTCCATTTTCTAGTGTCCACAGTTCACTCACTATCTCCAAAACACAAAATGATAATATGTAAACTAAAACAGCAACAATGAACTACAAATAAAAAATGACAGCCAATAAATAAACCCATAGTAACCGGAGTATCAACATGCTAAACAAAAACACTATGAACTTCCGCATCAACCTAAAACTTAATAAGTCTTCAAGCTACTCACATATCTGGGAACCTATTCTGTATGCTTGTACGTTCATTAGCAGTCTGCATTTGGGTACTGTGTCAAATATTTTTTGGAAATCTGGGAATATGGAATGTGCCTGCTGACCTTCATCCATTATTCTCAAGATATCTTGTGAGAAAAAGGCAAGCTGAGTTTTGTATGAGCGATGCTTTCTATAATCATTCTCATTTGTGGACAGAAGCTTTTCCATCTCAAGGAAATTTATTTATTGTGCTCGAACGGAGAATATATTCAAGAATTGCAGTGACCTCCAACTGCGGTCCTCCCCACAAGACCATTTGTCACGAGATTCACAACAAACCCCATTTTCCGCTACCCTATGACAGATCCACTCATGGTCAACGATTTTGAAACAAAAAAAATCAATGAAACAAGAAATGGTGCATACACTAGATTATGTAAATATGCGAGTATAACATTTGTGAGTTCAGCAAGCAGCTAAACAAACAAACAAATAATAAAATAAAAAATTCCTTTGTCACCTTTTCTTTGCAAGTTTTATTTAGTTGACAGTAGAATGAATTAGCAGTTACTTGTATTACAAGGGATTTGATGTACAATTTTTCAACAAGATTATTTTGAATTTTTTACTTGGAAAATTAATCCAATGTTGCAAGTGTTGGAAATTCAATGTAAACGTGAGATATTTTGCAAAATGCACTGTAAAATATGAACTGTTCACTTGTCTGACAATAATGTGCACTAAGGTATCTATTCATTATGGAATATAGTCAGATCTAAGACTATTGACTAGCTTTTATATAATTTAACACTTAGAAAATTTGGGCGTAGATATTGAATATTGGAGTTTCAAAATAACAAGAGATATTTCCTAAAAACATACTGTAAACAGTTTACTTGTGTTAATAATAATAATAATAATAATAATAATAATAATAATAATAATTATTATTATTATTATTATTATTATTATTATTATTATTATAACAGATAAAACAACGCCACATAACAAACCTGACATCATACTCACCAATAAAAAGAAGAAATTAACACAACTAATCGAAATATCCATACCCAATACAACAAATATACAAAAGAAAACAGGAGAAAAAATTGAAAAATACATCCAACTGGCTGAGGAAGTCAAAGACATGTGGCATCAGGATAAAGTTGACATCATACCAATTATACTATCAACTACAGGAGTCATACCACACAATATCCACCAGTACATCAATGCAATAGAGCTACATCCAAACGTATATATACAACTACAGAAATCAGTAATTATTGATACATGTTCAATTACCCGAAAGTTCCTAAATGCAATATAACACATACCATACAGTTAAAAGGAAGTGACGCCTGATCAAGATCCACGTCACTTTTCATTTTTAACCAGACTTAACGTCTAAGAAAGTAAAGAATAATAATAATAGATATATATTAATGCATGTTTTTGCTACAGAATGTATCCACATCGAGAACAAGAAACTCTTGAATAACTTCTAGCTTTGTGCAACAAATACTTACTTGCCTCGCTCATCAACCATCTTGAAAATAGGTCGGTCAATTGGACTGATATTGCAGTGTTCATTTGTAGAGGGTATAACCTATGCAATGTCACTGAAGAGACAAATCAATTACAAGTCTTCATTTGCAGTTTCAAAAACTCAGCTTCTTTTGTTGACACTGAGACATTGGCTTTTTGTTTGATAGCCCAGCTTACTACTTTTTTTCTTTATTTTCTCTTAAAAAATGTGATACTTAGTAGGTAAACAAATATCAGAAGTGTCGCTGCTGACAGATATATTAAACAGCCCATCTTTTCTTCATGGGAAGTTTTTAATCATCACATATGTTAATTCTTTTTCAGTTGCTTTAGAGGTGGTGTTTGCTTCTGCTGTGTTTTCATGGAAGCTTTCTGACAGACCAGAATGAATAGTGCGCAATGACCACCATTCAAAGATAAGGGAAATTAGAGCTCATACTGAGGCGTTCAGACAGTCATTTTTCCCTTGCAAGTTCCCCGAGTGGAACAGAGGGAGGGGAAATATGACTGGCGCAAATAGTGCCCTCTGCCACACACCGCTTGGTGGCTAGCGGAGTATATATATGTAGATGTGGAATTAGTAGTATGGCACACGGCTGACTCTAATCACTGAGTTTTTCAAGCATAACAGAACGTCAATGGGAAAATCCCATCATCAGAAAGATGAACAGGTATTTTTGGGGCTACTGTCAGTAGCAACACACTGAATATCATGAAATATTCAGTCCAAATGCTCAGTACAACACAATAATAGCAAACGCTCATGGATTTCGTGATGTTACTAGAAAGCTATGCAAACTTTTTCTACATCTTTGTAACTTAAACTAATGTCTAAGATGCTGGAATGATTATGCATTTGATCAAAGGTTTTGATTGTCGAACTTGCTCCATGTTTTCAAGTCGAACCTGTGCTCTTCCACACCCTTCTGCTTCAGGTGTACCTTCCACTGAAGAAACTGCTGATTCACATTTATCATATTAATTTCTTGGCACATCTCAACTTAAGGGCATTATTAAAAGCAGTTTATCAGTTTTGATACTGAGTTACTTCTCTCATGTGGCAGTATTGTGAAATTTTTTTCAGTAACTTCTAGCTAGACACAATACCGCTGCTGTGAACGAGTTTATGCCCAGTTTTCATGCTGGAGCATAAACCATCAACATTTTCAGCAGGACTAACAAAACTGTTAGTTGTTGCTTTGCATTCCAAATTTTGCAGCACTCTTTTGAAACAGGTGTATAGCATTTGGTTCCAAAAATTTGCAAACCATTTTGATGAGCTCTCTCCATGGTGACTTACAAATACATATGCCTCCTATTGAAGATGCTTGGTGCAGTTCAATTGCATGTATACACAGCAGTATTAACTGCTGCTACCTCTATAGACAAATAATGAAAAGAATAACACAAGTTTGTCTACCATCCAGTTCGTCAATTATATTCTGAGTGATTACCTTTACTCTTTCTGTTGTTGTAGTTTAAGCATGCAGCTTTACTGTATGATTAAATGATGATGGCGTCCTCTTGGGTAAAATATTCTGGAGGTAAAATAGTCCCCCATTCGGATCTCCGGGTGGGGACTACTCAAGAGGACGTCGTTATCAGGAGAAAGAAAACTGGCATTCTACGGATCGGAGCGTGGAATGTCAGATCCCTTAATCGGGCAGGTAGGTTAGAAAATTTAA
The DNA here is from genome assembly GCF_023898315.1 of Schistocerca nitens. Taxonomy (NCBI): domain Eukaryota; kingdom Metazoa; phylum Arthropoda; class Insecta; order Orthoptera; family Acrididae; genus Schistocerca; species Schistocerca nitens. The sequence continues at coordinate 346,463,044 of NC_064620.1, forward strand.
AAAGGGAAATGGATAGGTTAAAGTTAGATATAGTGGGAATTAGTGAAGTTTGGTGGCAGGATGAACAAGACTTTTGGTCAGGTGATTACAGGGTTATAAATACTAAATCAAATAGGGGTAATGCAGGAGTAGGTTTAATAATGAATAAAAAATAGGAATGCGGGTTAGCTACTACAAACAGCATAGTGAACGCATTATTGTGGCCAAGATAGACACAAAGCCCATGCCTAATACAGTAGTACAAGTTTATATGCCAACTAGCTCTGCAGATGATGAAGAAATTGATGAAATGTATGACGAGATAAGAGAAACTATTCAGGTAGTGAAGGGAGACGAAAATTTAATAGTCATGGGTGACTGGAATTCGTCAGTAGGAAAAGGGAGAGAAGGAAACATAGTAGGTGAATATGGATTGGGGGGAAGAAATGAAAGAGGAAGCCGCCTTGTAGAATTTTGCACAGAGCATAACTTAATCATAGCTAACACTTGGTTCAAGAATCATAAACGAAGGTTGTATACCTGGAAGAAGCCTGGAGATACTGACAGGTTTCAGATAGATTATATAATGGTAAGACAGAGATTTAGGAACCAGGTTTTAAATTGTAAGACATTTCCAGGGGCAGATGTGGATTCTGACCACAATCTATTGGTTATGAACTGCAGATTGAAACTGAAGAAACTGCAAAAAGGTGGGAATTTAAGGAGATGGGACGTGGATAAACTGAAAGAACCAGAGGTTGTAGAGAGTTTCAGGGAGAGCATAAGGGAACAATTGACAGGAATGGAGGAAAGAAATACAGTAGAAGAAGAATGGGTAGCTCTGAGGGATGAAGTAGTGAAGGCAGCAGAGGATCAAGTAGGTAAAAAGACGAGGGCTAATAGAAATCCTTGGGTAACAGAAGAAATATTGAATTTAATTGATGAAAGGAGAAAATATAAAAATGCAGTAAATGAAGCAGGCAAAAAGGAATACAAACGTCTCAAAAATGAGATCGACAGGAAGTGCAAAATGGCTAAGCAGGGATGGCTAGAGGACAAATGTAAGGATGTAGAGGCTTGTCTCACTAGGGGTAAGATAGATACTGCCTACAGGAAAATTAAAGAGACCTTTGGAGAAAAGAGAACCACTTGTATGAATATCAAGAGCTCAGATGGCAACCCAGTTCTAAGCAAAGAAGGGAAGGCAGAAAGGTGGAAGGAGTATATAGAGGGTTTATACAAGGGCGATGTACTTGAGGACAATATTATGGAAATGGAAGAGGATGTAGATGAAGATGAAATGGGAGATAAGATACTGCGTGAAGAGTTTGACAGAGCACTGAAAGACCTGAGTCGAAACAAGGCCCCGGGAGTAGACAACATTCCATTAGAACTACTGATGGCCTTGGGAGAGCCAGTCATGACAAAACTCTACCATCTGGTGAGCAAGATGTATGAGACAGGCAAAATACCCACAGACTTCAAGAAGAATATAATAATTCCAATCCCAAAGAAAGCAGGTGTTGACAGATGTGAAAATTACCGAACTATCAGTTTAATAAGTCACAGCTGCAAAATACTAATACTAATTCTTTACAGACGAATGGAAAAACTGGTAGAAGCGGACCTCTGGGAAGATCAGTTTGGATTCCGTGGAAATGTTGGAACACGTGAGGCAATACTAACCTTACGACTTATCTTAGAAGAAAGATTAAGAAAAGGCAAACCTACGTTTCTAGCATTTGTAGACTTAGAGAAAGCTTTTGACAACGTTAACTGGAATACCCTCTTTCAAATTCTGAAGGTGGCAGGGGTAAAATACAAGGAGCAAAAGGCTATTTACAATTTGTACAGAAACCAGATGGCAGTTATAAGAGTCGAGGGGCATGAAAGGGAAGCAGTGGTTGGGAAAGGAGTGAGACAGGGTTGTAGCCTCTCCCCGATGTTATTCAATCTGTATATTGAGCAAGCAGTAAAGGAAACAAATGAAAAATTCGGAGTAGGTATTAAAATTCATGGAGAAGAAGTAAAAACTTTGAGGTTCGCCAATGACATTGTAATTCTGTCAGAGACAGCAAAGGACTTGGAAGAGCAGTTGAACGGAATGGACAGTGTCTTGAAAGGAGGATATAAGATGAACATCAACAAAAGCAAAATGAGGATAATGGAATGTAGTCAAATTAAATCGGGTGATGCTGAGGGGATTAGATTAGGAAATGAGACACTTAAAGTAGTAAAGGAGTTTTGCTATTTAGGGAGTAAAATAACTGATGATGGTTGAAGTAGAGAGGATATAAAATATAGACTGGAAATGGCAAGGAAATCGTTTCTGAAGAAGAGAAATTTGTTAACATCTAGTATAGATTTAAGTGTCAGGAAGTCGTTTCTGAAAGTATTTGTATGGAGTGTAGCCATGTATGGAAGTGAAACATGGACGATAACCAGTTTGGACAAGAAGAGAATAGAAGCTTTCAAAATGTGGTGCTACAGAAGAATGCTGAAGGTAAGGTGGATAGATCACGTAACTAATGAGGAGGTATTGAATAGGATTGGGGAGAAGAGAAGTTTGTGGTACAACTTGACTAGAAGAAGTGATCGGTTGGTAGGACATGTTTTGAGGTATCAAGGGATCACAAATTTAGCATTGGAGGGCAGCGTGGAGGGTAAAAATCGTAGAGGGAGACCAAGAGATGAATACACTAAGCAGATTCAGAAGGATGTAGGTTGCAGTAGGTACTGGGAGATGATGAAGCTTGCACAGGATAGAGTAGCATGGAGAGCTGCATCAAACCAGTCTCAGGACTGAAGACCACAACAACAACAACAACAGTTTAAAAGAGTTTATTATTATCAAACTTGACTGGACGTGAATGTGACCTGCGGCAACTTACTACACCTGGTTAACAGATTTGGTTAACTGGATGGTAACTTTGAGTTTCCAACTTGTATGCTACTTCTGGTACTGCTATAGTAGGTGACAAGCAAATCTAAGGTATAGTAGGTGACAAGCAAATCTAAGGCTGACCAGAACAAAGAGACAAAACAGTTATTTAACTGACGTAGAGCTGACCAGTGTACTTAGAATTACTGATTAGTGGCTAGGCACTCTTTCAGAGTATTTCCAGCATTGTCTTAGAAGGTGTGAGAAAAGTGAGGAGACAGTCATGTGATGAAAAGGAGCAAAGGGACTACGCAGCTCTATTGTGGTCTACTTTGTGTGCCATAGAGTAACAGTTTGTAACGGAACATATTAAAGGCTTTACTTTAATGAAGTATGCGATACCCTCCAAATTCAACCAGTTTAACGAGTATTTATGATTATAGAAAAGTTATTGTGTATGTTAACAATGATTGCACAACATGTCTCCATAAACAGTCAACCCATTAAATTATACTGAATAACTGGCCCACACAAAAGTTAATATCACTTGATCACTGATACAGCAAATGTCATCATGTAAAAACACTAAGTTTATCTTAAATAATTAATATGAAGTACGAAAAATAGTGGCCAACTTAGGTATTTTGGATCTCCTTAAATAAAAATCACCCAGTGAAACCTATTTGTTGACTAGGAGCGTTTTCACTCAGTATTCACGTAATCAATCCTATTTTAGATGAAAACCAATGTAATTCTTAATAATTCATGTTACTTACTTATTTATGCAAATTAGAGAAGTCAGTTGACAAACTTCTAAAAAACGGCCTTTTTGTAGCAAAGAATTATTCTGTCAAGTCAACAAATCTGTCTGTCATTTTAATAACATGTTAAATTATGTCACTCGATGCAAATTAATAACTTATCTGCACAAATTATGATAACAGATGTACATGTGACTTATAAACTATATCTCATTTTAGTAGTTCTTTGACAATGTTATAAATACAAGCAGCAAGAAGGGTCGGGGGCGCAGTCGGAATGTCACTTTGGTAAAGTGTGTTTGTGTGTTATTGTTTGAGGTGGATAAACAATGCAAAGAACATGTAAAGGAAGTACTACTTTGTGTTGTCATGGTCTTTGGTGGACAGTGGAATTAAGATGGCCACCAGAGTAATAAATATTTGACGTTTACATATTTGTTGGTTTTGCTCGTTCTTTATCATCAACAGCACATAAAAAACACGGGACCTCATGTTTTTAACCCTAGACAACTAGATTTAGAGCCAGCATCAGCATCGAGACACAGCAACGATCCAGCAAGCAGCAGCGATTACCACATTGCATTTTGATGGTGCCAACCTAACATCAAGTGCTAACAAGCTCCGTAAATGGGAGTGAAATAGTGTGATTATAGCAATTAGCAATATCTACGACTAGGCGACCATTACAAGTTCCTCTGAGAATACTGTTATACTTTTAGCTAAAAATATACCTTATTTTCAGATAGACACAAATGGGGAGGTTAAGTGGGTTAGTGTGTAAATGCCAGATTCCAAATCCAAAGGTTTGGAGTCCAATCCCCAGGTGGTACTGGGACTTTGTTATTGTTATTGTTGTTGTTGTTGTTGACACTTATCACTGGCAGAAGTATGTTAATGTGAAAAATGCCAAGTTTCACCATGGTATGGTGTCCACATTAAAGGTAATTTTAATTTTTATAACCAACAGCCTCAGTTGCAACGTTGGCTTAGAATTTACCTTGGTTTCAGTTAGGATAACCCAACCTTCTTCAGAACTACCATTCGTCCATAGTGGACATTATCAAGCTAAAACTACAAATCCATAAATTAAAACTTATCTAAAACTGCCTCGGCCCCACTTTGCGACCGTGATGCGGCAGCCACGAGTGCTGTACTGGAACTGACTGTAGCTTCATGAGGCCCGCCTAGGTGGACACAATACCTTGCAAATATTTACTAATAAAAACCGTCTTGATCACAATTTATTTATTAAGATGACCAGTACTGTGGTTGAAACCGGTCACCTTAATAAATAAATCGTGATCAAGGTACTGTATTACTTTTAAATACATTATGGGAGTGACAGTGATCAATGTGTTACAAATATTTACTATTAAAAACAGTCTTGATCACGATTTATTTATTAAGGTGACCTTAATAAATAAATCGTCATCAAGACTGTTTTTAATAGTAAATATTTGTAACACATTGATCACTGTCACTCCCATAATGTATTCAAAAGTAATACAATACCTTGCACCTGCACATAAACTGTGTGATAGTTACTTGTTGGGACAAGACGCGAACCTGACTCCTGACCTTGAATGTACTAGTAAAGTGAAATAAAAGGTATAGCTGAGGAAAAGGGCGTATATGTTATCCTGTGCAGAATGTGCTTAGATCGACAGTCTTAACATTTATGAAGTATTCGTTGGTCATGATATGAGGAAGACATCATGTGCTTACAAGGTATGACCTGTCTAGGAAAATTTTGTGCTTAAGCACGAAGTTTAATTACCTAAAAAGAACTTAGGAGTGGGAAGGATAATATAAAGCCAACATCCTCATCATTATGACTACGCCTAGAAATTTTTGAGATGTAAATGTTAAGCACTTGCTTAGCTATGGTTACAACATATGATCATCCTATTGACTTAGCACACAAATGGTTATTATTGAACTTATGAACAATTCTATAACGAATCTGAAACGTCCGGCAATACAGGCCATATAAAATAGATGGTCATTATTCAAGATGAGTATATTTGACCTGAAATGGTCTAGAATCAAGTCAAAAACTAATGCACGTGTCTGATTGAGCTTCTTGACGAAGTTATGGTTATGAGTTACAGAAAACACTAAAGTAGGGGATAATGTGGCGGCAAGGGGTACTCAATTTGCCTTCATGGAGGTGATCCACACACATACTCTAAAAACTGTGTGTCGAACACTGCCATCATAATTCGGACCTGGTGACCACTGCCATTGAACTTAAGGAATGACAACAGAATTATGTTTGAAGCTAAAATGTGACTTGGCGAATACCACTCCGGTCAACACATTTAAAATAATTGATCGACATAGGTCAATATGTACTTAAAGAATTAATCTAAACTATGGGAGGATGACGGGAAAATGGTTAAATTATGATGTGATTTGGCGAGCAACGTTCCAAGGACACCTTTAAACGTCATTGAGTAAGATCAATTCAAACTGATCCGGCTAGTCTGAACCAAAACTTTGTATCCAGTAGATTGTGGCAAGGTATCGTTACCCTCTTGTGATACGTATATGGATGTGACTGCCATTAATTATGTTAATAAAAAGTTGTGTATGACTAGGTGATGGCATCACTGCTATCATACACGCATAGTATTGACAACAATCGGTCATATTGAAGGATTATGTGGTAGCACCTATATTCTGTAATGGGGTAGTGACTTGGTGATCGTCATTCCGGTTACTACACGTACATGCTATTGACCGATGAAGTTATTATCCACTAATTAAATCAAGTGTTGAAACCGTTCTTAACTCTAGAACGTGCATACCGAATATCGGTTGACCATCTGTGTGCGTGTTCAAGGTTTTCAATACACCAAATATTAACCATTTACGATGATACCCCATATAATAATGAAATATTAATTAGGTAACTGAATATTTCTATGTAACTAATAGACACCTTCATAGATGGGTCCAAAATTTTTTTATGGTGTCAAACTAATATACCTAGCTATTCAACCTAAGGGAGTACAGACATATGTTGGCAATGGTAAAGCATACCCTGCATTAACATTACGGTGGATCAAATAATGGTTGTAAACCTTCGAAGAAGCTTCTATTTCGCGGCTGCAGTTGGTCGTTAAGAAGCTTGTTTTTGTTATGCAGTAAATGTTTAAATATTTGCATTTGTTCTAAAATGTCTAACCTTGTACCTTTTACTTCACTATGCAAGAGCTGAGTATTGTGGGAGGGGTTGGGTGCATGAGCCCATTGCACTAAATGTTCAGCAAATGTTTAATCACTTGTGCAATCTCCAGTTTTAGTAGGAATATGCTCCTTGTACCTTGTTAATAAGGCTCTTCCTGTTTGGCCAATATAAAATTTCGGACATTCAGTACCGAAAAATATTTCGATATTTCAAGAAACAGCATATAGGCCTCGGTAGTGTAGGTTGTATTTGAATTTCATTAAAGCTCATTTTGGAATGGTTGTTCTTTAAGAATTATGTACTATCTCCTATCTAAATTTTCAAACCTAAATTCTGTGGTAAATGGTTACTGTAAGCCATGTGGTGGAATGTAAGTCTCTGTTTTTGTAATTACGCAAAGACTACTTGTATTATTGCTTTGCAGTCATATCCGATCGTCGGAGGATGTGAGCTCAGGCTATTCATCTGCTGAACCACTGTACCAGCACGGCAGCATCAGTGGAGGGCAGCATGGTGAAAGTCGTCCTGATAGCTTAGCGAGTAGTCGTGAGCCACTTGTTCGGACTGCTTCCGTGGGTGGATCTTCACGGTCTGCCCGCACACGATCTTCTCGTGGTGGCGGTGGAACTGTTACAAAAAAGGGATCTTCACCTGGGGTTCCTGAGGCAAGTACATAATGCCACTCTGATTACAGTTTCTTCATAACTTTCTGTCTACACTTGGCCGCACAAAAATGGCTGGAGGCAACATTCAAGCTACCCTCAATGTGGCACAGGAGCTAGTTGCCCTCAGTGTGGCACAGGAGCTAGTTGCAGTTCAAGCTGTACAGTGATACTAATAAAAGAACAGAACACTTGTAATTGTGAGTACAACTGAAGAAATCGTAACTTGTTGACACTTAGCATAAGGGGACACACGTTAAAAAAACACAATACAATCTGTGACATGTAATATATTGTATTATAAATCTGAAAAAGCATTCTGTGTGGTAAAATTGCAGCAACAGATTGAACACTAGCAAGACTGACCCATGTGTTCAGGAAACTTGTTTAACAAGCAGGTAGTTCAATGGGTCTATCAAAAGGTTGCATGTTTCTAAACATTGCAGTATATTGAATCATGGATCACATTTTTGTTACTGCTTTAATATATTGCATGTCTGGATGAAACAAAATTAAGGGAGTGAAGAGACTACAGTAGTTATTAAGAATGGCACAACATGGGATTTTTTTCACTTTTTATAACTTGTCCAAAGTCATTTGACTTCAGTGACAATCACATCCAGTGAGAAAGGGACCCTGTGGACCATACATTGTTCATTACCTGCCACTTCATCACTGACAGCAAGAGCGATGTTCCTTAGATCACCGTACGGTGTTGGTGAATTTTGTCAGATCACCCATTTTGTCTCCAATTCTACAATCTTTGCATACAACTGGCTGCCAGCCATCTGTCTCAGTGACTTAAGTTCAAACCAAGTATTAATGCAAGAATAAACTTGACTGCTAGCCTGATTCTGAATTTGACGAACTACACCATGCAATAGCACTGTATGCTGCAATAGTTTGAGAGTGGAAGGAAATGCTCTGCTGCTTATGAAGCCTATTCCATTACACACCAGTCATTTAGTGTACAACAGATGAAGAAATCAACTCTTTCTGCAGTTTTGTTTTTTTCCAACTTAAGTCTGTACACCAGAAGTATTTGCTGAATCAAATCAAAATTTGGTACTTTGTCGTTGACGACGACGACAACGATGATGACAACGTTGTATTTTACAATCTGTGATTGGGTTGGTGGAAATTTTAAGTTGACTGAAAATGATATAATAGGTATTTTGCTAAATTTTATTAATGATTTCCTATTTTAGGAGTTTTCCAGTACATAAAGGATGTGAGAGCTTGTACACTGTTAATGTTTCGACATGACATAGTTAATGATGTGACAATCACTTATGCAAAATACAGCATGAGAAGCATCAATGTGTAATGTGGTATCATGATTAAAATTATTCTGAAAGCTCAGATTAATCAAATGCTGACACAAAGTGGACTAATGTGTACCCACATGGAGTCCCATACAGTTAGGGTTTCATGGCTGTCACAGGCATATGAAAATTGTGATGGGAGTCAATTTTTATAGAACCCCAGGGAAAAAAAAGTGGCAATGCTCTGTAACCAATCACACTGTGCATTTTGAAAAATCCTAACTGAAAATCAAGTCCACTGATAAGGAATAAAAAGTGTGGGTATAAGAAATTTCACAGTTCTACGTGTTTCACATTTTTATAACCTTATCTACCATAGAAAAATTATACGAATAGGTCTTTCAATTGGTTCTGTAATTTTTTTCGTATTTGATCCTGCTTTATCGATGAAAGCCAAATCTGTGTCATTGATGATACTTCGGAATCTGTTCAGAGACCTACTTTTTGTTTTCACCTTCTTCCTTTTCTTCTTAGTGTTACTATATTATTATTATTATTATTATTATTATTTTCGATTATTCCCATTGAAGAGAGCGTTTGAACTTGAATTCCTTTATGTGATTGTTTATGTTGTTATTATTATTATTATTATTATTATTATTATTATTCTCTATTTTAGAGGGACAAGGAAGAAAGGTAGGAATTTAAGGAGATGGGACCTGGATGAACTGAAAGAACCAGAGGTTGTAGAGAGTTTCAGAGGCAGCATTAGGGAATGACTGACAAGAACAGGTGAAATGAATACAGTTGAAGGATAATGGAAAGTTTGAGAGATTAAATAATGAGGGCAGCAGAGAACCAACTAGGTAAAAAGATGAGGACTAGTAGAAATGCTTGGGTAACACAAGAGATATTGAATTTAATCAATGAAAGGAGAAAATATAAAAATGCTGGCAAAAGGAATACAAATGTCTAAAAAATAAGATCAACAGAGCGCAAAATGGCTAAGCTATTAAAAGAAGCAGCTATATTAATATCAAGAGCTCAGATGGTAAACCAGTCCTAAGTAATCAAGGGAAAGCAGAAAGATGGAAGCAGTATATAGAGGGTCTATACAAGGGAGATGTATTAAGGGCAATATTGTGGAAATGGAAGAGAACGTAGAGGGGAATGAGGAGGAGGATATGATACTGTGTGAATAATATGACAAAGCACTGAAAGACTTAAGTCAAAACAAGGCCCTGGGCGTAGACAACATTCCGTTAGAGCTACTGATAGCCTTGGGAGAGTCAGCCATAACAAAACTCTTCCACCTGCTGAGCAAGATGCATGAGACAGGTGAAATACCCGCAGACTTCAAGAACAATATAGTAATTCCAATTCCTAAGAAAGCAGGTGCTGACAGATGTGAAAATTATTGAACTATCAATTTAATAAGTCACGGTTGCAAAATATTAGCATGAATCCTTTTTTGGAAAAACTGGTAGAAGGAAACCTCGGGGATGATCAGTTTGAATTCTGGAGAAATGTAGGATCACGCAAGACAATACGAGCCCTACAACTTCTCATAGAAGATGTGTTAATGAAAGATAAACCTACGTTTATAACATTTGTCGACTTAGAGAAAGCTTTTGACAATGTTGACTAGAATACTCTCTTTCAAATTCTAAAGGTGGCAGGGCTAAATACAGGGATTGAAAGGCTATTTACAATTTTTACAGATACCAGATGGCAGTTATAAGAGTCAACAGGCACAAACAGAAAGCAGTGGTTGAGAAGGGAGTGAAGCAGGGTTGTATCCTACCCCCAATGTTATTCAATCTGTATATTGAGCAAGCAGTAAAGGAAACAAAGAAAAATTTGGAGTAGGAATTAAAATCCATGTAGAAGAAATAAAATAGAAACCTTGAGGTTTGCCGATGACATTGTAAATCTGTCAGAGACAGCAAAGGACTTGGAGGAGAAGTTGAATGGAATGTACAGTGTCTTGAAAGGAGGATAAAAGGTGAACATCAACATAGCTAGAACAACAATAATGGAATGTAATTGAATTAAATCAGGTGATGCTGAGGAAATTAGATTAGAAAATGAGACACTCAAAGTAGTAGATGTGTTTTGCTATTTGGGAAGGTCAAAGTAAGGACGCCATAAAATGTAGACTGGCAACGGCAAGAAAAGCATTTCTGAAGAAGAGAAAATTGTTAACATAGAGTATAGATTTGAGTGCAGGAAGTCCTTTCTGAAAGTGTTTGTATGGAGTGTCCCATGTATTGAAGTAACACATGGCTGATAAACAGTTTAGACAAGAAGAGAATAGAAACTTCTTAGATGTGGTTCTACAGAAGAATACTGAAGATGAGAGGGTAGATTACGTAACTAATGAGAAGATACTGAATAGCATTGGAGAAAAGAGAAATTTGTGGTACAACCTGACCAGTAGAAGAGATCAGTTGGTAGAACACATTCAGAGGCATCAAGGTATCATCAATTTAGTCATGGAGGGAAGTGTGAGGGGTAAAAATCATAGAGGGAGACTGAGAGATGAATACACTAAGCAGATTCAGAAGGGTGTAGGTTGCAGTAGTTACTCGAAGGTGAGGAGGCTTGCACAGGATAGAGTAGCATGAAGAGCTGCATCAAACAAGCCTTTGGATTGAAGACCACAGCAACAACAACCTTTTCAACATATTTTTATATACTTTGTATTTCTTTTTTTTTCTTTGTTTCCTTCTTGTTCTATGATTTTAAATTTTATATTCATTACTCCTCCCTCCCTTCCACCCTTTCTCTTTATCTCTAGTTCATTCAATTTTTCTAGTTCATTAGAGCAATATTAAATTCTCTTCCATTTAATCCTGTGGCCTGAGTGACGTGTTCTCCCTTTTTAACCTTCCCCAACCTCTCCACCTCTCCTCCCTGAGGAAGGAACTGTTAGTTCCAAAAGCTAGGATAGGGTTGTGTATTTTTGTGTGCACCTATTGACAATACTGAGGGTAAGTACTGTCTGTTCTGTCTTCCAATTTTTTAGTCTATTAGGATTATTACTTTTTGCAAAGGTCAGTTCCTCTCATATATGTGTGCTGACATCGGAAGTTGCTGACTGAATTTGTAGGTTGCCATCGGTTTTATTCTGCGTGTCACTGAAAGCAATGCTATTTGACTTATGACCAACACCATATTTCGAAATGATTAATGGAAAATATCATATAAAGATTTGAAACAAATACTAACAAAGAGATAGAGGGGCTGGCCAGTACTTACCTCAGCTCAGTACAGCCGACAGATACACAAAAAACAGAACCAAAAATTTACGTTCCTAGCTTTCGGAACAGATGTTCCTTCATCAGGGAGGAGAGAGGGGAAAGAAAGGGAAGAAGGGAAAGTAGATTCAGTTACTCACAACCCAGGTTATGAAGCAACAGGGAAAGGAAAACAGGGAGGGTAGCAAGGATGGAGGCATGGTTGTCAGAGGGAAGCCAAAGATATTCTACTGTAAGTACTGTGCCAGCTTCAAACCAAAGAGGATGCATACAGAAGTAAAGAGGTATATAGTATAAAGATAAACACAACTATGTAGGATGAAAATATGCGTGAATGGCTAAAGAGGAAAGGGAAAGAGGAGAAGACTGAAGAGTAAATGGGAGTGAGGTTGTTTAACGTAGGTTCAGTGCAGGGGGATGGCGGGATGAAAGGATGTGTTGGAGTGCAAGTTCCCATCTCCGCAGTTCTGAGGGACTGGTGTTGGGTGGGAGAAGCCAAATGGCACATATGGTGTAGCAGGTTCCTAGGTCCCTAGAATTATGCTGGAGGGCATGCACCGCTACTGGGTATTGGGCATCTCCTAGGCGGACAGTTCGTCTGTGTCCGTTCATGCGCTCAGCCAGTTTAGTTGTTGTCATACCGATGTAAAAGGCTGTGCAGTGCAGGCATGTCAGTTGATAAATGACATGTGTAGTTTCACACGTGGCCCTGTCTTGAATTGTGTATGTTTTACAGTAGCGGGGCTGGAGTAGGTGGTTGTGGGGGGGATGCATGGGGCAGGTTTTGCAGCTGGGTCAGTTACAGGGGTAGGAACCGCTGGGTAGAGAAGGTAGTCTGGGAATATTTTGGGGATTAACAAGGATGTTACGGAGGTTAGGGGGGCGACGAAAGGCAACTCTGGGTGGTGTGGGGAGAATATTGTCAAGGGATGATCTCATTTCAGGGGTTGACTTGAGAAAGTCATATCCCTGGCGGAGTAATTTGTTGATGTTTTCGAGGCCAGGATAATATTGGGTGACAAGGGGGATGCTTCTGTGTGGTCTGGGGGGTAGGAACTGCTTCTTTGTGGTCTGGGGGTAGGAACATTGTTATTGGATGGGGAGGAATGTATTGCTCGGGAGATCTGTTTGTGGACAAGGTCTGCAGGATAGTTGTGGGAGAGGAAAGCACTGATCAGGTTATTGGTGTGATTGTTGAGGGATTCGTCACTGGAGCAGATACGTTTGCCACGAATACCTAGGCTGTAGGGAAGGGAGCGTTTGATATGGAATGGATGGCAGCTATCAAAGTGAAGGTACTGTTGTTTGTTTGTGGGTTCGATATGGACAGAGGTGTGGATGTGAGCTTCAACAAGATGAAGGTCAACATCCAGGAAGGTGGCTTGGGTTTTGGAGAAGGACCAGGTGAAATTCAGATTCGAAAAGGAGTTCACCATGAGTCCAGACCACAAAGATGTCATCTATAAACCTATACCAGGCCAGGGGAAGCAGCTGTTGGGTCTTCAGGAAAGCCTCCTCCATGCAGCCCATGAAGAAGTTGGCTTAGGACGGAGCCATCCTGGTTCCCATGGCCGTTCCCCCAATTTGTTTGTAGGTCAGGGCTTCAAAAGTGAAGTAATTATGGGTGAGGATGAAGTTGGTAAGTGCAATAAGGAACGAGGTTTTTGGAAGATCTTCGGGTGGGCGTTGGGAGAGGTAGTGCTCAAGGGCAGAGAGACCATGGGTATGTGGGATGTTTGTGTAAAGGGATGTAGCATCTATGGTGACAAAGGTTTCAGGTGGGAGAGGAGTGGGAATGGATTTGATGCGTTCTAGGACGTGGTTTGTGTCTTTGATGTAGGATGGGAGTCTGCGGACTTCACTTTGATAGCTGCCATCCATTCCACATCAAACGCTCCCTTCCCTACAGCCTAGGTATTCGTGGCAAACGTATCTGCTCCAGTGACGAATCCCTCAACAATTACACCAATAACCAGACCAGTGCTTTCCTCTCCCGCAACTATCCTGCAGACCCTGTCCACAAACAGATCTCCTGAGCAATACATTCCTCCCCATCCAACAACAATGTTTCTACCCCCAGACCACACAGAAGCATCCCCCTTGTCACCCAATATTATCCTGGCCTCAAAAACATCAACAAATTACTCCGCCAAGGATATGACTTTCTCAAGTCAACCCCTGAATTGAGATCATCCTTGACAAAATTCTCCCCACACCACCCAGAGTTGGCTTTAGATGCCCCCCCCCCCCTCCCTAACCTCTGTAACATCCTTGTTAAACCCTACAATATTCCCAGGCTACCTTCTCTACCCAGCGGTTCCTACCCCTGTAACCGACCCCGCTGCAAAACCTGCCCCATGCATCCCCCCACAACCACCTACTCCAGCCCCGCTACTGGTAAAACATACACAATTCAAGACAGGGCCACGTGTGAAACTACACATGTCATTTATCAACTGACATGCCTGCACTGCACAGCCTTTTACATCGGTATGACAACAACTAAACTGGCTGAGCGCATGAACGGACACAGACGAACTGTCCGCCTAGGAGATGCCCAATACCCAGTAGCGGAGCATGCCCTCCAGCATAATTCTAGGGACCTAGGAACCTGCTACACCGTATGTGCCATTTGGCTTCTCCCACCCAACACCAGTCCCTCAGAACTGCGGAGATGGGAACTTGCACTCCAACACATCCTTTCATCCCGCCATCCCCCTGCACTGAACCTACGTTAAACAACCTCACTCCCATTTACTCTTCAGTCTTCTCCTCTTTCCCTTTCCTCTTTAGCCATTCACGCATATTTTCATCCTACATAGTTGTGTTTATCTTTATACTATATACCTCTTTACTTCTGTATGCATCCTCTTTGGTTTGAAGCTGGCACAGTACTTACAGTAGAATATCTTTGGCTTCCCTCTGACAACCATGCCTCCATCCTTGCTACCCTCCCTGTTTTCCTTTCCCTGTTGCTTCATAACCTGGGTTGTGAGTAACTGAATCTACTTTCCCTTCTTCCCTTTCTTTCCCCTCTCTCCTCCCTGATGAAGGAACATTTGTTCTGAAAGCTAGGAACGTAAATTTTTGGTTCTGTTTTTTGTGTATCTGTCGGCTGTACTGAGCTGAGGTAAGTACTGTCCAGCCCCTCTATCTCTTTGTTAGTATTTATTTCACAACACTATATTTCCTCTAATATGAGAACTTAACTGCATGTTACTATAACTGAGCGATGTTTTCCTCTGAAGCATAGTGGGGAGTATTATATTCACCTAATTGCTGAGCCAGAAGTAGTCCCTTGTACAGGAGGGGAGGAGGGGGGGGGGGGACAAAAATTAAACAAGTAACAAATCCTGGAGTTGAGCCTGATTCTCTGTAGGGAGAGTTATGACACTGATCATCCAGCTACAAAGACAACCAGTGGAATTACGCGGTTCATCTTTTGATAATATGTTCAGTTCTTTGCGTAAATCTAGAATGCTGACAGGGCCATTTTTATATAGAATTTCAAGAAATGCTTCTTTTTGTGCAGTGCCGAATATAGACTGAAAAATGGACATAATGTCAACAATATGGGAAGGGGAGGCTGGCTAAGCTTATAGGTGACAGTGTAGTGAGTGGTGGTGGGTGCTGGTGGTGGTGGTGGTGGTGGTGGTGGTGGTGGTGGTGGGTGGTCACTCATGGAAAAATTCCTGTAGTAGTTGGTGTTAGAGCTGCACCTTTTTTAGATTGAAGTCAGCTGATAGGTATACCTGCTTAAAGGAAGTCCCTCTAACTAAAGGCTCACCTTCCGAGGATGTAATGTTTCCAAGTGCAGAAGGAATTAACATATTTCATCAAAATATAAGAGGTATTAGAGATAAAGTTAGTGAACTGCTTATAGATGTTGACTCTGAAATTCTTGGTATATCAGAGCACCACTAAAATAATTTGACAATTCAGAGACTTCCTTTACCAGGGTACAGATTAGCTGGCTGTGTCTGAAGGAGATCCTTGCAGGGTGGGGGAGTGACTATGTATGTAAAAAAACAGTATTCCATTTGAGTCCATAGACGTATCATGACACTACACTGAACAGATATTTGAATGTTGTACAGGGGTAATTGAATTTAGTGGAACTAAAAATCTAATATTTGCTGTTTATAGGTCCCCTAACTCCAACTTCAGAGATTTTCTGCTCAAGCTAGAGAGGGTTCTTGATTCACTTTGTAGGAAGTACCATAAATTAGTTATATGTGGTGACTTCAATATTAATTTTGTATATGATGGTGCAAGAAAAATGATGTTGGTACATCTCCTAAATTCATATGATCTGATGTAGACTGTGTTTTTTCCAACTTGTGTGCCGTGCAACAGTAGCACAGCCATAAAAAATATTTTTATTCATTCTTCATTACTAGATGGGCATTCTGTTAGCAAAAGCATGAAAGGCCTTTCAGACTATGATGCACAAATTTTAAGACTAAAAGGCTTTTGTACTCAAACTAGTGTCATATTTAATTACAAACTATGTAGGAAAATTAATCCAACGGCAGTATAGAGTTTTTTAAACCTTGTCAAGGAACAAGAGTGGCAGGATGTTTATAGTGCCGATAACATAGATGATACATACAATGCTTTCCTTAATACATTTCTCATGCTCTTTGAGAGTTGCTTTCTATTAGAACGTTCTAAACGGGGTACTAGCACTAATAGGCAGCCCGGGTGGCTGGCTAGTGGTATAAGGATATCTTGTAGAACAAAGCAGGAATTATATCAAAATGGTAGAAGTAGTCACAATCGAGCTACAGTAGTTCACTACAAACAGTATTGTAAGGTGCTTAAAATGTTATTAGGAAGGCAAAGAGTATGTGGTATGCAAATAGAATAGCTAATTCACAGGATAAAATTAAAACCATATGGTCAGTTGTGAAGGAATGTCTGGTTAGCAGTAAAAGGTCGACGATATAAAGTCAGTTCACAGTAAAAATATTTCTGTTACTGATAAATCAGGTATATGTACAGTATTTAACAATCATTTTCTGAGCATTGCTGGTGAATTAAATAAAAATTTAGTTTCTACAGGAAATCATATAACTTCCTTGGCAAACGCCTTTCCGAGATTGATGTCTGAAATACTCCTCTATGATACAGACGAGGGACATTGAGTCAATAATTAATTCACTGAAGACTAAGGACTCCCATGGTCATGATGGAGTGTCTAGCAGAATATTAAAGTGCTATGCTGCACATGTTAGCCCTGTATTTAGTCATATTTGTAATTTTTCCTTTAGGAATGGTCAATTTCCTGAGTGATCAAAGTACTCAATAGTAAAGCCACATTATAAAAAGGGAGAAAGGGATAATGTAGATAATTTTAGACCTATTTCTATGCCATCAGTGTTTGCAAAAGTTATTGAAAAGGCTGTGTGTGTAAGGATAATTGATCATTTTATGTCACAAGATTTGCTATCAAATGTACAGTTTGGCTTTAGAAGTCATTTAATAATTGAAAATTCTATATTCTCTCTTCTCTGTGAGGTACTGGATGGGCTAAACAAAAGGTTTCGAATGCTTGGCATATTTTTTTGATTGCGTTGATCACAGAATATTGCTCCAGAAGTTGGACCGTTACGGAATACAGGGAGTAGCTCACAACTGGTTCACCTCTTACTTTAGCAAGAGGCAGCAAAAGGTCATTATTCATAATGTTGATAACGGCTGTGATGTGGGGTCTGAGTGGGGTACTGTCAAGTGGGGGATGCCCCAGGGATCAGTGTTGGGGCCACTCCTGTTCCTTATTTATATAAATGATGTGCTCTCTAGTATTACGGGTAACTCTAAATATATCTGTTTTGCTGATGACACTAGGTTGGTGGTAAAGGATGTTGTGTGCAACATTGGCTCGGTTTCAAATAGTGCAGTGCATGACCTAAGTTCATGGCTTGTACAAAATAAACTAATGCTTAATAACAGTAAGACTCGGTTTTTACAGTTTCTAGCACACAATTCAACAAAACCTGACATTTTAATTTCACAGACTGGACATATGATTAGTGAAACTGAAAAGTTCAAATTTCTAGGTATTCAGATAGATAGTAAGCTGTCGTGGAAAGCCCATACTAAGGATCTTGGTCAAAGACTTAATACTGCCATTTTTACTATTTGAACGGTATCAGGAGTGAGTGATCGTTCGACATGAAAATTAGCCTACTTTGCTTATTTTCATTCACTTATGTCATATGATATTATATTTTGGGGTAACTCTTTCCATTGTAAAATGATATTTTTGGCTCAGAAAGGGTGCTTTGGCCAATATGTGGTGTAAGTTCACGAACCTCTTGTCAATCCCTGTTCACAAGTCTGGGTATTTTGACATTGGCCTATATATATATATATATATATATTCCTTACTGTCATTTCTTGTTAACAATATTAGCTTATTCCCAAGAATAAGCAGCTTTCCCTTGGTTAATACTCGGCAGAAATCAAACCTGCATTTGGATCAGACTTCCTTAACTCTTGTGCAAAAAGGTGTGCAGTATACTGCTGCATCCATTTTCAGTAAGCTACCACTCAAATTCAAAAATCTTAGCAGTAATCTACGTGCTCTCAAATCGAAACTGAAGAGTTTCCTCATGCGTCACTCCTCCTATTCTGTCGAGGAGTTCCTTGAAAAATTAAGCTGATTCCTATTGTATTGTTGACTGCGTTTACTTACACTTATGGACTGACTTTTTCGGTTTCATAAACATTTATTTTTGTCTGTTATTACTTTTATATTGTAATTTCATGTACTGACACATTCCATGACCTTGGAGAGTTGCTTCTCAATTTGGATCTACGAAACTTGACGTGTAAATAAAAATTAAAAAAAAAAAAAATTATGAAAAGGGTAGATAGCTACTCATCATGTGGAGGAGACTTTGGATCACAGAGAGCAGTCTTTAATTGTGCATGACTGTGACTCGATATCTCCTCTATACGGTAAGTAGCAATCTATCCTCTGCTTAATATTGCTGTTATTCCATCCTGAACTTTCTAGTGTTTGAAACAGGCTTAATGTATTTTATTTGTATCAGTGCTGTACAGAACCTGAACTCTAGCCCTGATTCATACTGGCCAATTTTTGTGCTGTTAAGTGTACTTTTTTTTTTTTTACACTTTCAACTCATAATATGCATTTGAAATTATGCTTACCATGTCAACAGTCTTACACGATGCAAAGTGATAGTAATTTTTTTGTGAACCAGTGCTTCTACCATGAAAATGTTCTGCACTCTTTCATGTTTTTTGTGTCACCATCATCCAGTTTTTTTCATGAAGTTCATTTTCAAGTGAAGGTGACTCTGTTGTTACCTGGGTCATCTGATGCCAGTTTGGGTAAAGACTACTATGAACTTTTCTTGAAATAAAAAGGAATAATTGTTTATAGCATATTACCTATATTTTTAACTTTGTCTAATATAACATTGGCTGCCTGATGTAGCACATTAGGAGTGTAGTGCTTAATTTCATTCTATCAAAAATAATTTTATTTAGATATTACAATAGTGGAAGTTATAAAATGGGAACCATGAAAAAAATGATGATAGTAACCACACATTTATAGCTGATTGGTGTGTGGCACTTACAAACATATAGTAGTATAGAGAATTACAGCTTCTGTTCTGCCATTGTTTTTGCTATTCTCTCTCTCTCTCTCTCTCTCTCTCTCTCTCTCTCTCTCTCTCTCACACACACACACACACACACACACACTCCGTTATTGTCCGATCCATTTTACATCTCCGTATTGCCATAATTGTGCTATTCCCTCCCCTGCTCCTCTACAATGCTACCACACAATAGGATGGGAGGGGGGTGAATCTAGTGAAACTGTGTGTGTTAATGTATGTTTACGTGCCTAGCATCTCTCAGCTACAGATAATGGTTTCCTATCTTTGTTTTTGTTTACTTAGATATAGCTTTTTAACTGGATAGGTGTATTTTTGTGCAGCTCATAGGGGGGAAAAAAAGAAAACAAACTAACTAAGTGTCTGATTTTTCCACCTCGTTTGAAACACTCAAAGTGAAGTACACTGGAAACATTTTTGCCACAAACATTGACTTGGTGAAGAAAAGGATATGTGCTCATTGTCATTGAAGACCTCTTCTTAATAGTGTGCTTGCTTATTTTCTTATTTTTATTCTTTATTTTTTTAGATGTAGTGTATTGTTTATTTTGTAATTAATTTTCAAGCCTCTTATCATATTTAATCTCTGGAAACTGTATCAAATTTATGTTTTATTTACATATGATTTCACTGTTGTTTATTTTAGCAGTCGAGAATCCACATTTAGATTTTGTTATTTCTGTTTAAAGGCCAGTGAAGAATGTAGCCTCGGAGAAAACGACGACCTAGACATGAGTTCTCTTTCTCCTTCCCATTCTCGTTCCCGTTCCAATTCCCTGCCAATGTCAGCTGACCTCCTACGACCAGAGTTAGTCGCCCTCCTACAAGCATTAAATGCTGAACTTGAGCAGAAAGTTTCCATGAGCAAGCTGTCAGAGATTAAAGTTTCAGAAGCGGTAAAACAAACTGAAAAACCAGAAGA
Organism: Schistocerca nitens; assembly: GCF_023898315.1. NCBI lineage: Eukaryota > Metazoa > Arthropoda > Insecta > Orthoptera > Acrididae > Schistocerca > Schistocerca nitens. The sequence continues at coordinate 346,483,622 of NC_064620.1, forward strand.
TTCTTTTCACTTAGCTGAAGGAGAAATAATGGAGTCTATACACAGAACTGAGTCATCTTCCATTTTAGAATTGGCTGGAACTAAGGAAATGTCAGATATCAAAGTGAGTGAATCCTTCCATCCAAATCAGTCTGATATTAATTCCGCAATAGAATCTGATGATGATTTTCATGATTCTGTTTCTGTACCTCCCCCAAATGTGCTAAATGAGTGCCAGTTTAAAGATACAAAAGAAGAGTTTATTGATTCTTATTCCGAAATGGTGAATGAGTCAGAAAAGGTAAATATTTGTTTGGGTCAAGAAATAATTGATAATGGTTCTGCAGCTACATTCACCTCATCATCATCTTCCAACATGCTGCCAAACATCTCTGAGCAATGTAAAACTAGTACAGAAAATAATGTTGATGATCCACTGGTTGATTCTGTAGGAACTTCAAATGTTGATGAAAGCAAAGACATGCAAAGTTTGATAACCATTCCTCAAGAAAGTGTGAAAACTGAAACTACTTTGCTTCCAGTGGATGTAAATCCTTATTTGTGTGCAGAAAGTTTTGCACCCGCTATGTCTGAAGCCCTTAAAGGAGGTAATGCAAGTGATAAAGTGTTAGTTATGAACTCTACAGAACCATTAAAACAGTTAGAGGAAATAAATAATGCCTTGCAGAGGGAAGAGAAATGCCATGACTGTATTTCTGAGTCAAATCAGAGTCCTGGAGATGCAGATAAAACTGCTTGTAATGATGGAAAGGCTTTAGAAGAAAGTAATGTTTTTTCTCAAACAAAAGATGATAGCTATACTTCTGAGCAGATTTCATCACGTGCAAAGGCTGAAATGAACTGTCCAAGTAACATTGTAGGCGCAGAAGAGGATCAAGAGATCATAGGTGATGATTTTCAAGATGCAAGTGATAATGAAGGCAGGAAGACAGAAAACAGTATCTTCAGTGATATGCTTAACAATAAGCAGCTGAGTCTACCAGGTGTGTCACATGGAGTTCCTGATAATACCCAGCAAGCCATAATTTCTATAGTTGAAAAGCCATCATTAAGAGTTGATTCAGATGACGACAAAGAGTTGAAAGCGAAAAACAGCATTTCTCATGATAATTCTGACCATAATCAGCCAAGTCTGCAAGCTACGCCGTATGCTGCTCTTGATAATGCTCAGAATGCAACAATTTCCTCAGCTGACAATCCATCTCTAAACACTGACAGTGCTGAAAAAATTCTTGATCCAGAGACAGTTTCAAACAAAAGTGACAGCATTTGTGATTCTCAGACCCCACTAAATTATGACTCTCAAAATCCAACAAATTCAAACTCACTTCAAGATCCAAAGAAAGATGTTCGGTCAGGAAGATATCACAAACTTCAAGCACCAGAGCCACCTCCAAGATCTAAAAGGTCATCATCAAAAGGCTCTATTTCTGAGGAAAGTGAAAAGAAATCAGAACACAGGTCACGTTCACCGAAAAAAATGGCAGAATCACCAGTCGCAAAGCTGCATGGACAGATAGAAAATCTTGCATCAATGCTTCCTTTCTGGCATAGTGGCAAAAGATCCCGTGGAAAGGAAGTTGGTACAGCAGAAGATGGCATTCGCATACGTGAGATGTCACACTCGCCCAGTCGACGTGTTGGTCGTCAAGCACCACATTAATAGACCCATTCATAAAGTTAGGAACTGAACTGTATTTAGGGGATTATTGACATCTGAAGCCTATTTTTTATATTTTTGCGTTACGTATTACCCATTTGCCATGCCTTGCCACATTGTTGTAGGAGTCTTGTCTATGGTACGAGGAAGAATTAGTTGTGCATTTGGGCATCTTTAGCTACAGTATAATGTTGGTCTACTCAGTTTCCTAGATGCAGTATTATAAGAAACTACTAATGAGTTACTACAAACCCTTTCACTGCACCTAATGTGTTAACTTATTGTTTAGGCCAGGAGCTCCATTCAGACTTGTGAAATACTAACAGAGATAAGGTATAAACTCTTCCTTAACTGCTGATATGTTGTGATTGTCTAATATTATGTATGTTCCATGCACACTCAAGGTGATTGGGAATATTACATAACCATTATAGTGTATGAATAACCTGGAAGAGTGCAGTTGAATATGAGAGAGTGGAACATTGTTTTTCGTAAAGTTACTGCTCTCAGTTCATGATATCCTTTTCATAATGAGAAAATGAGATGTAGAGATGGGGAGATGCTTGCTATGTTCATAGAAGTGACTTCAAAGTTTCTTCTGACAGTGAAGGTGAAGATATCATGGTGACTGAAACTAAAACATTTTGATGAGGTAATTCTATTTTTTGAACATGTATTCATCCTCCTGTACTGTGTTCAGAGAGATCATCCGAAGATGAATCAAAATAGCAAGCAATATAAATCAATGTAGCACCTGTCTGTGAAGCTCACTGAGAGAAACATCACTTTTCCAAAACTCTAGCAGGACTGACTTTATTTATGGGACATACGGTAATTGTGAACTATTTTTGATACTTTTTTATGAGACTTTCCTGAGTAAAATGTATGTATTTACTATAAATAAATTCAATCACAAAATTTGTGTTCAATAACATATGACCAAGAACGTAAAAAGATGTTCAGTGGAAAGCTGAGGAATGTACATGATGAATTTAGATAAACAAGAAGAATGTTAAATCGAGTGCACTCCTAAAATAATTGCTCTGCAGAGACAGAAAAGTGGTTCATGAAACAACTGGGCTTTATCAGTTTGTTTCCATTTCACAGTCCGTCCTTCAGGCTGGCAACACACTCCTGCAAATTTGGCAGTTACCGTCTTAAAAGAGAGAGAAAAAAGACAGTGGTGAATTCTTGGCTGAAAATATCAGTATAGTTAATGTTATGATTATTACCTTACATCCAGGGACTGATTGGCTATTTTCATAGTTAATGCCCTTATCATTCAATAAGCTAAGAAGATACTTTGGTTAATTCTGTTCATCACATCTTGTTCAGAAATCTTAGCTTTAGGCAGAAATGCTCTTGTTTCTTATATGTTCTGTCTATTTGCAAATACTTTTGTTTTCACATCTTCATGCTGTGTCCTCTCTGTATCATATCTCCTGAGGGAAGCCTGTGTATGTGACATCATTTTTAAATTTTGAAAATTTGTTAGATTTGAACAGGTTAAATATTTATTTTTCAGATTGTTAACAAATTATGATATAATCCATGATATAAATAGAAGACCCGGACAACACCAGCCATCAGTGAGACATATTTTGTGATAGCAGATGTACGACACTATTCCACATTTTGTTTGAGTCTGTGTAAATAAAATTACTACTTGTGAAAACATAAGACGGGCTTTGTCTTTTATTGTATTTGAGTTACACGAGAAAGCATCATTAAGCAACACACAGTATTAGTTCACAATATCACCTGTCAAGTCATTTTTAGTACCCATAATTAATGATATCCAAATTTAATTAACAGCTTCTACTTACAGGTGTTGCAGATACACATATGATCATAATGGAACAAAAATGCTAGCTTTAGAACCAAATGTTTCATCACCCAGCAAATAGAGTGGAGGGAAAGGAATAATGCTATTCAAGGCCTAAATAGTAAAGAATCCCAGACCCTGGGTAAAAAGGAAAACCAGAGTATAGGACAGGACAGGACAGGACAGGACAGGACAAGTGGGAATCATCATATTATATCACAAAATAGCAATGAATGAAGCCACATCCAGCATATTTTACAAAAAACAGGAATGTTGAAAATCTTCTCTGACTAAAACATACAGGTTACAGAAACATCCATGTCTACATCCATACTCCACAAACTATCTTCCGGTGTATGGTGGAGGGTACTTCTGGTACCACTATCTGAACCCCCCCCCCCCCCCCCCCACCTTTCCCTATTCCACTTCTAAATAGCACATGTAAAGAACGAGTGTCAGAAGACCTCGATATTGCCTCTGGTTTCTCAAATTTTCTCATTGTGGTTGTATCAAAAGATTTATTTGGGAGAAAGTGATTTATTGTCAGACACTTGCCGAAATGTACACTCGCAAAATTTTGGTAATAAACCTCTCTGTGATGCATAACACCCCTCTTGTATTGCCTGCCACTGGAGTTTGTTTAGCATCTCTGTAATGCTCTCACACTGACTATGAGGTGCGTAAACAATTCCATTATGAAACGCGCCACTCTTTGTTGGATCTTGTTCATCTCTTCTACTAATCCAACCTGGTCAGGGTCTCAGACTGGTGAGCAGTACTGAAGAATTGGTTGACCAATAGTTTTGTAAGCCACTGCTTTCAAGGATGAATTAAATTTCCTGAAGATTCTTTCTATGAATCTCTGTCTGACATCTGCTTTCCCTACTATTTGTTTTAATGAGTATTCCACTAAAGGTTTGAAAGTTGCTGAGAATTGTTACTCCTAGATATTTTATGGTAATTATTGTTTCCAGCAATTTGTCACCAATAGTATTATTGTACAGTAGTGGATTTCTTGTTCTGTATATGCACAATGTTTGTTTTCATTTAGGGTCAATTGCCAGTTCCTGCGCCTTTAATCAATCTTCATCAGGTCATCTTGAAGTTGGTTGAAGTGTTCTGAAGTTCCCACTTTCTTATAGACAACTCCATCACGTTCAGACAGCCTGTGGAGTTTCCACCATTATCCACTAGATCATTTAAATATACATACTGGTGTGCAAAACTTAAGGGCAAAAGTAACTTTCACTTGATGTGTCACTGCCAAGCAACATAGCTCGATCACTCTTGGTCGACACAGAGAAAGAACTGCTACAGTATATTAAAGAAGGTAACTGAAAGAAATACCCAATTAGGCGAACAGAAATGTCACTTTTATTGAACGATAATAATTACACTGAAGTCACCATGAATCACGATGGTGAGCTGAATATTACAAAACGTGATCGCCATGGATGCAGGAACATGCTCCGTTATGCACTCCCATGCTGGCCATTAAGTTGGTAAGGAGATCTGGTAGTAGGGCATTCCGTTCCTCCACCCGTACAGTTGACAAATGCTGGATGATTGGTGTATGTGGACATGCTGCAATACGTCTCCCAATGCATTGCATGGTACGGGATTTAACTCAGGTGTATGGCCAGGTCCCTCCATTTGCTGAATATCCTCTCATTCCAAGTGCGCCTCCATCTGTGCAATCCCACATGATCTTGCATTATCATCCACAAAAATGAAGTCAAGGCCAAAAGCACCCCTAAAAAGGTGCTCATGGGAAAGGAGTACAGTGTCATAAAAACGTTGACCAGTGAGAGTACTGTTTTTAAAGAGTTGAAGGTCAGTGCACCGATGCAACTTTGCGTGTCCTCGCACAATAATACCTGCACCACCAAAATGATTGTATTTGACAGTGCTAGGCATATACTCGTATGGCGAGAGGTGGAAACACACGATGCACCTGGGAACATTGTGACCTCAGTGTAATTATTGTCTTTGGATAAAAATGTCATTTCTGTTTGTTTTATTGTGTATTTCTTTCAGCTACCTTCTACACTATACTGCAGCAGTTCTTTCTATGCATGGTCCAGGCTTTATCATGTTATGTTACTTGGCAGCGATACATCATGCGAAAGTTACTTTCATACTTAAGTTTTGCACACATTATGTACTTTATACAGTAAAGGTCCTATCACATTTCTTTGAGATACTCCTTCAATTACTTGTACATCTATTTATTTTGTTCTGTTAAGAGTGATATGTTGAGTTTAATCTGCAAGGAAATCTTGAATCCAGTCACAGATCTGGTAAGCTTGTAGTTTTTTCACTAAATGACAGTGCAGTACTGTATCAAAAGCCTCCCTGAAGTCAAGTGATATGGCGTCACCCTAGACACCAGTGCCCATAATGGTGGGGATCTCATGGGCATACAGAGTGAGCTGAGTTTCGCAAGATCTCTTATTTGCAGAATCCATGTTTTTCATTCATCTCAATATCTGCCAGTATTTTGGCCTTCTCTTTGTCATCTTTCATTCTGGTGCCAGCGCGGTCACTGAATGAGTGAATAGATTATTTAGATCTTACTGATCTTATGTAAGACCAAAACGTCTTAGAGTTATTAGTCAGATAAGTAGACAAAATTTTACTTTGCAAATCCCTGAATACTTCTGTCATTGCTCTCCTTACTCTCATATTCACTTTCTTCAGCTCTTGTTTGTCAGTTAGATTGTGACTTCTCACAAATCTATGAGGGAGCACTATTTGTTTACATAACAACTTTTTGACTTGGCTACTAACCTTACTCAGAACATAATTGTCTGTAGCATATTGAACAATACTTTTGAATTTTATCCATTTGTGCTCCCCATCTTCAGTCTCAATACTGAATTTTTTATGTTGAGTTTTCACGTACTCTGAAGTTTGTGCCCTTTAATTCTTTCTAAGTGAGAATGTTATCTAACTTTCTTAACAGGTCTAACAAACCCGTAGTCACTGATACTATCACAGCCTTACAGTCGCTGTAGCATTCTCTACATACACGGTGCTCAACCTTTTTAACCATGAGGTCTACTACATGCTATTTAGTTTATTTGGAGATCTACTGACTGAAAAATTCATAAAGATTTAAGTACAAAGTAACACTGTAGCCAAAATTAACCATTTTAATTACTTAAAACATATCAAAGGTAATTCTCTCTACATCCAAAGTCGTAGGTAAAATATATGCTACCGTAAATGTTGAAAATGTTTAGCGGCATACTTGGCTTGGCATATCATTGACAAGTTTACTATAATCTGGTGAATAATTCGCTAGAGACAACCATATGCAGTCTGAAAGGATCTGTCATTATAGTTTTACACTATGATTTCACGATGTTCATTGTTGAAAATGCTGTCTCATGTAGGTAAGTTGCTCCAAGAAATGATAAAACATAACATGCCACTTTTATAATATTAGGATAGGTTTTTACACTCACTAATTTCCAAAAGTAATCTTCTTCATATTCTGACATACGGAAACATTATTTTCAGATCAAATTGTTTCTTCTTCAAGTTCAGTCTCACCACAAGATAAAAGAGTACTCCTTTTCACATCCGTTTTTTGGAAATGTTGAGCTGTGAAAGCTAGAACAGGTTCCAGTGCCTTGAAATCTGAAAACTGGTTTTCAAAGTCTGTCTTCAGTGTTGTCAGGCTGACTTTGTAGCTTGTCGATCTGACAGTTCTGAGGAAAGTATTTCACATTTAATTTCTGCAACTGTGCTATCAAAAGATCAATTTTGCGTGAAACACTTTCTGCAAGACGTAAGAGTTATGACAGTTTGGATTTTTCCTTTAAGTTCTTTCACTCATTTAATTTAACTGTCATGTCAGTTAAAAATTCTAGATACAACCACCAGCTCAAATCATACAGTTCTGAGTAACCTTCCTCTCTTTTAGACAAAAAAGATTTTATCACTGGCAGAAGCTCCCTAAATCCATTGAGAAACGTATCTGTAATCAGACATCAAACTTTGATGTGCAATAGCAAGTCTCCAAACTGGCTGTCCAATTCTTCTAACAGCACTCTAAACTTTCTTCTCAGTAGTGATTGTGTGTGAATTTAATTTGCAGTTTTTGTGACATATTATAACATGTCATTTTGAAAATGTGTCCACAGAGCACATGTCGATGCACGATATAATGACACTTAATGTAAGTGGGAAAGATTTGTCATTCGCACATGAGGTAACAAATCATTTGTGTTTGCCTACCATGCAAGGCACTCCATCAGTAGTAATAGACACAAGTTTCTGAAACATATTCAGAAGTGAAAGATTTGAATGCTTTGTAAAAATATTCTCCTTGAGATCAAAACTGTTAGCAAGTGTACCTTTACACTGAAATCCAAAACTATCAATATTACAAAAATCATAACTTGAGGCAAATCAACTCCCATCTAGCTAATCCATCTAACTGCAATGAGAAACACAAGCAGGATTGCAAATCTGTTATCAGCCGACCTTTTATATTTTCCACCATTAATTCCACTTTTCTTGTTATAGTAGGCATTGACAGAAGCATGTCTCTGATAGCTGATATTATCTCTAATTTGTTTTTAAATGTGCAAGACAAGGACTCACTAGCTGTCAGAATGCACTCCTTAACAAATGTGATGTCATCAAATGGTTTTGCATGTTTCATCAGTACTTACCAGACACAAAATATGCTGTGTTTCGTGAAAGAGTTTTTTGTACAGGTTTTACAAAAAACCACTGCTATGATTGTGATTTACATTTAAGATTAGAAAGTTTCTTCCTCCTCAGCTCACTACAAACAGCTGCTTCTGATTCTAAGTTTTTTGAATTGTTTTAAAATCATGTTCAGTATGCCTCTTTAAAAGGTATGGCTAAAGTAGCATTACGTATTAAACATGTACACAAACTTTAAACATTGAAACAAAAACTATTCTTCCTACCCACTCTGGAAGCGGTATGTTTTCATGTGTTTAGCTGGACTCAATTTTCACAAACACATTACTAAGTGAGAACTGTAATGTGGGACGTGGACTCCCTAATTCTGACTGGTAGCACTAGGCAGTGGTTGGGAGACTTCATGCTGTAGTGTTTTTATAGATATTTGTCACCAACTCTGTAGCATCTTATTTGCTGGTGTTGACTGTATTTGTTGCTCACCCATTCTATCACTGTGATGTCTATTTTTCCACTATTTTGATTGTGATTGTTTCGAAATAAGTGGGGAGGCAATTATTTTACATGTCAATACAAACTGCAATGTCAAGTCTGATAGCATGAAGTATTCAACTGATTCTTATCTCTGATGTGCACATTGTTGATTTGTGGAAGCTCAAAAACAGAGGTTTGTGTTGTGTTCTGGAGATGGGGCTTGTTGTGTGCGAGAGGTGAGCTTGCTTGTATGAATGTGTGTGTATTTTCCTTTCTGAAGAAGGCTTTGGCTGAAAACTCAATATGTAACAGTCTTTCCATTGTGCATATTTGCAACTCATTATGTCACCTTTGTGGTGAGTAGCAATCTACCCTTTTCATAAGACTGTTGACATTCAGAATAATGTCACATGAATCCCTGTCTCTGGCACCAGTTTTGATCACATGACTCTCACATTCTACAGGTGCAACTTGTCTGTGAAATGCTCTGCAACTGCACTCCTGATGCAAGTGGTCTAGAAAAGTGTCTGATGCACCTTTTTTCTTATCTTTGATGCTTAATGATCAAAGCAGATGAAATGAATTAAAAAGAGACTTAAATGTCTCAAGGAGACATTTAATTATAAGATCTATTTGATGCTTAACTTCACTCAGATTATCTCACCTTCAGAATCAATAATAACTTCATTAGATAGTATTGAATTATTTACTACAGTAAAAATGCGCCTGATATTGGCATCTAATATATCCCTATGGTAAATATTCCCATCTGTATTTACAATTTTGTTTCTATTCACTTATAATTGCAACCAATTTCATGTTTCTATTGTTATCCATTCTGGAACCTTATCATGGATGCTCTTGCACTTTATTAACAGCAGATTAATCTCTTCTGTTTCCAATCTGTGACGGTAAATATTCTCTGAGAACAATGCAGCTGATATGTCTTCAATATCAGCAGGCAGTTTATCACTGTACCCAGGGGGATGTTCTTCTAAGCTGAAAAACTCCCAAGTACCCATCTCTTGCAGTCCAGTACCCCAGTAGCCACCTTCTGCATGTAGCGCATACCTGACATATTGAGGGAGACCCTACAGTTCTCCACTCAGTGGTGAAGATTGAGAAATTCACATCTAACGTTGTCACAGAATCGTCTGAGCCTCTAGTTTAGACATTCCATTCAGCTCCAAACTAGAGGACTATGATTGACTCTGGGATTGATGCTGCAAATAGTGAACTTAGTCTGCACCCTGTATGTGATGCTAGCTGCCTCCACCAAAGCAGCCAACTGCCAAAAGATTACTGAGGATGGCCACAATTTGTAGCCGGTTGCACCCAGTATGTTGGATAGCTGCTTCTATGTCTCATGTCTGAGTGAGATCTCCCTGCAAGCATACCAGTACACACTGGAATTCTTACCCATCCTGCCTGCTATTTCCTTGAGAAGACACCTAATGTTGGGGCTCCCAATGTCTAGCACATCCACACTCTACATTTTTCCAGAAGCGGGCAGAAAAATCAATCACTGACCCAAAGCGAGAGACAACCCTTCCCTACCCAACACTGGGTAGCATCTTGTACCTGTTGCTAGGCATTAGAAGCTGCTTGTGCATCCAGTTCTCACTGTCGCCCTCCACCCAGAGATATGTGAAACCACCACTGTCCACCCTTCACTCTCAAGTGAAGACAGACCAGTCACAGGCTGTGTATCAGACAGTGCAGTGACAACAGGGTTACTAGGGGATTCCAGATCCTCCAGAGGTATCACAAGTCTTGTCTCTGGTGCCTCAATATTGTTGCAGCCTTTAGTTGTGACCTGAAGCCTGTCAACCATGGCCAACCCAGCTTTCAGTTGTTTACAGAGAGTGCCCAATATTTGTTATGTCTGTCTGCACACAACAAGCAGACACACTATCCAGATCATGCTGTGTGTCTGGGGAGGGGGAGTACACAGGAGGGGGAGGCAGTCAGAACTACTAACAACACTGGGATGACTAAAGTAGCGCTAACAACCTGCTCTAGTTTTATAACAAAAATAAATTGCACTACTGAAAACAGATGTTTCAACAACTACTTCCCACGAAATAAATGTGCAAGGTCATGAGAAAAGCACTAAAGTAAATGTAGTGAACTAACACATCATGGAATCTCCAAAGTTTTCATAGTCATTAAATCTCCAACCCCCGTTTTAATCTGCCTTGAGAGGAAAGAAAGAGTGAGTAAAATACACTCCTGGAAATTGAAATAAGAACACCGTGAATTCATTGTCCCAGGAAGGGGAAACTTTATTGACACATTCCTGGAGTCAGATACATCACATGATCACACTGACAGAACCACAGGCACATAGACACAGGCAACAGAGCATGCACAATGTCGGCACTAGTACAGTGTATATCCACCTTTCGCAGCAATGCAGGCTGCTATTCTCCCATGGAGACGATCATAGAGATGCTGGATGTAGTCCTGTGGAACGGCTTGCCATGCCATTTCCACCTGGCGCCTCAGTTGGACCAGCGTTCGTGCTGGACGTGCAGACCACGTGAGACGACGCTTCATCCAGTCCCAAACATGCTCAATGGGGGACAGATCCGGAGATCTTGCTGGCCAGGGTAGTTGACTTACACCTTCTAGAGCACGTTGGGTGGCACAGGATACATGCGGACGTGCATTGTCCTGTTGGAACAGCAAGTTCCCTTGCCGGTCTAGGAATGGTAGAACGATGGGTTCGATGACGGTTTGGATGTACCGTGCACTATTCAGTGTCCCCTCGACGATCACCAGTGGTGTACGGCCAGTGTAGGAGATCGCTCCCCACACCATGATGCTGGGTGTTGGCCCTGTGTGCCTCGGTCGTATGCAGTCCTGATTGTGGCGCTCACCTGCACGGCGCCAAACACGCATACGACCATCATTGGCACCAAGGCAGAAGCGACTCTCATCGCTGAAGACGACACGTCTCCATTCGTCCCTCCATTCACGCCTGTCGCGACACCACTGGAGGCGGGCTGCACGATGTTGGGGCGTGAGCGGAAGACGGCCTAACGGTGTGCGGGACCGTAGCCCAGCTTCATGGAGACGGTTGCGAATGGTCCTCGCCGATACCCCAGGAGCAACAGTGTCCCTAATTTGCTGGGAAGTGGCGGTGCGGTCCCCTACGGCACTGCGTAGGATCCTACGGTCTTGGTGTGCATCCGTGCGTCGCTGCGGTCCGGTCCCAGGTCGACGGGCACGTGCACCTTCCGCCGACCACTGGCGACAACATCGATGTACTGTGGAGACCTCACGCCCCACGTGTTGAGCAATTCGGCGGTACGTCCACCCGGCCTCCCGCATACCCACTATACGCCCTCGCTCAAAGTCCGTCAACTGCACATACGGTTCACGTCCACGCTGTCGCGGCATGCTACCAGTGTTAAAGACTGCGATGGAGCTCCGTATGCCATGGCACACTGGCTGACACTGACGGCGGCGGTGCACAAATGCTGCGCAGCTAGCGCTATTCGACGGCCAACACCGCGGTTCCTGGTGTGTCCGCTGTGCCGTGCGTGTGATCATTGCTTGTACAGCCCTCTCGCAGTGTCTGGAGCAAGTATGGTGGATCTGACACACCGGTGTCAATGTGTTCTTTTTTCCATTTCCAGGAGTGTATATAGATACTGATGTGAAGGTAAAGTTGCTTTACACACATAATCATGGCAAAAATGTGTTGCAGAAAATTATTTAGGAGTAACAATGGGCTAACAGCTGAGGTTAAAATTGCAGACCATCCTGATAGTGAGCATCTGGTGAACAATGCATTAAAGTTCAAAGTCCTTTCTGTTACTTTCTGTAGTATGCATAAAAACGTGACATCTCATGCTTTTGGTGCAGATCTTTCTCGTCAGTCATCTAGTATGATTGATAACATTACAAAATTCTGAACAGAATGTACATGTTAGTTCACAATTGGGAGCCTGCCAGAGTGTTCATCAGATCACCTTCAAGCAATTTCCTTTCTGTGCAAGCTTTGATTTTTCATGTTTTATTGTGATGGTCATTTCTCCATACATAGGTGAGCACTAACACAATATTTTCACACTCTGAGGATAAAGTTGTCAAATTAAATTTTATGAGAAGATCCTGCCACAATTAGAAATGGCTTTGTGTTAATGATTGCCACCCCAGTTCACTTATCATATCCATGGCACTCTCTCACCTGTTTCATTATAATACAGTACGAGCTGCCCTTCTCTGAACTTTTTTGACATCCTCTGCCAATCCTATCTGGTGTGGATCCCACACCACATAGCAGTACTCCAAAAGAGGGTGGACAAGTGTCGTGTAAGCAGTCACTTTAGTGGACCTATTGTATTTTCTAAGTTTTTTTGCCTATAAATTGCAGTCTGGTTTACTTTCCCCACAACATTATCTGTCATAATTCCAATTTAAGTTATTCCTAATTGTAATCCTTAAGTATTTAGTTGAATTTGTAGCCATTAGATTTGTGTGATATTTTGTGTAACCCACATTTTGTAGTTTCCATGCAGAAATGTGGATGACTTGACACTTTTGATTATTTAGAGTGAAATTCCACTTTTTGCACCATACAGATATCTTTTCTAAATCATTTTGCAATTGGTTTTGATCTTCTGATGACTTTAGAAGATGATAAATGATTTCATCATCTGTAAACAATCTAAGAGGATTGTTCAGATTGTCTCCTAAATCATTTATGTAGATCAGGAACAGCAGAGGGCCTATAAAGTTTCCTTGGGGAATTCCAGATATTACTTCTGTTTTACTCGATGGCTCTCTGTCAATTACTATGAACTGTGATGTTTATGACTTGAACTTGCAAATCCAGTTGCACAACTGAGATGATACTCCATAGGCACAGAATTTGATTTGAAATTTCTTGTGTGGAGTTTTGTCGAAAGTCTTCTGGAAATCTAAAAATATAGACTCAATCTGACATCCCTTGTACCTTGTATTTCATCCTCAGTTATGTGTTTTTGACAGCGATGGTTCTATCAAAATACGTAAGTTATCTCCTTCAGTATGCTACTCTCCTGGTTATGAGTCAAGTGCCCAGTTGGCTTAATCTATGGTACTGTGTTCTCACTGTCTGAAATATGCTTTTTGTATTTTTTATCTTTGTTTCATATTTTTCTTTAGATTATAGTGGTCTATATTTTAACTTCCTCTGACAGTCCCTTAAGAAAATAATAGTTCATCAACCATCTGATAGCTGACATAAAAGTTTCTCATACTTTACTCATGCAATCATATAATTATTTGATCCAGTAATCATAAGTTCATACCAATAGTATTACTACATTGTGGCAATTAGTCAAAATGTTGCACATGGCACAGTAAATAATCTGAGAAGTAGAAGTCATTAGTATCGATGCCACAATTCAAACTCAAGGGGCACTGTTGGAAGAGACTTGACAGTATGCCATAATGAATCGGAAACTATGAATTTGTTAAATAATTTTTGTTTGAATAGTTTCAGTAGTTGATGTAAAATAGTTTTGAAGAGTTGTCCTGTTTCCTGGGAAAGTGTGTGTTCTTATACAAAATCATTTAACTATTGATTATAAAATGAAGATATATTATTAAGATAGTCAAGTAATATATATATATATATATATATATATATATATATATATATATATATATATATATATATATATAAAAAAAAAGAAAGAAAGAAAGGAGGAAAACAAGTGTGAAACCTCTCTTACTGGCACTTTCAAATCCATCATATGTGTGCAACAAAATATCTTGTTGGATATAATCTGAGAACATAACTTGGGGTGAATTTTAACAGTTCAGACAACAAAGAATTATGATTTAATCTGTAAGTTATATTTGGCACATGTTAGTGTCTCTCTTCTTTACAGTGTCTATAGGATCACAATTTTTGCTGGTATCATTTCATATAATTGTCGTTATGTTTTTCAAAGCAGAGAGAGCCCAGTCTATTCTCTAACTAGAAGAAGACTGCAACTGTCGGAAATGTTGTTAACAATTAGGTGTGACACATTCTGAGAACTGTAAAAAGACTGTGAATCTCCAGGCTTTCCCATGCATCTATTGGATATGTGGCACTCGGATTTGCTGCTGCATCCACAAGATCTCTTTGATGCTGTGGCACTCACTACTCGCCAGCAGTTGCCAGTGGAAACCCTTTGATATTGAACAACTGCTTCAAAGAAACATTGTGGAATATACATGATGTTATCCAGTGGCTGATCTGAGAGCCATGTATTCTGTAGAAAGACTAATCTAATCACATTAATAATGAAGAAATATTGTAGAATTTATACAATTTGATCTGGTGACAAACTCAAAAAACATGTATTCTGTAGAAAGACTGGACAAATGACATGAAACCGATCAACTTTGTTAGAGTTTTTAATAATTTTTTGAGCTTTGGATAATAATAACAGAACACTAATGCAATACAAAGCAGAGCAAAAAAGGTAAATGTTACACACTTTGTTTACTTTCTTAAGCAGCTCCCCACGTGGGAATGAAATGGTAACAGTAGAGGTGAGTTTACTCTGCTTCAACTGCTTATGTCTTTCACTCGGAGTATTTGCTGTGCTTATGTGCATGCATTTTTCCGTCACTGCCATGGATAATTGAATAGATTTGGGGAAATATTGCCATTGGGAAATGAAATAAATTTGAGCAATAATACACAGCCTTGTAGGTTCTGAAGTTATATAGTATGGAAACTCAAGACAGATATTCTTATCACATCCTTTAAAGTGTTAGGCTTTTTTTTTTTTTAACTGATGTTTATTTTGCATCCACAGAAATTTAAATCTGTTCATCACATAGTTTTGTTGCTCACTCCTAGAACAAAGCTGGCCAGGGGCTTGAATTATTTCTTACAGATTTTACATTTTTGACAGAATGAAACTTAGTGATCTCTCACAGCCAAAGTATGTGTTGAAAGTATGTTTTAGTGCACTGTTTTGGAAGCATTGTGCAATGCTAAAGGTTAAGTATTTCAGTTTTGTGGAAGGAATGTGTATCTACTTTGCTTTATATTTTTGATAAAATTTCGCTATTGATGGGAATTGAAAGAGTAGTGTGGAACTAAGTTTGGGAGGTACATCAGTGGCCATATACGATTTGGGCTTTGGCAGAAAGATCTCTCCACGTCACCGATGATGAGAGGCTCTCACAAGGAAACACTACGTTTGACAATGTAGGAAGATTACTGATTCTCTACCTTGGCCCCATCTTATCCTATCCTAGATCTTTTTCCCTCGTTTTGGAAGAAGCCGACCTGTGGACACATTTACAGGGATGTACTTCAACATTTATTGTTTGTGTGTGGATCCTTAGCTATCTAACATTTAGATGTCGTTTAAAGACATAACACAGGAAGAAATGTTATTGCTAGTTGATTTTTGCCTTGAAGTTTGTTACTTTTCAGATTACTAAAAAGAATGAGAGACATTCATTGGACAATCAAAGTGAGAAGCAATGTTCTTAAATATGTATATTAAACCTGCAACTCATTTTGAATAAATTTGTTGTTTCTGAGAGAAGAAACTATCAATGCACTACCTGACTACACCTACATTTATGAGAGATATGAATTACTGATGTATCATGCCACAACTAACAAACTGATTTCAGATGTTCTTTCCATTGTTATTACTAAATGCTGCTGCACTAAATATATGTGTAGTTTTTATAATGCCATTAAAATTCATATTTTATCTGGTAATTAAAGTTGCAAATTGGCTCACAAAGATAATTAGCTTTTTCAAAATAAGGAAATGAAAAAGAAGTACCCATGAGTTGATGTACAATTTTGATAAATGAAGGCATATGTATTAGAGTTTGGACCAGGTTTGTATGTTTCTGTACACTATGTTGGGTCAAACATCACTTGTTACTGTGGTAAGAAACAAAATCAATATGAATTTATTCCTTTTCACAAACTTGATGTCCTAATTCCAGTGCAGAGTTGTAATCTTTTGTAATTTTGTAATATTCCAAACCGCTTATTTTCTGCTATCGAATCTTTCTGGGTGTGAAATTCATATACTGTTGTGTGCAGCAGTCTCATGAAAGTAAACTCATACTCAAAGCATGTGATAGCAAGTACATTAACATAATGTTTTTAATTTGCTTGGTTTGTGTGATTTGAAACTACTAAAAATATTGTTTTGGCTTTCTTTTCTAATGTTGTTGATAAAACTAAGATGCTGATTGCATATTTTAAGTTTGTGTTGAATCTGTTTTTGAACTGCCTAAACATTTCTGCATGAGAAACTGTAAACAACAAAGTTAGCTACAGTTTTATGCCGTATATTGCTTATATTATGCTTGGTTTCTGTGCAGTTTATCTCATTTTGACGTGAGCCTGAATGAGAAACTGAATATTGTATGGATTCTGCAGTATCACTCATGTTGCTGATAAAGATTTGAGAAAATGAAAAGACTGCACAAAAAGGAGTGAATTACTATTTCAACCTCCAAATTGTTTCTGAAAAACTATTACAGACAGTATTATTGTGGCAAAAAGTCTGTTTTAATGAAATATTGTTTAGGCACATTCTGTTCAGAACATTTTGCTGTTGCTTGAAACTTTATCGAAAAGTGTAGGGATATTCTTCCTCTGTTTCTCATATCATGCACCTGTGTGATTAGTTGTTGCCCACATGTCTCATTCTTTCTCTTTCTAGCTTCATTGTGTGCACTTATGAACAAGACATGTAAGCAAAGAGATGTGGCCTGTGTCATGTGGAACTAGTGCTTTATATGTGTGGTAGATTTAAGTAAGTTCTTTTAGACCGTGTTGTGACTTCTTAATAACACATATTGCATTGAGTCTTTTTGTGATGGTACTACACTTATTCACTGTAAAGATGGTGAACTTTAGAAATCAATCGCACTTAATTGGACCTTACCCTCCTGCAAAATGCTGGTACAAAAGCAAAGAATTTATGCTGTATAATTTTCTTTTCTATAGAACAGAAACACTGTTAATACTACATATTTTATTTTTGTTGAACTCTATTCAAAAAAGCAAACTGGATTAATTCAGCTAAATTTTGTTGGGTTATAATTAAAATGGAAAATAATTTATTTTGATATGTTAGCTTTTAAAAACACAATATATGATGAATGAAATTGTATCAAAACATTCTACAGGAATACTAATTGGAAACCGCTACTCCTTCCTTTCCAATTGTGAAACTTGTGGTTCCTTGATCTGAAAATGTATGGATGGTTGATGCCATTAGTTCCCAAACCATATACCATATAATGTTAGGGATCTGTGACATCTCCTTGGGGTTTTTGTGGCAGACAGAGGGACCCAGTAGGAAAATAAGTATTATAGTGAATCAGATTTCAACAACAACTGTCTTACTTAATGTTAGAAAACCGCATTTTGAAAGTTTGTAATGCCAGTCACCACCAGTTGGTAAAGTTTAATGTAGGTTTACACTAGGGCGTCCATTTGCCCCATGTTTCCCACAACAGGCCTGAGCGCCCCCCCCCCCTGCCCATTCCACACCAAAATAAAAAAAAAAGACCCACTGCCCTGAAAGTTTTTTCAGTGATTCTCAGAGTACTTCTTTAATTTCCCATGGCAGAAGTATTTTGTGCTACCAGATGGTTGATACACAGTTAACTACTGCGCATTGTCCAAGTGTATACGCTAGGAAGAGCCACAACAGTGAGTTTATGTTTATCACTGGTGACGGGAATACTGTGGTATGTATGTTATGTAGATTAGACTTTGCCATTGATATGATTGACGGTCTGACATTGCGAATCACAAAGCAGAAAAATTTTAAAAAATCATTTTGGATCATCTGAGTCCATGATGTAAAGATAAACTTCTATGTCCATTAAATTTTGTCCATACAATATTTTGTCCTGTTTCTTTCTTCAATTGTCGTAGATTTTTTATGTTGTTGTTGTTGTTGTGGTCTTATGTGCAGAGACTGGTTTGATGCAGCTCGCCATGCTACTGTATCATGTGTAGGCTTCTTCATCTACAAGTAACTACTGCACCCTACATCCTCCTGAAACTGCTTAGGGTATTCATCTCTTGGTCCCCCTCTATGATTTTTACCCTCCACGCTGCCCTCCAGTACTAAATTGGTGATGAATTGATGCCTCAGAACATGTCCTACCAACCGATCCCTTCTTCTAGTCAAGTGGTGCCACAAATTCCTCTTCTCCCCAATTCTGTTCAGTACCTCCTCATTAGTTATGTGATCTACCCATCTAATCTTCAGCATTCTTCTTGTCTAAATTATTTATCATCCATGTTTCACATCCATACATGGTTACACTCCATACTAATACTTTTAGAAAAGACTTCCTGGCACTTAACTCTATACTCAGTGTCAACAAATTTCTCTTCTTCAGAAACGCTTTCTTGCTTTTGACAGTCTACATTTTATATCTTCTCTACTTCGAGCATCACCAGTTATTTTGCTCCCCAAATAGCAGAACTCAGCTTCCGCTTTAAGTGTCTCATTTCCTAACCTAATTCCCTCATCACCACCGGATTTAATTAGACTACATTCCATTATCCTCATTTTGATTTTGTTGATGTTCATCTTATATCCTTCTTGGAAGACACTGTGCATTATGTTCAACTGCTCTTCCAGGTCCTTTGCAGTCTCTGCCAGAATTACAATGTCAGTGGCAAACAAAGTTTTTATTTCTTCACCATGGATTTTCATTCCTAATCCAAATTTTTCTTGTGTTTACTTTACTGCTTGCTCAATATATAGATTGGGGATAGGGTACAACCTTGTCTCACTCCTTCCCAATCACTTCTTCCCTTTCATGCCCGTCAACTCTTATAACTGCAGTCTGGTTTCTGTACAAATGGTAAATAGCCTTTCGCTCACTGTATTTGACCCCTGCACCCTTCAGAATTTGAAAGAGAATATTCCAGTCAAAACTGTCAAGAGCTTTCTCTAAGTCTACAAATGCTAGGAACATATGTTTGCCTTTTCTTTATCTTCTAAGATACGTTGTAGGGTCAGTATTGCTTCATGTGTTCCAACATTTGTATGGAATCCAAACTGATCTTCCCCGGAGTTCAGCTTCTACCAGTTTTTCCATTTGCCTGTAAAGAATTCACGTTAGTATTTTGCAGCCGTGGCTTATTAAACTGATAGTTCGGTAATTTTCACATCTGTTAACCCCTGCTTTCTTTGGGATTGGAATTATTCTTCTTCTTAAAGTCTGAGAGTATTTCGGTTGTCTCATACATCTTACTCACCAGATGGTAGAGTTTTGTTAGATCCACCTTTCTGCTTTCCCTTCTTTGCTTGGAACTGGTTTTCCCATCTGAGCTCTTGATATTCATACAAGTGGCTCTCTTTTTTTCCCAAAGGTCTCTTTAATTTTCCTGTAGGCAGTATCTATCTTACTCCTTGTGATATATGCCTCTGCATCCTTACAGTTGTCCTCTAGCCGTCCATGCTTATCCATTTTGCACTTCCTATCGATCTCATTTTTGAGACATTTGTATTCCTTTTTGCCTGCTTCATTTGCTGCATTTTTATATTTTCTCCTTTCATCAATTAAATTCAATATCTCTTCTGTTACCCAAAGATTTCTACTAGCCCTCGTCTTTTTACCTACTTGATCCTCCACTGCCTTCACTATTTCTCTCTCAAAGCTACCCATTCCTCTTCTACTGGATTTCTTTCCCCTGTTCTTGTCAATTGTTTCCTAATGCTCTCCCTGAAACTCTCTACAACCTCTGGGTCTTTCACTTTATCCAGGTCCCATCTCCTTAAATTCCTACCTTTTTGCAGTTTCTTCAGTTTTAATCTACAGTTCATAACCAATAGATAGTGGTCGGAGTCCACATCTACCCCTGGAAATGTCTTACAATTTAAAACCTGGTTCCTAAATCTCTGTCTTATGATTATATAAATCTATCTGAAACCTTCCAATGTCTCCAGGCCTCTTCCACATATACAACCTTCATGCATGATTCTTGATCCAAGTTTAGCTATGATTGTTATGCTCTGTGCAAAATTTTACCAGTTGGTTTCCTCTCTCATTCATTACCCCCATTCCATATTGACCCACTACGTTTCTTTCTCTTCCTTTTCCTACTATCAAATTCCAGTCCCCCATGGCTATTAAATTTTCGTCTCCCTTCACTATCTGAATAATTTCTTTTATCTCATCATACATTTCTTCAATCTCTTCGTCATCTGCAGAGCTAGATGGCACATAAACTTGTACTATTGTGGTAGGCATTGGTTTCGTGTCTATCTTGGCTGTAATAATGTGTTCCCTATGCTGTTTGTAGTAGCATACTTGCACTCCTGTTTTTTCATTCATTATTAAACCTACTCCTGCCTTACCGTTATTTGATTTTGTATTTATAGCCCTGTATTAACTGGACCTAGAAGTCTTGGTCCTCCTGCCACCAAACTTCACTAATTCCCACTATATCTAACTTTAGACTACTCATTTCCATTTTTAAATTTTCTAACCTACCTGCCCGATTAAGGGGTCTGACATTCCACATTCCGATCCGTAGAATGCCAGTTTTCTTTCTCCTGATAACGATGTCCTTCTGAGTAGTCTCCACCCAGAGATCCAAATGGGGGCTAATTTACCTCTGGAATATTGTAACCAATAGGACGCCATCATCATTTAACCATACAGTAAAGTTGCATGCCCTTGGGAAAAATTACGGCTGTAGTTTCCCCTTGCTTTCAGCCATTTGCAGTACCAGGACAGCAAGGCCGTTTTGGTTAATGTTACAAGGCCAGATCAGTTAATCATCCAGACTGTTGCCCCTGCAACTACTGAAAAGGCTGCTGCCCCTCTTCAGGAGCCACATGTTTGACTGGCCTCTCAACAGATACCCCTCCGTTGTGGTTACACCTACGGTACCTGTATTGCTCAGGGTGTGGGGGGGGGGGGGGGAGATATTTTTTATAAACTTTTTAAAATGTCCTGTTCTTTAAAGAAATGAAATGGACACCATATTTTACACAGTCCATTAAAAATATAACCTGCAGTTAATTCTTAAGTGTCAGGGAAATTATCTTTTAAGGAATCTAATGAGTAATTCATTTTTTTTTAAATATTTCCCTACTAAAAGACTTTAGGGTGAGCTGATTTAGATATTGTCATACTGTAGTGTACAAAAACACTTTCACTGCTTATAACAACAGTTTACTTTTGTCCACAGCAAGTATCTGGCTCTGCTACTCTTCCTCGGAGCAAGAAAACTGGAAAAAGAAAACTACAGTGAACATAGGTTCTCCACCATAGGCATCTCAAGATGATTTTGTCCAATGAGGAGGTTGAGCAGCCAACAAGAGTATTACACTCCAAAGTCATAGAATGCTGTTAGATGTTCCTGCTGTCTTTGATCCTGCTAGTCATTCAGTGAAATTCCACTGCCGTGACAGGGCAACAGAAATTCAATTTCTGATTTCATTGGAAGTAATGACTATGTTGTTTATGTACATACTGTGATTGAGTTGGAACATGTGGTACTAAAAAAATTAGACTTCTTTTTGGCAGCTAGGAGCTAATGTTCACCAGGAAAGCTTTATTCCGAATGGAAA
Source organism: Schistocerca nitens (assembly GCF_023898315.1). Taxonomy (NCBI): domain Eukaryota; kingdom Metazoa; phylum Arthropoda; class Insecta; order Orthoptera; family Acrididae; genus Schistocerca; species Schistocerca nitens. The sequence goes on from NC_064620.1 coordinate 346,505,853, forward strand.
AATAAAATGCACACTTTAAAATTAAAATATGTTGTTCCTGATTTTATATTCTAAATTTGTTGTATATTGCTGTTGATTATAGCTTGACTCTGCTGTCAGATACTACTAATAGATTTGTAAGAAGAAGCTTTAACAAGGTTAAATTATTGTCCTTTGTTGAATTTCTATCTGTCCAATGATGTTTTACATTCCTTCCCCAAGAGAAGAACTGGTATACTGAAGACAAGAGCTACTGCTTCCCTGTTGTTAGACAAAATTTTTATGGAGGTATTGCACTGCATAATTGTTGATTCTTGAGACTGAACAGTTTTGCCCAGACTGCATGAACTGTACTTCTTTTTTTTATACGGCAGTTTACATTCTTCTGTGTCAGTAGAAGTAGAAATTAACAATGTTGTTGTTGATAATGCTAGTCTAAAAATTTCTATATACTTCATGTTACTGAACTGATACAATTGTACGAGATGTGTTTTGATTGATGTGTGATGTTTAGAGACAAACATGTCAGGATATGACTTGACAATGTTGCTCAATGGTTTTTACCAAGACAGAAAGTAATGTGTGTGACAAAACAGCAAATCTTTCACAGTAGAAAATGTATGTGTCGAATAGTATTGTACATTTATCATTTTTTACGAGGAGGTGAAAAAATATGTAATGCTGAATGTTATTGGTCTCGGTTATGATTAATATTTATCTGAATTCACTTATAATTTAACTTATTTGATCTGAAATTATGTAATAAACACTGTAATGCATTTTAAAATGTAATGTACACACAATAAAATAATTTCTCTCATGTAATTTTTTCTTTATTTCAAACAAAACATTTCCCAATACATATTTAAAGGGATATTGCAGTGTGAAAGATGATTAAGTTATGTGATGCAATTTGCAGGTACACAGGAGTTTTGTGTTAATCAACTTTGTCAATTTTGTTTCCTTTACTCCTTAAGAATGTACTGGTTTTATGAGTGCAGCCTTTTTTTTTTTTTTTTTTTTTTTTTTTCATGTAACTGGCATCAGGTTTAGGACTACTGTGGTTTTCAGAGTTGTTAATCTTTATTTGATGCAATAACACCATGCGATTTAGAACTAGAAGTAGCTCTATGCATATAATTGCCACTATGAGCAATTTTTGTTCTCCTGTTTTAAATATTTAAAATAAATAAAACAGAAATCAGAGTGTAGCATGGTTTAACTGTCAGCAGAGTCAGGGGAAGAATAACAATAACAGTATAGCAAAATTGGCAAGAGAACATGATACAGAAAATTCATCTGAGAGTGCAATGAGAAATTAGGCAGATAATCGTATCCAGAGAGGAAGATAATAGTACTGAGCATGCTAACGTTCCCATATGTAGCAGTTCCTTCTCGCATCTTTCTTACATTTCATGGGAGACCACACTACAATCAACAAGATGTCGTGTTGTCATTTCATTTTCACTTGAACCCATATCACATTTTTATCATGTTGTCTTTAACAGAATTTTTATCTTTGCTATTCCATTAACCCATTAGCTATTAGTGCTCATAATTTTTTGTGTGACAGAAATGGTCCATATTGATAAGGATAGGTTCAATAAGCAAAAAATGCATGACAAAACTGATTTATTAAATCTTCTGTACAAAAAACATGAGTTGGTGCACAAATGCTTCACTGAGCATACGGAATACCACACATCCTATTCTCTAGAATGAAAGGAATAGAAACATTTTTCATGTAAGGGTACATTACACTTTGTGCACATGTGAGTTGTGTGTGACTTACAGAGAGCACATCTCATTCTTTTGGTTTGAGGAACAATAAAGTGCCTTGTTTTATTGAAACAAAATGCCACAGACACACTGAGCAGCTGCAGGTGGGGTGACACTTTGCTCTTCCTTACATTTTTGTTTCCCATATTTTTGTAAGAGATTGCTCACGACTCTTCTATTAAATGTGAGAAAATTGATTTCTTCATTCTCAGAATGTCTGTACAATAGACATAAATTCTGAATTGCTAATTTAAACCCCACAAAAAATTGGCCACCACCATTTCTTGGATCTGATATTTATCTTGTAATAGCTCACATTTTGGTCCATACTGTCTGTTACACTCATATTGTCATTGAAAGACTTGATTAGGTGAAGTTGAGTAACAATAAGTTTATTTTTCATGGCGGCAGAATATCTTTGAACTTTGCAAATGGGATTTACACATTCACAGTTTGACACTGGCGTGAATGCACAGTTTTCATTCCAGCAACACACAAGTAACTGTGAATTCTTATCACACACAATTTTGTAAGAGCCTCTGTGTTCCTTCTTGATGGCAGTTATACATTTTAATGGGCAATTTTCAGTTTTGTTGCTTCTAATAGTTCCACTTTTACCAATACCAATTTCAGTACATTTATTGACTATTTTCACAGACATGAATTAGTTGTCTGTAAACTAAGGTGGTGCAAAATGTCACCACAACTACTCTTAGACAGAGATTCAATGAAATTTTGTCCATTAAATCCTTGATGAATGTCAAGATTTAGAAGATAACCAAATCTGAAGTTATGGCACCAAACTTTGTATCAAAAAATGCATAGGTTTGTACCTAATGAATTGCTCGAGGTCATGCTGTCCAGAGTAGAGTATCATAGCTTCAGCTGCACTGCTTTCTGTCTCCCATAGAGCATACTCAAGAAAACAGTTTCATAGGTGGTCTAAGTAGCCTTCGTTACAATTGCTTCACATCCTGCTGTCAGTAGACAGCAATTCAAATTATTGATGTTGCCACCTAAATCCTCATCTGCACTGTCTTTTTCCATGTTGTCAATGACATCAGAGGGGCAAAGCAGAGACCCAACAAATTGGCCATTTCAAGATCTTCAGTATCAGATTCCTCTAGCAGAGCAGAGACCTTTTCTTCCACACTGCAACAAGATTAATAAGCTTTCTGTTATGTAAAAAAAAAAAGCTATAAAATTGAACCTAGAAAGAAGAGTTGTGATTTCAACAAAGTGTGTACCATTGTGATCATTAATGCATTAGCACACCAACTAAATTTGAATAGCATTCACAGCCAGACCATTGTGCATAACCTCATGCATCTTGCACATGTATGAAATACAGTCACCAAAGGCAATTAAAACAATAGTTTACTAAATATATAAGATTTTTGTAATGTGCTCTAAGATCTATTGACTGCACAAAGTACCTGATCACGGAACTATTACTAGTGGGTAATACTGTGTGTCATCTCCAGCCTTTCTTTCGCCCCTCATCTTTTCCTTAACCACAGTCTCTACCCATTTTATACCACTTAAATGTTTTTTAGTAGATTTGTTTATTAAATATAATTAGTCATTATCACTTGCTCATCAACGCACAAGGTTCCAACCTGTCTTAACATCAAGGCAGTGCATATTAATTAGTATTTGTACTGAATAAGGTCAGTCGATATCAGTCATTGACACCCCATGTATGACTTACGATTATACATCATATCTACACCTACGTACATCCATACTCTCCAAACCACTGTGAAGTAAATTGCAGAGGGTTCTCTCATTGTACCACATATTCGGATTTCTTCTCATTCCATTCAGCTGTGGAGTCTGGGAGGAATGGCTGCCTAAATGACTTTGTACATGCTGTAATTACTCTCGTCTTGTGTTCACAGTCCGTTAGGTGCAATATGTAGGGGACAATATTATATTCCTAGATTCCTCACTTAATGTTCATCCATGGAACTTTGTAAGTAGACTTTTGAGGAATAGTTGGCATCTTTCTTCAGGTGTTTTCCATTTTGAGCCTTTCATCATTTCTGGAGACACAGGTGCCACATACTTGAGAAATATTCTAGGATGGGTCATTTGACTGTTTTGTGAGCAATCTCCTTGGAAAACTTAACTACACTGGTGTCCAAAATTAAAGCAACAAACTGAAATTTTGCAAGGTTGTGTTTATTTTGCCACAAAACAGTGTAATCAGGTGATAGTAAAGTAGAAACAAAGTAAAGAATATACAACATTAATAACTGCAACAAAAATGATCTTCGTTTTTCACAACTTAATGGATTTACACACACATTCCGACAACTGGTTAGTGAGCTCAGTATGGGGTGTGATCACCTCAAGCAGCAATACAGGCCTGACACATGACAGGGCATGCTGTGAATGATCTCATCAATCTCATGTTGAGGTAATAACACCCATTCTTCCTGCAGTGCTGCTCGCAAGTCTTGGAGAGTGGTTGGTGGATGCTGACATGATGCAACCGGTGTCCCTAGTGCATCCTCAACATCCTCTATGGGATTCAGATTGAGAGAGTGAGCAGGCCAAGGCATGCATGCAATCTCTTCCATTTCCAGGAAAACATCAACCACCCGTGCTCCATGAGCTCGAGTATTATCGTCCAACAATACGAAGTCTGGGCCTATAGCACCTCACAACAACCGCACATGAGGTCCCAAGATATTGTCATGATACCTGACAGCAGTTAAACCTTGCTGATTTAACCGTACAGTTTCATGAAGAGGTGTTCGAGTGGCCAACATAATCCCTGCTCACACCGTTAGGGACCATCCTTGATATCAGTCTCTGTCCACAGTGATTGGGTCCCTAAATTTTGTTCCACATTCCCTCCAGATGCGAATCTGTTGAGAATCACTGTCCAGACCAAATCAGAACTCATCCGTGAAATAAACATTGGCCCACTGTTTGACGTCCAGGTGGCATGTTGACAGCTCCAATTTAGACTCCCTTCTGTGACGATGCATCGGAGAAACACATACCGCAGGTCTCCGACAATAAAGGCCACTGTGCCGACACTTTCTGTAACCATTTGCTTCACTGCAAGAAGTGCATTGGATGCTGCAAGGTCAGTTGACAGTTTCCATGCAGTACTAAGGTGATACCATCGCGCCCTAACAGCCAAATAACAGTTCTCTCTTTCTGATGTTATATGCGGTCAGCCCCGCCTTGGTCTTTGGGATAGTTTTGATCTCTCTAAACTGTCGCCACATCCCAAAAGCAACAGAATGGTTCGCATTAAGCCATCGGGTCACATCAGTTTGCAACTATCCTGCTTTCATTCTTCTGATGGCCATCCACCACACAGAGCCTGGTAGCCATTTTCTCTGTGCCATACTACACCATCTGTGACTGTCTACACGGCAGTTGTGGAAGTAGGACTACCCGGCAAACACTATACCATTTGATAGGTGCCCTGATGCCATTGCTGGTGTGGTTTTCTGGTGACCAGATGCCGTCTTCCCTGATCGTACAGACATCACTTGACAGTTCGTATGATTATATTGTGAATTAGATACAAGATGAGGAAATAGTGGTTTGTTGCTTCTATTTTGGACGCTAGAGTACATTTTCCTGGTATGCTGCCAATGAACTGAAGCCTATCACCTGCTTTATCTATTATTGAGCCTATATGATCATCCCATTTGTGTTTGTGAAACATTCTGTTTTACATTTTGGAACATTTAAAGAAAGATGTTAAAGATACAGTCATATTGATGAAGGTTCCAAACCATACATGGTGGGCACGGCCAGGAGAAGGGTTATAGCTGGTATGGCTGGTACTTTATCCCTTGATTTGTCAGGAACACGTATTATGCACTTTCAAACAAGTAAAAGTGACTTACAGGTACCAGAAGTGGAGATCATTGGGGATATACTGGATAAAACTTCATATATGTAGTTTCCGGTATACAAATTGATGATGAACTGGGATGGCATCAACGTCTGGATAAGTTAACCAGTAGCCTCAGTTCTGCCTGCTTTGTGCTCTGAAATCTCCCTTATCTATACCTGCAGACAGGTTTGTCAGCATAGTTGCCAAACTTTCACTCAGTTCTGTCCTATGGCTTACTCTTCTGAGGTATTGCAGACAAGGATAAAAAAGTGTTTGTTTTACAGAAGTTTGCAGTGAGGGTATTGTATGAAGGGGATGTAGGATCACTTACACTTGTGTGGCACTATGTATGCTCTCTGATGGTAAGTGAGTGAGTGTGTGTGTTTGTGTGTGTTTTTGTGTGCATGAGTGTGCACGCATGTGTGGGTTTTTTTTAATTTAAGATGAATTCGGCAAAGCATAATCACAGTGCTGGAGATGGCAATAATTTCCATATAGATTATGTAGGATTTAGACTGGAGATATATTCTGGGGCAAAACTTGTTGGCAGTGCACTTAAGGCAGGAAATTGAAAATTCCCAAATATTTAAACACTGAAGTGTAATAATAACTCATTAGCTACTCATTTCACAGTACGTCCATTAGCTATGCTGCGTGCAAAGTGATGTAGCTGTCCGCATCACTGGGTAGCGTACTTCGGATTACCAGTTCAAACCTGACCACCAGCAGTTATTTGTTACATTTTTAATGTTTGTGTATTCTGAAGAAAATTCTGTGTTTTTATCAATAGCAGCACACACTGTCTAGAATTTCATTGTAGTTCTGTTGTGCCTGTATGTTGGTGTTCATAAACACTTTCAGTGGTCAATGTTGTACTTTACTGATGATCCTGCTTTAAGATTTCACCTTGATTGTGGTTGTGATGTGACACTATACTTGGTATAAGGAGTGTAAATTATGCCCCGCTCTAATATTTGTATAAAGCATAGCCCAATTTTGCCAGCAGGTAGATAGCTACTAATGGTCTATGTAAAATGTTTTCTTTGAGGTATTAGATACCAACAGCAGCCAGGTAGCACAGGAGGAGGAGTAGTGACATTTTTAAAAATAGATGTCTTTCTCCTAATACACACAGGTAAAGTATTCTAGAAGTAATTGCCCCTTTATCAGTTTGAGAAGATCATTGTTAGTTAAAAGTTGTTATTGGTACACTTTACAGAGGTAGCCAGCAGTGGTTGTTTCTGCCTGTAATGTATAACTTAAAGACATTCCACATTCCTGAATGCTCTTATTCATGCTGGGGTTCATGGAATATAATGTGTTAATGATGAATGAAAGTTAGACCACTTTGAACTCTTATAAAGAACTGGGAGAATATTTATGCAGCTTTCTTCATGTAGTACTTTATTATACATAACAGCATGTTCTGAAAAACATCTGAGGGCACTATTAATACAGTTTACCAGGTCATTAACATACGATGTGAACAGCAAGAGTTCCGACACACTTCCCTGGTATACACCAGAACGTCTGTTGATGACTCATCATCCAACATAACATGCTGTATCGTAACTACTAAGAAATCTCCCATCCCGTCATAAACTTGATTTGAGAGCCTTCCGCTACAGACTGGAGCCGAGCGACCGCTACGGTCGCAGGTTTGAATCCTGCCTCGGGCATGGATGTGTGTGATGTCCTTAGGTTAGTTAGGTTTAATTAGTTCTAAGTTCTAGGCGACTGATGACCTCAGAAGTTAAGTCGCATAGTGCTCAGAGCCATTTGAACCATTTGATAGCCTCCCCTTCCCTCCCCCATTAATGACCATACTTTAGTTAATAAGTAGTGATGTGTTACTAAATCAAAGTGATTACCAAACACCAAGGAAACTACTGTATTTGACTGATCTGCATTGTCTATAGTTTTCAGGGCATTAGGATGCTATGTGAAGAAAGCATGTGATGGATTTCACATGACCAACATTTCAAAAAGTATGTTGGTTGTCACTGACAAGATACCTTATTATGTATCAGCTCAGAATATGTTATAAGTTTATACAACAGGAGGATATCAGGGACAGCGGGCAACAGAATTGTGGATCTCTTATGGTACCATTCTTATAAACAAATGCGACCTGTACTTTCTTCCAACTGCTGTGTTCAGGTTTTTGTTTGAGGGATCTATTGTACATTATGATTAGAGAGTGGTTAATTTAGTCACAAATTCAAAATTGATTCTTTCATTCTTTGGGGCCTTGTTCAGATTTAGTGATTTCAGCTGTTTGTCTGCACCACTAACACCAGTATCTGTATCACTCACCTGTAATAATTAAAACTTTGGTAGTGTTTCTGGATTCTCACTTGTAAAGGAACATTCAAAAAAGAATTTCAGCACTGTTGCTTTTGCCTGACTATTCTCAATCTCAGTTCTTGTGTCATGGGTGAACAGAAACTTTGACGCTGCTGATAGCATTTAAATATCAACAGATTTACTTATGATTTTGTGGAATATATAGTGAAGTAGACACCCCCCCCCCCCAACCTCCAAGCCGTGGACATAGCAGTCGTGCGGTTGCTTGTGTGCCTTAACGATACAAGTAGCCACTTCCTTGGTGCATCAGAAATTGCAGGGCCATCAGTCTTAGATGATTAACTGACCCAGCCTTGCAATATTAAGAAATATGGCTTTGCAGTTTTGGTGCTGCACACAGATAAAGCAAGGGGAAGCTTGTAATGTTTTTGTTTTATAAGTTAAGTGAGATAGCAGTGTGTTTGGACCACAATTGCCATTACTTTGAAATTCTGAACTGCTGTTTATTAACTCAACATTCAGACAAACCATGTAGTTCTTCTTTGACACAGACTTCTTCACCATTGCAACTTCTCCTATACTGTAAGTTTTAAACTTTTCTCAAGTTTTAGCTTTGTACTAAAGAATATAATGCACTTCTTCATAAATACACTAATATTGCTCTGTAATTTACAGTAAGATATCAAACAGTATATTAATTTGACACTGATTCTGTAACATGTTCACATATTACAGCTCTGTGTAGAATTGTTCCCTAAGCTTTCTCTTCCTTCCATGACATCAGTTCTGTTGTCATGGTGTGTGGCATTCCATGGTTTCTCCAAGCTGGAATGTGGTCGCATGGAGCAACTGCCCTGCCAGTAGGTATTGTGAATACATAGCAGAACTGCCATTGTTGTCCTGCCTTGGACATGCACTTGTTCATCAGAGCCATTGTACATGCATGAACAACACAACTTCCCAATAGTTTACAATTCTAAACAAATTAACTAATAAAAAATACTTTCACTGAGGTGATCATCATTCTGGCAATAACACATCACTTTTCCAAATGTGAAAAGTTACATCACAAATTCTAGCCATTATATTTCCCAACAACATGTGGCTCTACATTATGGTTTAATGATGATGACATCCCATTGGGTAAAATATTCCAGAGGTAAAATAGTTGCCTATTCAGATGAATAGGCAGGAAATACTAAGACGTTGTTATTAGGTAAAAAAATACTGGTATTCTATGGATCCATGTGTGGAATGTTAAGACACTTGAGCAGGCAGATAGGTTACAGAATTTAAAAAAAGAAATGTAGCGGTTTAAGCTAGATACAGTGTGAAACAGTGAAGTGTTGTCACTAGAAGAACAAGTCTTATGTTAAGTTGAACAGGATGATCAACACACAATCAAATAGGGTAATGCAAGACTAGGTATAATTATGAGTATGAAAATAGGAAAGCAGGTGAGTTACTATGAGAGCATAGTGACTGCATTCTCATTGAATGAAATGATAATATGGCATTATGAGCAGGGAGAACCCATCTGTGACTTTTTGGCCACCTGGTGTGTCTTTTCATTTGACGCCACTTCAGCAACTTGTGCATCAATGATGGTGAGGACAACACAACACCCAGTCCCCAAGTGGATAAAATACCCAACCCAGCCAGGAATTGAACGTAGGTTCTCAGTGCGTCAGTCAGCTGCGCTGACCCCTCAGCTGCAGAGGCAGACAGGCATCATCATAACCAAGACACACACACAAAACCAACACCCAACACAGTTGGACAAGTTTATTTGCCTACCATAGTCCAATCCATGAAGGATTGCAGTTCGCACTTGTAGAGGCACGGATAAGGATTGCATTGTTGTTGATTCCAAGTGACAGTTGTGGTATGCGCATGCGTGTCCTTTCCGCTTGAAGAAAGTCTGTATCCTGCAAGTTATGTCTCTCCATTGCTTAAGCGGAATGTATCACTTACCACCACCATTAACGATGACAACTCGCTACAAATGGCATAAAAAAATCACTACACAATCTTCTGTGATCACGTTTAATGCTCACATTAGCTATGGCATTCATAGCAGAGTGCTCAGAACACTACTGAACACTTACTGGCTGTCAGAGAATTCATAACATAGGTGCATAGAAAAGGCCTAAACTCATCATTTGTGACTCCAACTATAGCTCTGCAGATGTTATACAGAGTGAAAGAATTTATGATTAGATGAGCTGCTACCTGCAGCTGCGCTCGCATGTCAGTAGTTTTGTTATGATGAGTGATGGTGAGTAAGTAAGCTGCTGTCCTTACAATAATATCAGCTGCCCTCTAGTGTCTGCCTGTTTGGGTAAGCCTAGCTAGTGATGTGCTCCCCATTCTCCCCTTTCCCAAGCTGCCCCAATGCATGATGTGTCACTGCTGACCAGTGCATACAGAGAGGCATGAGCAGGAGCATGCATTTATGCATCAAGCTACTGAAGTAACTATACATTACATGATGTGGAAATTATGCAACAAATAGTGTGCAAGTATGGATTCAACACACTGAAGATTATCTAAGCATTGTATTCGTTACTCTGAATTGTATTGTGTACCAGATATGAACATATACAAGCATTTGCACAAATAATGATGTTCAAAAGTTAAAGAGTAAATATTGTTTTCAAATTCATGAAATATTCTTCAAATTAATAAGTATCTTGTACTACAAACTTTCTAATGTAGCCTATGTTCTTCCTCAGTCTCCTTGCCAAATTTCATCAAAATCAGTTCAGCAGGTTAGTAATAATAAAGTTAAACATCATACACAATGTGGCAGTTTTTCGTGGATCTCAGTGTTTGTGACATTATATATCCTGAACTGTGTGTTGTACAATGATATAATGTTGCAGGTATGTTCAGTGATATATGTGGACACTTTCTGCAAAATGTGTTGCAAATACAGTTCTTATTAAACCAGTAATAAATTAAAACATGTACATCTACACTCTGCAAACCACTGTGAGGAGCATGGCAGAGGGTACTCCCCATTGTACCAGTTATTAGGGTTTCTCCCCATTCCATTAACTTATGGAACACAGGAAGAATGATTGTTTGGATGCCTTTGTGCATGCAGCAATTATTCTACTCTCATCTTCACAATCCCTATGTGAATGATACATAGGGGATTGTACTCTATTCCTAGAGTTGTCATTTAAAGCTGTTTCATGAAACTTTGTTAATTGACTTTCTCAAGGACAGTTTGCATTTAGCTTCAAGAGTCCTCCACTTCAATTCCTTCAGTACCTCTGTGACACACTTCCATGGATTAAGCAAACCTGTGACTGTCCACACTGCCCTTTTCTGTATATGTGCAATATCTCCTGTTAGTCGTATTTGGTATCAGTCCCACACACTTGCAATATTCTAGAAGTAGTTGCATGAGTGATTTGTCAGCATTTCTTTTGTAAACTGATTGCACTTCCCCGGTATTATACCAGTAAACTGATGTCTACCACCTGCTTTATCCACTACTTAGCCCATGTGATCATTACATTTCATATCCTTGCACAGTGTTACACCCAGGAGTTTGCGTGCGTTGGCTGACCCATTGATGTTATAGCCATAGGATACTACATTTTTTCATTTTGTAATGTGCACAGTTCTACATTTCTGAACATTTAAAGCAAGTTCCCAGTCTTTGGCCCACTTTGAAATTTTATCAAGATCTGATTGAATATTTATGCAGCTTGTTTCAGATAGTGCTTCATTATAGACAACTGCATCATCTGCAAGAAGTCTGAGATTACTATTAACATTGTCTGAAAGGTCATTAATAAACAACATGAACAACAAGGGTGTCAACATACTTCCCTGGGGCACAACTGAAGTTACTTCTTCATGCGATGATGACTCTCCATCCAGGATAACAAACATGGTGTGTCCTCCCTATCAAAAAAGTCTTCAGTCCAGTTACAAATTTCACTTCATACCCCATATGATCGTACTGTTGACAATAAGTGTATGTGTGGTTCTGAGTCAAATGCTTTTCAGAAATGAAGAAATACTACATCTACCTGACTGCCTTGATCCACAGCTTGCAGTATGTCATGTGAGAAAAGTACGGGTTGGATTTCAGATGAAGGATGCTTTCAGGATCCATGCTGGTTAGCATTGAGGAGGCCATTCTGTTCAAAATACCTCATTTTGTTTGAGCTCTGAATATGTTCTAAGATTCTACAACAAATTGATGTTAAGGGCAGTGGATGATGGTTTTGTGGCTTACTTCTACTGTTCTTGTAGATGGATGTGACCTGTGCTTTTTTTTCCAGAACTGGGCACAAGTTTTTTGTTCAAGAGATCTATGATAGATTATAGTTAGAAGAGGGGCTAACTTAACCACAAATTCAGTATAGAATCTGAAAGGGATTTCATCAGGCCTTGGAGCTTTGTTCAATTTTAACGATTTCAGCTGTTTCTCAACATCACTGACACTAATACTTATTTCATTCATCTTTTCAGTGGCATGAGCATTAAATTGGAGCAATTCTTCTAGGTTTTTCTTCGTAAAGGAACATTTGAAAATGGAGTTAAGCATTTCAGCTTTTGATTTGATAAAGTCAGTTCCTGCCTCATTTACTATGGAATGGGCACTAACTTTGGTGCCACTAATAGCTATTTACATACAACCAGAATTTCTTTGGCGTTTGTAAAATATCATGCTTTGGCAGTCATTGAAGGCACCACCCACGGCTCTCTTGACAGCCAAATGCATTTCATTCAGCATCTCTGTATCTACAGCCCTGCACTTTGTTTTACACCTATTATGCAGTAATCTCTCTCTATTTACAAGAACATCAGGTAGTTTTACTACATTACCAGCAAAAACGTGGTAAGTGATAAACTTTTTTTCTTTCATCAGTTTGTGGGGGTTATAGGCAAGAAAATGTTTTGTAAAGATTTGAAATTATATGTGGCAAGTCAGTTCTTCTCAAATACTGGATGAATAAAATCTGGATATTCATGCATTATGGCCAACACCACTTCTTCACCACAACTACAACCCTTTTGATAGGTAGGTGGTTTCTTATCACAGCATTTCTTTCCAGACAGTGAGTGATATGTGCACCAAGCTTGGTTAAAATCAGTCCAGTGATTTTGGAGGAGACATGGAACATACATTTTTATAATATTTCTGGATAACTTTTTTTCCATGATCTGATTTTGATAAAACAAAGCCTATATGGTGCCTAAAGTGATACTCAAGTTACCTGCAAAATCTCATAAAAATTTGTCTACTAGTTTTTGAGATTAGTGTAGACAAACGGACAGACATGGTGGTTTTACAGATTTGTTATTATTATAGACAAAATACCTTATTCAGACAGTTAGGGGAATGAAAATTTAATTTCGATTGTTTTAGGGGGAAGAGGGTGCTGGAATTTGATATTAGGAGAAGAAGAGAAGGAAAAGAGGTGAACTCGGGCTATGGGAAGGAAGAAAAGATGGGATACCTTGTGGTAGAGTTTTGCAATTCTCATTGCTAACACTTGGCTTAAGACTCGTGAAAGAATGAAGAACTGACTAAGAGACACCAGAAAATTTCATATATAATGGTTAATGGTAAATCAGAGATTATGAAATTAGATTTTAAACTGCAAAACATTTCTAGCAGTAGATGTGGACTGTGCCCATAATTTAATAGTCATGAACTACTGATTAAAACTGAAGAATTTCAGAAAGGTAAGAAATCAATAGATGCGACATGGATAAGTTGAAAGAAGCTTAAGTTTTTGAGAGTTTAAAAGGGAGCAATCAACAATGACTGATTTAAACAAGAGTACAGGGAAGAACATAGTAGAAGATCACTGTGTGCTACAGAGAGATGTACCAGCAGAGGTTCAAATAGGGAGAAAGACAAGGCTAATTATTAATCACTGGATGACACAAGAGATATTGAAATTAACTGTCAGAAGAAGAGGATATATATAAAGACAGCAAATGAAGCAGGTATATAGGAATACAGAAACCTAAAAAATGAGATGGACAGATAATGCCATGCTGGAATGGTTATAGAAGAAATTAATAACTGTAGAAACATGCATGACTATGAGAAAGACAGATACAGCCTATAGGAAAATTAGACACCTTAGGAGAAAAGAAAAGTACCCATATGAGTATTTAGAGCTCATACAGCAACCCTTTACTAACCAAAGACAGGAAAGCTGCATGTCAGGAGATTTGGACAAGGGAAGTGAACTTGAAGAATATGTTATAGAAAAAGAGAAAGAAGAAGTAGCTTAAGATGAGGTGGGAAATTATGATACTGCAAGAAGAATTTGACAGCGGCTGGAAAGAACTAAGCTGAAACAAAACACCTAGAGTGAAGGAAGACAAACCTACATTTATAGAAAAAGTAGTAGATCAGTTTTGGTATTTGGGGAATAAAATCACTGATGAAACTTCCTGGCAGATTAAAACTGTGTGCCGGACAAAGACTTGAACTCGATGCGGCACACAGTTTTAATCTGCCAGGAAGTTTCATATCAGTGCACACTCCGTTTCAGAGTGAAAATCTCATTCTAAAATCACTGATGATGGGAGAAATAGAAAGGATACAGAATGCAGACTACAGTAAAAGAAAAGCATTAAAAAAAAAGAGAGATTTGTTGACAATGAATACAAATTTAAAAGGATGCTTTAGATTCATACTTCAGGCTCAATCCCTACCAAGCGGTCCAGCACTGGTTGCTTGACCATCTCAGAAAAATTTTATATTTTCTGGGTGAATTCCCCAATGTTTAATAGTCACAAAATATTTTTTTAAAAAAATTATTGTTTATTATTTTGAAATGGCAGCCGTATTTGTTCTAGGCTGCATGTGTTTTTTTCATATTTGCAAGCATCTACAGTTTTTTTTACAATTATTCGGTAGTGGATTGTCCTAAACCTTCCAGATAAAATGCATGTAGTTCAACACACTCTGGGCTACAAATTTACATCATTATCACTTAGCTGAATGTATTCTTTAATATATTTTTAATAGTTCAAAGTTATCAGCCACAAATTTAAAAAAATCAATTTTTGAACAGTTGTTTTCCAAAGAAATATTAATTTCTCAGCTTTAATATTTTTTCTGCTATTACACTGTATAGTATAGTTACTTTTTATAGAGTATCAGTGGTGAGGAGCTTACACTTAAAATGCACTGTTTTAAAAAATGTTTTTTTTTTTTTAATTTTTCCATTTTGAGGCCTGTAATACCTTTGTTGGGAGACCAGACAATAATCTGAAAATTTCACGGTTAATAGACCTTTTCAGTATAAATTTCAACTTTGGAAATTATGGAAAACAGATTACAAACATGAGTCACAAATATGTTTTTTAACATTGCAATATCTGATAGGCTAATGAAATAAAGTATACCAATTGCACAATGTAACACACCACATTACACTAGCTAATGATTATTTGTCAAAACAATGCTGTGGTAATTGTTTGAGCAGCCTAACAATTGCATTTGCAAGCCTATACAAGTCTGATTGTTGTCTTCCCCATTACACCAACAATTGTCTACTCACACTTATTTAGCTAGAAGTTCTTGAAGTGTGCAGTTGAAGAATGGTGTCTCAGTTTTCTGTTAGTGTTGTTATTAATGAAGCATGTCATAAAAGTGTGCATGGAGTGTATCCTAAAGACAGTACTTTAATCGAAGATTTCAGTGAAGAAGAAAAAGTAGGGGAGAGTGGGGCACTCTGAACCACAGGGCGCAATGAATCAGGTAGCATAATTTCAGTATAAGGTGGTAAATTATTTTTTCCTCTGTACATATGTTGTTAGTACTGCTCTATTGACTGCCATTTGTTTTCTGCAGGATCTAGTTCCCGCCATTAGTGTTGTACTGGTGATATGTTAGTTTCATGACAGTGAACTAATTTTTGGAGACATAGATAGATTGA
Source organism: Schistocerca nitens (assembly GCF_023898315.1). Lineage (NCBI taxonomy): Eukaryota > Metazoa > Arthropoda > Insecta > Orthoptera > Acrididae > Schistocerca > Schistocerca nitens. Next base: position 346,521,717 of record NC_064620.1, read on the forward strand.
ATTTTGTTCAATCCTTTGTCACCAAATTTTAGAGAAAGTAGGTAATTGTAACAATATCTATACTGTATTTTAATGATATAGATCTTCAAATATTAACAATGTTCTTACATAACCTCACATGAATTTTAGAACATGTTTTTTGCTCAAGTATCATGTCGTTTTTGGAAACCCAGAATCTACTCTGTAGGAATCAACATGGATTCCGGAAACAGCAATCGTGTGAGACCCAACTCGCTTTATTTGTTCATGAGACCCAGAAAATATTAGATATAGGCTCCAAGGTAGATGCTATTTTCCTTGACTTCCGGAAGGCATTCGATACAGTTCCACACTGTCGCCTGATAAACAAAGTAAGAGCCTACGGAATATCAGACCAGCTGTGTGGTTGGATTGAAGAGTTTTTAGCAAACAGAACACAGCATGTTGTTATCAATGGAGAGACGTCTACAGACGTTAAAGTAACCTCTGGCGTGCCACAGGGGAGTGTTATGGGACCATTGCTTTTCACAATATATATAAATGACCTAGTAGATAGTGTCGCAAGTTCCATGTGGCTTTTCGCAGATGATGCTGTAGTATACAGAGGAGTTGCAGCATTAGAAAATTGTAGCAAAATGCAGGAAGATCTGCAGCGGATAGGCACTTGGTGCAGGGAGTGGCAACTGACCCTTAACATAGACAAATGTAATGTATTGCAAATACATAGGAAGAAGGATCCTTTATTGTATGATTATATGATAGCGGAACAAACACTGGTAGCAGTTACTTCTGTAAAATATCTGGGAGTATGCATGCGGAACGATTTGAAGTGGAATGATCATATAAAATTAATTGTTGGTAAGGCGGGTACCAGGTTGAGATTCATTGGGAGAGTCCTTAGAAAATGTAGTCCATCAACAAAGGAGGTGGCTTACAAAACACTCGTTCGACCTATACTTGAGTATTGCTCATCAGTGTGGGATCCGTACCAGATCGGGTTGACGGAGGAGACAGAGAAGATCCAAAGAAGAGCGGTGCGTTTCGTCACAGGGTTATTTGGTAACCGTGATAGTGTTACGGAGATGTTTAGCAAACTCAAGTGGCAGACTCTGCAAGAGAGGCGCACTGCATCACGGTGTAGCTTGCTCGCCAGGTTTCGAGAGGGTGCGTTTCTGGATGAGGTATCGAATATATTGCTTCCCCCTACTTATACCTCCAGAGGAGATCACGAATGTAAAATTAGAGAGATTCGAGCGCGCACGGAGGCTTTCAGACAGTCGTTCTTCCCGCGAACCATACGCGACTGGAACAGAAAAGGGAGGTAATGACAGTGGCACGTAAAGTGCCCTCCGCCACACACCGTTGGATGGCTTGCGGAGTATAAATGTAGATGTAGATGTAGAGCTTCGTTTGAAATATGTACTGTTGGGGCACACTGAACCAAGCTCTCTTAGGGCACAATGAGCCATGGTTTGTTGTGCCCCAGGGTGGTCCATTGTGCCCCCGGAACATTTTAATTGTCCAATACAAGCACTCTATACTTTGTTAACTCAGCATGGGCAAATACATATGTGTAGGTATTTAAGGCTTTGAAATTATAGACGTTCAACAGTCCTGTTTTATATTATCATGTTTGAAGATGGTTCGTTTGTAGCACAGAAGACGGACAGAGGTAAAACTGACCATGATGTTATGCAAGAAGCTGTACAGGATGTTCTTAATAAGGGTATGGCAGTTTGCCAAGCAGCTAAATCTCATTCAACACCTTACTCTACTCTTCAACGATATGTTCAAAACATTAAATGTGGTTCCAGTGAAAGATTGACACCAAACTATGAAAATGAATTAGTGGAGTATTCGTTGCATTCTTCTAAGATATGCTTTGGTGTTGACACTAAAACATGCAGGCACTTAGCAAGTGAGCTGGCTGTGAAAAATGGTCTGAAATATCCTGAGAACTCGACGGAGGGAATGGCTGGTATAGACTGGTTCTATGGGTTCATGAAATGAAATCCCAGGTTAAGTATCTGAACCCCAGAGGGCTGCAGCTTATCCAGAGCAACATCCTTTAATCAGTATACTGTTTCGAATTTCTTCAAAAACTTGAAAGACCTTTACCAGTGATACCCTACCTTAGCTGATGATACAAGGGTTTTCAATCTGGATGAAGCAAGTACCTCAACTGTACCAGATAGGCTTCCAAAGGTAGTGGCACAAAAGGGAAGTAAACAGATTTCTCAAGCTACTAGTGGAGAACGTGGTGTCTTAGTGACCACCTGTTGCATAATCAGTGCAGGTGGTACTTTCCTGCCCCCAGCAATGATATTTCCGCGAGTACATTTTAAACGACATATGATAAGTAATGCACCGACAGGCACCCTGGGGTTAGCAATAAAGAGTGGCTGGCTGAATGGCGAACTTTTTGTGGATGTCGTGAAACATTTCATCCACAAATTCAGTAATAGCAAAGACAATCCTGCACTTATAATTTTAGACAATCATGAAACCCATCTGTCAATTGAGGTAATAGATGTAGCAAAAGCCAATGGGGTGGTTATGCTAACTGTACCCACACATACCTCAAACAAACTGCAGCCTCTAGACGTAGGAGTGTTCTCTTCATTCAAGGGAACTTATTACTCGGCATTAAATTCAAAACTCCTACACAAAAAAGGCACTCCTCTCACTACTTATGATGTAGCTATATGTGTCAAAACTGCTAATGACAGATCAATGACACCAACTAACATATGTTCGGCTTTCAAGAAATGTGGAATATTTCCATTTGATGAAGACATCTTCATTGACGAAGACTTTATGATCAGTGGAGTAACAGACAAGGTCGTGGAGGCAAACAGATCAACTTCACATGTTAATTCTCTCCGTCATATCAAGGATGCACGATCTGCAGAACAAGCCTCAGTCGATGTCAGCCAGCCACAAGATGTGCAGCGAGCAGGACCATCTGCAGTACTTAACACCCAAACAGCTTTTCCTAATGGAGTTTCTCCTGAACTAATTCAAGGATATCCAAAAGCAGAGAGCAGAAAGAAGAGCAGTAAACATAAGTGGACGAAGTTTAATTGCAACTGATACACCAGAGAAAGATTTGTTGCAAGCCACAAAACATCCCAATAAAAAGGTCTACCAGAAGCTTTATGAGCAGGAATCAGATGATGACATTAGTGAGGTGCATTATGAAGAGATTGATGCCAATGTGGATGTGTCTGGTGAATCTGAGCACAACTTTGAAGACTTGGGCAAATTACCAGAAACAGATGATTTTGTTTTGACCAATTTTGAACTGAAAAAGAAAACACCAGTTTACTATGTGGGGAAGATTTTGAAACCGAAGGATGATGCAGGAGACTATCAGGTATAATTTTTGAGAAAAAGTGAAAAAATGAGAGTGAAGTTTTATTTTCCTCAGGTAAAGGATGAAGCTTTTGTTCCAGCTAGAAACATACTTTACATGCTCCCATGACCTGCTACTGATGGTGTGACAAAGAGACAAAAATCATATTTCAAATTTGGAATCGGATTCGAGTCCATGGATGTTCGGTAATTCCAAAATAAGTTACATGACTGTGTGCCTACTTATTTAATTATATGATTCACACATGGAATATATGTAAACATTATGTTCAAAGTACATTTACACTTACTTTGTATGCTAAATAGGTTCTTTCAATGAATGTGTTTAAAGTGGTTCATTGTACCCCACATGTGGGGCACAATGAACCATTTAACAAATTTTCTTCAAAGGCATGCAGCTAAAAAACAATTAATGGCAATGCAGTCATATAAGGCCATTTGATACTTGAATGATTAAACTGTAACATCTGTAAATCACAACTCTGTAATAAAATTATTGCATGAGTAACATGAAGAAATATTTTTTATGGTTCAATGTGCCCCACTCTCCCCTATTGTTTTACTTACGAGTCGGCCCAGAGGCCAAATCAACATGCAAGTACCATGAAATGAAATACTTAAAAAATTTCATCACCTTTTTGGTCAGTCTTGCATGGAGCCTTTTGCGAAACATAAGAAACCTATAACAAAAGGTCTGCGAGAAATAACATTTGTTCATTATTCAAAAAATAAAAGCCCTTTTGTCAATCTCATACCAAGAAACTCATTGTGTCCAACATGTTATTCTAAGATATTTATAATTAACAAGAGAAAGGACAGTGAAACCTCAGATACAGAATTTTGTAACTTATCAGCAAGCATTAAAAAAGTAGATACAGCTTGTGAAATCCTGGGTATATTGCCTGAAAGTAAAATTAGTAAACGAAGCCAAGATAAAAGACCAAGTGCCGTGAATACAAAAATTGAGAAAGTGGCAGCTACAGTCAAAAAGAATTTTGAAGCTTCATTTCAAAATACAATTTGTACTAAAACAGATGGAAGTTCTAAAACTTCACCAACCAAATATGATTATCTGATAGAAAAACTAAAAACTAAATGCAGTACTTCAAACAAAGAGGATAACATTAAGATTATCAGTTTACTGCTGAATTCTTGGAGTTGAGCAAAAGCTAGTGATGAATTTAATGTGTCAGAACGTCTTGTTAAGTTAAAGTTATTAAATATTATGACGATGACAAAACAGTCATTTCATGTCTGGCTAAAAAGACTGTGTTTCTGTGGAAGAAAATTGTTCCAAGATTCAAAGACAAAAAAGGTTAACATTGTGTAATTTAAATTAACTATTCACTGAATTTAAAAAAGAAAATCCTGACATTAAAACTGTGAATTGAGACCAAGATGGTGTATTGTTGCAAGGGCTTCTGGCACCCATAATGTTTGTGTTTGTTTGTATCATCAGAATGTAAAGTTGATGATAGGTGGGGCCATTAGAGTTGACTATAAAGACCTTTTGGAAGTTATGATATGCAATATTGACAGTTACAATTGTATGATCAAGGGAAAATGTATAGATTGTCCAGGCAAACAAGCCTTACTTGACATGTTTGAAGAATCCAAAGAAGATGATTTGATGCCTGACAATATAAAATACAAACAATGGGTGACACAAGACAGAACTGAAATGGTGACAGTCACAAAACAATAAGAAGAGTTTTTTGAAGTGTTGGTGGCTAACCTTGAAAATCTGAAAATGCATCATTTTATTGCAAAAGCTCAAAGTAAATTTTTGAAAGACAAAAAGCAAACCTTGGCAGCTGATGAATGCTTAGTTCTTGCTGACTTTTCGGAGAATTATTCCTTTGTTGTTCAAGATGAAGTATAAGGGTACCACTGGCTAAACGAACAGGCCACAGTTCATCCATCTGCATTCTGTTATCAAGATGAAGATAAACTAATGAGCCACAGCTTTTGTGTAATAAGTGACTACTTTGAACAGAACATTATAGCAGTGCACATTTTTCAACTAAAATTAATGAACTGCATTAAACAGCACCACACTTCCATAAAAAAAACTGATTTACTTTTAGGATGGGGCAGCAAGTCTTTGGTTCCATCAGATTCACCTGGTCCTGCTCCAAATCCCATGCCACTTTCCTTGACGTTGACCTCCACCTGTCCAACGGCCAGCTTCACACGTCCGTCCACATGAAACCCACCAACAAGCAACAGTACCTCCATTATGACAGCTGCCACCCATTCCACATCAAACGGTCCCTTCCCTACAGCCTAGGTCTTCGTGGCAAACGAATCTGCTCCAGTCCGGAATCCCTGAACCATTACACCAACAACCTGACAACAGCTTTCACATCTCGCAACTACCCTCCCGACCTGGTACAGAAGCAAATAACCAGAGCCAATTCCTCATCCCCTCAAACCCAGAACCCTCCACAGAAGAACCACAAAAGTGCCCCACTTGTGACAGGATACTTTCCGGGACTGGACCAAACTCTGAATGTGGCTCTCCAGCAGGGATATGACTTCCTCAAAGCCTGCCCTGAAATGAGATCCATCCTTCATGAAATCCTCCCCACTCCACCAAGAGTGTCTTTCCGCCGTCCACCTAACCTTCGTAACCTGTTAGTTCATCCCTATGAAATCCCCAAACCACCTTCCCTACCCTCTGGCTCCTATCCTTGTAACCGCCCCCGGTGTAAAACCTGTCCCTTGCACCCTCCCACCACCACCTACTCCAGTCCTGTAACCCGGAAGGTGTACACGATCAAAGGCAGAGCCACATGTGAAAGCACCCACGTGATTTACCAACTGACCTGCCTACACTGTGATGCATTCTATGTGGGAATGACCAGCAACAAACTGTCCATTCGCATGAATGGACACAGGCAGACAGTGTTTGTTGGTAATGAGGATCACCCTGTGGCTAAACATGCCTTGGTGCACAGCCAGCACATCTTGGCACAGTGTTACACCGTCCGGGTTATCTGGATACTTCCCACCAACACCAACCTATCCGAACTCCGGAGATGGGAACTTGCCCTTCAGTATATCCTCTCTTCTCGTTATCCGCCAGGCCTCAATCTCCGCTAATTTCAAGTTGCCGCCACTCATACCTCACCTGTCTCTCAACAACTTCTTTGCCTCTACTCTTCCACCTCGACTGACATCTCTGCCCAAACTCTTTGTCTTTTAATATGTCTGCTTGTGTCTGTATGTGTGGATGGATATGTGTGTGTGTGCGAGTGTATACCTGTCCTTTTTTCCCCCTAAGGTAAGTCTTTCCGCTCCCGGGATTGGAATGACTCCTTACCCTCTCCCTTAAAACCCACATCCTTTCGTCTTTCCCTCTCCTTCCCTCTTTCCTGATGAGGCAACAGTTTGTTGCGAAAGCTTGAATTTTGTGTGTATATTTGTGTTTGTTTGTGTGTCTATCGACCTGCCAGCGCTTTTGTTTGGTAAGTCTCATCATATATATATATATATATATATATATATATATATATATATATATATATATATATATATTAACATCTCCTTTCATAAAGAAGATTTTGGTTTGATGTAGAATGGCACTTTTTCACTTAATGTCATGGGAAGAATGCTTGTGATGGTGTCGGGGGTATAACAAAGCAAGCTGTCATGAAAGCAAGTCTGCAGCAGACCGATGACAATCATATCATAATACCTCAAGAAATGTTTGAATTCTGTAAAAAACATATCAAAGGAAATACCTATGTTTTTGTACAACGTGAGGAAATACAAGAAGTCTATGATAGTGTCTTGAAGGAAAGGTACAACACTTGTCAGAAGATTAAAGGCACTTGATCTTTTCATTGTTTTGTACCCCATTCACACAAATTACTGAAGTGTAAGACCACATCAACTTCATCTGAAAGTCAACTTCATCATTGTGGAAAACTTGTACAACTTGTTCTTCAGAATAAAGACATAGTAGCTTGTGTTTACGATGAACAGTGGTGGACTGGTGAAGTTGATAATATTGACTGTCAAAACCAAGATGTACGTGTTGTATTTCAACACCTTCCAGGACCAAGGACATCTTTTTAAAAAATTGAGAAGGATCAAGTTTGGATGCTACTTAAAATCTACTAAGGAAGCTGTCTCCCATGGAATTTACAACTGTGACTTGGCGAACTTATAATCTAACACCCAAACAGAGTGAATAAATTTCTCAAATGTTCAGTGAGCGATGTACTGAAAACCAATAACAAGAGAACAATATAATGTAATTAGTAAGCTTATTTTCAATTAAAAAAGTAAGTAATCGTAGATATGATTAAATTATATACTTTAACTGATAGATTTTATTCCATAAGCCTAGATATCACAGATGTTAAAAGATGTATTTTTGACTCGTGTTTGTAATTTTTTCTCCATAACTTCCAATTGAATCTCAAAGTTGAAATTTATACTGAAGTTTGATATCATAAAGGTCTATTAACTGTGAAATTTTCAGATTTTTATCTGGTCCCCCAACAAAGATATTGCTGGCCACAAAATGAAAAAATTAAAAAAGCCCATTTTTTAAAACAGTGTATTTTTTCAGTGTAAGCTCCTCACCACTGATACTCTATAAAAAGTAACTATACTATATAATGTAATACCAGAAAAAATATTAAAGCTGAGAAATTAATCTTTCTTTGGAAAACTACTGTTCAAAAATTGAGTTTTTTTAATTTGTGGCTGATAACTTTGAACTATTAAAAATATATTAAAGAATACATTCAGCTAAGTGGTAATGATGTAAATTTGTAGCCCAGAGTATGTTAAACTAAACGCATTTTATCTGAAAGGCTTAGGACAGTCCACTACTGAATAAGTGTAAAAAATGTAGATGCTTGCAAACATGAAAAAACGCATGCGGCCTAGAACAAATATGGCTGCCATTTCAAAATAATAAACAATAAATCTTTTAAAAAATATTTTTGTGACTACTTAACATTGGGGAATTCACCCAGCAAATATAAATTTTTTCTGAGACGGTCAAGCAACCAATTATTGTTTTCTTGGACCACTTGGTATGGATTGACCCTTCAACCAGTTACTTTATATGGCTACTACTTTTAATAATCAAAAAAACACACTTATTCTTTGATTAACTAGTTTTCAAACCACTGAAGACTCATCTTCAGATGGTTACTATTGGCAGATACTTCACATTTTGAGCCAGGTTCAGCCAATTGCTGGGGTTGTTGCAACATTGAGAAATTCTTGAAGTAGTAAGTACAAAACTGTAAACCTCATTCTGTGAATAAACTTCAATTGGTGTGTGTATTTTTTAAATTGAAGTTGTTAAACAAAGTACATGTAAGTGCTGTCTCTTCCACACTGCTATATAATGGATCATTTTACAGTGCTATGCTTACAGCTTAAGGAATTCCACAATGTTGCAACAATTCCAGTGGTTGGCTGCACTTGGTTCAAAATATGACATCATGCCTGTAAATATCCTTAATGTGAAGATGAGCCTTCATTCATTTGAAAGCTAGACAATGTAAGTGTAAGTGTTTGGAAAAAAAATTATAAAGCAAATGGTTGTAGTATTGATTCAAAACATCTGTTATTTTTATCACAGTCAAAAGTTTAGCATTCATAGTCTACTCTGAAAGTATTTGTATCAATCGTAGTAATGCAGAGGAGCAAAATGTAGACAATAAAGCTTTCAGACATGAAAAGAACAGAAGATTTTTAAACAATGTGCTGCACAAGGGTGAGATGAGCTGATGGGCCAGAGAGCAGCCAGCCTGACCAAAACAGACCAGCCAGCCCATGGTTGGCTACAGTGGGCTAGCAGTCCATCTCATTACAGGTAGTAAACATTATATTTCATTTTCAATAATTATTTAGTTAATTGTCATTAAATCATTATCATCATTATTGTCCCATATGCTTGCACTCATTCTTATATTAAAAGTTTGAATCAAGTACTGTTTCTATTTCTCATATACAAAATCAAGGAATCGCATATGCTAACTATGTTCCATATCGTCACTGACTGTACATTTAATTTCCCTCATGAAATTAACTTACACTTCACTGCGAGAACATTCCACACAATTCCATAAATCCAATCCTCTACATTTCATGTCAATTAATCCCTAACTATAATCTCATCATGATGATCCTCAAAATACTTCAGTAATCTACACAATACTTCATTATCCCCATAATAACACATAATCATCATCATGAACATCACAATAATTGTAATGTTCTCCTTTGTATGCAATCTCTGATTCGAGTTCATTGGCTTGCGATTATCAGTCTCTGCATCTGAAATATTCTTATGTAAGATTGTGATAGTGCAGATCTTTGGATTACATCACTATTGTGGTCTTGAGTATGATGTAAGTTAAATGCTTCAAAAGATATGGAACTCTCAGGAATAAATATGAAGAGTCCTTCTGCAAACATTTCTGATACTGTTCTACAAAATACATACACATCTTATATTCACAGCTGTATAGCACAGGGAATATCACATAAGACTCTATCTGTTACACCACGTCTGGCAGTTTGACAAATTAAAGCTTTACAAGAGACTGAACACATGTTTCTAAACTATCCTTTGGTTTGCTTTTATTGCTTTTTCCTACTGTCACCTGTGGCCCTTGCTCCGTGGTCAACTTGCTCTCTGGCTTGGGGTGATGATCCATGGAGTGCGTACACATACTACTACAGGTAATGCCACTTGTGTATTTAATGTGATTGTTGTGCCACCTCAAAGAAACATGTCATCTCTCTAGATTACACACTACATGCAAATACAAGCCAAATGCACAATGTTTGCACTGTCCTAAATATTAAATTATTATATCTTTTATAGTTTGCAGTTATAACATAGTTTACGTAATGCTTCTTTTTGAACCTAATTATACTATGTAATTCTTAGAAAAGATGGAGCTTTTATGATAACTTAATAAATTCTAGTTGCTGTAACCTTCAATAATAATTTGTTGTACCTTTTTGTTTCACTAACCATACAGCTGGAGTTATCTTCTGAGTACTTAGTAATTGTTGAGTTTTGTGCACCATGATTCTTCTATTTTCTAAACTTTTGTTATTGTCAACATACAACTAAGACACGTTTTTCATTTTTAATTAAACCTTATTTCACTATCTTTTGCTTTCCAATACAGTCAGGTAAGTTTTTTCCCTACAGAATTGGAATAAGTCTCAAAATCTTTAGTACTCTACCTCTGTAGAAACTATATTTGATACCTGTGTCCTCGGAATGGCAACACATACACAATTCCACATTTCTCACAGAGATGGTGTCTCTCAATATTTTACTCCCTTTCCTCAACACAAGTGTAGGTCATCCTTCGCACACCTACCATATTTCCTTTCATACTCTACACCACTCTGTCTCCTCTATATTTAATGTTTTGAGTTAACCTTATTCTCACATTAACAATTAGCATATACATGGGTGCATGATTTGACCTCATGTATACTTCTAAGTACTCCTTTCTCCATCTGAATCAGTAATGATCTGATCTGACTGACAAGTATGTTATTTTAGTTAGAACTAAGTACTATTGAATTATAAATCATGAAACCTATATCAGCATACTAAAGAAAAGTGATGTTAACTTTTGCTCCTGTTAATGCTCGCAATATCCTGATATGCCTCATGTATCTTGCATATTACCTAATCTTCCACTCATCAACGTGATGTTGCAAACATCTGCAAACTGATATTGTACTCCAGTGCTAGCCACAACATATCACTCCCAAGTTATTCCTGATTTGTTGTGGTCTTCAGTCCTGAGACTGGTTTGATGCAGCTCTCCATGCTACTCTATCCTGTGCAAGCTGCTTCATCTCCCAGTACGTACTGCAGCCTACATCCTTCTGAACCTGATTAGTGTATTCATCTCTTGGTCTCCCTCTACAATTTTTACCCTCCAATTTTTGCCCTCCAATACTAAATTGTTGATCCCTTGATGCCTCAGAACATGTCTTACCAACCGATCCCTTCTCCCCAATTCTATTCAATACCTCCTCATTAGTTATGTGATCTACCCATCTAATCTTCAGCATTCTTCTGTAGCACCACATTTCGAAAGCTTTTATTCTCTTCTTACCCAAACTATTTATTGTCCATGTTTCACTTCCATACAAATACTTTCAGAAATGACTTCCTGACACATATATCTATACTCAATGTTAACAAATTTCTCTTCTTCAGAAACGCTTTCCTTGCCATTGCCAGTCTACATTTTATATCCCCTCTACTTTGACCATCATCAGTTATTTTGCTCCCCAAATAGCAAAATTCCTTTACTACTTTAAATGTCTCATTTCCTATTCCTGATACTGAAAGAATGAACAAAGGGAAAAAATGAGTGGTATGTAACAGTGTATTGGTTTGGTACTTGGTGAACCTTTGAAAGAATGTGTAATGTTTCTGTCACATTCAACCACATGAACATTTCTCTTCATGAACTTGTAATCCTGGTAAACATTGCCGAAGGAATGACTATTGAATGTTGGAGGAGAGAGGATAGAACCAGTACCCAAAAGAGGAAAAAATTAAGAAAGGAAATGAAAAATCAGGGATGTTGAGATCTAAGGAGGACAGATTACAGCCATAAAAGCAGATACACTTTCCCCTACATCAGGATCTGCTCTTTGGGGGGGGGGGGGGGGGGGGATGTACTTCACTGGTGGGGTAGAGGGTTGTGGTATTTGTTGATCATACAGATTGGGCACACCCAGCCTAACTGCCACATGGCCTGAAAAGTGGTTTGAACACATTGATATTTCAGACAACTGTCAACCAGCTGTTCACTAAGAAATACGTTTGTGAATACTCAAAGGAAAAAGTTGTATTTTCTTTGCAGAATCGATTAAGTTGATATTTAGGGATAGTAAAAGAAAAAAAGTATTTTTAGTAGCTTATATAGGCTAGTGGAAGAGGATGATATTGTGTCGAAAACAAAAAGTGAAGAAATATGATGAGCAGCTCAGGTTCCTTGTAGGCATTACACTACATAATTCACAAAAAAATGTGAATTCCCTGAAGACCTTCCTTTAGTTATGAACCTTTTGACCCTATCTGTCTTATATAATCCTTCTTCCTTACCACTACATGAATCTACAAGAGACACTACTTTAGGGTATGGAATATCCACTGTCTTATAAGGACCTTCATATCTGTGGAAAAACTTATTAACTTCCATTTCTATTTTTATTATCACATAACATGCCTTATACAATCAAAGATTGTGACATATATCGGAAATAGGACAATGAGCCTTGCCACCCACCTCATCATTAGGTGTTGCAGCATTGAGATCTTGCTCCTGTAATCCAGTGTAAGCCTGTTTTACATTTTTTTCACACATTCATGAATATTGTTCTTATGTTGAATCATACTGTCTACCCATTTAAATAATTTTAATAGTGTTTCCCTGATATATGTTCTGTTTAATACCACCACTGGTGAATGCCCAGAAGATAAATGAGGTAATTTGTGTAAATTAACTTGGAATTCTGATATCATTTGAGCACAGGTAGTATGCCTCCTAGAGGAATATGTTTGACATTGTTTTCCATTTTCCTTGATTATCCTTACCATAGAGTTAGATGGAGGATGGTATTTAAAATATTCAATATATCATACTACTCCCCTTGCTAAAAATTCTTTAAAATTGTTACTTATAAATTGTGTCCAGTTATCAGAGAGTAATTATCTCAGTTATGAAATATCTACAAAATAGTCTTTTAAGCAATTAACTGTTGTGGTTATATTCACTACTTTAACTGAATATAATTTGACACATTTTGACCAACATTCAGTTTCCACAAAAATGTATGCTACTCTACATCTACCAGTCGGTAATAAATCAGCTGTGATCTTATTTAATGCTTTTAGTACCATAGGATATATTTTGAAATTCAAATAATTCATTTCTGCTGTCTTTAGCTCTGTGACAGAAGTCACTGCCACTTTTTTACTTAAATTATTGCAGAAATAGCATAGCTTTACTATATGTCTATTGCTCTTACACATTCCAAAGTATCCATAAGCTTTGATTAAGTACTGTATGAGATCATTAATAGTCATAGTAGATGTGCATTCCTTCTTCTGCACTGAACATTCATTTACTTTTCCAAAATGAAGTATCATTACATAACATCCTCTAATTTTACTTTTTTCAGCTGATGTTCCTAGGTTACAAGATGTTACAATAGAATCAAAATATTTGTCAGATTTTAAAGCATCTATTCTTTTTTAGCTAAAAATCTCATATCTTTGTTGCAATAGCTTATCAACATAAAATTAGCTCCTGGTCCCAAGTCCTTCAGCTCTATTTTCGTTATTCATACTTAATGGTTATTGAGAAAAATGCGTCATACGCTAAATTATGTGAGCCTTCCATGTAATTAATTTCTAACAAAATTCTTGTGAAGACAAAACCAGTCTTATTAATTGACTATGTTATAGTCTACTCTCCATTAAGAATTCCAAAGCTTGATGATCAGTATATATTATTATTATTTTAGAGCCACGTAACAGAGTCCGTAATTTCTGTAGTCTCCAACCAATAAATAACAATCCTTTTTCAGCAACTGAGTAATTCAGCTTGTGCTTACCAAGACTTTGACTGGCAAAGGGTGTGGTTCAATATTTGTCCTTTTCCAGATACATTCACCTTGGAACAACACACAAACCAATCCACATTCCAATGCATCCATGGCCAGTTTAAACACTTCATTGATTTTAGGATGACATAAAATTTTAGCTTCTAAGAGAGCTTGCTTAATATTACTAAAAGCTTCTACTGTACTGTCAACCCATATCAAAGTAGCCTTTGTTTCAATAAGTATAATAAATGAGGATCATTCATGGCCTGGCCCTTACAAATCTTCTATAGAAACTAGCTAAACCTAGAAGCAACTGCAACTGTTTTACAGTCTTGTGTTCTAGACAGTCTTTTAAAGGTTGTATTCTTTTGGGATCAGGCTGTATTCCATTTATCCTCACAACACGATCCAAAAGCTTTAACTCCTGTCTTCCAAAATGAAACTTAGAAAGTTTTATTGTTATTGCTTTTTCTTCTAATTGGCTTAAAGTTTATGTCACTAATTTACAATGTCTTTCCAAGACTTAGAAACTAATAACAAATAATCTACATACATTGTTAGTTCTTGTACTAATTCATTTCCTAATAATTTTTCTAAATGACTGCTACGGAGATACCCTAACAGAATGGTAATACTTTAAATAGATAAGATTTACATTTAAATAACAACCCCATACATGCATGGTCTAGACTTTTCATACAATGGTACCTGCCAATATCTATTGTACTAAAAAAAATTCTCCTTCCTCAAGGTTTGATAACAATTCTTCTATACTTGAAGGTCTAACCCACTCAGTTTTTTGTTTCTGTTTTTGCATCCAACACTTGTCAAACACCTCCTGCATGCTTCTTAGCAACTAATAACAGATTATTATAGACACTACAGCTAAATTCAGCAATGTCATAACTAATCATCTTTTGTATTTCTTCTCTTACTGCACTGCAAACATTCACAGGTACAGGGTAGGGGTTACAAAATAAAGGCTAAGTATCCTTTAGCTTAAATCTACACACATATTACTTAATTATACCCGGTTTATCTGAAAATACCTTTCTAGATTCCAATAAAATATTTTCTAATTAAATCATCTGTTCTTCATATAATATATCCTGTTCCTGTGATTTTGATTTATTGTTTCCAAATAACTCTTAGTTTTCTTGTTGATCTACTACAGTGATATCAGTAGAAACTACAAAATGGGTGTGCTTCGCTAATGTCTCCTTTAAATCCTAATAAGTTATTTTAGAAAGAAGTACTATATATCTGATTATCTGTATTACATACAACTCTTTACCTGTCGGTATCTAATAACACTGTGTTCTCAATTTGGCAATCATAGCCTAACAGTACATGTAGATTTAAATTATCTACTAATAGCAATGTCTGGTAAAAAATCTGTGTGTTAATTGAAGTCAGTAACTACATTTCTTCCAGTAGTGGCTAAATAGAGGAGGCAATGGAGGCTGGGCCTCCTCACATTTCTTTAGTGTAGTAGTAGTAGCAGTAGCAGTGATTACTTTTACAATAAACCTTGTCACTGAGCATGAAGGACATTAGCTTGTGTTATTTTTTCTAAACTGCCCTCTAGAGAGCAAGTAAAAGTGCAAAAGCTTAGCATTAACCTAAAGCAGATGGAGATGTGAACCATTCTCTATATGGCGAGGAGGCCACACGCGTGCCAGGCTAGTTATAAATGGTCGGTTTGCTATGGTACCATTATGTCACTGTTGGAAACAGAAGAGGAGTACAGACTGTCTTAGCCATGCTGCCATTTGCTACCATTCTACAGGAGGCTAGTTACTGTGGCATTGCCTCTCTAGATTCCTCTTATGTTAGTTGACCCGTGCACAGTGAATATAAATGAAGCCCAACCAGGTACAAGTACTGATGTAACGTTTTTGAGTGAGGACATCATTAATTCCTTGCAGGAGTTTTTACATTCAAGCAGATGGGAAACTGAACGACATGAAAAATTTAAGGACACCCTTCTTCAGGGAGTTAAGTTCAAAACACATACCTTGCAAACTTTATGGTAGGAGCATCAAAAGTGGTTATATGTTAGCCCAAGGAAAATTATTCTGCTGGCCAAGTTTCTTCTTAAGCACAAGAAGAACTTTATGGTCCAATAAGGGTTTCTGTTTATAGTTTGGCATGTCATGCTTCTTCTAAAGACCGTTTTAAATAATTTTATTTCATTTAAGGAACTACCTAAACACATACTTAGTATTTTTGAGCTACTTAATGAGCTTCACAAACAGATGAAAATCAGGCACAGCAATGAAGTGAGGACTAACAGATTGATTATGATGATACTAATTGGCATCACAAACAAGTCTTTTGTGTAAGCAGGATCTTTCAGAGGACAGAGGATTTCCTGAATTCTGGAAATTTCGGAGCCATTTTTAAACTTGTGCTTAACAGAAATGAAGATTTTAAAGTGCACTGGAAGAAAATAATCTGTTTCTGGGAATTTTCAAAAACTATACAGAACCAACTAATTGAATGTATAAATGAGGAGATTCATGAATACAGAACCATATTTTATGCCTGCATTGTGGACAAAGTAACAGATGTTTCAGTCAAGCCACAATGCTCACTTGTGAAACTGCTGGACTGCAACAGTGACATTCAAGAACATTTTATTGGATTTCATGACATTAACCAAGCTACAATTGCTGCAGCTTTATTTACTGTGCTGAGTGGCATGTTTGAGAATTATGATATGTTGAACACACTGGTGATCCATATCTGTGATGGTGCTTCCATTCTGGCAGGAGAATTAAATAGCTTGCAAGCTAAGATCCATAACTTTGTCCCAACACTCTCTTTTACTCACTGTTTTACAAATAATTTGTATTTAGTTTTGCAGGAGAGCTGTTCTCATATAAAACCAATAAAGGTTACACAAGGAATAAATATATTATGTGGGTCAAAAAGAAGGCTGTATCTACTATCTGGGAACAACTCTGATGTTAATATTGTAATGCATTAGAAAGAATACTGTAAAATATTAAAGCAAGTAATCCAGAAATCAAACAGCTTTATTATGAGAAAAAGATAATTACATCGGGCACAAAACAACTACTTTATGGGATATAGTGAAGAAAGAGGCAGGTGGAGCCAAAAAGGAAGAGGAACAGATAGATCTAAAAATAAATGAGACTTTGGTAACAAATGCATGTGGTGTTTCAAACCTCTTAAACAGGTACTTCATTCCTGTTACTGACAACTTTGGGTTATCGTATTCGGTGAACAGTGCAATGGAGTATCTGAGACCAGTCTTTAAAAATAACTTCAGTGAAATGGAAATGATGCTTATGTCTCCCAGATAAGTAGCATCCATCATAAAATCCTTAAAATCTAAGTATTCCAGTGGGTATGATAACATATCAACAAAGTTAATCAAAGCATGCTCATGCACTTTGAGTTCTATCTTGTTATTTGTGTAATCAATCTCTTATCAGCAGAACATTTCCAGAATGGTTAAAATATGCTGAAATTAAGCCTCTTTAGAAGAAGGGGATAAAGAGATACCATCAGACAACTGACCAATTTCATTTTTGCCAGCTTTCTCAAAAATATTTGCAAAGGTTGTGTTCAAGCATCTCCTTAAGCATTTGACTGCAAATAGTATTTTGTCCAAGTCACAGTTTGGCTTTCTTAAGGGTTCTGATATAGAGAAAGCTATTTACACTTACACTGAGAATGTACTTAATTCATTAGTTAATAAATTAGAAGCTACTGTCATTTTCTGTGACCTGTCAAATGCCTTTGACTGTGTGAACCATAGCATTCTCTTCAGTAAATTAGTATATTACTGTGTCACCACCAATGCTGCAAAATGGTTTGAGTCTTATCTATCTAACAGGAAACCGAGGGTGTCGTTGCAAAATACATGTGCAGTAAGCAGTCAGTCTTCACCAGATTAGGAATTAATTACATGTGGTACTCAAGGTTCCATCTTGGGTCCATTGCTTTTTCTTGTGTATTCATCTGTTACATTGCCAGATGCTAAATTTGTTTTGTTTACAGATCATGCAAACATTGCTATAAGTAGCAAGTCAAGAACAAATTTAGAAATAGCTGCTAATAAAATTTTGGTACAGGGTCACCGGAGCGGCTAAGGTGGTGGGCGGAAATAAATCATTTGGACAATTTTTGTGTGACAAGGCCATTTATTGGCAGAAAATGCATTCAAATGGGCAACATGAGTCATGCCTAAGGAGGCGAGGGTCAGCCAGAGCGTAGTGGTAGGCGATGCATAGTTCGCATCAAACCTGGACGAAGTTAGTGAATAGTGGTGTCTGCCATTCGGACAAGTCCAAATGGCATGGCGGCTACAGATACAAAGTCCATGGCATCGCAGCACCAGAAGAGGCAGGTGGTGTTCACAGCTACAGGGTGTGCGGCAGAGAGAGCATCTCGCCGATGGGTGGCAGGGTACATCCAGCATGGCTACACAGCTTCCTCCGCCCTGATTGGTCAGAAGCCAAGAAACCTGTGTGGGCGGCATGGAAAGTTCCAAAGTGTGGCCTGGTCAGCATCACCTAGATGGCGTTACCTCGTCAGCACACAATGGAGGCCCGTGATCAAGATTGCCACTCCGGTGCTGACTTGCTGTTGCCAGACCGTGGGACGAGAAAATTGCAGACAGCCGAAGCTGCCGGCTAATGCTGGACTGTAACGAGAGAATGAAATTAACCTTTTGAAATAAATTAACGGTAGAATCCCCTGATTAATTTATTTTAGTTTGCAAAACAAAGTAGACATTAAATTTAAGGGTTCCCACAGAAGATGGCAGGGGACTTAAACTAGGGGTGAGTGTAGAGACTTTGAAGACCTCCCAGGGGTCACAAAGGGGTTTACACACTTGAACAATATTATGTTTTCACAAGAACAAGGAATAAATAGCATACAACATCAAAACAAAATTACATAAGTTAACTAGTGTGAATAAAACATCTTAGAAAGTAATAATTTGAATCAGGCATACATGCCAAGTGTCTTTGTTTTTAAATGAGTATACATATAACCACCGAAGTTACATGCAGGACTGAGCGGCACAATGCGGCGCGTTGTGTCATCCTCAGTGGGCAGCGCACAAGCTGCTGGCTGGAAGGGAGCAGGGCAGTGGCCAGGTCTGTTCACTGGAACTCAGTGCAGTGCAGTGGAGTGGAGTGGAGTATGAGGGGAGGTTAACACATTTTAAAAAGGGGTTAACACTGATAGAGCACTTCACTATACTGCACAAGTTTTCACATTGGTAGATAACACAGCTGAACTCTTAAAACTAAAGGAGGGCACATGCCTTGATAAGTTTTTTCTTTCAAATCATGGGCGATATTCACCATGGAGTTGAGGTTCTGGGATTATTGGGGGGATGGTTGTAGCCGTTTGCAAAACCCCTTTTTATACAAGATCCATATCAGTACAATAAAACAATAGCAGTGACTGGGGTTACCGGGGCACTGGGTATAAAGGTTGTATGTAGTTTAGTGGCTGTCTGCCATCCACTTAAGTGTGCTAATAAGCGATCGTAAGAAATTTGTCCTTCCTCATGTTTTAAGAGGTCATCAATTGATGTTAATAGATGATCATTTGATGTATTAGATAAAGCAGGTAATTCAGTTGACAAAGGAATCATGAATGAACTTTCAGGTAGAAAAATCATAGGTAAATGGGTGTGGATACTGATAGAGTAAGCCATACTGGAATGAAAAGTTACAAGTGGCGTAATAACATCACAATAGGAACTGTTTCTAAAACTCCACTGTTCGAGATTTCTATCTCATATGTGTGCGACCAGAAATTGTGTTCATAGCAACAAGGTGTTAATATTTTCGTAGCACTAATAATGCGGGCAGGGTTCAGCGCAGCAGCTACGTCAGAGCGGTGCCTGGCAGATGACTTCAGGGTCAGTGCAACAGCTTTTCAGAATGGCTCATGGCAGATGACTTCAAGGCCGCTTCTCGCGCTACGTCGCTGCACTACACAGGAAGTAAGTGGCAGATCTAAGAACAAGAGGGCAATAAGGCATACTGGTGCTGTTTACTGGGATGACTGTACTTTGTACTCTTGATTACTTGCAGAACGCAAACTCCACATGTTTTTGGGCTCCTACACCTGATGAATGTATTTATGTGGTTCAGAGTGAGAAGTGACGAATATAAATGTCACAGAAGGGGTATAATATTACTGAATAAGAAGGATAGATGAGCACAATCAATATGGTTCATTCAATGATGGCCAACAAAACAATAATTATAAGGCATGTAATTATGGGTTCACGCACCCAGTGCATAGATAAGTTCGTCTGCTAGGTTCAGGTTCCTGTTCTCAGACACAAAAATTCTGTCATTTAATGTCAACACTGTTGAGAACGAAAGAAGAAAAACAACACTTGTGAGAATCTAGAAACTTCCACAGTGGAAACAGAAAGCGTAAGGGATTGGGTTAGAAAAGTTGAGCATAAATTTCTGATGAGCTTTTCCTTTATGAAGGTAGAATGTACAGCATATTTTTGACATGAGGATATCACCTACTTCCCTGTTTATATAACAATATTGTGATTCCAAGATAACTGCTATGTACTTCTTCTTAAAAGTCGACATCTCTCACAAAAGAAAACTTTGCTGTGCGACCAAATTCGCCGTCTTCATCCTCATTGGGCCCAGCTAGTTGCTTAAAACTCACATATATCCTTGGGTATATCACAGTGTCCTGAGACATGTCATACAGTTAAATACTACTGCTTCAGTAGTAGGTGATCCTTTGGAAAATACAATGGAAGAACAATGTCAAAGAAAGCACAGGTTTGGAACTGAGATTTCTGCTTACTGGTGGTTAAGCGGTGGGCTAGATGTGGTTAACAGCTGATAGTGCTCGAACAACTATCATCATAGAGGACAGAACACTGTTCTCCTGGACCCTTCTGTGACATGAAAGATTAAAGTGTAGCTGTGTTAGTCCACATGGACTGCATAATTTTGTGTTAGAATACACCCGGATAATAAACTCTGAAAGACGTTGTTCTATGGAAAGTTGAAAGATGAAAGTAGGTAGGACAGACTATGCTGTGAAATTGAAAAGTTAAGGAATGACACAGACAGTTAGGGATCCGCGTGATTGCGGATTGTGCTCTGGTTTGCCTAACAAACAAGACGTACGGCCAAAGTCTCCTGCCCTGTGATAGTCACTCCGTTTACATTATCTACAGTGGGAAGGCATGTGGCATATCCCTCCAAATAAGCATTCAGACACAAATGAAATAAGGCATGATTACATCTTAAGTTACCCTTCCTAAATAGTTTCTTAACTAGATCATTATTAGTAAACACTTAAATAATGGGTGATACTCGGGAACTTCCTCTGGCAACAAATTAACAAATGGGGACACTAGGTTCATAGACACAAATACTAAATTACTGGTGCTGGCAGAACTCTAACAAAACTCTCGAAATAATTGATAGTAAAACATAGACAAAATGAATAATTAAAATAGTACATAAGTAACTGGCAACCCATCGCAGTGACACGAGCGGTGGCAAAACTGTAATACAAGCTAAAGTACAAAATACCATTTCCCTTACACAAAACTCCCTTATTCTCCAGTTACCTTTTGTAGCAAAATAAGTGTAAGTATTCTCTGTTATCCTTGTTATGATCTTGTTTGTATCTCCATACTGATTGACATGTCTTTGGCATGTCAACCTGCAGGTGTGCTATCATTAAGTTGTGCCAATGTTATGAGTAATGCGGTGTAATAGTACAGTGTCACGCTAATACTCCCTCTAGCAAGGTTTTAGTTTAAGGTAGTTTCATGTCTCCTTTAGTCTTCAGACCAATAATTGCCATTAGCCTCCCTGATATTATTAAAAATTTTGTATGATATTTCCTGCATTATTTTGTACTCCTTGTCCTGAAACTATGTAATGTGGGTTGTTGGCAGCCTCCTAACCAATTGTGCTGAGTTATTGTTGTTTCTTTTATTAACTCTCTCACCTAGCTGCTTCCTAATACTTGTTAATGCTGGTTCGACGATACTGGTTGCCTCTCGATGACATCGACAAAACTTATCTGTCAGCATTTTGGTTTTTGAATAAAATTAGAGTCCATTAACCATGTGTAGAGTGTATAGGAAGAAAGGTAATTCTCTTGGCGTTGAAATTGTGCATAAAGTTATTCAAAATATTCGTCGTATAGTGGTTATGAGTTCCGTGTTGAGAATCAGTGTTACTTGGGGCGCTGGAGATGCAGCAGGTGACGCGCTCATATGATTTCAGAGTGCTGACAGTACAGATATGACCGGCTCTAACCAGTGCGAGAGCAGTGCTGGTAGCCGTGACCACAGGATCTGTCCTACTGGCAGAGTGTCGAGCGCTAAATAACTCTAGAATAATTCTATGCAAAAGGAGGATTCAGTGATTATTTTATAGTACTAATGGTGACTGTCAATGTAACTCATATACCTAATGTCGCAGATAGAGGCATAGATGACTTCTCAAGTAACTCTTTGCAGGTTGTGGGTTCAATGCTAGTAGGGGCTATCTCTTTCCAAACTGAAGTTTTTTTTTTTTTAATTTATTTTTTTTTTATTTTTTTTTACGTTGTTATCCTACTTGTATATTTTTATGTTAATATTCTAAAAGTTCTATTAAAATTGTAATGTCTAAGTGACAAGTAAATTCAATTACAAATTTTCATGTATATGTATTAAATTGTAATGTTTATTGACAAGTCCTATGTCATTTCGATGATGTACTACAAGGACGCTAATAAATTGAATTGAATTGAAGTTCTATATTTTACTCTGACTATTACTCTGTTTAAGGTTACTTGCATGGTGTTCAATTGGGGCTTTTATTTTCCCCTTTTTTACAACTCCTGATTAGTACGTTATTCATGAAGGATTTTCTTTTCAAGGGACTCAGATAACTCAATCATTAAAGTTCATGGAACTATCATGATTCATTTACTCACTTAGATACTCTGTTCTTCTAAAATGTATGTAATTTATAAATTTTTATACTTCTGCATGAGTTGTGATGACGACTTGGCTCTCTCAAATATCACTTACTTGAAACCCAGGGGAAAATATTTCTGAGATTGACAGTGGGGTATGCAGTTAGAACTGTTACTCTGGACTGGTATTAACTTGCTTTTTACTCTACTTTATTTTATGATGGCATTTCAAACTCGATCCTTTTGGCTGACGTGTTTCCCACACAGCAGTCACTTACAGAATATATAGATCTGTTTATTAACTGCAAGGGTGGCAATACAACATAGCTGGAGACCGATTTGAGATCCCAACATCTCCTATCTTTGTGGATCAGGCAGTGTTTATTAAAAAAATCTTCCTTTTTTTCTCTTTCTTGTTTCTTACTGAGAAATTATATAGGTTACACAAATAGATTTCTATCCACAGGTAAAACTAGTGCAATCTGTGGGGCAATATTAGGCTGGTGGATTTATTTTCATAACTATCTTCTTGGATTTGCTGGTTATGCTGCAGGCGTATGAATGTATGAAAGCATAGCATGGGAGCTTGATTCACACGGCAGATATGTGTGGTCCACGGGGAGCAAGAGGGGAAGCAAGGAGGTGGGGGCTGGAGTGTCTCTGTGCAGGAGGAAGACAAGAGGTCGGTCTGAGCAGCTAAGACGGGGTGGTGGGGAGAGTTGCAGATGCTGCTTCCGCCGGTGGCAGAGGTGGGAGCTGGGTATGCATCACAAGGCAGTGGGGGAGGGGGGGGGGAGGTGAGGTGGAACTCTAATGGCTGCTCACTTGGCGGAGAGGCCTACAGGGAGAAGGGAGGGGCGTGAGGGTTGTCGCGTCACCAGACTGCAGGAAGAGGCGTGGCTTGCGATTTGTAAACAAACTGTGGGTGGCAGTCTTGCCTGGTATTAACCATGCGACTTTCTCTTTTGCATTTGATATGCAGAATGACATAGTATCATGAAAACTTACCTTGTTGTCTCCCCAGCGACGTATTAAGAAAACAATAAAATAGCACTTATGGAGGACTCCTTTTACTTTCAAAGTAACATATTGGCTGGTTAGCTTAGGCAAATGTATTCTTGTTAATTGAAACTACTGTCTCTCTAGCCCAGTGTTTGAATTGTTCTTTCCCTTGTAACAGTGTTATTATTGGTATTTGAACATTTAGCCTAAACATACATGTAGTGTAGTGTATTTAAAATGGTAGGTAGAGGGCAGCATGTTGTCATTAATGCGTTTTCATGGTAAAGCTTTAACAGCTAAATGGTTCAAATGGCTCTGAGCACTATGGGACTTAACATCTCAGGTCATCAGTCCCCTAGAACTTAGAACTACTTAAACCTAACTAACCTAAGGACACCACACACACCCATGCCCGAGACAGGATTTGAACCTGCGACCGTAGTGTTCGCGTGGTTCCAGACTGAAGCGCCTAGAACTGCTCGGCCTTTAACAGCTGTTTCTGTTCATTGTTCACTAAATCAACAGGCGAAGTGTCATTCTATTCGACATACAAAAAATTAATTGATTCCTAACTCTGCATGTTCCATTGACAAGGATAACTTTTCTCCTTAATTCCATTACTAATGAGTGTTTGTGTTTCCAGTTCTCTACTGCTATGACAATGTTACTGGAGACATTAAATGATGTAAGACAGAATGATTACAAAAACTCCAATCCCTTTCATTTGCATGTGACATCCTAAATTCTATTACAAATGGTTGCCAACACGTATGAGTACTTACAAATAACATGCACAACTTAAATGAATACATAGCAATGACGGCAGTTTCCCATCAATTAATTCTCTTACTTCACTAAAGACTTTTCAAATTGAATACATGGCATGCTGGACCTAGTCCCTGGACCATAACCCATAGGGATGTTTTGACTTTAGAGCATTCCTAGGTTACACTCTAGGTGGTTGTACTGCTTTCTTTCTTGCCTTCCTCTGTCAACTTCAATCTGGCTATGTTGACCAATAGATCATTCGGCCAGGTACAAGTGCAACCCACATCACGAATATTCTGTATGAACATAGCCACATTTTCATGGGACTTTCCAGAAAAAATGGAAACGAAAGAAGCCACAGGAAAATATGCATGCCCCCACACCTCATCCATTTAATCCTTTTCTCCCATGTTTTTTGCATATTTGTGTATATTTTATGCATTGTCATGTATTTATGTGTATTTTTAAGCAATGAAAAATCCAGCATGGAATGTAACAATATTATGAAAAGGAGAGTTGATACTCACCATATAGTGGAAATGCTGAGTCGCAGATAGGCACAACAAAAAGACTGTTCCAAATAAAGCCTTCGTCAAACAAGGCCTTCAAAAAAATTGACAAAAATCACACACACACACACACACACACATGACTGCAATCTAAGGCAACTGTAACCTCTGTAGTGTGGCTACAGTTGCCTTAGACTGCACTCATGGAAATTTGTGGTAAGTTCCTATGGGACCAAACTGCTGACATCGTCATTCCCTAGGCTTAAGCACTACTTAATCTAACTTACAGTAAGGACAATAGACACACCCATGCCCGAGGGAGGACTAGAAACTCCGATAGGGAGAGCTGCTCAGACCGCACGGCTACCCTGCACGGTCTGCAGTCATGTGAGTGTGAGTTGCATTTGTGTGTTTGTGTGTGTGTGTGTGTGTGTGTGTGTGATCTATTTTTTATGAAGGACTCACAAGCCAAAAGCTTTATTTGGAACAATCTTTTTGTTGTGCCTATCTGCAACTCAGCATCTCTGCTGTGTGGTAAGTAGCAACTTTCCTTTTCATAATGTTGTTACGTGTATTTTTACATATTTGTGCATATTTATGCAGGTCTGCACATATTTTTACAATCATTTAATGCCTTCATCTGCCCATTTCCTCTGTAACTTCCTGTTTCCCTAATGCCATCCCTGTGACAATGGACTCATGCTCCATCATTTTGCATCACTTCAAATCCCAGTTACATATATTGTTCCTTAAATGCTGCCTAAACCATTTAATCCCCCTCCCTCCTCCCATGCTCCGGCACCCCCAATGGCCTAACTTAAAAATTACTTTCATTTGAACTTGCCCCTCCTTTCACAATGACCTTCACCTTTTCATATTCCACTAGTCCCTGTCCCTCACAAACCTGGTAATGCAAAAACACATCTCCATGGCACAGGCATCTCCACCTTTCCTTCCTGGACAAGATCCTGCTACTGTTCAGTCCCTACAGCACGTATCACATTGCTGGAACTGACTCACTTGCTCTGCAGCACCCGGTAGAGCATTCCAGACACTGCATCCATAAGTTACCCAGCCAGTTGACATCCCTCTGCCACTTTGGAGCACCACAATCCAATCCAGTTCTGCCCTCACTGTTCCTCCTCATCAACCCCTCATAGTACCCTGTCTAGCTGACCTTTGCAACTTGCCATGTACCCCAAAACTCCCTGCCAACACTCCACTAGTACAGATCCAAAACAATCCCCCAACACTGCTGTTAACCTTTTCAACAAAAACCTTAGCTCCACAGGAGTTTCAGTGCTATCCAAAGGCCTCATTTTCAGCTCTAAACCCAAATTTAACCATGTTGGACTTGTCTCTCCTTCTGCCATTCCCTGCAATATGGACACTTCTTTGCCATCAATCCCTCCAACCAAAGCCACCTTAAGCACAACATTGAACCTTGCCTCTCACAGTTCATACTGCCACCAAATCATGATCCTCCCCAATCCCCTTCCCACCTAACCACCCCCTGGTTACATTTCAGGGAATTTCTCATCTCCATCTTGGGCCCCCCATCCTTTCCCAGGACCCTTCCTAAGAACACCAGTCTTTCAGCAGAAGAAAGGACAGCCACACACAGCCTCAAAACGGACCCTCACCTAATCATCCTACCTGCAGAGAAAGGTTCCACCACAGTTGTTATGAACTGCAGTGACTGCCTGGTGGAAGGCCTTTACCAGTTGTCTGACTCCTACATCTATAAATTCTGCCAGAATGATCCCATACCAAAAATCCAACACAATCTCCAATCCTTGTTTAGAGCCTTACGTCATTCCCAGACCCTCTCCCCTGAACCAATCTCCTTCTTCATCCCTATGACACCCCACACCCCCACCTTCTACATGCTCCCCAAAATCTACAAACCTAACAATCCTGGATACCCAACTGCAGCTGGTAATTGTGCCGCCCACTGAAAGAATTTTGACTCTCTTTGATGAACACCTCCAAGCAATTGCCCAAAATCTAGCTCCCTACATCAAAGATACCAACCACTTCCTTCACTGATTCTCGACCACCCAGACCCCTTTACCTTCTGGATCCTTTATCATCATTGTTGATGCCACTTCCCTTTGCAACAACATCCTTCATGGCCAAGGTTTTGTCACTACTGAAAGCTACCTCTCCCAAAGTCCTTCAGACTCCAAACACTTTACCTCATTCCTCATACACCATGCTAACTTTATCCTAATACATAATTGCCTAATTGCCTCTCCTTTGCAGGGGAGGTATACAAACAAATCTGCAGCACAGTCATGGACACCCATGTGGCACATTAGTAAGCCAACTTCTTTATGGGCCATCTGGTGGAATCATTCCTAGCCTCTCAAAACCCCAAATCCCTGGCCTGTATTAGGTTCATTGATGATATGTTCATGATCTGGACTAGGGGCCAAGACATCCTATCTTCATTCCTTCACAACATCAACACATTCTCTCCCATCTGCTTCACCTGACCCTCCTCAACCCAGTGTGCCACCCTCCTGAACATTAGTCTCCTCCTCTCTGATTACTCCATTCACTGTCTGTCTACATTTAACCCACCAACAAGCAACAGAACCCACATTTTGACAGCTGCCATATCTTTCACATAAAAAATCTCTCCCATATAGCCTGGCCACATGAGGGTGGTGTATCTGCAGTGGCAAGAACTCCCTTGTCCAGTCTGCTGAAGGTCTCACGAAGGCCTACATAGACATGCACTGTCCCCCAGACCTAGGTCACAAACAGATTTCCTGTGTCATGTCACCACACATCCCCAGTCCTCCCAGAGCTTCCAAAAACCAGGTAAAAAGGATTGTTCCCTTCATCACCCAATTCCATGCTGAACTGGAACAACTGAAACACATCGTTCATCAGGGCTTTGATTATCTATCATCATGCCCTGAAATAAGGGACATCCTACCCAAGATCCTCCCCACCCCTCCTAAAGTGGTGCTCTGTCACCCACCCAACATCCACAACATCCTAGTCCATCATTATGACACTCCCACTCCCAACCCCTTGCCAAGTGGATGATAACCCTGTGGAACACATAGGTACCAGACCTGCACAATCCACCCACCCAGTACTTCTTACTCCAGGAGTGTCACAGACTTATCCTACCCCATCAGAAGGCAAGCCATCCATGAAAGCAACCATGTCATATACCAGCTCTGCCCATCAATGCACAGCTTTTCATATCTGTATGATAACCAACCAGCTGTCCACCAGGATGAATAGCAACCACTAAATTGTGGCCAAGAGGAAAATGGACCACCCTGTGGCACAATATGCAGCTGAATATAATGTGGTTGATTTCAATGCCTGCTTCACAACCTGGTCCATATGCATCCTGAACTGTGCAGATGGGGATTAGCCATACAATACATTCTCCATTCCCAAAATTATCCTGGTCTCAAGTTACAGTAACCTACTGACCCCACACGCTCCACCCACAAACAGTTGATGCCCCCACACCATCAATGTGCGCAGCTCTCTGCTCTTTGTGTCCACTCTACGCAACTCCTTTTCAACTCCCTATCCCCCCCCCCTCTCCCCCCCTCTCCCCAGAAGCCTCCTGAAGCTGCACCTGGGTCCTTGTCCTGCTGCTATCTAGTCTCTGCAAACTCTGGCAGACAGTGCTGACCTCCTCACCCACACCCTGTTATATAACTCTCCCCCCCTCTTTCCCATTCCACCTTGAATTCTGCTTTCATTCAACATGACAATTGTATTCTGGGCAGAGCAATCAGAAATAGTGATGATGTGTGCTTGCTTGTGTGAATGTGTATGTGTTTCCTTTCTGAAGAAGGCTTTGGCTGAAAGTTCAATATGTAGCAATCTTTTCATTACGCCTGTCTGCAATTCAACGTGGCATCTTTACAGTGAGTAGCAATCTACCCTTTTCACAATATTGTCAGTATTCCACCCTGAACCATTTATTGTTGGACTATGTTCACATGATATATTTATTACTCAGTATGTAGAAGAGAACTTCCTAAATGCATCATACCACTTAAATAGAATACACACATCAAAAGAAGTATTGCATCACCTCGGTTCCAAGATTTCTGGAACCTGTACAGAAAATTGGAATCGAGATCAACATAAACATCATTTCTGTTCTTTTTATTGCTCATGAAAACCACACATTGTATGTTGTACCACCATACAATGCGACCTTCAGAGATGGTGGTCCAGACTGCAGTAAACACCGGTACCTCTAATACCCAGAAGCATGTCCTCTAGCATTGATGCATGCTTGTATTTGTCATGGCATACTATCCTCAAGTTCAACAAGGGACTGTTGGTCCAGATTGTCCCACTCCTCAAGGGCGATTCAGCGTAGATCCCTCAGAGTGGTTGATGGGTCACCTCATCATTAAACAGCCCTTTTCAATCTATCCCATGCATATTTGATAGGGTTCATATCTGGAGAACATGCTGACCACTGTAGTCAAGTGATGTTGTTGTCCTGAAGGAAGTCATTCACAAGATGTGCATGATGGGGGCGCAAATTGTCATCCATGAAGACAAATACCTCGCCAACATGCTGCCGATATGGTTGCACTATCAGTCGGAGGATGGCATTCACCTACCGTACAGCCGTTATGGCACCTTCCATGACTACTGGCAGCGTACGTCAGCCCCACATAATGCCACCCCAAAATAGGAGGTAACCTACACCTTGCTTCACTCGCTGGACAGTATGTCTAAGGTGTTCAACTTGACTTCGTTGCCTCCAGACACTTCTCTGATGATTGTCTGGTTGAAGGCATATGTGACACTCATCAGTAATGAGAACATGGTGCCAATCCTGAGCGTTCCAATTGGCATGTTGTTGGACCCATCTGTACTGCACTGCTTGGTGTCGCCGTGGACGTCGGGAGCGAAGTTGCGCATCAAGAAGTCTATTGTGCACAGTTTGAGTCGTAACACAATGTACTGTGGTTGCACAGAAAGCATTATTCAACATGGTGGCGTTGCTGTCAGAGTTCCTCTGAGCCATACTCCATAGGTAGTGGTCATCCACTGTGGTAGTAGCCATTGGGCAGCCTGAGCAAGGCATGTCATTGACAGTTCCTGTGTCTCTGTATGTCCTCCATGTCCGAACAACATAATTTTGGTTCACTCCAAGGCACTTGGACACTTCCCTTGTTGAGAGCCCTTCCTGTCACAAAGTAACAATGCAGACACAATCGAACTGCGCTGTTGACCATCTAGCCATGGTTGAACTACAGACAACACGAGCCATGTTCGTCTGCTTCCTGGTGGAATGACTGGAACTCAGCTGTCGGGCCCCCTCCATCTAATAGGCGCTGCTCATGCATGGACACCGGCCACTGTAGCCGAGTGGTTCTAGACACTTCAGTCCGGAACCACGCTGCTGCTACAGTCACAGGTTCAAATCCTGCCTTGGGCTTGGATGTGTGTGATGTCCTTAGGTTAGTTAGGTTTACATAGTTCTAAGTCTAGGGGACTGATTACCTCAGATGTTAAGTCCCACAGTGCTTAGAGCCATTTGAACCATTTGAACTCATGCATGGTTGTTTACATCTTCGGGCAGGTTTAGTGACATCTCTGAATGGTCAAAGGGACTGTGTCTGTGATACAATATCCACAGTCAACGTCTATCTTCAGGAGTTCTGGGAACCGGGGTGATGCAAAACTTTTTGCTGTGTGTAAATAGATGAATAAATAAAATTTTATTGTTGTTCAGCTATTACAGCAATATACAACATCAAGTTACGGATGTGTATAAATAAAAAGTATGTACACAACAAAGATGAGTTTATGAAAGTTAAAGTTTCAATAAGTTACAATAAAGTTTCAACAAAGTATGATATTTAGGCTAAAGCAATTTGAATAAATCATCTTACATTGACAATGTTAAAGAATTTACTGAACACTCTCGAAACAATATCACTATGATGTCACATTTTCACATTCATAAAATTCATTGCCTGAGTAAAAAGGATTAATGGATAACCAACTGTATGTGCTTTAATAAATGGAGTGGAGCTTCTACCCAATCTAGAGGCAGTTTGTCAAACATTTTTCATACCCACCACTCCATAACTGTTCAATGGTTTAAATAAGTGGTAGTCAATCTTTTCTAGTTACTGCCCACTTTTAAATCTCTGCTAGTAACAAAATTTTCTACTGTCCATAAGTCCTTCAGTAACTGTGATTTAGAAAGCAGGAAAGTAACTTTACCTATCAAAATTTGTGAAGCAGAGTTATAGCAAGACAAGCTTATAGTAATAATCATTTACCAAACACTTCATGTCAAAATTTTATGACATTTAATGAAAATATTTTTAAAAGCCCTACCACGCACAGCCCATCATGAATGCTGAAACACTTACTAGTGGGTGTTAGGAGCTGGGTTGACTACCAAAGTTTTAAGCAGTCTAGAGTAAAGTATGTCAATATTCCTAATATTTCTTGTACCATGAGAGTCTAAATCCTGTCTAAGCTGGCCTTCTGATAAGTTATTCTTTGTATACAAGAGAACAGTGTAAATGTACAAATTTTTACAGTCGATATTTTTATAATTGGATAGATAAAAACTCCACTCACCAAGTGGTGACAGAACACATACAATAAAGAAGGTTATAATTAGTCAAGCTTTTGGAGCCAGTAGCATCTTCTTCAGGCAGAAGGATTGAAGGGGAAGGAAGAGGGATGAAGGAAAAGGACTAGAGAGATCTAGGAGGAGGGGTAGATTTCAGGAAAGTCACCCAGGACCATGGGTCAGGAGTGACTTACCAGACGGGATGTGAAGAAATGAGTGATTGCTGGGACTGCACTGGACAATATTTGAAAACCTGTGTGCTTAAATGTGGACGATAGGATAATATGTAAGATAGAGATTACTCCTTTAACATTGTGCATTGTATGTAACAGAGGTGGGAGGGCAGCGCAAAATACACACATCAAAAAAAGTATTGCATCACCTTAGTTCCAAGAGTTCTGAAACCTGCACAGAAAGTTGGAATAGAGATCAACATAAACATCATTTCCACACTTTTTATTGCTCATGAAAACTACACGTTGCATGTTGTACCACCATTCAGTGAGACCTTCAGATCTAGTGGTCCAGATTGCTGTACACACCAGTGTCTCTAACACCCAGTAGCACATCCTCTTGCATTGACGCATGCCTGTATTTATCATGGCATACTATCCACAACTTCAGCAAGGCACTGTTGGTCCAGATTGTCCCACTACTCAACGATGATTCGGCGTAGATCCCTCAGAGTGGTTGGTGGGTCACGTCATCCATAAACAGCCCTTTTCAGTCTATCCCAGGCATGTTTGATAGGGTTCACGTCTGGAGAACATGTTGGCCACTTTAGTCGAGTGATGTCATTATCCTGAAGGAAGTCATTCACAAGACGTGCATGATAAGGGTGCAAATTGTTGTCCATGAAGACAAATGCCTCACCAATATGCTGCCGATATGGTTGCACTATCATTTGGAGGATGGTATTCATGTATCGTACAGCCGTTACGGCGCCTTCCATGACCACCAGTGGTGTACATTGGCCCCACATACTGCCACCCCAAAATAGCAGGGAACCTCCACCTTGCTGCACTAGCCGGACAGTATGTCAAAGGCATTCAGCCTGACTGGCTTGCCTCCAAATACATCTGCGATGACTGTCTGGTTGAAGGCATACGCTACACTCATCGGTGAAGAGAACGTGATGCCAAACCTGATCGGTCCATTTTGCGTCTTGTTGGGCCCTTCTGTGTTGTGCTGCATGGTGTTGTGGTTGCAAAGGTGGACCTCGCCATGGATGTCGGGAGTGAAGTTGCGCATCATGCAGCCTATTGCGCACATTTTGAATCATAACTCAACGTCCTGTGGCTGCACAAAAAGCATTATTCAACATGGTGGCGTTGCTGTCAGGGTTCCTCCAAGCCATAATCTATAGGTAGTGGTCAGCCACTGTAGAAGTAGCTCTTGGGTGGCCTGAGCAAGGCATATCATCAACAGTTCCTGTCTCTCTGTATGTCCTCCATGTCCGAAGAACATCGATTTGGTTCACTCCGAGATGCCTGGATACTTCCCTTGTTGAGAGCCCTTCGTGGCACGAAGTCAAAATGCAGACATGATCATATTGTGGTATTGACCATCTAGGCACAGTTGAACTACAGACAACATGAGCTGTGTACCTCCTTCCTGGTGGAATGACTGGAACTGATCAGCGGTCGTACCCCATCTGTCTTGTAGGCACTGCTCATGCATAGTTGTTTATATCTTTTGGCAGGCTTAGTGACATCTCTGAACAGTCAAAGGGACTGTGTCTGTGATACAACATCCACAGTCAATACCTATCTTCAGGAGTTCTGGGAACAGGCTTGATGGAAAACTTTTTTTGGTGTGTGTAGGTAGGTAAGAAAATGAAAGGTGTAGAAAGCTATAATGGAGTGAAGAACGGAGCAGTTACTGTGAAGAAAAGCTGAGATGAAAAAATTTAATGTAAATTAAGGCCAGGTGGGTGGAGAGAACCAAAGACACGTTGTAATGCTAGTTCCCACCTGCGGGGTTCTGAGATACTGGTGTCTGGGGAGAGAATCCAGATGGTGCATGCGGTGAAATAGGCACCAAGATCATGATTGTCACATTGTAGTGCATGCTCTGCAACAGGATATTGTATGTTGCCTGTATACACCCTCTGCCTATGCCCATTTATCCTAAATTATTATTTGGTGGTAGTCAGGCCGATGTAAAAGGCCAAACAGTGTTTACATAACAGCTGGTATAGGACGTGTCATCTCACAGGTGGTTCTTTCTTTGATAGTATATGTTTCACCACTTACAGGGCTGGTATAGGTGGTGGTAAGAGTCTGCATAAGGCAAGTCTTGCAGTGGGCATGGTCACAGAGGTAGGAGCCATACGGTAGGGAAATACTTGCAGAACGAGCACAGGGTTGACAAGAATATTGCAGAAATTAGGAGGGTGGCAAAAAACTATCCAGGTGTGGTGAGCAAAATCTCGGACAGAATGGATATCATTTCAGGGCCTGATTTTAGGAAGTCATGGCCTTGTCGAAGTATGGTTGATTAATACACTCCAGACCAGATAATATTGAGTGACCAGTGGTGTGATCTGAAGTTGTTTGTTGGAGGGATCAGCAGTACCAGGACTGGATGTGATGGCCCAGGAAATCTGCTATTGAACAAGGCCAGTGGGGTAATTTCATCCAGTGAAGCTGAGGTGAGAATGGTGGTGTATTTTGGTAAATAATGTGCACCTGAACAAATACATTTGCCATGAATACCAAGGCTGTATGGGAGGGAACATTTAAATACAAGTCATGATTTTTAGATCAATAAACAATGGTGTGCAGTGGGCAAGTTTGTGTGTGTTTGTAATAATCCTAATAACTTTGTGTCATGAACACACATGCAATTGCCTCAAAATAAAAATAACTTTTCACTATGGTGTGTGATGTGTGGATCTCAAGACAATTTACTATCTTTAAATATATCTAAAAGCTTAACACTACCTAAACAGTCTTTTATTGGCAAATCTCTTAGACAAAATACAATTTGTTGAGTTTTACTCTCAATGAGCAAAAATCGATAAGTTTGAAACTGGATTGACACTTGCAATAGGGTGTCTTTATCCATAGTTTGAAGGTTATTTAAGTCTGAACTGACATTTGAAAAAGTTATATCATCAGTGTCGAGAATGGGGTGAGTATTTGCATAAATGGCAAATCATTTATCATTAGGATAAATAACAAATGTCCCAGAACTTAACACACTTAAATTCAGCTGTCTGTGCTCTCTCCTTTTCATTGCACCCAAGTTGTTTATGGCTATTAAGAAAAAATTAAAAATTCTTACCAACTTTGTTATTTTTGATTCCATAATAAACCAATTTGTTGAGAACCAAAGCACACTCTAGATGGTTGAAGGTCTTGCTACAGTTGCAAAAAGTAGCCTGAGCAAAGTTTTTCTCCTCATAAGCACTAAGCATCTTTTTCGTCAAAGATTCAGTAGCATGAACAGTAGATTTGCCCTTCCTAAAGCCAAACTGTGCAGCAGAAAGACTATTATTACGTTCCAAATAATAACATAACAGGCAATAAATAATGGATTGTGGTACTTTAAATAAAACTGGTGTCAGAGATACTGGGCGATAACTACAGGGGCAGTTTCTTTCTCCCTTCTTATAAATGGGCACAACTCTAGATAATTTTAACACCTCTGGAACTACACCTTCAGTTAAACATTTGTTAATACAATAGGTAATGGGAAATACTATACAACTTTTTGTTAATAGAAATATCATATATATCTACAATATCAGAAAGCCTAAAATTATTTACTATATGTAAAACAACATCTGGTGTTACATATGAGGAAAAAATGTATCTTTCAATGCATAGTTTACATTGTGACATTTTAAGAGAGCCAATAGTTTCATGACGCCTAACAAGGCTTCCACAGATTTCACTAACAAACTGTATACTAAAGTTACTACATTCAAATTTTGATACTGGTACAGCCTCTGCGATGTAATCTGCCACCAAGGAAATGTGGGATTGTTTATTGAAGATTGTAGTGCACCAATCTTGTGTGAATACTGAGACTCCTGACTGTTAAAAAGCTGACTGTCAGAAAGGACCGCACTACACTAGAATGCCACAGTGGCTCTGCTGGCAGAGACACAATGTATGGGATACAATGGAGCTCTGCACCTGTCATCTAACTGAGTGTGGCAGTTCTGCCTGCAGAAGTGGTACTGTGATATTCTGCCTGCCAGTGGAATGCATGGTGGTTTATGGTCAGCCCCCCACCAGTACGCCAGCAGAGCTGCCATGCAGTACATGCCACTCACCTCTCCAAATTCCACATAGATAGCTTTCACACCTGACCCTTTTATCTGATGGATTCAAGTGAGACTGACAATTTGGATCAATTCATCTCAAGACTATTCCAACATAGAGAGAGAGAGAGAGAAGAAGAAGAAGGTTTTGTGCTCGTGAGAGTAACAAATGGATAAATGAAGACCAGTTCAAACAATCCCCCCCCCACCTCTCCCCAACCACATTACAATCACATTTAAACTACTTGTAATATATATCGTATATCGGTTCAACAATATATCATTGGGATCCCTCAAGGAAGTGTACTGGGCCCAGTATTGTTTCTGGTAAATATACATGATTTCCCACAACATATCAGCCATGAAGAGAAGATATTATTTTCTGATGACAGCAACATATTAATCACCAGTAAGGCACCAGCACAAATGCTGGAAAATTCTACTGAAGTGCTGAGGGATGTCTAAAAATGGTCGCAGGAAAACAAAGTAACCCTCAACATAAAGAAAACTAAATACAATATGTTTTATAATGAACAGCAAACAGAGTCCCTTAAATTTAAAACTAGATAACATCTGCATAGATGATGTCCCTACAACAAAATTCTTAGGGTTGCACACTGAAAGCCAAATGATGTGGAATGAACATGCTACAAAACTCTCAAAAAGATATCCACAACATGTTATGCACTTAAGAGTCCTGGCATCTGCAATCAATGATGAATTTCTGAGAACTGTATACTTTAGTTATACATATTCAGTGATTAGTTATGGTATAATTTTCTGGGGAAACAGTGCACAGAATTTACAAACAGTATTTAAAATGCAAAAGAGAGCAGTAAGAATTAAAACAAAAAGCAGTAAGTGGGCCCACTGCAGAGAAATTTTCAAAATGTTAGAAATACTAACTGTTCCTTGTGAATTTACATTCCAAACCATAGTGACTATCAAGAAAAATATAGAAAATTACAGCACAAATAGCAGTTCTCATAATTATAATACAAGAACACCTAGACAGGAAAAATAAAAATAAGACTCAAAATAGTTTCTTGTATGAAGGTGTAAAACTGTGTAATAAACTGCCACAGAAAATAAAAGAAACAGTTAACATGTACTGCTTTAAGAAAAATCTTAAACTGTATTTGCAGGAACAATGTTTTTCCACTGTAAGTGAATTGGTTAGTAAAAATGATTGTAAATAACTTTTGTCTCACAATGTTTAACTACATGTACGAAAAACTGTGTAAACATGAGAATGTACACAAACTGACAACACCCATACATTTTAAAATGTCTGCAGATGGCTAAATAAATAAATACTAATTACACAGGTCACCAAAATTTTTCTTCTGGCAAGATGATTTACCTTAAAATAGTGTCCATTTTCTTGATTCGTCTTGGGAGGTATCCACTAACTTGTCAATTGAATGTACTGACATTTTCACAATACTGAAGAATTAACACTGTAATTTCTTGAATCCTTGTCATATGTGTGAAATAACATATTTATTGCATGTTCAATAATGAAGGGATGCACCCTAAAACATCTCGTTTTTCTGAATTCTCTTTTTCAAAACTACAAGTTCTTCTATGTTAATTTTGATATTGAGTGCAGAAGAAATTCCTCTGTCATCTTATAGAGGCAGACCAGAGAGCTGCTGTGGCATACCAATGTAATAAGGACCCAAAATAGAATTGTGTTGCAATAGCACAAAAATGTTGAAAACTGTGTGCTGCAAGGTTGTGTATATTTTTTAACAAATGGCACCCTACTCATTTAATAACAAGACCAAGATTCAACAATATAAAAAATGGGACAAACTGAAGGCAGATAACAAGATCAGGCAAGTTACAAGTTTGTGTACAACATGCATGCTTATAGGCATGTGTAAGATTGAAACTCAAAATTTGTTATCATTTTTAAAATAATAACATAAAAGGTAGACAAACTGGAGGACACAAAAATATAATAGGCAATGTTGCAAGTCAGTTTAACTATGAGATGGGTAACTAGAAAATGACAAAATTATAGATATTATTTTATGAAGATAATTTGTGTGGGAATTCCCAAAGCTCATCAAAATGTTTTGTGAAGGTGAAGTTTTACAAATTGAATAATTATCGAACTAACAACTTCTGGGTCAATGGAGGAGTCCGATCCCACCTGTCTCCTTTGACCCCTGATGTAAGGGTATTGTAGTGTGTGACCTCATTATAGTGCAGAGTTTACTTTATGAGTTGGTTGTGTTTGTAGATGTCATCTTCTTGTGTTACGGCGCGGAGTTTAGTTTACGAGTTGGTTATATTTGTAGATGTCATCATGTTGCGTTTGATGGTGCCCTCTGGTTGTGGTGGTGGTGGAGGTGGTGGTGGTGTGTGTGTGTGTGTGTGTGTGTGTGTGTGTGTGTGTGTGTGTTGTATTGAGTTCATTTGAGCTTTGGTGTTGGCAGAGTCTGTGACAGAAGGATTGAAATTGTTTTCAGTGAGTTATCAATTAATTTTTTTTGTCTATGTGTTTGCATTTTTGATAGGTGTTACCGGTTTGCTGTTTGTGGTGCAGTAAGACATTTAATTTATTGTCTGGCTTCTTTTGTTAGGTATGGATATGACAGTAAAGTTCAGCACTGCGAGGCTGCAGGCGGTCATGGGGGTTGGACATGATGTCCTTAAGTTTCAGCAGATGTTTGGATTGATAGTAGAGATTGTCAGATGTAGTGTCTGCCAAGAAAATAAGAGGCTGGTAAGAGGTCCAGCATGTTGGACCAGGGATGGGTACATGTGGTGGTGTCGAAAGAACAACTTTTGCTCTCCATTAGATGCGGTACCCTGGTTCTAGAAATCTAGGTTGGCCAAGAGAGGTTATTTTGATGACTTATTATTTTTGTTATAGGTCCTCTATTAGTTTTTATGCGCATATGACTGGAGTGAGTGAGAGGACAGTGTTAGATTCGTTTTCTTTTTGCAGGGAAGTGTGTTCTGAGTATGTGAAGTATAGGGAGTAAGTTGGGTGGGCCAGGGGTGGTGGTTGAGATAGATGAACAACAGTTTGGGAAGAGAAAATATGGGAGAGGTAAGTCTCTGGTTGGTTTATGAGTGTGGGAGACTGTTATTTCTAGGGGTGGGTAGGCTGATTGTGTTTTCAGCGTTTTGGAGAGGAGTACTAAGAGGGAATTGGTGGGGTTGATCGAAGAGTATATTGAGGAGAAGAGTACTGTCGTTTCAGATGCCTTTTTGTCAAACACGGGTTTGGGGAAGAGGGGTTATAATCATCTAGTTGTAAACCATAGTCTAGGGTTTAAAAATTACAAAACTGGGGCATGAACTAACACAATAGAAGGGTTTTGGAGGGGGGCAGTTACATCAGTCATAGGGAAGGGGGAGAGGCTCTCTTCTAACCTGCAATCTCATTTAGCTGAGTATTGCTGGTGCAAGAGCGTCTCTGGGCATTATTGTATTTTTTGTGTTTTTTTGAGAGCAATGAGTAAGAAATACTGGCCGAGGATGGTTAGTTGAGGGGTTTGGTATGTGTGTGCTAGTGTGTGTGTGTGGGGGGGGATGGTTGTGGATTTAGGTGGGTGGGTTGAAGAGGGGGTTGTTTTATGATTATGTTGCAGAGAATCATTCTTGTTGCAGTTGTTTTTGAATAGAAATGTATGACTGAGTTTCGTTTATTTTGTCATTTTTTTTTTTGTTTAAGGAATTTCATTTTCGGGTGAAGATTGTGGTTGGGGGGGGGGGGTTGGGGGGGGGGAAGGTGTTCACGTTGGTAGCTTGTGGGTGGTTTGTGGGTTTATTGTTTGTTTGTGTTTTTCTTGTGTGTGTGTGTGTGTGTGTGTGTGTGTGTGTGTGTGTGTGTGTGTGTGTGTGAAATTGGGGTGGCCAACCTAATGTGTAGTGCCGGAATTTGTTGGTGGTAAGTAGTCGTTTTTTTTTCTTTTTTGTGTCTGTTGTTCGCGAGTTGTGATGTTTTGTGGGGGTTTTTACGTATTGTGGGTTTGGTTTTATTTATTCCAGTTGTAGCTGTGTGTGTTTTGATATCGTCAGCTATGATTTACCCATATAGTGTCTGTTTCCAATTTTTGTTGTTTTAGGGTTTGCTATCGATCGTTGCTGTCCGATTTCAGTTTTTGTAGTTGGTTTTTTGTGGTATCGACACTTGCCGTTGAGCTATGCAGGTGAAGGAAAGTGACCGATTCCTGTGGTTTTTTTTTTTTTTAAGCAGAATGTGGGAATTCTGTGTTGTTTTTCGTCGTTTTGTGTGGATTGGGATCCTGGTGTGCTTATCCCCACCCTAACCGCCAATTTACCACGCTTATCTCGTTAGTTTGATTATATTTTTCGAAGGAGATGCTATTGTATTTATACGTATTTACGTGTTTGTTGTCGTGTTTAAGTAGGCGCCATATTGGAGGCGCTGAGAATGGTAATTTCCGCCATATTGATGACGTCAAGTGGCAAAGCAGACAGGTGGAATAAGACTCTTCTGTAATCCCGAAGTACTTTTTATGAAAGTGGGTATTTTTTGAATTAGATAAAATAAGGCTACAAAACTATGCACTGAATTTTGGAACTATAACAAATTCAAATTTGAACACTTTGGAACACTTTTTTTTATCGGAGTGTGAAGAGCTCTTGATAAAAAAGTAAAACATTTGTTGAAAAGAGAAGGATGAAAGCTTGCAGATGAACTATATGAATTCAGAAAAATCAGAATACAGCTATTTGTTTACTGAAACTTTCACCTTCAGACGATTTTTACTTATGAAAGATCACTAATA
Source organism: Schistocerca nitens (assembly GCF_023898315.1). NCBI lineage: Eukaryota > Metazoa > Arthropoda > Insecta > Orthoptera > Acrididae > Schistocerca > Schistocerca nitens. The sequence continues at coordinate 346,562,592 of NC_064620.1, forward strand.
TTTCTTGTAAAGACAATACAATGAAATAATTATATTAATCTTTTCACTGATCAAGAAACTACACAGTGAATAATAAAATTTTGATAACCTCTGCTTAAAAACGAATCTGAATATTTAGAGTAACTACTGAACGTGTGCCACCTGTAGAAAGCATAATAAATAAATAAATAAATAATGTTTTATTTAAGAAGTAGCTGTTGGTGAGAAATACATTCAATCAATGCATACTGCAGGAATTTTAACGCTCTAGAAGAAAGGTCAAAGTGCCTTTTATCGTGTGATGTAAGAGGAAAATGTTATAGAAAAAAAAACTGATCACTGTACCAAAATTTATCTGATTTCGATTACCCCCAAGTTAACACCGATTCCTAGAGATCGCAAACACGGAATCAACGTAACAAATGTTCTACATACAAAATTTCATAAAATATGAACTTTTTGCAACACACTCCTACATTAAATATGTCACCCATTTAAACTTCTTCCACGTATTTCGATTACGTTATGACAGCGCGAGATCACTTAAAATCCAAGCCTCCAAGAATTGGCCCTGATTTTCGATTACCCCCAAGTCTGCAGCGATTCCTAGAGATCGCAGACACAGAATCGACGTTATGACTGCGCGAGATCACTTAAGATCCGAGCCGTCCAAGAATTGGCTCTGGTTTTTGATAACCCGCTTTTTAACACCTATTCCTTATGGTCGCAAAGGCATAATAAACGTAAGAGATGTTATTCTTTCATTAATATGAACTATTTACACCGCATTCCAACATTGCATATGTGACCCATTTCCCTGTCTTCCTCCTGATAGCGCTGCGAAGGTGCGGAATCACTTAGGACCCGAACCCTCCAAAAATTAGCTACAATTGGTAGCAGAGCGTGGTGAATTTTAATTCCATTCAGCGATATAAATACGATGCATAACAGGCAGGTGAAGTGAGTATGAAACAAATGCAAAAACGCTAAGACTTATAGCAACTTTGATAATAATAATAATAAGAACAAGAACACACAAACATGTTCTTAATATAGCCTTGGCTACTGTTTCTTGTACATTTCATTTCCATGACAATACAAAATACAAATCAAAATTTTAGGTTTCTGCTCTCTAACGGCTGAGTTGGTAACTAAAACTTTCTTGCTAGGGGATGTTCACAGATGGCAGCATAGCAGAAGTCAGAAAACGCTCCCGTGGTCATTGCATAGACTTAATGACGGTGTAGGGCAGTTGTGTTTCGTCAGAGAATGAGTTTTTGGGGTGAAAATTTTGAAATATGATGGTGTGCTGCAACGAATTGTAGCACCAACTTGGCAAAAAGTATCCGGCTGTTCTCTGTAATACATCAAACAGTATGGGATCAAATGGGAAACCTACTACTCATTCGAAGTAGGAAAAAGTAAGGTAATTACAACTACGACACCGTATATTTGTATAGAGTGTAAGTGCACACAGTTGGTTTTTTTTTTTCATTATAAAATTATTTGGAGTTTTCTGAGTAAAACAAATCAAGTTTCACCTTCTAAGTGAATTCTAAGTATGTTTTATATCGCTGCAAAGTTGACGCGCCGTTAAACGGCTGTAGCGACTTGGTGTGTCACCTCTGAGGCTCGGACGGAGCGGCAAACACAGATCTTTCCGCCCGCCAAAAATTTCATCTTCAAAGATAATACTCGCAACGCCTTCAACATGGAGGTAAGAATATTCTTACCTCCATGGAGGTATAAGGGGGGGAGATGGCACTATGGCCGTCTGCTGTACGTCTGTTTGAAGCCGGTGGGCCGCCATGTTTGATTGAGCAAAACAGTGACAGAGCTCTTGTTAGAATTGCGTGTTCTTCATATTTAACGTTATATCTGCGAAATAATTTCAGATGATGAGTGTTACAATGTTTATATGCATAACACAACGTCAGAATAGCTTTTTCAGGTGTTTTCGTTTTGTTTTTAATGTGTTTTTGCCCCAGCAATACAACTGATTTGGTCTCGTTAACTTAAGTGTTTCTATTGGATACGAACTTCGAATGATGAAAAATAACAGTGTACAAAGCTCTTTTCAAACTCAAATCACCTTTTACTGTATTTGTGTCGATGTAAACTGAAAGCAGAACCCGAAAGCTATGCTAGTTTACATACCGGATGATATTTCTTACTCGTTTACACACTTATACAAAATTTCATTTGTAAATACAAACATCGTTTGTGCTTTGTCAAGAAAAATAAGCATATGAACCCACAGAGCCCTACGAGCTTCATTGATCGGAAATCTGAAATAAAATAAGAAGAAAACAGTTTCACAAAACGTAAACAAGGCCGCACATCTCACGAATATAAACGACAATATTTTACGAACGGGGCCACTTACGCATGGAACGTGATTCCTTTTAACTTGGTAGCACTATTCCAACGGTTAGTACACCGGTAAACAACGCAAACCGGCATTTTAAAATGAAAAAACCTTCAGCAGCTCTAGACAGTAGCACAATCGGAAACGAGTCTTCTGACCAAACTGCAATGGCGGAGCTCGGTTTCTGTCGGCTTCAAGTTTGTGACGTCATGGCATCTCCCCTCCTTATACCTCCATGCTTACCTCCATGGTCTTCAACTGGAAGTGGTAACTTCTGTGAACTACGTCACTTCCCGAAATCGCTGTCGCTAGAGTCACTAGTCTACTCATACGCGACTCAACTGCACATGCACAAGAGCTGGCCCGCGACTACTCAAACGAATGTAATGTAAACAGCTGTCATGTCACGCTCATCGGAGGCAATTTCTTGTTAGGAAGCATTGCATAGTCTTCCCAACGCCATTGACGCACTTTGCTGTTGGCAAACGCTTGTATGGGCACAGTGTGAATTCTAAAAAAAATTCCGGGTTTTTCCCGAATCTACCGGGTTGTATACACCCTGATCTTACTAAAAGTGAGAATTAATGATATTGGTCTATAGTTGGAAACCTCTTCATACACTGGTTTCACTACACTCATTTTTTGAACCGTTGGATAAATGTTTTCTCTAATGCTGCAATTAATCAGGTGAGTAGGAGATTTAGAGATTTCTTTTAAGCACACTTTAATAATAGCACTGGATACGCCATCGCATCCAGATGAAAAATTTTTCTTTAGCATGTAAATTGCCCTGCGAACCTCCAGCTCATTCACTTCCACAAATTCAAATTCGGTACATTAAAAATATTACATATAATATCTGGGTTTTTCCTAATGTTACCATCATGTCTTACGCTGAGTGGTTCCATGATCATCCTGTTGGGACCTTTTCGGTATTTATCAATCAGCTTCCAAGATGCTTTGCTTATGTTGTCAGACTGTTCTATTGTTTTGCTGTTAATTTGCATCCTTAGGTTAACAGTTCAAGTTTTAAAAGTTTGCTTGGCCCTATTGTATTTTTCCTTGAAGACCTGCATAGTAGTAGATATAAAGCTGGTTTAGATCATGTACTTGCTGCCTGCACCTTATCAGATTTGGTGGGAGTTTTAGTCTAGGATTACTTCCATTTTGACAGTGTTTAAGTACATTCTGGATTTCTCTAACTGGACAACTATATTCATAGGCCTAATGATGCAGTAGAGTTGAGTAGTATTCATTCCATTTCTCATCTGAACCTTTTACCTGGTACACAGAATCCCATTTCTCATTAGCTAGTTGGTCTTCAAGAGCATTAATATTTGAGGTATTCAGTATTCGTTTCTGTAGCACAATTTTTGTTATTTTTGGCACAACTAAATTTATAGATTCTATCACCTGACAGAAGTGGTCACAATAAATAAAATCTCAGTTACTGTAATTTACCTTATCTATAACATCTTTATTGATTATAGCATAATCTATTCTAGTGGAACATGTGTCCATTACTCTGGTGTCAGAGTTCACTACATTTACAAGATTGTATGAGGTCAGCACATCACTGAGTTTCAATTTTACTATACTATTTGTGTTTGCATCTATATTAAAGTCACCTAATATAGTAAGGTCATTAGAACCAGCCTGACCAACAACACTACTAAGTTTATCCATAAATATCATTGCATCAGCATTTGGTGACCTATATACTCCAATCACTTAATGTTTTGGTAACTTAAGATCATTACTGTGGAGTACAATACCTGTCACTTAAATTGATCCCTCTTTAGTGTGGTGTTCAAGAGAGGAATTTTTTTAGCTTCTATATCCTTATTAACATAAATTGCCACACCGCCACCTTTATGGTTTTGCCTACAATAACAATTTGCTAGTATGTAACCTTCTAATCTATAATATATTATTTCACTGCATTTTAGCCCATGTTCCGTTATTACTAGTACATGTGGCAAGTGTTCCTTTATGAATATTTGTAGTATGTGTAGTTTGTTTCTGATATACAGCACATTTAAGTGCATTAGCTTTAAGAGTATTATCCGTTCTTGTTTAATTACCATCTTGCAGGAATCAAAATTATTTGAGTTACACTTTTTACGACATTTTGCATACACTGGTTTTTTTAGAACTGTCCTGCAATGACTGATGACTTATTTCACAGCCTGGCATTTCTTTTCTTGAACGGGACTCAGTCATATCCGAAATACATCTCTGAAAACTATTACTATGATCTTTTATTCTAAAAAAGTCTCTTGGTTGTAGCCCAGAGCAATTGGAGCTTTCGCCACACTGTCTTTTTCGCATAGTTTGCTTATGTGGGAAACTAGCTTGGCTTTCCTTTTCCTGTTTAAGTGGAATCCGTTTTGTGTGTTCATCACTACTCATCTTACTTAAGTCTATCAAATGTACATGTAGTGCAGAATATCTTTTTTTACCCACGACCACAGTGCTAAATCATGTCACCCTGGTACGTTTGTGATGATAATGTTCGTTTGAGATAGTTTTGGTAATATGTTACGGAAACATGGTAGGGTGTCTTGCTTTCGTTTCTGTGTACGTCGTTGCCGCCGCCAATAATCACAACATGAACGTCTTTGTTCAACTGACTTGTTTCTGTTGTAATATTCTCCACCACTGCATTTAACATTGCACCAGGCTTGATTTTCGCGAAAACTGAAAACTTTGAACTCATACTTTCGCGAAACTTTTGGATAGATCTTTTCCATGACTGTCGGCATACGGAAGGAGCCCTTTGGTCCATCTTAAAGATGGCAAGTTCTTTTTTGGTTCCTTAGCGGGAGTTTAGTGATTACTTTCTGGCTCGTTTATGTCTGTTGTGTTACCACAGTCCGATACCAGTGCTGAGAATTTATTTGATAATGGTATCACTGGGGCTGTACTTCCAAGTAGTTCTGGCTTTTTTTTTCGGCACACGCCACATTTTCCGTGCTGAATGTCCTTTAACAACGGCCCTGTCATGTGTTAGGCGGCAATTCCCATCCACTGCTTTATATTTCGCTTCCAGCTTTTGAAATTTCCTCAGAAGTTCTTGATATTTTGTATTGATTGACATTAAATCATCTGTTAACACGCTTATTATTTTTTCTTTTGTCTTTAGCATGTTCGTTATTTCGTTTTCCACGGCACTTACGAAGCACTGTCGGCATGTCCAGTCATGTTCGTCTTTTATATATTTCAAATTGACTTTGACACATTTATCGTGGTACCAGTACTTACAGTCGACACACAGGATACCTCATTTGACTTTCTTCATGCAAATTTTACAAACCTCACTATCACTTTTTAAAGAAACTACACGAAAAATGTTCATTTGACGCCATCATGAATCCTGTTAAGTCTACTGATGTTTTGTTTAATGAAAAAGAGCAGTTCAAATATGCATTGTCTAGGGAGAGGCAAAATGTTTAATTTTTTAAAGAGGGGCGTGCATGAATCTCTTTACTTTTGTATGGGATTATTTCAACTGCTTTCTTGTAGTATAAATAATTTCACTGATTCAGTACTATGACCCAAAAAATAATATCATAGTACGGTCCTGAATGGAAAAGAGCATAATACATGCTCACTGAGTGGAGCACAAAATAAACTTTGTTTAGCCTGGAACTACTCACGTTGATGTGGTTTTTCCATGTGAATGTGTCAGTGATATGAATCCCTAAGAAGTTTGCCTCACATACAATTTCTACATTGCTTTTTGGCTGATGGTAAGTGTGTTTGATCCAAGTCATGAGTCTAGTTAGGCTGTATTTCTATTAACTGCTGACAGAAGAGATCCGTCTGTATTTGATATAAGGACATTAGTACCATTTGCAAAGAGAAATGTCTTGCTGGTCAGTAGGGTGGAGAGGAGATCAATTATACACTACTGGCCATTAAAATTGCTACACCAAGAAGAAATGCAGATGATAAACGGGTGTTCACTGGACAAATATATTATACTAGAACTGACATGTGATTCTATTTTCACGCAATTTGCGTGCACAGACCCTGAGAAATCAGTACCCAGAACAACCACCTCTGGCCATAATAACGGACTTGATACGCCTGGGCGTTGAGTCAAACAGAGCTTGGATGGCGTGTACAGGTGCAGCTGCCCATGCAGCTTCAACACAATACCACAGTTATTCAACAGTAGTGACTGGCGTATTGTGACGAGCCAGTTGCTCGGCCACCAATGACCAGGAGTTTTCAATTCGTGAGAGATCTGGAGAATGTGCTGGCCAGGGCAGCAGTTGCACATTTTCTGTATCCAGAAAGCCCCATACAGGACCTGCAACATGCGGTCATGCAGTATCCTGCTGAAATGTAGGGTTTCGCAGGGATCGAATGAAGGGTAGAGCCACGGGTCGTAACACATCTGAAATGTAACGTCCACTGTTCAAAGTGCCGTCAATGCGAACAAGAGGTGACCGAGACGTGTAACCAATGGCACCCCATACCATCGCGCTGGGTGATACGCCAGTATGGCGATGACGAATACATGCTTCCAACATGCGTTCACCATGTTGTCACCAAACATGGATGTGACCATCATGATGCTGTAAACAGAACCTGGATTCATACGAAAAAATGATGTTTTGCCATTCGTGCACCAAGGATCATCGTTGAGTTCACCATCGCAGGTGCTCCTGTCTGTGATGCAGCCATGGTCTCCGAGCTGATAGACCATGCTGCTGCAAATGTAGTCGAACTGTTCATGCAGATGGTTGTTGTCTTGCAAACGTCCCCATGCGGATAAGACGCCTGTGATCTCAACTGCTAGTGATACGAGGCCGTTGGGATCCAGCACGGCATTCCGTATTACCTTTCTGAACCCACCGATTCCATATTCTGCTAACAGTCATTGGATCTCGACCAATGCGAGCAGCAATGTCGCGATACGATAAACCGCAACTGCGATAGGCTACAATCCGACGTTTATCAAAATCGGAAACGTGATGGTACGCATTTCTTCTCCTTACACGAGGCATCACAACAACGTTTCACCAGGCAACGCCGGTCAACTGCGGTTTGTGTACGAGAAATAGGTTGGAAATTTTCCTCATGTCAGCACGTTGTAGGTGTCGCCACCGGCACCAACCTTGTGTGAATGCTCTGAAAAGCTAATAATTTGTATATCACAGCATGTTCTTCCTGCCGGTTAAATTTCATGTCTGTAGCACGTCATCTTCGTGGTGTAGCAATTTTAATGGCCACTAGTGTATAAAGTAGAAAAAACAAGGGACCTAAAACTGAGCCCTGTGGCACACAATGTTTGAATGACTTGTGTAGACAAGTGCACCCCCCTGAAGATTCCTTATCGATTTACTTTATTTATGTGAAAGTACTGTGCTCAGTCTTTGGCGGAATTGCTGAGCCAGCCATGTGCAGTTCTCCTTATCCTATAAGAATCCAACTTTTGCATAACTAAGTTGTGATGTACCATGTCAAAAGCCTTTGTGAGCTCAAAAATACACATATAGCTGGGCCTTTCTTGTCGACAACATGTAGAATAGTATTGACAAATTCATATATATTGCATCACCAGTGGTTTTATTTTCTCGAAAACCATACTGAGCAGAAGAAAGAATGCTAGTTTTCCTCAGAAATTTTTTTAGTCTTGCAGCCATTGCATATTCAAATATTTTGATAAATACAGACAACACTACAACTGGACAGTAGTTGCTGGGTCCTTCTTTAGATCCATTTTTGTTATTTTAAGTTTTCTTGGTAATATTACATCTAAAAATGAAACATTTATTACAAGAGACAGCAGCCGACTGATAAGTTTGCTGCATCTGTGGAGAAGGAAGAAAGGATTCATGTCTTTTCCTGCATATGATTTTTCTTTATTTTATCTGAATTATATTGTCTGTCTCGCTCCCTATGTTGGCAATAAAAAAAAATCGTATTGATGAAGTTATTGAGAACTGATAGAAGGGGGCAATTACTTTTAAAATGGTCTGTTAGCTTTTCTACAGTTTCCATAAGGTAGGGATCATATTCCTGAGCTACTTGCCCTTGGTCAGTAATGAACATTGCATTTACTTAAAGTTTACTTTTATAAACACTATTCCTATTCCTACCTATTTTTACATTAATTATTTGCCACATACATTTGTTTTTATTATATGAAGACTTCAGAAGAGCTTCATTTTGTAGGTATTTTTTGCGGCATTCGCCACATTTCTAAAATTTCTATTATATGCAGTGAAGTACTTGTCAAATTGTTCACTTTTGCCAAATTTAATCTCGCTGAGGGAGAAATGCTCTCTCTTTTTCTTCGCTGAGGTTATGATACCTGCTGTGATCTAGTTGGAAGATGCTCTGTTGTTACATATATTTTTTCTGTTTCATTTTTGAAGCAAAATGACAAGTGATAAACTAACAGAAAATTTTTAAACCTTTCATCAACTGTTTGTGGGTGGTATACAGTCACCCAGTTTTCTGTCTGCATATGGTACAAAAGAAATTAAGGACATTGCTTTGATAAAAACTTCTGAATTATACCATCATTTTTTATGCTTGAGGTTTACTTTCCAGAAGGACTGGCTATATAAAGGCCAATTCATACTGGCCGTCAAGGTAGCATCATGTCATGGCACCATCACGTCAAGGGGTATTCACACTGTTCATCACATCACAGCGCATATTATCAAAGTCATGTGATTTCAACTTGCATGGTTGACCTCAGCTGTTTTTTCGCGGGAATTGCGATTTTCGCTGGGTGATTTTCAACTGTTTCTACACACAGACTGCACATACACAGCGTCGTAGCTTATATGTGTGGATGTTGGAGTCCTCATTTGTACGAAAATGAAATTTATTGGAGTCAAATGGTTTGGAGCTTGCAGCGATAGCTTGTATATTAGAGAATGAAGTCAGAAATGCGAAACAACCAAAAAAAGAGTATGGGTCCGAAAAATCTCATTATGCGGTACAGAAAGGGAATTCGACAATACAAGGAGCTTGAGGAAGAGGTATCTTCATTTTATATATTAGAAAGTCGAAACATTAGGTTTTTCATTTATTACATCAAATTACACCCATCGTTACTAAAAGGAATGCAGTGTTACGAGCTGCCATCACATCCCGTGAAAAACTGGTTAGTTACAGGTTAAGTTCAGTTGCTAGTCCAGTGCAAATTTTTCTGCAATTGTCTTATTTCCTCAGTATCTTTCTCATCAAGATTTATAGAATTTCTTTGTATCTTGTATTAGATTGGATTAGATTAGATTTGATTTCATTCCAACTGATCCATAGTGAGGAGGTCCTCCACGATGTATAACATGTCAGAAAAACGATAATACATGACAAATATTTACTACTGAAACAAGTAAGCTAATATACCTTCCACAGGTCCCAAGTGGAATGATCGTCATTTAACAATATACACTATATGAAAGAGTCATTTTACATGCACTAATGCACTGAATTTAAAATAAATTTTTTATAAGGTAATAAACTTGTAATAGAACTACTATAATACTTATTTGCAATGAACACATTACTGCACTGAAATGGTGCAGAAGTTAGATTGTACTTACACAGACACACACACACAGACACACACACACACACACTCACACACACTTATTTACAATAAACACATTACTGATATTGTGCAGAAGTTTTATATATATATATATATATATATATATATATATATATATATATATATATATATATATATATATATATATATATATATATATATATATACACAAGTCAGTTGGTTCTACTGAGAAATTCATCAATTGAGTAGAAGGAGTTGGCCAGCAATAAATCCTAGGCTTCTCTTAAACTGAATTTCATTGGTTGTTAAGCTTTTTATGGCTGCTGGCAAGTTATTGAAAATGTGTGTTCCTGAACAATGCACACCTTTTTGTACAAGGGTAAGTGACTGTAGATCCTTGTGAAGATTATTCTTATTTCTAGTATTGATTCCATGAATTGAGCTGTTGGTTTGAAAAAGTGATAAATTTTTAATGACAAATTTAATTAAGGAATAAATAAATTGGGAAGCAGTAGTTAGTATCCCTAGTTCCCTATTTGGCTTTTAAGAGTTCAGGTTCCTTATTTGTACTGGGATTAGCTAGTGATACCACGTAATGGAATCGGACACTTCTGAAATGCCAATTTTCGTTGCTAGTCCAGTTCAAAGTTTAGTTCAATAGTCATATCTCCCTCAATACCTTTCCTGTCAAGATTTTCTTCGTATCTTGTATTTGGATTTTAAGAGTTGAAGAGCCTTATTTGTACTGTGGTTTGCTAGTGAAGCCACACAATCGAGAGACCTACTTAACAATAAATAAGCCAGCTGCAAACACATATTTAAACAAACAACTTGTATTGCCTGAAGATTTGAGTCCATTTCATGCGCAAAAGCAGTTGAAAATCACGTTGCGAAAATCGCAATTCCCGCAAAAACAAAAAAATATATATATTGCAGCCATGCGATATGAGATCACGTGATTTGATATTACTTGACGTCCCGGACAGAGTGAATACACCTTATACACCGTGGCGTGACAGTACCTTGACGGCTAGTGTGAATTGTCCTTAAAAAGTTCTGGATGCGTAATTTTCGTTTAATATTTTTTCAAACATCAAAAAATATTTACATATATTTGATTACATTTTTGCAATACCTGTTTTAAAACTTCCTACTTCCCTTACTATACAGCTAATTATTAGGAATATTGTACTTTCTTTGTTTTCTTTTCTGTGTTTTCGAATGTTTTTCCTGATGTAATTGTACGCTCATTTCTATCAATGTTTTGTACAGTTTGAGCGAGACCACCTACAATATTGCTGTAGGAGTATCGAATGCTAAATTAATATATCAAATGGAAATAAAGAATTCGATCATCAGAGATACAGTTCATTAATCGAAACTAACGAGATTTTATCGATACATTATAGTTTGTAGCAGACGCCAATTTGTGTAGGTACTTTGTGTTTACGTCTTGCGTCTGTATGACAGATGATGCAGAACTGTTCAATGTTATTGCATAAATATTTTGTTTTAAGTCAAATATAATGCCCAGAAGATTATTCCGTATGAATAATTAACTTTCGTAAAACCAGTGTAACACGGATAGGTGAGTGTGAATTTGCAGTCATGTCTTAAAAATAATGACGCACATTAATTACAAATTTGCAAACAAGTAAGACGGCATCGTTATTAGATGCCATTTTTCACCCACGTGTAATTCCTGTTCCGTAAGAAAACTTCCGTCTGTTACGTGTCATATGTCACGCTGGAAAGTGTACCGCTCCCCGTTATCTTAATTACCTACACAAAACATATTAATTATGATGCTCATTCTCCACTGCAATTGATCTTCTGGGGCATCGAAATGAGGTTAATGTAAAAATAATCAGAAATACCATTAATGTGATCTGATTTACAGAGTCTGTATCAGAGCCTACAAATGAACACGTAATTAAATGAAAACTCCATTTTAGAAAAGGAGGCTATGTTTGCAAATATTGAAAGTAGTTTGAAATCAACTTCTGATTTCTTATTATTTACAAGAGTCCGCCGATAATTGTCAAATAGTAAGTTATTTAAAAATGTAAGATTTGAGACTTGTGTGCCATTAGCAAAGTTACTCATCTGGTTTAGAGTGCCTTATTTGCAACATTACTTCAGGTCAATAGTGATATTGCTTCTTGAGTTAGGCTAAGGTCAATAATTTATTTCATTTTTATTAGAATAGATACACATTTTAATTCTGTCCTGTCAACAGGACATGAAAAACAAATATTAGCATACCAAGAAGCTATGTATATATATATTGTCATACTTCTGCAAAATATCATGCACAAATCTTTAATGAAAATATAAAAGCTCATACTATTTTCAAATGTTTCACAGATATACAAAATGGGTCAAAATAATGTGGATGATGATGCACCCGTCATCTATGGGCTAGAATTTCAGGTAAGTATGTTCTCAACTATGAAGTCTTTTAATTATAATAATTTTTCACTGTCTACTGGGCATAATGACCATTTAGTTTCTTTCTGGGCTGAAAATGATTACATATAAGAAGATTAGAAAATTGTTATAGTCGGCTCAGACACTATGAAAATACCAAAGCCGGCCGGAGTGGCTGTGCAGTTCTGGGCGCTACAGTCTGGAGCCGAGCGACCACTACGGTCGCAGGTTCGAATCCTGCCTCGGGCATGGATGTTTGTGATGTCCTTAGGTTAGTTAGGTTTAATTAGTTCTAAGTTCTAGGCGACTGATGACCTCAGAAGTTAAGTCACATAGTGCTCAGAGCCATTTTGAAAATACCAAACCCTACTGGTACACAAGTAAACTGTCAAAGGAGGAGAAAAGTTGGGATAACACATTAGAGACTGTTAACCTGATAGCTAACTGTATGGGGTGCACGCAAGGTGTTTTTGGTTAGGTAGCTCTCCATCCAATCCAGATAACGATAGCAGTAGGAAACCAGGAGTATCAGTAAAAGATAAAAAGAAATGCCTCTCGCAGGTGTGAGAGTATTAAAATCTTAGTGGTTAACTGCTGAAGCATTCGTAACAAAGTGCCAGAGCTTGAAGGACCACTGAAAAGCCACGAGGCTCTCATAATACTGTGTACAGAAAGCTGGTTGAAACCAAAATTGATAGCAGTGAGATTTTTGCAGAAAATTTAAGTGTATGTAAAAAAAAGATATGCTAATGGGAAATGGAGGCAGTATATTTGTTGTGGTAGACAAGAAATTCAAATCCACCAAGACAGAAATTGAAGCTGCATGTGAGACTTATTGGGCGAGACTAAGTATCTCCAGATGTAACTGAAAACTTAAGAGAAAACCTCAGTTGGCTTGCATATAAGTTCCACAATTATACTTTTATCATTGGTGGAGACTTTAATCATCCAGGAATCAACTGAGAAAATTGCAGCTTCGTTAGTGGTGTTTGCAACAAGGCATCTTGTGAAACATCATTAAATGCCCTCCCTGAAAACTTCATAGGGCGGGTAGCTTAGAACCCCCACTCACATGAAAATATTTTGGATGTGATCATAACTGATATCAGTGATCATGACACGGTTGTGGCAACAATGATTACCAAAGTACAATGGGGAACTACAATAAGCAGAAAAATATATAAAGTTCAGCAAACTGGATAAAAAATCTGTTATGTCTCAATGAGAAACCTGAACTTTTCACCACAGGGCAGGAGCATGCAGAGGAACTGTGGCTCAAACTTAAGAGAATAGATGACCACACACTGAATGGATATGCACCAAGTAGAACAGTTCATAATGGGCAGGACCCTCTATGGTGTACAGTCACTGTAAAGAAACTGCATAGTAGGTGTAAAGCAAAGCATAGGACTATAGATAGAAAAGTGCTGAATGAAATGCATTTCACTGTCAAGAGAGCCTTCAGTGCTTACGACAGCTTAATACTGTCAAATGATCTTTTGCAAAACCCAAAGAAATCCTGGTTGTATATAAAGCTGATGTGCTTAACTCTGTTTTCAAAAGTTCCTTTACAAAGGAAAACCCAGGAGAACTGCCCCAATTTAATCCTCATAGCCCTTCCCAGGGAACACTGCCCAATCGTAGGCACCTTTAGTGCTGGGCAGGAGGGTTTGCATGTTCCGATGCAGCCAAGAGCTGTGCCTGTGGTAGCGTAGCTACTGGCAGGGTCACCCAAGCCAGATTGGTCTCGACGGAGGAGACAGACGAAGTGTGTCCTGCAACATAGGACAGGGGGCGCTCTATAGGTGTAGGGAAGCCAACCCTCCTAGGGGAGTGAACCCTAAAAAATCCAGGTCCTCCAAGATGGGGGTTGGGCGTGGGGCTAACCACCTCATCCCAGAAAAAAGAGCTTGTTACGGAACCAAACGACAAAGAAAGCCGGATGGATGTAAAGGGTAAACGGCCTTGACAACGGAAACAGAACATGAATTGATATTTAGCAGCATGAAATGTGAGAACACTGAACAAGCCTGGAGGACTACAGAACTTGAAAAAGGAAGTGAAGAAATATAATGTGACAATGGCAGCAGTATAAGAAGTGAAATGGAAAGAAAGTGGAATATTAGCATCTGAGACACGTACACTGTTTTACAGCTGTGGAGGTAGAGGATATGGAGGCGCGTGTTTTTGGTTGATAATTCTCAAAAGGCTGCCACATTGAACTTTAAAAGCCTGTTAGTGAAAGAATCTGCGTATTACGAATGAAAGCCCGTTTCTTCAATATATCCTTCATATGTACATATGTACCAACAAAGATGCAGAGTTGGTGGAAAAAGATTTATTCTATGAGCAACTGGAGCAGGCAATAGCAAGGGTGGCAAAGCATGATGTTAAGATGGTTATGGGGGACTTCAGTGCTCAAGAAGGAAAAGAAATTGCATACAGGAAAACAGATGGTAAGGAGAGTCTGCATGAAGTTTCTAATGATAATGGTATCAGACTAATTGATTTTGCCATGAGCAATAACATTTTTATTAAAAGCACATCGATGCAAAGGAAGGATATGAGGAAAGTTACATGGAGCTCCCCAGATGAGATCACAAAAAATCTGATTGATCACATACTCATAGATAGACAACATGCTTCAGATATATTTGAGGAGGATAGCTGTCGTGGTGCAGATGGAGATAGTGATCATTATTTGGTAAGAATCAAATACAGACAGAGGATAACCAATTATAGACAGACTAAGAAAGCTATCACGCCAAGGTTTTATGATACCAAGTTAAAAAATGATGAAAATGCAGTACAAGAGTATAAAACTAAATTGACAAATAGGCTTAATGAAGCCAAAGAGTGGGCAGGAGATGGTATTGAAGAAATATGGAAAATGGTTAAAGGAATAATACATGATACAGCTGAAACTGTACTGGGCAGAAAGAAGCAATCAAGAACCCAGAGCTGGTTTGATGAAGACTGTAGGTGGAAGATAGATAGAAAGAAATGAGGCAAGAAAAAGAATGGTGCAGAGTAAAACTAGAGGTACTGTTGAAGAATACCAGGAGAAGAGAAGGGAAGCAGACAAGGAATGTAGGAGGAAAAAGAGAGAATTTGAAAAACGGTGGATTGATGAGTTAGAAGAGAGAAATGCTGCTAAAGAGACAAGAAAATTCTATAGGAGGGTTAGAGATATAAGGAAAGGATTCCAACCCAGAGCAGTTTTCTGTAAAGATAAGGAGGGAAATCTGATTGGAGGAAAAGAGCAGATTTTAGACAGATGGGTGGAGTATTTTAGTGAACTACTGAATGCAGAATCAGAAAATGAAAGTGGAGTAGATGCCGGTACGGCAGAAGAGGTAGAGCAGGAAGTAAACAGAGATGAAGAGCACCAGGGATCAGTAGCGGAACCCACACTGGAAGAAGTTAAAGTCTGTATCAAGACTCTTTAAAACAATAAAGCTGTGGGAGAAGACAATATTACAGCGAAAATGATAAAATATGGTGGAGAAAAACTAGTAAAGGTTTTGCATGAGATTATAGTGGAAATATGGCGGAAAGAAAATATGCTGAAACAGTGGAGTACAGCAATACTCTGCCCTATACATAAGAAACATGATAAAACTGACTGCGGGAATTACAGAGGAATTGCACTACTCTGTATAGTATTAGGAAAATTCATGGCTGGGCAGTTAAGGACATACATTGAAGAGTATCTAGGAGACTACCAGTGTGGTTTTCAGAACTAATAGATCCACTACAGACCAGATTTTCACAATAAGACAGATCCTTGAGAAATGTTATGAGGATAACATGGATGTCCACCAGCTGTTCATTGACTTCAAACAAGCTTATGATAATATTAAAAAGGATCAACTTTGGAAGGAATTGCAAGAGGCAGGAGTCCCTAACAAACTGATAACATTGGTTCAAATGACTTACAGAAGAACAGTGTGCAAAGTAAAGATCGAGGGCACTTTATCAAAAGCATTTGAAGTTAACCAACGACTGTCACAGGGTGATGTGCTCTCCACTATCCTGTTTAATGTCGCCTTGGAGAGTGTAATGCGAGAGACACAAAGCAACAACCCTGGGGGAACACTGTTTAATAGAGTGACTCAGGAGCTTGCATATGCAGATGATATTGATTTGTTATGCAGGAGGAAACAGGACCTGGAAGAAAAGCTTGAAAAAGTAGAAAGATGTGTTAACATCTAGGAAAAGATATAGTGAAGGAGAAAGAAAACTTTCAATGGAAAAGAAATGAATGCTGTGAGAGCTTTAAATATTTTGGGTCACTAGTAACTGAGAATAATGACATGAGAGAGGAAATACATGCAAGGATTGCAGTTGGTAACAGGAGCTACTTTGCACTGGTTAAAGTGTTTACAGCAAGGAGCCTTAGTATGAATCTGAAGCTGACGGTGTTAAGTACAGTAGTTAGACCTGTGGTGATGTATGGTTCAGAGACCTGGACTATGACACACAATGATGAGGAGTTGTTGCTGAGATGGAAAAGGAAGATATGGGCCAGTGAATGATAGGAATTTTTGGAGAATCAGAAATAATGAGGAGATCAGAGAGTTGTACAACAAACTAGACATCATGACTGAAATAAAGAGTAATAGACTACATTGGCTGGGACATGTAGAAAGAATGGTGGAGAACAGCGCAGTCAAGAAAGTTTTCAAAGGAAAACCTGGTTGATGTCGTGTAAGGGACAGACCAAGGACCAGAGGGCTTGAGAAGGATGGGAGTGAGAAGATGGAGAGCCAAGGCAGAGAAGAGTGGGTGGAGGTTGTCTGGGAGGCCAAGGCCCTACAAGGGCTGTAGCGCCAAGTAGTAGTAGTAGTAGTAGTAGTAGTAGTAGTAGTAATCCTCGTTCCATTGAAAGGATGAATGAAATAAGCATTAGTGTTAGTGGTGTTGAGAAATTGTTAAAACTGGACAAAGCTTCAGAGCCCAATGAAATTTCTATCAGATTCTATATTGAATTTGTGGCTGGATTCTTTGAACTATAATCTATCATAGATCCCTCAATGAAAAAAACGTACCCTGTAGTTGGAAGAAAGCACAGGTAACTCCCGCCTATGAGAAGGGTAGTAGAAGTGATCCATGAAACTACCGTCCAATATCTTTCACATCAGGTTATTGTAGAGTCTTTAGAACATATTCTAAACTCACAACATAATGAGGTACCTTGAACGGAACAACCTGCTGCATGCCAACCAGCATGAATTTTCTGAAAATATCGATCATGCCATGAATTTTCTGAAAGCATTGATCATGTAAAATCCAACTCGCACTTTTCTCACATGACATACTGTCAATTTTCAATCGAGGCAGTTACGTAGCTGTAGTATTTCTTGATTTCCAAGAAGCTCTTGACTCAGTGCTGCACCTACACTTAATAGTCAAAAGTTTTATCTTATGGGGTATCAAATAAATTTGTAACTGGATTGACGTTTTTTTGGTAGGGAGGTCACAGCATGTTATCTTGGATGGAGAGTCGTCGTCAGCTGTAGAAGTAACTTCAGATGTGCCCCAGGGAAGTGTGTTGGGACCCTTGCTGTTCCTGTGGTGTATTAATGACCTTGTGAATAATATTAATAGTAACCTCAGACTTTTTGCAGATGGTGCAGTTATCTATAATGAATTATAGTTATCTGTAATGAAGCAGTGTCTGAAACAAGTTGCACAAATATTCAGTCAGATCGTGATAAGATTTCAACATGGTGCAGAGATTGGCAACTTTCTCTAAATGGTCTGAAATGTAAAATTGTGCACTTCACAAAATGAAAAAGCCTAGTATCCTATGACTCTAATATCAATGAGCCATTATTGGAATCGGCCAACTCATACAAATATGAAATGGAATGATCACATAGGCTTAATTGTGGGTAAAGCAGGTGGTAGACTTCAGTTTGTTTGTAGAATAATAGGGAAGTGCAATTAGTGTACAAAGGAGGTTACTTGCAAATCACTCGTGTGACCCATTCTAGAATATTGCTCAAGTGTGTTGGACCCATACCAAATAGGACTAACAGGGGATAATAATAATAATAATAATGGTTTATTTGTCCATAATAACTTTTACAGTCATGGACATAGTCAGTCAGTACATACATGAACAATAATAATAGTTTAGTAGTAGAAATAAAGTACATACAACATTAAAAATCCTTGATGGAGTACAAACATTTAGCAATTAACAGCTACTTTAATCTTATTTTAAATATGTTTCCTTTTAACATTTTTATGGTATTTGGCAGTATGTTGTAAAAAAAATCTTCCAGCAGAAAATGGATTATGATCGGTTGCTTTTTTATTTCTGAATTTTGCGTGGTAATCCTCTTTCTTCCTTGTATTACAACAATGGATATCACTATTTATTATACTGTGCTCCATATTTTATTTTACAAACAGTATAGTCCTTAGAACATATAATGAATACACTGTTAGTATATTATACTTAATTAAGTATTCGCTACAGGATTGACGTTTACTAATATTCACTATTATCCTAATTGCACTCTTCTGTGCTCTAAAAGCCCCATATCCATGTATACCGTTGGTGCCCCGCCCAAAATCTCAATACCGTATTGTAGGTGGGAGTGTATAATACCAAAATAGATTTGTCTTAAGACTGGTGACGCTATTATGCTAGAAAGGCGTTTTAGCAGGTAGGTATTACACGAGATTTTTTTGCACATGAAGCTGATGTGCTCCTTCCATTTAAGATGTTCATCAACTATAATACCCAGGAATTTATGTTTATCAATTGTTTCAATTGATAACTCTGGCTCAGTATCCACTTGTCTTGATTTGTAATTTAGCATGAACTCCATTAGAATTGTCTTTTCCTTATTTAATGCCAATTTATTTTTAGTCATATATTCTGTGATGAGGCTAGTGTTCTTCATATTATTTTGCACTGCTAGCTGTTTTGTAGGGCCCCAGCTTGTGAAGGAGGTGTCATCGGCATAATTCACAAGGTCTGCATTTTTTGGAATTATTATATCATTGATGTACACAATGAACAGAAAAGGCCCAATAATACTACCCTGAGGGACTCCACAGTTAAGAATTTTATAAGATGATTTTACTGTTTGTATAAGTCCCCTGGTTGTATGATACAACTTAACACAGAACATATGCAGAGAAGGGCAACTCAAGTTGTCACAGGTTTGTTTGAACCAAGGGGAAGAGTTACAGTGATGCTGAAGAAACTGAACTGGCAGGCTCATGAATATAGACGTAAATTATTCCGAGAAAGTTTGCTACAAAGTTTAAAGAATCAGCTTTAAATGATGATTCTAATAATATACTACAACCCCCTATGTATTGCTCACATAGTGATTGTGGGGACAAGATTAGAATAATCACAGCACACACACAAGCATTCAAACAATCATTCTTCCCATGCTCCATACGTGAATAGAATGGGAAGAAATGCTATTAACTGGTACAATGGGACATACCATCTGTCTTGCAAGTCACTGTGCTTTGCAGTTTGTGCATGTGGACATAATGCATTAGACATTGGCTCATGTTTAACATATCTATATGGTATTACAGGAGTCAGCACAGAAGTAAAAAGTATTTAAATTCCATAGAATGATAAAAAGAGTTTGTTTTTCATGATGATTTTTTCAGCTTTATTTGTGCTTATTTTTATGTTTCCAATTGTGCAATTGGCTGTATTAAAAATAATTTAATCCTTACTTGGAGTAATTTACGTAAAATTTGTGGGTTTAGTAAGCAACATGATGCCATGCCAGTAGACTGATGGTATCATTAACGTTGAGGAAATAAGCACCTCAAGAGAGAGGTAGTGGTTGAGGTCGCTAACAATGCAAAAACTTAAGCTACACAAAAATGAACAGGAGAGCTGTGGGAACAAGAGGTTTTGGTTGTTCATGTTATTCTATCAGACTACTATGAGAAAAATGGGGTTTTCATTGGAGATGTTAATGTAACTAAGGAATGCAAAAACTGTCATGACATGTTATTGGTTTTGCTTCCAGTCTGACCTGCAATGATTCTGTCTGTGACAAAAGTGCCAATGGTGAAGTCAATGGTCAAAGCAGAAAGGCAGGATCACAGTTGTTTTATATGCTTGTTATTTCCATTAGACCTTCATAGGTGTGGTAGGCACACAATTCAAACCTATCTCCTCCCCCCTGGGCTCCCCCCCCCCTCCCCAATGGATCAACATTTCTGCTAGACCAGTGTAAGTCTAGTAGATAAAATGAGCTACGCTAATAAGGGAACTAAAAGAACTAAAAGCATAGTAATTAAAATACACAAATACATTATTATAACTGTAGCATACAAACAAAAACATCACAATGGCATCTACATAATACATGACGTTCCACTTTTCAGAGTATTACGTGATCGTGGTAGTGTTCACTAGAAAATGTTTGTTTCATACACAATAATTTACTTAATGGTGCTCATTGACTTGGTAGGTCATGTGCCGATATCATTATTCTGCCTCCAGTAACAGTTATCTTCAGTGCCTTGCTGTCATAGGTCTTTCATGAGTTCATCCAGCCACTCGCATGTGAATAACATATCCTGCCCATCAAAATCTTCTTACTTTAGATTCCTGGACAGTAGGGTGTTGCATCATTTGAGATTGTTCCTGGCTCTTCTATTTCTTGAACCACGAGTATCATATCAAATACCCTAGTGAGCTTTCAATACATTACATTACAAAATTTTGCTATCAATTGACTTGTTACTCAAGTTATCAGATCAATACAGTACAATAGTATTGCATTATATGCCTTCAATTCATTTTCGATGAAATTAGTGCATGAGGTCACAATCTGCCCCATATATTAATAGTCTCGTTCTCTATGTCCAGGTTTTAGTTGCAGTGACTGAGCCAGTGAGCATTGTAGGATAGGTGCCTCACTGTCTCCACCAGCTCAGCTTTAGGCTTTGCCAAGGCTGTGATACCATCTTCATATACTTATCTAGAATAATCATATCGTGAGTTGTCCATTTTCAGAGGAGCCCCCATAAGAGGAAAGTGTTCTGTGTGCATGTGCAACATGAATAACAAAGTCCTAGTAGCAAACATCAGGTGTATTATTATTAGTATGATAAATAGCCCAATATTTGTATTTCAGGCTGTAGCATCAGAGCCAGCTGACATTTACATAAGCTGTTGTGATTCCTCATGACATACATATAGTACAGGTTCCACATTCAGACTGGCATCTTTCACATTAGTGTTGCACTACGTTGAATGGAAATGGTGAAATAGCATCACCTCAGAAATCTGAGTTTATGTTAAACTTGTTGGATGTCTCGATGGTATTTTGCCTTAGCTCTTTATTTATTTAAACTGATCTGATTAGCGCCATTAGGCCCTCTCTTACATCAGACCAAGGTTTCACATATGCAGAACATCTTTTAGATCATAGTTACCTGAGAAATAACAATTTTAATATGACAACTAGTCCAGGGTAGTAGTGTGAGTAAATTGTACTGACTGTGAATGAATAAAGTTAATACTGGCACTACTTGTACACCTACAGTTGTCACTGATAGTGATAATAGTAATAATAAAAATAATGGCAATAATAAAGAGAGTAATAACAAATATGAGAGTAGCAGTTGTAACAAGAATTTATAGGTGTACAAAATAGGTGTTCTCTAATATAGTGAGTTCTGGGGAAAAGGCAATTTAAGGAGACAGCACTCGTTAAGAATACTGTGAAATATGGAAGATTATTTTGGAAAGAAGGATGTACAAGCATAACAAGTTCATAAAGGGACAATGATGATCCTTACTATTGCTTTAGTAAATATGTCATTAACCATTTTCTGAAGCTGGAGATGTTATTCAGTTCCCTAATATAATGCGGGAGGTTATTCCAGAGCAGGCGCGGCTCGTAATTAAAGGCTCTGAGGCGGAGCCGCCCCAAAATATATGTTAAAGTAAATTTCGCAAGAACATATTACAAAATTTAAATTGTCAGGACGAATTTCGCAAATTTCCCATTCCGATTAAAATAACGACGGTCGACGTTTTTGGGACTGTTTGTATCGATAGAAGTTTTCCGAACGGTTAGTAGTGTTTAGGCTGCGCCTTGGAACGTCCGTAAGCTGCATGTGGTTGCGGTATGGGGGCGTGGCTTCTACATAGTACTGCCCGTTATGGGCGACCCGAAGGCTCAGAGCTTGCAGCCTAAGGGTGTCATACCAACCACCACACGTTTTTCACGTTCCACTATCTATGTAATAAAGGAATGCAGAGTGGCCGAAACTTCGCTGTCCACCCTCTGTCTCTGCACATCTCGACTACGCTTTGATGCGTCATTAATCGACGTTTAGTGTTATTGTTTTGATAATGTTTTACATAGTTGTTTTGTTTCTACCATTGGCTATTTTATCCACATTTACAATAAGTTTGCAAATATCCCGCCAGAGTGCACTAGACTGCCGTAACTACAGGCTCTCTAACCGTAACAACAGTACTGCCATCTAGCGAGAGTTTCATAAGTGATTAGAGGACAAAGCGCGCGAAATTTGTCCCGTGACTTTTACTTTCCTTGCTTGCTGATGCTGACTGCTTTTGTTGATATCGTGTGATATTAGCAAGTTTCTTTTTCGGAGTGTATTTTGCAAGATTTTAGTGAGTTTTACTTGCTTGTGAATATCTGCGACATACCACGAGTGTGAAACCAGCGCAATATGAATTCAGTGTGCAGTTTATTGGTTAAAAACTTGGAACACGGCCATAGGATGCAAGTGAAAGAACTTGGTGCACCCAGACCCGATCTAACGATCAATCAAGAACAGAAACAGTGCAAATCTAGGCAAGGATACAAACGCAGTTTTAATAGAGCAATGTACGATGCAGCTGAGTGGTTGTGAAGTGAAAAATGCATTTTTCTGTTTCGCCTGTCGTCGTACAGATAGTACTGATAGTGCCTGGACTGAAACTGGTATCACTGACTTAAAGAATTTTCACGCAAAGGTGAAAAAACATAATTCCAGCGAAAAACATTCAACATCGAGCTTTGGAGGTAAATTACAATAAACGCCTTAAATTTAGAACTGAAAACACCAAAAATATTAAGCAGCCGCAAAGGTAACATTCATCGCATCGCGTCTTTTCATATGATTTGCTGCAAAGTGTCAGAAAATGTAATGACGACGTATAAAAACACTAACCAAAGATTTTAACTCGAAATCAGCTTCTAATGATATTTAATAAATTAATACCTTATTATAGAAGACACAGTACATAAAATTATGGGTAGAGAGTGATCTGCCCACCCCCCTCCCCCTGAATTCTTAGTTGTTTATGTCAGACTAATCTGTAACGTAGCCAGAGGTCTATATTGTCTCCGATTGATAAATGCCGCAGCCTTCCCCAGTATAGAAACCACGAGCCGCGCCTGTTCCAGAGTCTGGTTCCTGCTACTGAGAAGGACTTCAAGAAATGAGTGCTCTTACCTACAGTGCACATCTATCACCATGCATATTTACTATTGTATTCTGAAACTGATGGTAAATGTATAATACAAATGCATGTTTGCTGCTACAAGAAGCTGAAAGAATAGTATATCTTGAAAGAAAGGGATAAAAAGGGAGTACGATACTAGTCATCAGCTTTGATTGCTGAAGTAGGAAACGTGCAACATTATAAATATGTGACAACTGAAACATCATGTTAGTGGCTATTTTTTTAAATGGACCAAGCTACAGATCAGCCTGTCACTCCAACCATGTTTTTTGTTGTTTTCACATTTGTTGACTTCACCAACTCACAATCAAACTATCACCTTCCAAACTATCCTAGATCTCTGGCTAAGCAACCAGGTCAGTCTATCACCATAATTAGTTTTCTTTCTCTTTCATGTTCATTGGATTCACCAAGACACAACCAAGTGTCGCCTTCCCACTTAACCTAGACCTTGGGCTAAGCTACAGATCAGTCTGTCAAAAAACTAGGATTTTTGCTTTCACATTGGTTGGCGTCACCATCCTAAAATCAAATATTGAAAAATATACATCAAAAGGGTATGTCACAGCAACCATTAATATTATGTCACTGGTCAAAGCTGATGATTAGTATCAAACACTCTGCTTGACCCGAAGGAAGTTGAGTGGGCTACAGATCATAGTATTTCATGCTCTGAAAATTTTGCTACTTTCTTGGAAAACGGCCTATGTGTTTTTAATGAAACTTTCCCCCTTATTGTGCATCATAGAAAAGTAGGAAATAAAGTAAAGTGGATTACTCGAATGACTAAAAATCTCTAGTGCAAGAAAAAGACAGCTACATAGGGAACTAAAACATAACAAAAGTCCTGATTTTGTTACCTATGTAAAAGATTACATAAAGATTTAAAAAAAAGGTGTAATGGCAGCCAAAGAACTGGCAAATAACAGATTTATATTGGATAGTGAAAAGGTAGAGGCCATGATACTTCTGAAATCAAGGTAGAGGATAAAACTATTGTAAATCCTGCTCAAATTTCTGAATTATTTCATGAATTCTTTATAAATGTAAACAAATCTAACATCACTGTAGAAGTACCCAGACAAGGTAAATTTCTTCAACGGTGAGCAATTTGAAGGTGAATGTTTCAGTACATTTACCAAAACTACTTTAAAAGATATAGAAAATGTGATACTATTACTAAAAAGAAAAACATCAGCAGGGTGGGCTGGGATGCCAACAAAAGTGTTAAAAACAGTCTCTAAAATAATTGCACCAGTCCTTTCAAGAAGGTTATTTTCCAGACATACTAAAGTATATAGTAGTTAAGCCACTATTCTAAAAATGCACAAAAGAACATATGGGAAACTATCACCCAGTCTCTCTTCTTCCATCACTATCAAAATTATTTGATAAGGCAAAATTTCATAGAAAAATTTAAAATAATTTCAAAAACTTGGTATGGATTTCAAAAAGGCAAAACCACAATATTTGCTATAAATAATTTTGTTGATAAAATTAGCTCGTCTCTAGACAACTCACTGCATGTCACAGGAATTTTTTGTGACTTATCAAAGGCCTTTGATAGTGTAAATCACTTCTTGCTACTCTATAAACTGGAGTAGTAAGGAATTAGGGACACGGTATTAGAATGGTTTGAGTCTTATCTAACCAACAGAAGACAAAGAGTGGTTATATCATCAGAGAAAGGAACTTTTACTTCAAAATGAAAAACCATTTCACATGGAGTACCTCAAGGCTCTGTCTTAGGTCCAATTCTGTTTCTGTTTTACATAAATGATCTGTCACTTAATATTGAGTGTCACTCAGTTTTATTTGCAGATGACACATCTTAATCATTGAAAGTAACAGCACTGATCAAATTCCTCAAACTGTATTAAATACTTTAGAAAACTTAGATACCTGGTTTGATTTAAACGGGTTAAAATTACACATGGAAGACTCAGTTAATGTGGTTTAAAACAAATCAAGCAAAATTAAATGATATTCTGGTCAGTCACAGAAACCAGGATTTGCAGGAAGCTAGCTGTGTGAAATTCTTAGGAATGCAACTAGATAAAAATCTATGATGGGGATCACATACAGTACCTTGCAAAATAATTAAATAACCTAGCATCTGCAAACAGGGTACTGTACAATGCTACCAGTATGGGCATAAGAAAAGTAGTATACCACAGCTACTTTGAGTCCTTAACAAAGTATGGAATTGTATTTTGGGGTAACTAAAACCATATGTGTCGAATACTAAAACTTCAAAAAACCATCTTTAGAAATACGCACAATGTAGAGCGAAGAAAATCATGTCACCCACTCCTAAAAAATCTAAGTATATTAAGTGTTCCCTCACTATACATATATGAGCTGATTATCTTTGTAACAGTAACCCCGATTTATTTGTAGCAAATCATTTACAACATGATTATAACACCAGAAATCAAAATAATTTTATGCCGTTCACCCACCATTTAAAACTTTATGCTCAAACTCCATATTATATGGGCATGAAAATTTATAACAAAGTGAAAGGAAGAGAACTGCTCTGCATAAAGTTAGAAACACTGAAAAAATCCTTATATGAGAAACTAGTGCAGAAATGTTACTATTCAGTAGAAGAATTCATAAATGACAACCTGAAAATGTGAGCAGGAGAGAGCAAGTACTTAGAACTGTTAATTTTTAAAAGTTTGTTACTTTTGAAGAAAATTTTTTAATTACTTAATTAAGTAATTATTCAGTACCATATATTACTGTTATTATAAGGAAAAATGTAAATCAGTTTTTGTGTTTTGTTGAGTCTCCTATATATTAAGTTCATGGCTTGAAATTGTATATTAAGAGACAATAAACTTCTGTTCTATTCTGACTTCATGCACTTGCCTCTTTCCCTTTATGAAACCTGTGTGCCCATCATAAATGTTTTATATTTAGTTAGTGACAGCTGCTTTTACAACTGTAATGATTCTCTGAATATCTCAGTAATTATTTTCTTCTTTCTTAATTGCAAATGTTCTCCCAAAAGAAAACTCTTTGGTGTAGCATATGTGTCAACTGAATGTTTTGTACTGGGTTTCACATTTGACTAGTGATGCAATGATGATGTAGTGTGTCACATCATGTAAGTGTTGTGTATTTGAAAGTTGCTATGTGAGAAGAGGGTATTTTGAACCATGTTTTATTTGACGTAGTACCCTCTTGTAATAAGTTTCGGTATCGAGAAAGTTGTTTGGTACTCTGTTATTCCTAATTTACATCTCGTGTTTGTCATTGCTCTTGGACATTTCATTGAGATGATTTGACAGTTCAGTATAAGAATTATATGTTGAATGAAAAGATGTTTGACATGACATGTTCTCTAGCTTTTCTTCATAAGTATTAGGTACTGATAGAGTATGAAATGAAATGCTACAAATGCAGAGAAATGATATGAACAGTCAAAGTTGCTAAGTCCCTTACTAGCAATGGCTTTGTCTGTTTTGACCCTTGTCTACAGTAATACAAGCAAAAACATTTCAGTAAACATAGGCCTGTGATAGAACTGTTTGTAGGGTAAGATAGAGCACTACTTATCACAAAGATACCACACTATCTTCTCCTACATTGTTGATATTCCTACCTGGAGTTTCCATTGTCTGCTTGTAGGATAATAGTGAAGTGTGGTTTTTTACTTCAGTATGAAATATTCTTGTAGTTAGTACACATTTATTTTAAATGTAAACTTTTTGATGATGTCTTCATCTAATTAGGAACAAATTTCACCCGTGGCTTGACCAAGAAAAAATACAATACTAGTCCAGCACATAACATGTTACAATTTACACTCATACCTGTTAAAGGCAGTATTCCTTGTGTCATCCTCACACTTCACATTTGAAATGACCATAGACAGACAAATCCAAACGTGTGAGGTCAAGTGATCTCGGATACCAAGGTGTAAGTCCTCCTCAACTTATTGATCTTGGACCACACTAGCACATTAAGAAGTCAACTTATATCAGCAGCCAAACTTAACTGGCACTCCATTAAGCATGTACCACATTTCCCAACATTCCATCAAGGACATGAGTGAAATTTGAGCCCAATGACATGGGTATTTATTTGAAAATTTTACATTTTAAATATATTTGTAGTAACTACACTGAACTTAGTGGTGGTTCATAATCACACAGTCACGATTATGTCACAACTCTCTCTGCAGACTCATATTTATTGGTACATTTTCACTTCTATTATCATATGCTTGCACACCTTGTCAGTTTAGTTTTGCTGTTAGTTATGGTACTCCTAACACACTGCAGTTTGCATTAGAACTTACTTGGAGAAGTCTTTACTCGTACAGTTGGCAACTTATGAAAATATAAATCTCTCATTTTGCATCAACTGCATCTAGCCAACTGTACAAATGAATATGCAGTGCACCACATAGTACACTGCAGTCAGAGTATGCAACAAAAACAGTGCCTGTGCATTACCGAGCTGTGCTATTGTCTCACAACCACCCTTTGCACTGAATCACAGGTATTCTGATGACATTGCTCACCATCTCCACTACATGAATTTGGAGAGTATTGCTGGAAAGATTAACTGATATTTCATAAAAAGAATGCATTTCTAACAGGATGTAAAAGTATTACGAGGGTTGCCCAGAAAGTAGTGCACCGCATTTTTTTCGTCAATGATTCTTTATTGAACGTAATGTGAATTACACACATGGAAGAATGGAGTTTTATCTACACACCCTATTTTTCCACATAATCTCCATCCTGTTCTATGGCCTTCCATGACCACAAAACAAGGGCGTGTATGCCCTGTTGGTACCAATCCTTGTCCTGCTGGTGGAGCCAGTGCTTCACTTTGTGAATCTCCTCCTCATAATCTTCAAATTGTCTTCCACGAATGGCATGCTTTAATGGCCCAAACAAGTGGAAGTCCGAGGGGGCTAGGTCAGGTGTGACAGCCATGAATGGTCTTCCCGACCACTGTAAATCATGGAGCTCCGCCGAACCACCACCTGATGACCTCACCCTCCGTGCCCAACAGCTAACTGTACTTCTGTCGACAGCAGCTGCTCCATAGACTTTGCACAAGCGTTTGTTAATATTCCTTTCTGCAGTGAGAAATTCAATGACAGCACGTTTCTTGTAACATACATCACCTACAGACGCCATTTTGAAACAGTCCTGCAGCTACACTACTTGTCGGAAGTGCCAAAAATGTGGCACGCTCACTCAGGAGACTTCATATAATACATACGTAACATTTCGCATTCGTGCCATCATTTTCAGCTGAGAAAAAAAATTTCTGGGCAACCCTCATACTTTGCTGATATCAAGGTCAAAAGTATGAATAAATATCAGTGTTCAATATGACAAAAAGATGTAATGCTTGTTGACAGCAAAAAAAAAAAAAAAAAAAAAAAAAAAAACTGATGAAATTAAGAAAGAGATTCATCAAGTGTTTTGCTGTGAGTGTAGATTATATGCGACTAATGAAGAGTCAAAAAGAAAGACGAAAAATACTTGGGTAGTTTCAACATGTGCCTATAGAGAAGATGCTAAATTGAAAAGGGCAGTTTTAATGGTGAATGAAGAAGTACTTATAAGAATGGGAGAGCAAAGAAAACTGTTGGTAGTTATAAGAATGAGGAAACATCTTGGCTGGGACACAAATGTAAAGATTTGTATGCAGTGAAGAATCATTGATGGAAAGACTTCGGAGGGAGAGAGAGGGAGGGGGGGGGGGGGGGAAGATTAAAACAGATGTAGTTACCTGAAGATTAAGGAAGAGCTGCAGGACAGAGGAAAGCAGAGACCATCCTCAAGATAGATACACCAAAGTTACACATAAATTTAAGTCATGTTGTAATAGCTATTGTTGAAAATGGAATAAGATTCTGAATCCATATATAAGTAAACAGTCAACATATCCAAAACATAGTGCATGTTAACAGAAAATGGTATTACCACTACCTTTTGAGCTCTTGCTCTTTTTCTAGCAAAGGTACACACAATCTCACACACACAACCACGTAGACACCAGAACACACATTCCCATGACTACAGCAGTACTGATCATCGATTACTGAAAGTAGTTGCTCGGGCTGATAGAGATGGGGAAGGAGAAGAGTTGTAAGCACACAGCAAGAAGGGATAGTGTGGGACAGGTCTTTGACAGGTGACTCAGCAGTTGCACAAGACAAAAGGAGTACAGTCACTGAGTCATCTGTCGAAAGACTTCACTCGCCCTATCTTGCCACCCCTGCTGGTTAGCTGACCAGTCACTGATATCACATTTGCAAAATAAAGAAAATTAATTTGACCTAGTAAAAGCAATGTATTTTTCCTCATTTTTTTGGATAAAGAAAGGGGGAACAAGAGATACTTTTGAACACACCTAGAAAATTAAGAATGGAAGATTGTCTATTGGCAAAGCAACAGGGGGAAAAGGGTAAATGAGTGACAATTAAATTCTGTGCATATTTATGTTCTACTTGCATATTCACGAGAGACTGTAACTGTCATGCTACTTGATGGTATAACTGAGATGTGGTAGATATTGTAAAGTTTGGTTTTACATAAGTAACTTTAGTGAATCTGGGTAGGGTAACTAGGTAAGTGTTACATTATAAATTCAATGATCTGGGATTCAATTCCTAGTTAGTCCTAAGCTTTTGTCCGTCACTTATTTTATCTTTGCCAATAATTTGTTTATGTGAAAATTTCCAAGTTTCACTGTGGTCCACA
Organism: Schistocerca nitens; assembly: GCF_023898315.1. NCBI lineage: Eukaryota > Metazoa > Arthropoda > Insecta > Orthoptera > Acrididae > Schistocerca > Schistocerca nitens. The sequence continues at coordinate 346,593,140 of NC_064620.1, forward strand.
GTCCAATCAGAACTATAGGTCCCATGTAACTGGCAGAGGAAGTCAGTTCAAAGATCTGAAGAAATTATGAGCATACCATGTGTTGTGACTCGCCGATCATTTAAAGTGCCACCGCGCAATTACGCACGTCCTCTCCGTGCGGCGCTGTCTGCCTGCCAGCCATGCAGCAGCGGCGCCACCTAAGCGGCCAGCCGAGCAGCGGCCGCTAGACTGAGACTCAGTGCTTATCTGAACGCTAACGTGTACACATGTTAACTTACTCTGTGACATATATGTGTTGTAGTGTCGTTCCTAAATATACTTGTTAAACTAGAAGTTCTAACAATTGGCGACGAGGTAGTGGATTTTTCCTTTTCACCGTTGACTCACAGGGTTCCATGGCTACTGTCGAGCAACTCTTGCAAAATCTCCTTGAACAGCAAACGCTTCTAACGGCGGCGATTCGCGATTTCGTCGCGGCGTCAAATGCGGGCCGGTTCTCGTCGTTGGCTGTACTTCCTTTTCCTCCTTACGACGAGACGGCAGAAGACTGGTCGGATTATGAAAAACGTCTTCGACAGCACTTCTTGGCATTTTATGTCTCGGACGAACAAGCATGTAAGTCTCTGTTCCTTTCCTGGATTTCGCCTCAAATGTATCGGTTGTTGTCGCAATTGGCCCCTTTGAAGGATCCTGCGTCTTTGTCCTTTGCTGAAATGTGTTCCCTTCTGTCGGTCTATTTTCAAAAGCAAACGCATGTGGTAGCCTCTCGTGTTGCCTTTTATCGTTGTCACAAACAACCCAATCAATCTTATCGCGCTTGGGCTGCTGAACTTCACGGCCTCAGTCGAAAGTGTCACTTTGTTACTGATGTTCACAAAGAATCCTATGCCGATTCCATGGTACGGGATGCTATTATCCGGTCGGCGCCCGACAAAGAAGTTCGGCAACGTGCCCTTCAGTTGGCGAATCCGACTTTAGATGAAGTTCTCTCCATTGCGCAGTCTTTTGAAATTTCTCGCGCCGCTGGGGCACAAATAGAAGCGTGGGGTGACGTCGGGGAAATACAACCTCTGTGCGCTGTTGACGACGCGCGCGGCGCGTCCCCGCCGGCCGACGTGGCCGCAGTGCGCTCCCACGCGCAGCCTCGGCCAAGCCGTAAACAAACCCCTAAGAAACTGCAGCAAAATCCCCGGCAACTTCCTTCATGTCCAAGGTGTTTTACGAAACATTCATGCGAGGATTGTCCACAACGTTGGGCTGTGTGTCACAATTGCAAAAAGAAAGGTCACGTGTCTTCCGTTTGTAAATCCGACCGCATAAATGACGTCCATGAACATGATGCTGATTCTGATTCTGTGTTGTCTGTCAATTGCACTTCTTCTCTTTCCGGGAAGTTATTCCTCACTGTCCAAATCCTTGGTCGAGATGTTCGCATGCAAGTGGATACCGGTTCTGCCGCCACTATAATTAATTCTCAGACGTATCTTCAGCTGGGTTCTCCACTCCTGTCCCCTGTCACTCGGCAATTACGGACGTACAATAAACAGAAGATTTCTCTCTTGGGACAGTTTAATGCTGAGGTATCTTACAAATCCGTCGTTCGCACTGTTCCCATATTTGTGGTCGACCAGGGCAACACAGAAAATCTTTTTGGTTTCGATGCCTTCCGCGTTTTTGGGTTCTCCATAGATGACTCTGTCAATATTGTCTCCGACGCTATTCCTTATGCTAAACTGGATTCTTTGTCGACGACCTTTTCGTCCATTTTTTCTCCTGGGTTAGGCCGTGCACACGACTTTGAAGCTCATATCACGCTCAAACCCACTGCTCGGCCTAAGTTTTTTCGGGCTCGGCCCATTCCTGTGGCCCTTCGTGATCGGGTCAAACAGGAGTTGGATCGTCTCACTACTTCAGGGGTCTTGCTTCCTGTCACTTCCAGTGAGTGGTCCTCTCCTGTCGTTGTAGTTGCCAAGCCCAATGGTGCTATTCGTCTCTGTGGCGATTTCAAAGCCACGGTAAATGCTCAATGCCTCATCGACACTTACCCTATGCCCCGTCCTGAAGAACTGTTCACTAAACTCGCAGGAGGGCAGTATTTTTCTAAAATTGACCTGTCAGAAGCTTATCATCAACTTCCTCTCGACGCTGCTTCCCGGCAGTTTCTGGTCCTTAACACGCCTTTCGGCCTCTATCAATACCAACACCTGCCATTCGGGGTTGCTAGCGCCCCTGCTCTCTTTCAGCGATTCTTGGAACAATTATTGCTCCCTGTCCCTGGGTGTATCAATTACATGGACGACATTGTTGTCACGGGCTCCACCACTGACGAACATCTTCAAAATCTCCACACACTTTTTACTGTCTTACAGACTGCAGGTCTTAAGTGTAACCTTCAGAAATCACAATTTTTTCAGGCATCTATCACGTACTTGGGGTTTCAACTCTCTCGGAATGGTATTCGTCCGCTTCAACAAACTGTCGCTGCGATCGATGCCCTTCCTCGCCCTACGTCTGTTAAGGAACTGCAGGCCTTCTTGGGGAAAATAGCATACTATCACAAGTTTTTACCGTCTGCAGCGTCGGTGGCTCAGCCGTTGCATCGCCTGTTGCATAAAAACGTGCCTTTTCACTGGTCCGCGCCATGTGACGCGGCTTTCCAGAAATTGAAGGCTATGCTGATACAGGCCCCGTGCCTAGCTACTTATCGACCTGGCCAACATCTTGTCCTTGCTACAGACGCCTCTCACTACGGGGTTGGGGCAGTCCTTGCGCACCGTTTTTCTGACGGTTCGGAACAACCCATTGCTTATGCCTCCAAAACGCTCACGGATGCCCAACAAAAGTATTCTCAGATTGAGAAAGAAGCTTTGGCCATCATTTATGCTCTTCATAAGTTTGGTGTTTTTCTCTATGGCACAAAATTTCATCTTGTTACGGATCACAAACCACTTGTTTCCTTGTTTCACCCATCAACGTCACTTCCCGACAAGGCTGCACACCGCCTCCAGCGTTGGGCTCTTTACTTGTCCCGTTTCAACTATGAGATTCATTTCCGGCCAACGGCTCAACATGCGAATGCTGATGCTTTGTCTCGCCTCCCCATGGGCCCTGATCAGGCATTCGATAGGGACGAACTTTTGTGTTTCCACCTGGATGCTGCCGAGCAGCGGGTTGTGGACGGGTTCCCCATCACTGGGGACAGGCTGGCGGCTGCTACGGGTTCTGACCCTACCCTCTCCCGGGTTTTACGCTGTATTCAGACGGGTTGGCCTGATCGCCCGTCCGCTAAGACTTCTGATCCGTTGCGGAACTACTACCCTTTGCGCTACCGCCTCACGGCTAGGGGTGGTGTTATCCTCCTCTCCACTGACAATGTTTCGCCGCGTGTTGTGGTCCCCGCATCTTTGCGTGCTTCGGTCTTGCGCCTCCTTCACCAGGGGCACTGGGGTGTGTCGCGCACCAAATCTCTGGCGCGCCGTCATGTGTACTGGCCTGGCATCGACTCTGAAATCGTACACATGGTTGCTGCCTGCGGCCCTTGTGCGTCACAGGCCGCTGCCCCGAAGTCATCTTTGTCACCGTGGCCTTCGCCTGAGAAGCCCTGGGAGCGCATTCATGCTGATTTTGCGGGACCCTTTTTAGGTACTTATTGGCTCCTCGTAATTGACGCCTACTCTAACTTTCCTTTCATTGTCCGTTGCACGTCACCTACCACCGCGGCAACCACCAGTGCTCTCGCCCGCATTTTTTCTTTGGAAGGCCTCCCCTCTACTCTTGTTACTGATAATGGTCCGCAATTTGCCTCTTCTGACTTTGCGGATTTTTGTGCTCGTCACGGTGTTACGCATGTCACGGCCCCGCCGTTCCATCCACAATCCAACAGTGAGGCTGAACGACTGGTCCGCACGTTTAAGGCTCAAATGCGGAAACTTCTGACTTCTTCTGCTGCTGATGAGGCGCTTCTCCAGTTCCTGGCGTCTTACCGTTTCACCCCCATGGGCGATCACAGCCCGGCTGAGCTCTTACATGGCCGACAGCCCCGCACTCTACATAATCTTCTGCGGCCTCGCACCTCCCGGCCGCGGGTGCCGTCACTTGGCCGGTTCACCGCCGACGACCTCGTCTGGGTACGGGGATATGGCAGGCGGCCAAAATGGAGCCCGGGCCGCATCTTAAGACACCGTGGCAGACGCCTGTATGAAATCCAGACGGACACAGGTGTTGCAGTGCGTCATTCGGACCAGCTTCGGCCTCGGGTGCCAACAACACCTGTTCCGAATGCCGCCACACCACCCTTGACTCTCCCTGATGCTCGGGATCTTGGCACATCTCCATACGCACAACGCCGCCCTCTACCCGTCATCGCGGTGCCAGCACCAGAACGGATGCCACCAGACGACGTGCCCATGCGGGAACCGGAGGACCAACCAGTGTCAGAGTACATCTGCTCGCCTCCTCCTCCAACAGACGCTGACGCATCGCCCATGTCTCCTGTCATATCAACTGGACTTGCCGCAACGGGCAGATTGGTGCATGGGGCCCCAGCAGATTCGACCCCTACGTCTCCTGTCATCTCGACCCGTTATCATCGGGGACACTTCCGTCCGTACGGGAAGCCGCCTCCTCGAGACTTTACGTCGAGTCACACAACGCCTATGGACATCAGCCATCTCCAGGACACATCCATCAAGACCAGTGCAACAATTTCAAAGGGGGGAAAAGTGTTGTGACTCGCCGATCATTTAAAGTGCCACCGCGCAATTACGCACGTCCTCTACGTGCGGCGCTGTCTGCCTGCCAGCCATGCAGCAGCGGCGCCACCTAAGCGGCCAGCCGAGCAGCGGCCGCTAGACTGAGACTCAGTGCTTATCTGAACGCTAACGTGTACACATGTTAACTTACTCTGTGACATATATGTGTTGTAGTGTCGTTCCTAAATATACTTGTTAAACTAGAAGTTCTAACACCATGGACCATTCTTAGTACATCACTGAGGTGTTCACAGCATATATGTCTCTCATTAATTTTGTACTAATTTTTATTTTCTTAGTTTTTGTCACCCAGATTTTGGAGCATACTGATTATTCTGGAAATCTAATACACAATTTGGTGTGTTTTTTTACTTATTTTATTAAACCTCAATAACATACATAATTACATTCATTTCACATTGTAATTAATCAAATATGTATAATCACCATTGTGTTTTGACTTCAGCTTCTCACGCATGTGATTTACAATGCTTTGCCATTCAGCCTGTCTTATTGGAGGAACCACAGAATAGACAATGTACATTTCAGAACCTGCATATCTTACAGTGAAATGTTGGACACAGGAATATGATACAGATTAGAAAAATATATCAATTATGACAAACATCAAATTGTATTTCTGGATGCTTTTGTCAAGGCTGATAATATGACATGGTTTTGCTATTAAATTATACTACACAAGCATATATACCCCGTTTTCCATTGCTGCAGGTGTGACGTTAGTTGAAATCTGTTTTCATTAACTGTTTTAGCAGTGAAGGTTGATATTTAAAAATATGAGTTGATACTCACTGGACAATGTGCACCACCACTTCTTGCTAAACACTAATATTCTTAAATCTTCATCCTTGTGTTTTTCATTTTTCTTCCCATTCTCTGACACTGAAAAAAGAAATCTTTCAGGTAAAGTGCACTTACGGTGTATCAGGCTCTTCTGCCATGTGTTGTTACTGGTAATTGGTTTCCATCAGTCATAACCAATTGGATGATAGTATACAGTAACCGGTGAGAATGATCGAATCTAGTGATTTCTTTCAGTGGAATATGCAAATTGTTTCGTTTTCAATTAGGGAGTAGGAAAGAAAACTACATGTGCTGACAGAAAGACTGACCTGTAGCAGAGCCCGAGGCCTAGGTTAGGTTGGAAGTAAGATTAGGATTTAATGTCCCCTCGACAGTGAGGTCAATAGAAACAAGTGATAATTTGGTTGTGAGTTGGTGAAGCCAATGAATCTCAGCCACAAAATACAATTGCTATTGTAGATTACTGTTCAGCATAGCCCAAGATACCCGTCTGTCATGGCAATATCATACTTGTATCCCTTATTTTTGATTTCACTGAAAATTCCAATGATGTAGTTAAATTCTGATCTAATAGAACAAAATACCAGCCAACTTTGTTTACATACCTTAGAAAATTATGAACAAGCATTCTGAACGGCTAACTGACAGCCAACTCATGATACGTTGTCTTCACTTTACATTATTCATTGCACCAACAGTTACTAACAGCAGCACACAATGGAGAAGTCACAGTATATTGTAAGTGCACTGCTACAATAATGCATCTGTGTTGTTATTGCCTGTCATTCCCATTTTTTAAATTTAGCAGAAGTAGCTTATATTTATCTCTATTTAGTCAATAATAAATATATTTCCTATTGTAGGCAAGAGCCCTGGCATCACAAGTTGCAGAATCAGATAATGTTAGATTTATGGTTGGTACTCAGTCAATCAAGTTTTCTCACAACCAAGTTCACATTATTGAAGTTAATGAAGAAAATGGTGCACTTTCAACAGAAGTATATCAACACGCAGAGGGTGAAGTGTGGTCTCTAACAGCTTCACCAGCTGATGCAAATGTAATTGCAACATGCTACAACACACTTAATGGTAATTCTACTCATATTTTTCCCGTTGTGAATGCACCATTTAATGTTTAGTTATTCACTGAGTGCACTACCTTAAATTTTTCAGAAGACACATGCTGCATGCGGACTGCACTGTGGAAAATTCCTTTTAAAAATACATCAGCAACAGGTACTGGTGACCAGCTTGCTCCAGCACTCGAACTTCTGTGCAATTTTGATACAGAACAGTATGGGAAAGAAGTGAAAGTGACAGACTTCCATCCAACAGATGGCAAAAGAGCAGTTACAGTTGTGGACAATCAGTTTGTTGTTTGGGATATTGCAGAAAGTTCAAGTAAGGTATTCCTGATGTGTTTCACTTCTAAGTTTCAATTCTTTGAGCTCACTTTTTCTTGACAGATGCTCACATTTGAAAATTTTGACCTACACTGCAACCAGAGCAAACAGTGTTCAGTATTTTAAAATAGGCCCTGCTGGATTATAATTTGTTTAAAACTTACTACCCATATTTCAGTACAAGCACAGGAAGACTTCACTGAATGACAAATAAGTTACAATGATTGTTTGCTTGTGAAAATAATGTACAGAATTCTTAATTTCTGTTCTACAAATAATGTATTCAGAATGATGCCTAGAGATAATTATTTGGTGTTTATATTACATTTAAGATAAGAGATTTAATCAAAAAGTAGCAGAAATTTTTGATTTCTTAAAGAATCTTTATTCATTTGGCAATATCAGCTTTGTTCCCTTCAAAGTAATCCACTTCAGATATAATACTCTTGTGCCAGCACTTTTTTTTTTTTTTCAATCTTGGAAGCACTTCTGAAACTCACTTTTTAATATGGTGTTCAGCTCCTTTAGCAATTCTGTTTTTAAATCGTCACTTTGGCAAAACAATGTTCTTTTATGGCTCTCTTCGGCCTCAGGAGTAGAAAGAAGTCGCAGGGGCCATTTCTGGCGAATACGGTGGCTGAGGCAATGTAATGGTTTTGTTTTTTGCCAAAAAACCACAAACAGTTATTGAGGTGTGAGGGGGAGCATTATTGTGATACAATTTCTTTGAGAGGTTTTGCCACAATTCCAGTTGTTTTCTTTTGATTGCATCATGAAAACAGTGCATAATTTCACTGTATGTCCAGAAGGCAGGAATCGATGCACTATCCTATTGTAATTGAAGAAAACACTGTGAAGAAGTTTCACATGCAATTGGAACTTTTAGAATTTTTTTTTTATCTTGTCTCTTCAGGCAGTTTCCACTGGGAAGATTAGGCCTTTGTTTCGGTATCATACCTTTATACCCATGTTTTGTCACCTGTTGTAACCTCCTTTAGAAGTTCTGAGTCATTGTCAACTTCATTTAGCAATTCCTGAGTGATGTCTACATGATATTGTTTCTGGTAAAAATTTGAAATTTTTGAAAACATTGCTGCTACATGTTTCGTGTCCAAAACATCTGAAAAAAATTACTTGGAATGAGCCAAAGGATATGCTGACATCATCAGCCATCTCTCTGATGGTGACACAGCAGTTTTCTAGAACCATTTCCTTTACTACTTCCACACTGTCATCAGTAACTGATGTGCTAGGGCATCCAGGGCAGTCATTGTCTTTGACACCTTCTGCAGCTGTCTTTAACATCTTCTCAACCCACTTTGAAACTTTTATACCACTTGTAAACTCTTATCTTACTCATAGTATATACACCAAAAGCCACAATCAACATTTTGAGTGTGGTGTTATACTTTACTCACTTTTTTAACCAAAATTCAATGCAAATTCTATGATCCATCTTTTTCAAAAGGAAACATTTGCTGAGCATTCAAAAACACTTATAACCTTTTAGACTATCAACAATAAACTAATTCAAAAGAGCTGAAAGTGCAGACATACACTAAGAACATATGTACCAAAAAATAAATAAATAAATGGAAAATCGGATGTATGCAAAATTAAGAAATTGCCGTTACTTTTTGATCACACCTTGTATATAAAACTGCACCTCAAGCCAGGATAACATGACAAAGCAAAAACTATTAAATCCCAGAGAATTTCACATGTTCAGAACACCTAATTTCAGAAACTTCAGTAATTCTAGAAAAACTGAGTTTCTGTACAAATTTACACCAACATAAATGTGATGATGTACGTAAATTGTCAAGCAATTCAAATCATTACAGACAGGCAACATACATGCATAAGAATTCTATACAGGGTGTTCAGAAACTGTTCGTTCAAATTGATACAGGAGGTAGGTTGGTTGGTTTGTAGATTAAAGGGACTAAACAGCAAGGTTATTAGTCCCTTTTTCCTTAGTCACAGAGGTCTCTGATTAAAACTATACTCCAAAGGAACCCTATCACATGAATATAGGGTAGATAACAGCGAATTAAATGTACAGGGTGTTTGTAAATTCCCATTAGAAGCTTCTAGGATTTGTAGAGGGAAGTGCGCACATAATATCCTGAGTAGGAACTGTATCTGGAAGCATACTGTTTTCACACTACAGCCATTTGGAAACATGTTTTCTAGGTAGGTATTCAACAGGGAGTTATGCTGGAGGGCTGGTTATATCAGATTGGCTGATGTGATTTGACATCTGTCCTACCTCTCTGACCTGGTTCAAGCCTCATTCATATTTCTGTGAGTGTTAGAGCAACATGCTGACTACATGTATGCAGGCTACACCAACATGTTCCTTTTGAATGGTGAAGCTCATGGTAATGGAAGAGCTGCTCATGGCCTTTATCAAGATTGTTCTTCACAACTCCCACCTCTATTGCATACCTTTTTTGCCACAATTTTGCAACTGCTTCAAGAAAGGATATTTTCACCATCAGTATGCACGACTGCGGTGCTCCAAGGAGACCTCGCACACCCAAATTGGAAGAGGCCGTACTGCATCACATTGAAGAGAATCCACCAATGAGTACACAAGCAACTGTAAAGAAAGTGATGTAATGGGTCACACTTAATCAATTACTTGAAAAAGTGGTAGCCATTACCAACATGTTTTGAAAATGTTGTAGCATGGAAACGGTACTTTTCCAGACATGGGTTCAAATTCAGAATATTGTCTACTCATTCCCTCTTACTCAGTCCTAGAAGTTTGTAATGGGGATTTATGAACACTGTATTTTGATGAGGAACATATAGTCTCTGCAGTCAACTTGTAATATTAGGGAACATTTTGTTAGTGGTGATGACGTAAGCTATCATGTTGGTGTCGATTACAATTCACATGTTTTGTCACATGTAAATCCATGAGGTACTTGAGTCGTCGTTAATCTGTCAGAAGGAATTCTCAGTGATAGACTGATTGGACCTTACATTCTTTCATTCTGCCTCATTGGATGGAGGTATTTCATCTTTGTGGTTGTTGTGTTGCCACTTCCAGCACAATGAGGTGAGGTGCCAGCCTATTTCAGCATTGCTGTGAGGGATCATTTGAGAGCCACCTTTGGGAATTGATGGATCGGTTGAGGTGGTTCTTTGGCCTGGCCACGAAGGTCACCTAACCTCACATGTCTGGATTACTTCCACTGGGGGCATATGAAGCAGCTGTTGTATGAAACCAGTGTGAAAACAAAAGAAGACCTCATTGCTAGAATTGCCATCACTGCGGGTACCATTGCGGACATGCCAGGAATCTTTGAACAGACACAACAGTCAATGATCCAATGACGTACTGCGTGCGTACAGGCTGATCGTCGAGTAGTTTCTGTGAATGCCACTGCTTAATTAGCATGCTAAACTACCTTCTATGTAAATCATCCCTAGCAACAGAAACTGCTGTCAGGAACCGTGTTTAGCATAACTAAATATATTTCTTTTGATGTTCTCTTCCTCCTGTATTAATTTTAACAAATAGTTTTGGAACACCCTGTATACTGTATGTACAAAATATTTGTGCTGATTTTATAAAATCCATAACAACTAGCCTCTCAGTTGAGTTTGTTAACAAGCTTGTTGTAGCCTCTCCATGAAACAAATCTACTTTGGAAAATTAAAATATTATGTATAGTAAACAAGAAAAATGGCAACATCAGTCATAAGAGGTTTGAAATCATCTGATACAGCAAACTGATTTCAGTCACCATCTTCAGTGCAAATATTGAAGTCTTGAAGACTCATGTAATAAAAACACACATTACAACTACTTCAACATAGCGTCAATACAGAAGAACATAGCAACTAATGAATAATGTTTTCTTACACTCTAGGATTCCCAATGGAATCCAACTTCAAGAAGTAAAATATTTTGTTCGCTTCCCTGTATGTATTAGGTTAGTGTAGGTTTTTGCACTAAGGAGTGTGAGAGATTTTCAATTCTGCTCAGAGAGATTAAAATCTTAATTTCCTATTTGCATACAGATGGTGTCAGTCGGCATGCTGGAAGGTAAGGGCCAGCCTCGTTTCACCACTGGTAAATGGAATCCTCATCACAACTGCACACAATTTGTGACAGCGAATGACAGCCATATTCGTAGCTGGGATCTCCGTGCAGGTCTGCAGCAGGTTTGGACCATTGAGGGGGCTCATAGCCAACTTATCAGGTAACTCTCTCTCTCTCTCTCTCTCTCTCTCTCTCTCTCTCTCTCTCTCTCTCTCTCTCTCTCTCTCTGTGTGTGTGTGTGTGTGTGTGTGTGTGTGTGTGTGTGTGTGTGTGTGTGTGTGTGTGTGTGTGTGTGTGTGTGTGTGTGTGTGTGTGTGTGTGTGTGTGTGTGTGTGGGGGGGGGGGGGGGGGGCATGGGGGGGGGGGGGGACTGTTGTTACTAGAAAATGTAATGTTCTCTTCCCATACCTTATTCCTACAAAATATAATCTTAATCATCATTATAATCACTGTGTGTATACTACATAGAGAGAAAAATGTAGATTAAGAAATACAGTTGAGACTGAGAGTAAGGTGTGCCTATAAGTATGTTCTTATGGTAGCAGAATAAAGAAAGAAAGAAAGACCAGCCATCTGTCAAAATACAAATGTAATAAAAACAAAAAAAAAAAAACTATGTTTCTTAGGGACCTGGACTTCAATCCAAACAAGCAGTATTACCTGGCAACATGTGGTGATGATGGGTGCAGCAAATTTTGGGATGTCCGAAACGCAACTGAACCTGTTATTTCTCACTCAGATCACTCGCACTGGTAAGCATTAATCTGAGGTACATCATTATTTATTTCATAATTATAATAAATATCAAGGTATGACTGTCACAGTTGCAATTATTTTATCTAATAGGCAGATAAAATGACAAAAGTGGATGTGGATATTACTTTTGTGTGTCCTCTTTAGTATAATAATAAAATAGCATCATGTATGCAGGAAACAAATTTTATTTACTTGTACATTCCAATTCAAGTGTAACAGCAACCCATAAAAGAAATTTGCAGCAAATGATTTCATATGTTTTAATTGTTAGTGACAGATACAACTTACTTCTTCAGGGTGTGGAGTATAAGATACAATCATTTCCACGATCAGCTTGTGCTGACATCAAGCAGTGATTCTCGTGTCATTTTGACAAGTGTTGCATCAATCTCTTCTGAACCTTTTGGTCACTTGCCAGATGAGGAAGAAGCTGAAAATGCACACCGTGAAAAGTAAGTGCTTGTCTCTGTAGAGTGATTTTGATTTATCACCATAATTCCTGCCTTTTGGATAGTTTGAAATTATACTGCCAGTTCCAAAACATATGATACTACACATATAGCTTAATTCAAGTTATCAGTGCAAAAAGGAGATGACAATATGTTTGAGTTTATAATAACTTGTATGATTTAGCTTACAGCACTAAAGGTTATCTGTAGGGAATGAGAATGGAAACAGCAAAACAATAGTATTTTTCTTGTGTTAAATCAACTGCCAGTCATGTAAACAAAGTATTGAGAGGTTTACTTTTGTCTACTACGGAGTCTTGTATCATTGCTTTAATTACTGCTGCAACTGCGAGACGGGGATATGGTGATCATGGCCTGCACATGAATAGGAGCAGGGAGAACAGAATAGCTGGGAGTGGAAGGCAAACTGGATTTTGTTTATGAGAAAGAGGCATATTTTTAAACTAGACATGTTACAGTCAGTCTAGAAAGAAATTAGCACATTAGGCTCACAAAATACCTAACAGTTCTCAGGAAACTAAAACTAGTTTGTGCATTAAAAGACAAGGGGACAGAAGAACAAAATAGGAGAAGTTAGGGCAAAGTGACAAGTCTAAGGGAAAATGAATTTTCACCAATCCTTGGTTATTGATAGAAACTTGCTTTTTACACATTTTGAATCTACATATTATAAGACATCACACCCAATATTTGTAAGTATACAAACAGAAATGTACATGACTTGTACGTATTTTTCTCAAGGCTTATGTAGTGCCCAGCTCCCCTTATCTGCCTCCACAGCTGAGTGATCAGCATGGCTGAATGACATGTGAGCGGTCCAACTTCAGTGCCTTGCCTATTTGGAGATTTTCCCTGCTCGGGGGTTATATGTTGTGTTGTTCTCAACATTATTTCATCATCATCGACATGCAAGATGCCGAAGTGGCATCAAATAAAAAGGGGCAGGTGGCAGAACTCTCTAAAAGGGGACTCCCGGCCATATATGCCGTATGCACATTTCATTCAACAGGATAAAGTGGGCAGTGCCTGGTATTTTTTTGTATAAGTTAATGATATAAAAACAAATGTGAAATTACAATGTTTATTTAACAATGGATTACTTTTAATGGAATAATAATGAAGATTAAGAACTCAATTGAAATTTGAATTTCCATAAATTTTAGTCACGAATTCTCAACCAGCGAAAATTGTTGTTTATTCTCAATGAAACAATAATAGACATTAACAACTCAGTGAGGCTCAGAATTTCAGTCCAATTCAGTCATGAAAGATTGACTCTTGGAAACTATATTACATCAGTTACAAAATTCACACTCGAACCCAGCATCGTCTTCAAACCCAGCACACTGTTTGTGAGCCCAGTGTTTACAGCTACAACACCTGATCCAATTTTCATTTTCTTTAAATCTTAAAAATTCTTCATTGCAATAGAAACACTCTGTGACATTATAGCCATCATTGGTAGCTACTTTTCTGTTTCCCTCTCTAAAATATTTCATTTTAATAGTTTTTGGCTCCATTTTGTCTTCTTAATTTTATTTTGTGGTGCCTTAAATTCAGTACTGGCATTTTGGCCTGTTTTATTCAAGCTTCCATTTCGTTTTTTGTTAAAAATTCTCCTCCTTTCCTTTTTCTCGGGCAACACAGCTTTATATGGACTTGAACTAATTATTGTTGTTCTTCCTTTTTGTAGATACGTCTAGCTATGTGTCAAATTCTCTGCCTCAGACAAAGGTTTTATATCCTTTGGGCATATGTGGAACTCTCCAGTTGGATGTTTCAGTGTTTGGACACTGAGGGGAACATGTACTTGAAAACTGCATATCATTTGAATGTTGATGAGACTTTCTTCAGTGGTCAGATGATGAGAGGAATGTTTCCCTGAAGAAGACTTAGCACTTAAAATCTCTGAAGCCATCAGCTGGGTGCTAAATGGGACTGTAATTTGAAGAGGGCACAACATTTGGGTGCTGAGAGGAGCCACTGATTGGAGAAATAATGTCATTTATCTCAGAAGCAGCAAAGTCTTCCCTAGTAAACATGTTAGGTTCTAGAGGGAAAATTCCACACTTTTGAAATCCGTTCATTGCTGTCATTGGAACGGCTGCACAAAGAAATGCCTCCCCCAAGAGAGCACTTACTGAAAATTCGTAACAATTCTTCCCAGATCTTTGTGAAAAAACTTTTCACACTCATGTGTAGAAAGCTTCAAAATGTGCCATGTCCAAAGATTGTAGCTTGCGGCTTAAGTATGGGGACCAGCACATAACACTTGCATGATTTCCTCTGACCTTATCAATGACATATATGTTCTTAATATGGGTAAGTGTGCCATCAAACATATGTAGAACTGAAGCTTGAGCAGTTGGTTTTGCATGTTTCAAAAAGTGTGTAAACCATTCCATAAAACAGCCACTAGGGTGGCGTGCAAAGTCAGTTCTGTGGGAGCCTCATCTCTAAGCTCATTTTTCTTTTCTTTTTTTTAAATTTTTTTCCCCTTGAGAATATTAGGAAAGTGGCAATGAAATTTCCTCCTGTGGATATACATACCATAATGGGAGGATTGATGGTATTGCCTTCAGCTGTGTGCTTAAATTTCTATATTCAAAAAATGATTGGTTTTGGTGATACACTGCACCATCATCAGGCCTACGTACATCAATGTCATAACAACATTCATCATCCAAGAAACACAAAACACAAATGTTACAATAAATGATACCAAATTACTCTTTCCTCAATGATACCTCCAATCACTTAAAGTTCATAATCAATCTAAAAACAAAGATCATGTGACTTATCATACGAAAGCGCTGGCAGGTCGATAGATACACAAACAAACACATACATACACACAAAATTCAAGCTTTCGCAACCAATGGTTGCTTCGTCAGGAAAGAGGGAAGGAGAGGGAAAGGTGAAAGGATGTGGGTTTTAAGGGAGAGGGTAAGGAGTCATTCCAATCCCGGGAGCGGAAAGACTTACCTTAGGGGGAAAAAAGGACAGGTATACATCCGCACATACACAGACACAAGCAGACATTTGTAAAGGCCTTTACAAATGTCTGCTTGTGTCTGTGTATGTGCGGATGGATGTGTGTGTGTGTGTGTGTGTGTGTGTGTGTGTGTGTGTGTGTGTGTGTGCGCGCGTGCGCGCGCAAGTGTATACCTGTCCTTTTTTCCCCCTAAGGTAAGTCTTTCCGCTCCCGGGACTGGAATGACTCCTTACCCTCTCCCTTAAAACCCACATCCTTTCATCTTTCCCTCTCCTTCCCTCTTTCCTGACGAAGCAACCATTGGTTGCGAAAGCTTGAATTTTGTGTGTATGTATGTATGTGTTTGTTTGTGTATCTATTGAGCTGCCAGCACTTTCGTATGGTAAGTCACATCATCTTTGTTTTTAGATATATTTTTTCTACGTGGAATGTTTCCCTCTTTTATACTCATAAAGTTCATAATCAATTAGACACAAAAAATTGAACATAAACCAAATTTGTTTTGTCCAGTAATAAAATTAACTGTAAATTTCAAATTACTACAAAACAGTTCTGTTGCTTAATAAGAGTAGCCAGTCAGTGAGTAGATTATAATAATAATAATAATAATAATAATAATAATAATAATAATGTCGTGTGACGAGGGCCTCCCGTCTGGTAGACCGCAAGTCTTTCGATTTGACACCACTTCGGCGACTTGCACGTCGATGGGGATGAAATGATGATGATTAGGACAACACAACACCCAGTCTGTGAGCGGAGAAAATCTCCAACCCAGCCGGGAATCTAACCCGGGCCCTTAGGATTGACAGTCTGTCACGCTGACCACTCAGCTGCCGGGGGTAGTGAGTAGATCAACCTGTGAGAGTAGCAACTCACATGTATTTATGACATTAGTCAACCAACCTGAACATGAACAAAGTATGTCACCATTGATATATGCACCTTTGCAATCATAAGTTAATCCAAAATGTGTTGACTGTCTGCGATATTCTACTATTTGTGTCTAATATAGGTAAAATGTAAGAAAGTGGTCTTAAGTAACAGCAAGGTTAAACATGTAACCCCAACAACAGCAACACAGCATAAGACACTCTTAAAGGCTGCCTTCTAGTCCATAACAAATCACACACAGTCTCTGTCCGACACTGAACTGAAGTTAACATTCACCAAAAAATAAGATCACAAAGCAAAATCCCTCTATATGCACCCTTATAATACCATCCGTGAGTCATGGCAAATACAGCTCTCTACATGATATGGACAGTGCTTACGAAAGGTAAATTCGAATCCTATATGAAGCTGTGTGTTCCCTCACTAAACAAGATACCATTGGTATACAGACACTCAGTGCAAAAGTAGTTGTTATGTGGCACCAGCATAGCAACACATAACCACTCTCCATATACTGTGAAAGTGGATAGCAATCCTTTTTCAACTGAATTAATGTCACTGATTTGGTGTTTTCCTTTAACTGGAAATACATTGCTGTTCTTGGACTTAACTGTCAAAAGACCAGTTTCATCCACATCATAAATGCAATGAGCAGGTTGAAATTGTTCTTATTGCACTGTTTTCAGAGTATCGGAAAGTTTGTATACATTGACCTAGTTAGTAGCATGTGCTGCAGCCTTTGAATTAGATTCGGGTTGCTAATCTAATATTATGATGCTGTTCCTTAAAGTATGCAACACAGTCTTTTGCCTGCCACCTCAGACTCGTATTTAAAATGTTGCAGTGTTTTACTCCATTCTGCCAACTAGAATGCTAATCTTTGCAGGTTACTTTTAATTATTCCTTATAATTAAGGATTTCTCATCCTTCATTGAACACACTCCTTTAATGTTCCTTAATATTTTTACCACCTACTGCATCTCCATTTTTTTCCTAGAACTCTTCTTTTCAGCATATAATGTGGAACATTACACTGCTTTGCTGCACTAGAAGAGGGCATCTTATCATTTTTTTATCACCTCTATCACATTTTCTGTCCCTACAGGGTCTCATTTTTGTTGCTTGGATCTCTGGATGTACTTTCTAAGCAACATGATGCCTTTGCATCTCAAATAATAGCAAGGGGCTGCATCTGTCCAGTTTCAAGCAGATATTTTGTTAGACCAAATATAACATGACAGACAGTTTTAGATAATATAAATCAATTCAAAATTCCTATAAAAAGACAAATAATGGATGATAGCTTTGTATAAGAGCTAGTTAAATGAAAATGAGACAGATGGAACCATGATTGTACCCAGCCATGCACAACTTCATCCAAAGCAAACTGACAGTCACGAATGTCTTTCTCCAGGCCTCCAAAAATATGGAAGGCCATCTTGTCTCATGGTGGAATAAGTGTATTAACAGTTATGGCAATTACTTTTGAAATAATAAACAGTTTACTCACTTTTTTACCATCTGACTGTTTTTATTACATTGCTCCTCATATATAAAAGGATTTAGAAGTCAATATGTAGTCCTAAGCTTGACATATGGAATTTACTAATTCTCATTGAGGTAAATAAATTAAAAATGAACTGTCAGGTAAGGTGGCCACAGAAACAACAAGGAACTATATTTCTAGGCCAAAAGACATCATTTAAACTTTGATATTAGGTATTGTGCACACAAGTGAGGTAACAAGAATAATGTGTGTCACTTACCTTACATTACATGACGAAAATCAGAAATTTGCCAAATTCACTGACAATGTTGATGTCTATTAGAATTGGTTTGACCGCTCCGCAGTAGGCAGCAACACTGTTCATGGCAAAAAATCTGCAGTGGTCATTTTTGCTGCCCTGGCTACTTTTCCCTTCTTTCCTCTACATGAGTTTCTTATATGTTTAGAAGACTTCCCTATGAAGAAATAGATATTGCATGTGTCAGTTTGAACTCCATCTAAGTACGGGGAAAGAGAATTAAATATAAATAGTTATATGGTAATGCCACTTCATGTAGTGATCTAGAGAGAATTTCTGTATGGTGCAAAAAGTGGGCAATTGACACTAAACAAAGAAAAGTGTGAGGTCATCCACATAGGTACTAAAAGAATTCTGATCAATTTTGGGTATACGATAAATTACACAAATCCAAGGGCTGTCACTTCGACTAAATACCTAGGAATTACAATTACAAGCAACTCAAATTGGAAAGACCAAATAGATAATATTGTGGGGAAGGCGAAACAAAGGCTTCATTACACTTGTCCATCCTCTGCTGGAATACTGCTGCGCAGTATGGGATTCTTACCAGGTAGGCCTGACGGAGGATGTAGAAAAAGTGCAAAGAAGGGCAGCTCGTTTCATGTTATCATGCAATAGGGGTGAGAGTGTCACTGATATGATATGCGAGTTGGGGTGGTAGTCACTGAAACAAAGGTGGTTTTCTTTATGGGGACATCTATTTATGAAATTTCAATCACCAACTTTCTCTTCCGAATGCAAAAATATTTTGTTGACACCCACCTGCCTAGGGAGAAATGATCATCATAATAAAGTTAGAGAAATCAGAGCTCGAACGGAAAGATTTAGGTGTTCCTTTTTCCCATACGCCATTCGAGAGTGGAATGGTAGAGAAGTAGTATGAAAATGGTTCGATGAACCCTCTGCCAGGCACTTAAGTGTGAATTGCAGTGTGTAGATGTACATGAAGGGAAAAAAGAAGTGTTTGGTACCAGGCATCAACTTTGTCCCATAAGGTAATAATATTATGGCATGCAACATCATGTATGGGTGGTGTATTCGAAAGATGGCCTGTGAAAAGAGGGTGTTTTGAAACAGGCATGTTGCTTGAGTGGCACTCTCTTGCCTTAAATTTTGATGCAGTGTAAGTTGTTGGGTGTGTTGATATTTATCAAGGTTTGTTTGTGTGTTTTGTCACAAAATGCACGTGACAGTAAAATTTAAAAACCATATATGTTTGGAAGTGATTTGTGACATGCCTTGCAACATACTTTTCCATAAAGGTATGATGTATTGGTGGAATATGTTTAATGTAACAGATGTGGAAAAGCTGTAAAAACTGTTAGAGTGCATCCTTCCCACATCAAAAATGGCTTTATGTGGTGCTGTCAGGGTGATAAATTGTGGTGTTCAGTTCAGCAGTGTGTGGAATTGATCAGATTGCTTATTTACTTACTGGTTTTATTAAATTTTACCAAGTGAACACACAACACTGCAACACAGAAATATGAATCATCGAAAGGTCTCATCATAACCACCTAATTGTGAGAACAAATGGGCAATTTTACCGAAGTCAGAGCAAAACGTTTCAAGCAAACAGCCTGGTTTTTGATATATTTTGCATCAATATTTTGTCAGTCTTTTCTTTATTGTGCAGGTACTTGTACTCTTGACTCCAGTTCCATTTTCTTCATTTCTGTTTTCATCTTCTCCCTTTTCTTGACATGTTGGTCAGTAACATTTATTTAGCCTCTTTTCAAGATCCGTATAGATTGCTGAGATTACAAATTGCTTCAAACCAAATGAGGGAAAACCAGCACATAGCATAGTTATTTCAAGACTCCTTTTCTTTTGATACTATTTTCATTTTGTCAAAATAAATTACTTGTGCATTGGTTACACTCATAGGCCAAAGGTGCACATTTTTTGCAGCGTTGTGTGAAGCAGCCAACTTATCCACAATACTCATAGATCCCATAAGCTTTGTCTGTTACTTATGTTAACACTAGATAAAAACAAAAGATTGAATGAAGATTTTCAGTTCAGTAACATCTGTTGGTTTTATGTCTTTTCTATGCGGAGATGAAACCTTGATGCTCTCAGTATATCTATACAGAAATATAATGGACAAAATTTCGTCACCTGGGAGGCAAATGCAGTATTCCAAAGGTGTGCTCACTGCTGTAGCCACACATATAAGTCCAGCTAACTTTTAAATAATATTATGAGCCCTGAGTTGTTTTCTCTGTGAAGGTGGAATGTTATTCCATTTTGTACTGTAGTCTTCTTGTGAAAATCAATTTATTTTCCAAGATCACTATGTTAACACGGTTACTGGATAATTGCGTTAACATAGCAATCTTCGTAAATAAATTGGCTTTCATAAGAAGACTACAGTGCAAATTTATAGATCACCACATGCACAGAATGATCATGTCAGATAACCACTATTTCATTTTGTCTCTCTGTTCCATACAATATACACTGAAGAGCCAAAGAAATTGGTACACCTGCCTAATATTGTGTAGGGCCACCGCGAACACACACAAGTGCAGCAATACAAAATGTCATTGACTCAACTAATGTCTTAAGTTGTGCTAGAGGGAACTGACACCATGAATCCTGCAGGGCTGTCCATAAATCCATAAGAGTACGATGGGGTGGAGAACTCTTCTCAACAGCACGTTGCGAGGCATCCCAGATATGCTCAGTAATGTTCATGAGCCTTTCTGTAGCAATTCTGGACTAGTGGGGTGTCACATTGTCCTGCTGGAATTGCCAAAGTCCATCGGAATGCACAGTGGACATGAATGGATGCAGATGATTAGACATGATGCTTATGTACTGTCACCTGTCAGTCATACCTAGACTTATCAGGGGTCCCACATCACTCCAACTGCACATGCCCCATGCTATTACAGAGCCTCCACCAGCTTGAACAGTCACCTGCTGTCATGTGGGGTCCATGGATTCATGAGGTAGTCTCCATACCCATACCCGTCCATCTGCTCGATACTGTTTGAAACAAGACTCGTCCGACCAGACAACATGTTTCTAGTCATCAACAGTCCAATGTCAGTGTTGACATAGGCATAAAGCTTTGTGTCGTGCAGTCATCAAGGGTACATGAATGGGCTCTCAGCTCCGAAAGCTCATATCGATTATGTTTCATTGAATGGTTCGGACGCTGATGCTTGTTGATGGCCCAGCATTCAAATCTACAGCAATTGCACTTCTATCAGATTGAACAATTCTCTTCAGTTGTCATTGGTCCAGTTCTTGCAGGCTCTTTTTCCAACTGCAGTTATGTCAGAGATTTGATGCTTTACTGGATTGCTAATTTTCACGGCACGCTCATGAAATTGTCGTATGGAAAAATCCCCACTTCATCGCTACCTCGGAGATGCTGTGCGCCGACTATAACATCACATTCAAACCCACTTAAATCTTGATAACCTGTCATTGTACCATCAGTAACCAATCTCACAACTTGTTGCCTTATATAGATGTTACCGACTGCCGTGCCGTATTCTGCCTGCTGAATTTCAACTTTGTCATCACAATCTGTGTTCACTTCATATTCGAGATCCTCTTGAACTTCATTTCTAACCTTTTATGTCAGTTATGTCAGAGATTTGATGCTTTACTGGATTGCTAATTTTCACGGCACGCTCATGAAATTGTCGTATGGAAAAATCCCCACTTCATCGCTACCTCGGAGATGCTGTGCGCCGACTATAACATCACATTCAAACCCACTTAAATCTTGATAACCTGTCATTGTACCATCAGTAACCAATCTCACAACTTGTTGTCTTATATAGATGTTGCCGACTGCCGTGCCGTATTCTGCCTGCTGAATTTCAACTTTTGTCATCACAATCTGTGTTCACTTCAAATTCGAAATTCTCTTGAACTTCATTTCTAACCTTTTCAGACAATATTGTCTGGATTTCTTTAACATGTTTTGGGTTGAGATTTTACAATTACTATAGCCAGCCATGATTACGTATTTACCCAAATATTAAGATGAGATTGTTTCCCAAATTCATCATTCAAAAAATATGTGGTCATGTTACATTCACAGATTAAACTACTGCAACTGAGGTCAACATTTTTTTAAATTGTTTAATGGATGAATATAGAGGTTGTCTTACACTTACAGATGAAGCTTCGGCTATTTAAAGTTTTTGTAGAAATTTTATTTTGACAAATTCCGAATGGTAGGTTGCTCATAGCTATAGTGCAAAAAATAGTGGAGAAACTATGAACTGGCCACTAAAACAATGTTACGTTCTGCTTAAAAACTGACAATTTTGTGAAACACAGGGGAAATTTTTTGTATTTGAGCAGATGTTCAACAAAACGTTCTCCTATGTGTATGGATGCCATGTACTTACAGTTATGGCACTTTTTAAATACAGGTAATATTCAAAGGCGAAAATCATCCTTCAAAAACCATTACTTGATTCTGAGCCCAAGTCAATATTTTATTTGGTTATGAAAAACAGTAATGATTTACCAAGTGGATTGCAAATGAAAAATTTAGTCGCTATTCATTTCTTAGAAACGGGAAAAACGTTACCAGCTTTAGAACAAGATGGTGACATTCAGATGAAATGAGATCCAGAATTAAATGTCTAACAAATGAAATAAATCACATTATACTGACTGCATTGTTATCACAAGAATAAATTACGCGGAAAGAGCTGTTGTGGAGATTGTACCTACAGATATCACTAGATCATGGGAGGAGTGAAAGTTCGAATTGGACTGAATCATGAATGCGACCTTTTATTTATGTATTAGCTTTTGTTGTTACATTGTTACATGTGAGCTGCAGCCTAGAAGATACTGCCGCCCGTGTTTCACTGTTGCTCAAGCACGTGTGTGGAGGGGGAACGGTGACACTAGCTTGAAAACTATGATGGGTGCCAGGAAGGGAGTGTTGAGCAGGCAGAAAATTTCGTTGTGCTGGCAACCATGGGAAACTACACTGCATACTTTGACGTTTTATGAACCACGGATTCGAATTGAATTGGTACGGTAAAAGTATAGATTGGAACTAGTGCTGTACTTAAATGTTTTGTGCAGCAATGTTGTCGATGCTCACCTTGGGGTATGACAGGAATGATGGGATAAATCAGCTGCCGGTTCTATGCAACCAATAATAAAGTGGCGGGCAGACAGTGTGCTGTAACGTTTTCATGTCAGTATCAAATAATAGAGGGAAACATTCCACGTAGGAAAAATATATCTAAAAACAAAGATGATGTGACTTACCAAATGAAAGTGCTGGCAGGTCGACAGACACACAAACAAACACAAACATACACACAAAATTCAAGCTTTCGCAACAAACTGTTGCCTCATCAGGAAAGAGGGAAGGAGAGGGAGAGACGAAAGGATGTGGGTTTTAAGGGAGAGGGTAAGGAGTCATTCCAATCCCGGGAGCGGAAAGACTTACCTTAGGAGGAAAAAAGGACGCGCGCGCGCCCACACACACACACACACACACACACACACACACACACACACACACACACACACACAAGCAGACATATTTAAAGACAAAGAGTTTGGGCAGAGATGTCAGTCGAGGCGGAAGTGCAGAGGCAAAGATGTTGTTGAATGACAGGTATGAGTGGCGGCAACTTGAAATTAGCGGAGATTGAGGCCTGGTGGGTAACGGGAAGAGAGGATATATTGAAGAGCAAGTTCCCATCTCCGGAGTTCGGATAGGTTGGTGTTGGTGGGAAGTATCCAGATAACCCGGACGGTGTAACACTGTGCCAAGATGTGCTGGCCGTGCACCAAGGCATGTTTAGCCACAGGGTGATCCTCATTACCAACAAACACTGTCTGCCTGTGTCCATTCATGCGAATGGACAGTTTGTTGCTGGTCATTCCCACATAGAATGCATCACAGTGTAGGCAGGTCAGTTGGTAAATCACGTGGGTGCTTTCACACGTGGCTATGCCTTTGATCGTGTACACCTTCCGGGTTACAGGACTGGAGTAGGTGGTGGTGGGAGGGTGCATGGGACAGGTTTGACACCGGGGGCGGTTACAAGGATAGGAGCCAGAGGGTAGGGAAGGTGGTTTGGGGATTTCATAGGGATGAACTAAGAGGTTACGAAGGTTAGGTGGACGGCGGAAAGACACTCTTGGTGGAGTGGGGAGGATTTCATGAAGGATGGATCTCATTTCCGGGCAGGATTTGAGGAAGTCATATCCCTGCTAGAGAGCCACATTCAGAGTCTGATCCAGTCCCGGAAAGTATCCTGTCACAAGTGGGGCACTTTTGTGGTTCTTCTGTGGGAGGTTCTGGGTTTGAGGGGATGAGGAAGTGGCTCTGGTTATTTGCTTCTGTACCAGGTCGGGAGGGTAGTTACGGGATGCGAAAGCTGTTGTCAGGTTGTTGGTGTAATGGTTCAGGGATTCCGGACTGGAGCAGATTCGTTTGCCATGAAGACCTAGGCTGTAGGGAAGGGACCGTTTGATGTGGAATGGGTGGCAGCTGTCATAATGCAGGTACTGTTGCTTGTTGGTGGGTTTGATGTGGATGGACGTGTGAAGCTGGCCATTGGACAGGTGGAGGTCAACGTCAAGGAAAGTGGCGTGGGATTTGGAGTAGGACCGGGTGAATCTGATGGAACCAAAGGAGTTGAGGTTGGAGAGGAAATTCTGGAATTCTTCTTCACTGTGAGTCCAGATCATGAAGGTGTCATCAATAAATCTGTACCAAACTTTGGGTTGGCAGGCCTGAGTAACCAAGAAGGCGTCATCTAGGCGACCCATGAATAGGTTGGCGTACGAGGGGGCCATCCTGGTACCCATGGCTGTTCCCTTTAATTGTTGGTATGTCTGGCCTCCAAAAGTGAAGAAGTTGTGGGTCAGGATGAAGCTGGCTAAGGTAATGAGGAAAGAGGTTTTAGGTAGGGTGGCAGGTGATTGGCGTGAAAGGAAGTGCTCCATCGCAGCAAGGCCCTGGACGTGCGGAATATTTGTGTATAAGGAAGTGGCATCAATGGTTACAAGGATGGTTTCTGGGGGTAACAGATTGGGTAAGGATTCCAGGCGTTCGAGAAAGTGGTTGGTGTCTTTGATGAAGGATGGGAGACTGCATGTAATGGTTTGAAGGTGTTGATCTACGTAGGCAGAGATACGCTCTGTGGGGGCTTGGTAACCAGCTACAATGGGGCGGCCGGGATGGTTGGGTTTATGAATTTTGGGAAGAAGGTAAAAGGTAGGGGTGTGGGGTGTCGGTGGGGTCAGGAGGTTGATGGAGTCAGGTGAAAGGTTTTGTAGGGGGCCTAAGGTTCTGAGGATTCCTTGAAGCTCCGCCTGGACATCAGGAATGGGATTACCTTGGTAAACTTTGTATGTGGTGTTGTCTGAAAGCTGACGCAGTCCCTCAGCCACATACTCCCGACGATCAAGTACCACGGTCGTGGAACCCTTGTCCGCCGGAAGAATGATGATGGATCGGTCAGCCTTCAGATCACGGATAGCTTGGGCTTCAGCAGTGGTGATGTTGGGAGTAGGATTAAGGTTTTTTAAGAAGGATTGAGAGGCAAGGCTGGAAGTCAGAAATTCCTGGAAGGTTTGGAGAGGGTGATTTTGAGGAGGAGGAGGTGGGTCCCGCTGTGACGGAGGACGGAACTGTTCCAGGCAGGGTTCAATTTGGATAGTGTCTTGGGGAGTTGGATCATTAGGAGTAGGATTAGGATCATTTTTCTTCGTGGCAAAGTGATACTTCCAGCAGAGAGGACGAGTGTAGGACAGTAAATCTTTGACGAGGGCTGTTTGGTTGAATCTGGGAGTGGGGCTGAAGGTGAGGCCTTTGGATAGGACAGAGGTTTCGGATTGGGAGAGAGGTTTGGAGGAAAGGTTAACTACTGAATTAGGGTGTTGTGGTTCCAGGTTGTGTTGATTGGAATTTTGAGGTTTTGGAGGGAGTGGAGCTGGAAGTGGGAGATTGAGTAGATGGGAGAGACTGGGTTTGTGTGCAATGAGAGGAGGTTGAGGTTTGCTGGAAAGGTTGTGAAGGGTGAGTGAGTTGCCTTTCCGGAGGTGGGAAACCAGGAGATTGGATAGTTTTTTGAGGTGGAGGGTGGCATGCTGTTCTAATTTGCGGTTGGCCTGTAGGAGGATGCTCTGAACAGCCATTGTGGATGTGGGAGAGGAAAGATTGAGGACTTTTATTAAGGATAGGAGTTGACAGGTGTGTTCGTTGGCTGAGTTGATGTGTAGGTGAAGGATTAGGTGGGTGAGGGCAATTGATAAGAAGGGATGCAGCCAGAGATGGGAACTTTAAGTGTGAGGCCTTTGGGGGTAATGCCAAATGTCAGACAAGCCTGAGAAAATAAAATATGGGAGCGTAATCTGACTAGGGCGAGGGCGTTTGCGGAGGGAATGTAAATAAAACTTAATGGGGTCGTTGTGGGGGTGTTGTGAGGGTGACATGGTATTAGAAGGTGGACAGTGTAACATGAGGTTGAAATGAAAATGAAAGACAAAAATATATGGGGAAAGATAAAGGTGAACTAGAAAGCAACTGGAGATCTGGTATGAAAAAAGGCGAAAAAGTGTTGGTTAAGTTGATCCTGTGGTGAACTTGGGTTGGTAGACAACGATGTGCATAAAGGTTAGGTGGTTGTGTTGCCGCTAAAACACGTTAAAGGCTTATCTGACATTTGGCATTACCCCCAAAGGCCTCACACTTAAAGTTCCCATCTCTGGCTGCAACCCTTCTTTCCATTAGTCCCTATACCAGTTCCAAACTGAACAATCCATTGCCCTCACCCACCTAATCCTTCACCTACACATCAACTCAGCCAACGAACACACCTGTCAACTCCTATCCTTAATAAAAGTCCTCAATCTTTCCTCTCCCACATCCACAACGGCTGTTCAGAGCATCCTCCTACAGGCCAACCGCAAATTAGAACAGCACGCCACCCTCCACCTCAAAAAACTATCCAATCTCCTGGTTTCCCACCTCCGGAAAGGCAACTCACTCACCCTTCACAACCTTTCCAGCAAACCTCAACCTCCTCTCATTGCATACAAACCCAGTCTCTCCCATCTACTCAATCTCCCACTTCCAGCTCCACTCCCTCCAAAACCTCAAAATTCCAATCAACACAATCTGGAACCACAACACCCTAATTCAGTAGTTAACCTTTCCTCCAAACCTCTCTCCCAATCCGAAACCTCTGTCCTATCCAAAGGCCTCACCTTCAGCCCCACTCCCAGATTCAACCAAACAGCCCTCGTCAAAGATTTACTGTCCTACACTCGTCCTCTCTGCTGGAAGTATCACTTTGCCACGAAGAAAAATGATCCTAATCCTCCTCCTAATGATCCAACTCCCCAAGACACTATCCAAATTGAACCCTGCCTGGAACAGTTCCGTCCTCCGTCACAGCGGGACCCACCTCCTCTTCCTCAAAATCACCCTCTCCAAACCTTCCAGGAATTTCTGACTTCCAGCCTTGCCTCTCAATCCTTCTTAAAAAACCTTAATCCTACTCCCAACATCACCACTGCTGAAGCCCAAGCTATCCGTGATCTGAAGGCTGACCGATCCATCATCATTCTTCCGGCGGACAAGGGTTCCACGACCGTGGTACTTGATCGTCGGGAGTATGTGGCTGAGGGACTGCGTCAGCTTTCAGACAACACCACATACAAAGTTTACCAAGGTAATCCCATTCCTGATGTCCAGGCGGAGCTTCAAGGAATCCTCAGAACCTTAGGCCCCCTACAAAACCTTTCACCTGACTCCATCAACCTCCTGACCCCACCGACACCCCACACCCCTACCTTTTACCTTCTTCCCAAAATTCATAAACCCAACCATCCCGGCCGCCCCATTGTAGCTGGTTACCAAGCCCCCACAGAGCGTATCTCTGCCTACGTAGATCAACACCTTCAACCCATTACATGCAGTCTCCCATCCTTCATAAAAGACACCAACCACTTTCTCGAATGCCTGGAATCCTTACCCAATCTGTTACCCCCGGAAACCATCCTTGTAACCATTGATGCCACTTCCTTATACACAAATATTCCGCACGTCCAGGGCCTTGCTGCGATGGAGCACTTCCTTTCACGCCAATCACCTGCCACCCTACCAAAAACCTCTTTCCTCATTACCTTAGCCAGCTTCATCCTGACCCACAACTTCTTCACTTTTGAAGGCCAGACATACCAACAATTAAAGGGAACAGCCATGGGTACCAGGATGGCCCCCTCGTACGCCAACCTATTCATGGGACGCCTTCTTGGTTTCCCAGGCCTGCCAACCCAAAGTTTGGTACAGATTTATTGATGACACCTTCATGATCTGGACTCACAGTGAAGAAGAATTCCAGAATTTCCTCTCCAACCTCAACTCCTTTGGTTCCATCAGATTCACCTGGTCCTACTCCAAATCCCATGCCACTTTCCTTGACGTTGACCTCCATCTGTCCAATGGCCAGCTTCACACGTCCGTCCACATCAAACCCACCAACAAGCAACAGTACCTGCATTATGACAGCTGCCACCCATTCCACATCAAACGGTCCCTTCCCTACAGCCTAGGTCTTCATGGCAAACGAATCTGCTCCAGTCCGGAATCCCTGAACCATTACACCAACAACCTGACAACAGCTTTCGCATCCCGTAACTACCCTCCCGACCTGGTACAGAAGCAAATAACCAGAGCCACTTCCTCATCCCCTCAAACCCAGAACCTCCCACAGAAGAACCACAAAAGTGCCCCACTTGTGACAGGATACTTTCCGGGACTGGATCAGACTCTGAATGTGGCTCTCTAGCAGGGATATGACTTCCTCAAATCCTGCCCTGAAATGAGATCCATCCTTCATGAAATCCTCCCCACTCCACCAAGAGTGTCTTTCCGCCGTCCACCTAACCTTCGTAACCTCTTAGTTCATCCCTATAAAATCCCCAAACCACCTTCCCTACCCTCTGGCTCCTACCCTTGTAACCACCCCCGGTGTAAAACCTGTCCCATGCACCCTCCCACCACCACCTACTCCAGTCCTGTAACCCGGAAGGTGTACACGATCAAAGGCAGAGCCACGTGTGAAAGCACCCACGTGATTTACCAACTGACCTGCCTACACTGTGATGCATTCTATGTGGGAATGACCAGCAACAAACTGTCCATTCGCATGAATGGACACAGGCAGACAGTGTTTGTTGGTAATGAGGATCACCCTGTGGCTAAACATGCCTTGGTGCACGGCCAGCACATCTTGGCACAGTGTTACACCGTCCGGGTTATCTGGATACTTCCCAGTAACACCAACCTATCCGAACTCCGGAGATGGGAACTTGCTCTTCAATATATCCTCTCTTCCCGTTATCCACCAGGCCTCAATCTCCGCTAATTTCAAGTTGCCGCCACTCATACCTCACCTGTCATTCAACAACATCTTTGCCTCTGCACTTCTGCCTCGACTGACATCTCTGCCCAAACTCTTTGTCTTTAAATATGTCTGCTTGTGTCTGTATATGTATGGATGGATATGTGTGTGTGTGCGAGTGTATACCCGTCCTTTTTTCCTTCTAAGGTAAGTCTTTCCGCTCCCGGGATTGGAATGACTCCTTACCCTCTCCCTTAAAACCCACATCCTTTCCGTCTTTCCCTCTCTTTCCCTCTTTCCTGATGAGGCAACAGTTTGTTGCGAAAGCTTGAATTTGGTGTGTATGTTTGTGTTTTTTTGTGTGTCTGTCGACCTGCCAGCACTTTCATTTGGTAAGTCACATCATCTTTGTTTTTTGTTTTCTCAGGTACCATTGTAACCACAACCTTAGAAATCATTACATATTCGGGAGAAACAGACAAATATTTGTGGCAAACAAAGATATAAGTTTCACAGCTGTCCTATTTGGGTGGTGTGTTGATTAAAAATAGTGATACCCCATGTGACTGGCTAACTAAACAAAAAAGGCACCAAAGATAAAAAAATTACTCTAAACTTTTTGTTTATTTCGCCTTTACTATCAAAATGTAGACAGTCAATAAAAATTTGTTATTTTGATTAGTCAGAATATGTTAAAAATAATTTTTTCTCTTAAAAAATGGGGTCATCTTATACTCTGATAAATATGATACAGACAAACTAAAATAATGACAAACAAATGCAGTCCACCAATTTGATATTTGATATTTAGGCAGCAGTAACAAGTGAGTAAACAACCCAAATTAAAGTAGCTTTGTACCACTTACAAACTTGACAACCAAGTAAATATCCTGTCAAAATGAAACAGAAATGGGGGCAGTGCAGTCAGAAAATATCTCAACAACAGGGGAGTCTTCACTCAGCAATGTCTCCAATTCTGCATCTTCGAAAACATTCTCTCTTCCACCACTATGCCGGTCTACGGTGTTAAAATTACCATTCTTGAAGCGCTGAAACCACTCATGACATGTTCTTTCACTAATAGCGTCCTTACCATATGGACTTGAGAGCATTCGATGAGGCTCAACCGCTGTTTTCTTCATATTGAAACAAAACATTAACACCTCCCGCAAATGACGAGAATTAGGCTCGTAAACTGACATTTTCAATCAATAACAACTTTATGATGCAGACACAAATTGACTACTGTTTGAATGAGGTTATGTTGACCGAGGTCCAATCTAACTGCCTAACGTCTGCGATCTGTTTCTTTCCACCGCTGCTTACCATCGCCACTTATTAGCAAATGGCAGAAGCAAAGTTGTACACCTTGTAGAATGGCACTGATTCATGTTTGACACCTATGACCATTTCAGGGTTCTTCAGATGCACTGATGCGGGTATCGAAATCAGCCACTAAGAGAAGGGCAAAAGGAAGTAAGAAGAAGGGTGAGCACAAGCCTCTCGTGCCACCCACGCATGAGATACTGCACAGGTTGAAGGAATATGTTGTGTGTTGTGGCATTACGGTTAATGAGGGTAGAATGTAACGATAGATTAGGTTTAACATTACTTAAGGTGTTTTGTTTGTATGGTTATTGACGGACAGCATGTGTTTGCTGCACAGCGAGATTTCATTGTTAAACAGGCTGTAGAGAATAAGATTTTCTTTGCTGTAATTGTCATTGACCATTCACGCACTGAGTCATCTCTGTAGCCGGGACTCATCGGAGAGGGAAAAAACAAAATCTTCCACTGTACTAGCACATAACAACAGTAGAAGTAATGACAGACTAAGCACGACTCTACGTGCTAGTTCAGTTCGCAATTACAAATAATCACACATGGTTTATGTGTTTCACCAATCGCCCATACCCAGTAAGGTGTGGAACCTTAGAGAAATACAGCAGAAATATTGCTGATATTGGAAGATGAGGGTAGGCACACAATAATGATAGCAGAGGAACTCCAGCACTGTTAGAAGGAACGGAGTACGATATGCCAGACTGGCTTGGAGGCATGCGAGACACAGTAGTTTCTAGGCAAAATGGGCAATCAGAGGTGCCTGTGCGACTGCTGGAACAGTGACTACTTGCAACAGGCAGGGCTGCACTGGATCTGTTCCATGTTGTTGTGGTCTTCAGTCCTGAGACTGGTTTGATGCATCTCTCCATGCTACTCTATCCTGTGCAAGCTTCTTCATCTCCCAGTACCTACTGCAACCTACATCCTTCTGAATCTGCTTAGTGTATTCATCTCTTGGTCTCCCTCTACGATTTTTACCCTCCACGCTGCCCTCCAATACTAAATTTGTGATCCCTTGATGCCTCAGAACATGCCCTACCAACCAATCCCTTCTTCTAGTCAAGTTGTACCACAAACTCCTCTTCTCCCCAATCCTATTCAGTACCACCTCATTAGTTATGTGATCTACCCATCTAATCTTCAGCATTCTTCTGTAGCACCACATTTTGAAAGCTTCTATTCTCTTCTTGTCCAAACTAGTTATCGTCCATGTTTCACTTCCATACATGGCTACACTCCATACATATACTTTCAGAAACGACTTCCTGACACTTAAATCTATACCCGATGTTAACAAATTTCTCTTCTTCAGAAACGTTTTCCTTGCCATTGCCAGTCTACATTTTATATCCTCTCTACTTCGACCATCATCAGTTATTTTGTTCCCCAAATAGCAAAACTCCTTTACTGCTTTAAGTGTCTCATTTCCTAATCTAATTCCCTCACCATCACCTGACTTAATTTGACTACATTCCATTATCCTCGTTTTGCTTTTGTTGATGTTCATCGTATATCCGCCTTTCAAGACACTGTCCATTCCGTTCAACTGCTCTTCCAAGTCCTTTGCTGTCTCTGACAGAATTACAATGTCATCAGCGAACCTCAAAGTTTTTACTTCTTCTCCATGAATTTTAATACCTACTCCAAATTTTTCTTTTGTTTCCTTTACTGCTTGCTCAATATACAGATTGAATAACATCGGGGAGAGGCTACAACCCTGTCTCACTCCCTTCCTAACCACTGCTTCCCTTTCATACCCCTCGACTCTTATAACTGCCATCTGGTTTCTGTACAAATTGTAAATAGCCTTTTGCTCCCTGTATTTTACTCCTGCCACCTTCAGAATTTGAAAGAGTATTCCAGTCCACATTGCTGCTCCATGTACAACTCTTAAGTGTCGATAGCAAAGTGCAACTACAAAACGAACAGCTACGGGTGCTCCCAGCACAAAATGTGACCTACTTCAATGATTCACTGGAACCACACCTCACTCTCTCCTTGAACCAACTAATAGCAACCCAGGACAGGTGTACTGTAGCAAACAGATGCTTCAGCTTGTGCAGTAGTAAGCAGCATTGTACGATCGTTACCATGAGCATCACAGTGTCTGGCACCTAGTAGCTCTGTTCTGTGCAGCCTTCATCTACCTAAGGCAGAGAGCAGCCAACACGTGACACTCCTCCACCTGTTAAATTGGATCACTAGTAGTGCATAAGGCACAATGAAGTAGGAAATGAAAGAGTTAAAGATGGTTATTTTGTATGTGTATTTAATGTAAATAAGGGTAAGTCAATATAATATAAATAAGGGTACATATTTAAGATGTTTTGTAGACTCTTTAGTTGTGCAACCAAGAGCACGGTACCCTTAAGTGATTTTTTTTTTTTTTGGTGGGGGGTGGGAGGGGGGGGGTGATGGCAAACAACACATGGGAGAAATGGCAACGGTGCTAGCAATTGAATTCTGTTGTGTAATTTTATAAGGAGTTTATTGAAGCAGCTTACTGTTAAGTAGTTGTGAGCAAGACTGGGAAATTGTTAACACTATCCTGTTAATTGTAGTGAAGATTTCATAGAGATCACTAACTGTATGTAAATAAAAAAACCAGTGGGCCAGAACCGTAGATTAAGTTCACAACCACTGAAACCTGTGCTTCAAGCTGACTAGTACACAAGGAGAAGCGGGATATATTGTATACTGTTGTTCGTGTATGTTTAGTCTTCTTGCAGATCTATCAAAGGCAGAGACATGTAGGCTGGAAGATGGAAGTATGTAGTGCAGCCACTATATCTTGATCACTACTATGAGAATATCAGTTCTGCCACAGCAATTGTGAGAAGCCAGTGGGAGCCAAAACACAGTCATGGCAATTAGGTCAACTGGCCTTTTTACAATTTGTGAGTTGGGCCAAGACGAGCATCACAGTACCAACAACACAGTGAAAAGACGGCTACTTTTGGATCGGCTGGCCAGTTTCCAGACCTTCAAGCACAACTGATTTCTTATACCATATATGGTATAAATATCTGTCATTTCTAGCCAAAGAGATTCCAGCCTGGCAGCACAGGACAGGAGTTCAGCCCAGTCTTGGGCCATTTAGATTTAGGTTTTCTTTGGTTTCCCACAATCATTTAAGACAAATGCTCAGCAGTTTCTTTTGGAAATGACATGTCCAACTTCCTTTGCCATCCTTTCCCAGTCTGAGCATGTACTCTATAGCTAATGATCTTGTTAGTGATTAGATATTAAACCATAATCTCCTTTCTTTGACCCTGGGTCAGTGGCTTATTGTGACCAATCATCATAATTAGGCCATATGAGCATGCGTCCAGGATCAACTCGAATATTCAGTGACATGCTTTCCTCGTATTTTTCAAACAAATCACTGGAGGTTCTCCCTTTGAGACTAACACTCCCAGTGGAATTTATATGATAGGAGACTGTGGCATAACTTGCCATGGCAATAAATGACTGAAATCAGTGGGGATGAAATACAGTGACATGACTTGATATCTGTTCAGAGATTCTGAACCTGCAGTGTGAAATATATGTAGAGTCAAATGAAAGGAACTCAGCACACTTTTAGGACTGACCCACATTTTCAATGTAATTTTATCTTTCGTTCTGTTTCTGTGAACAAACATGAAGAATATAGGAATGGTTATAATGAGAGGGCTATGGGTTACCAAGCCGTGGGGATATACACTGTTGGCCATAAAAATTGCAATACTGTAAGGGAAACAAAATAACAAAATTTTACTTTGTGCATGTCAGCACAGTAGGAGGAATACATGAATAAATTTTGTACACAATTTGGGGGGGGGGGGGGGGGGGGGGGTAAACAGAGCTGCCAGGTCTGGGAGCAACAATGTCTCTAACTCAGTTGGGCATTGATTCAAACTAAGCTTTAATGACAGATAAAGTATATCATTCCATGCTGCTTCAATCTGTTCCAGAGTTCATCAGGTGTAGTGGTTGGCAAGTGGAGGCACACCAGTCTCTCGACAACCTGTCACCAAATGTTTTCAATGAGTGAAATAGATCCTGTAAACAATACTTGCCTGTGCACCAGTTGAACATCCTCTGTACTGAGGTTAATCAGGACAGCATGCACAACATACGAGCATGCATTACCTTATCAAAAGATTATGTCATGTAGACCTCAAAAATAGGGCACAACATATCTGGCCTTACCATGCAAGAAATGAAATGGCTGCTGTACAAATTATTAGCTGTGTGAACTAACAGTGATCATATTATGTACTCACTGACACCCACTATCATACTGAGCAAGGTGGCACAGTGGTTAGCACAATGGATATGCATTCAGGGCAATGGTTCAAATCTTTGTCCCTCTAGTGAAGATACGGACTTTAGATGGGGAAGTCCACTGAGATAAGCCACTCTGACAAAGGGCAGATTATTATTACTACTACTACTGCTGCTACTGCTATTCAGAGCCAATGAAAGTGTATTTAAAAAAATGCAAATCTGTTTGAATGTTCACATGCAACTGTCACGAGCATCTACGGAAAGAGATAGGACAGTGAAATTACCACTAGGCATTAAATGGTTGGACATCCATGACTCTTCATAGAATGTGGTGTTTGGAGGTTTGTCTGGCTCTGTAAAGTAGGCTAGATGGTGATCTGTGGCACCTCTGCCAAAAGACCACAATGCTGGCGCATGCACAAGTGTTTCTGAGCACACCCTTCATCGTACATTGTTGAACATGGAGCTCTGCAGCAGACCACCCGTTCATGTTCACATGTTGACCCTCACCAGTTATGATTTCATGGGCACAGGATCATCGGTATTCAACTGTCGATCAACGGAAAATTGCTACTTTTCACGTGAATCACATTTTTTCTATATTGGGTCGATTGTCGTCCCCACAAACACAATGATCAAGGTGAATGGCAGCTTGAAATGTGCAGCACACCGCAGATGTAGGCTGGTGAGAGCAGTATTATCCGCACTTGCATGGGACTTGTGGTGGTTATCAAAGACATGTCGACAGCTGCAAACCACCTGCATCCCTTCATGCTTGATGTCTCTATGACGGTGATGTTATCTTTCAGCAGTATAATTGTCTGTCTCTCAGAGCCAAAACCGTGCTACAGTGGTTCGAGGAGCATTATAGTGAACTCACATTGATATCTCAGCAACCAAATTTGCCTATGGAACCATCTGCCTCACTATCAGCACCATCACCATGTATACAAATCAGTGGCCCATCATTTATGGGAATTAAATGACCTGTATGTAGACATCTACAGCCACATACTTCTGCAAATCTACCAACAAACTTTCGAATCCCTGATATGCAGAATCAGTGATGTATTTCATTCCAAAGTTGGACAAGCAAGCTATTAAGCTGGCGGTCATCCTTGTATACCCGTATGGCATGGGTAAGCCAAGATCCTCCCCCACATCCATTCCTCATGTTTTTTGTTAGGAACAAATTCTAATTATGGCTTGGCCGTGGAGATGTGTTTGGATTGTCTAACTGGTTGTGCAACTACTGGGGACTGAATTCTAGTCTGCAAAAACTTTCATTTTTCACAATACAATCAGCACTGCTAAAAGAATTTCAACTTCACTGCTTTCCAAAATATTGCATCCCTTCAGATCACAACCTGGAGTTTATACTCGAAAAAATGTAACTAAAGCAACTATCTGTAAGAACTAAACTTCTCAGTAGCAGACAAATCTTTTATTTAGGGACTGCCACAGACATTTATCTAGTAGTCTTAATATAGTATTCCAATAAAAGAGATTATGCTGATATTTTTGTGTTACCTGATGAAACTCCACTTTGGTGCCTCTATCAACTGAGATAAGTTTCCTCTTGGAAGTATGTGTATTTAAATTCAAGGTTCAAAATTGTGTGAAATTATCATAAAAGTTACATTTGCAAGTGGTGGTGCACGTCTTACATTGAGCACTGAGAAGTATCATTCTGTCTTGGGAGAAAATTATTTATTTGGGGCATATTATTAGTTGAGATGGAATGAAGACGGGCCCAAGGCTGTACAAGCAGTACAAGATCCTCTGACTACATGACAAACAAGAGTTACTCGTGAGGAAAGGCATGAAATTTGAGTGGACAAAAGTGACTCAAGCCACATTTGAGGGTTTAAAATAAACTTTGATGTCAAGTCCTGAGTTTGTTTTCCCAGACTATGAGAAAGAATTTGTACTATCATGTGACATATCCAACCAGGTGCTGGGGCATTTTCTAAGCCAGTTAATAGATGGCAAAGAGCATCCTGTAGCTTATGCTTCATGGCAAATAAGCATTGCAGAATGAAAGTACTCTGCAATGGAGGAGGAGATTGATTCTAAGCTTAACACACACAATTACGTATTTTTGATTCTGTTTGTATGGCAGTAAATTCCAGGTGGCAGCTGGTCATGTCATGTAGCATTGAAGTTACTGTTGGGCTTGAAGCACCCCTTCAAGCAGATTCACAAGGTAGGCATTAAGACTGAGTGAGCTGTGAAGCTATTCATAAGTCAGGTAAGTAGCATAGGAACATGGACGGTCTAGGCAAGCTCCTGTGCCAAGAGCAGGCTTTACATAACACAGCTGTGGTTGTTTGTGCACAACAGCCTGTTATGCAGGTCAACTAAGTTGGGTCCATACATGCTAAACTGAGAGAAAAAGGCGCTGATGAAAACATCTAAAGCTGTGCGACTTTGGATTGCAAGCAAAATCCAAACCCCTCTCACATCAGTTGACTTACTTGATATGCACAGCTGATCTTCTTCTCTGGACAGCCGGCTATGTTGGTCCTCAAAACCTCCTTCTCTAAAGAATAATACTAGTTACGGGAATTTATCTCTCTCTCTCTCTCTCTCTCTCTCTCTCTCTCTCTCTCTATCCCCCCCCTCCCACCACTTTTAGTTTAGCCTTGGTATATTTCAACTTCCACAAATATAAATTCACCACTTCTCACATAAATATTCGAATGTTTGCAAGTCAACCGATTCGTCTAGCATTAATTCAATTAAATACATTTTTTAGCATAGTTTTTCCAACCACATAATTATGAACATGTCTTACTTCTAGCAAGTCCAACAAATGAAGTACAATTAAATGTCTATAAACAATTTTCTTTAACAATAATCACAGACACTAAAACAACAAGGAGTACTACATGATTACTTCTTGGTTTTCCAATGCGACTTCCGTGGCGCGAGCGGCTAACACTTGTCGATGCTTGTGACTCCTTTCCAGCCTGCACACACAAACATGTGTCATTTGTTTGAGACGGTAGAAGGATGAGTGGTTCTGGAATTTACGCAGAAATTCTCGAGGCACTACAAACACACAACCATAAGTGTCTGGACATGAGTCACAGGAGGACCAATTGAGTGCTGTGGAGTGTTACAGGTGGAGAACAAAAAAAGATTTGGATGTGGACACTTCTCAGGAACTGACAACTCTTATGTAGGGACTGCCATAGACCTTTGTCGCAGCACTCATAGTGCAGTATTCCAATAAAAGAGACTACGCCAATATTTTTCAGTTACCTGATGGAACTCCATTTGGTACACCTATCAACTGAGGTAAATTTATTACAGAAGCCCACTGTTCTCTTCAAAAATATTATTCCCGATTGTGGCCCCCCCCTCCCCTCCCCCGCCCTCACATGCGCACGTGTATTTAGTTAAAGGTTCAAATCAGTGGAACTTATCATTAATTAACATCTGCATGTGGTGGCATCTTGGCCGTTTAACGTTTACAATGCTAAAGAATAAAACAATTTTACAGGTTGGAAGATGGTGTGCTGGCAACGTATGATGAACATGAAGATTCAGTGTACAGAGTTGAGTGGTCAGCGGCAGATCCATGGACATTTGCATCACTCAGTTATGATGGGCGGCTTGTGATCAGTAAGGTACCTCGCAGTGTTAAATATAAGATACTGCTGTAGCTTTCTGTGACAGTAACTGTTCAATGTTATTTGTTAATAAATGAAAAATAAAGAGTAATAATTAAAATTGGAGTGCTTTTATTGATCATCCAAATAAAAGGTTATGAAGTACAAATCCAATAAACTAAAACCTTGGATACAATCATGAGTGTGTTAAAAAAAATGTAACAAAGATCAATATGTAATGAGTTGTTAGATACCTTATGAAAATATTACTAATCCAAAAACTGCAATATTTTTTTAAGTAATAGTTTTCTTATGGTGTTTTTGCCCACAGTATAATGCTGAGCCAGAGCATAAGTAGGTATAAAAGGTGTTTCAGGTGCTCAGGATGATTAAAAAACAGCAGCAGTAGCACCAGATAATTTATGATTCCCCATCCAGAGAGTATCAAGGAACTGACAGTATGTAAACATCTATCAATCTCTTCCATCTTTTATGTCTACAAAAAAGGAAACAAATTATTTTCTCTGGATATGAATGCTTCTGAACATATTCCTTGTCATCTCTGATATTAAAAAAATACCACTTTGTAGTTAAAAACTACCACTTTGTAGTGTGCAAAAATTCCATGATCTGAAATGGACATTTGTCCAAGTTTCCCATATAAAGGCTGACCAACATGTTGCTAGGTGTGCAACATTCCAGCTAAATTGCTCCAATTTTCCATATGAAGTTTGATCAGTATGTATTTGAATCTATAAATCACAAAAAGCAACTTTTAGGGGATATTAGGTACATTATTTCTTTGTTACTGTTTAACACTGGATATTACATATTAATAACTTTCCTTTTTTGAGGAGGGGTGGGGGGCACGAACCTGCCTAATTTATAATTTTAAATATCCGATACAAAAGGATGGATTGAAATGTAATCTTTAGTTTCACTGCACACATCATCATATTCAGTTTTTCACTAATTGTAAGGCAACACAAGTATCCGATCTGCAACTAACCTGAAACATAATATTACTTCTCTCAGGTTCCACTCTGTTGTCACCTACACTCCACAATAATAATTACCACATCTGCTTTTGTTGCATGCGGCTGGCTGCTGCATACATGGTATGAGTTACAGGAGACCCATTTTTTTAATTATTATTTTGAGCTTTTCCTCATTACAGAGGCTTATCTCCAACATAATAATTTACTCGGAAATTATAATACAAAGAATAAACGTTCTTAAACTATATTTTCAAACTATTACTCCAGGTGTTTTGATCTTGTGTGCCCTCTTCCTCTATGCCCGTTCTCCTAATTGTGTGCTGTACTTTTTGGAGCCAGATGGTCATAGGTCGCCGTCTTCTTCTTCTCCCCTCTGGTTCCCATTCCAGTATCAGTTTTGGTATTCTGTCTTTCTCCATTCGTCGTACATGCCCGTACCACTGCAATTTTTTCCTATCCATTATGTCATATATTCTTTCTTTTATTTCCATTCTCCTTATTATTTCGGTATTCCTTATCTTTTCTTTCCTGGAGATTCTTGTCGATCTTCTACATAAGTCCATCTCTAGAGCTTGTAATTTTTTAATGTGCTTCAGGTTAATTGTCCAGGTCTCCGTTCCATATAGAACCACACTCTCTAATATGGATTTGTATATTAATTTTTTAGTTCTGCTTATTACATTCCTGCTCCATAAGACTGAGTTAAGCATTCCAATGACCTTCTGTCTGCTACTAATTCTTTTATTGATTTCTGACTCTGATTTTCCCTCAATTTCTAAAATGGATCCCAAATAACAGAAAGTGTTTATCTTTTTGATTTTCTTTCCTTCAATGTATAGCTCATCTAAATCATTAGTCAAGTATTCTGTTTTTTGGTAATTAACCTTCAAACCCCAAGTTTTGTATGCTACTGCTAACTGATTGCACATATGGTTAGCATCCTCCCTATCTTGTGCTACGACTAACTTATCATCAGCAAACAATAAATGATGTAGGTAAACTCCATCTCTCATTTCTAATCCCAAACTATTACATTTACGAGACCATGTTCTAAGGCGAATATCTATATAGGTTTTAAATAATGATGCTGACATGGGACAGCCCTGTAAAAGGACTTCGCTTGTTCTAAATTTCTGAGAAAGTTTATTACCAACTTTCACTTGGCAAATGTTATTTTTATACACCTGTTGTATTATTTTAATCAAGGAATGCTTTATGTTTGCCATATGTAGTGCTCTCCAAAGTAATTTTCTTGGAACAGTATCATACGCTTTTTCTATATCTATGAAAATTAATCCTTATTTTTTTATTTTTCCCTGTGTTTCTCCAAAATCTGTTGTAATGTGAAAATATGGTCGACACATGATCTCCCAGCCGTGAATCCACATTGTTCTTCTTGGGTTCTAAATTTTTTTTTCCAGTTTGTTTTTAATTACTTTCGCAAAAATTCTCATTAATGTGTTTGTAACACAAATTCCTTGATAGTTTGAACAAATTTTGCGATCCCCTTTTTAAATATGGTATTAATGTAACCTAGCTATCGGGTGGAGAAATGTAGGGTCCCCCTGAATAGGTCAGGCGTGCACTACACGCCGGAAGCGGCTACAAGGGTAGCGGAGTACTTGTGGAGTGCATATGTGGGTTTTTTAGGTTAGAGAATTCCCTCCCTAGGCCCGACAAGACGCCTCCTGAGACGTGGCAAGGTAGGAGTAGGCAAAATGCAACAGGGAATAACAGTATTAATGTGCTAATAGTAAACTGCAGGAGCATCTACAGAAAGGTCCCAGAACTGCTCTCATTAATAAACGGTCACAATGCCCATATAGTACTAGGGACAGAAAGTTGGCTGAAACCAGACGTAAACAGTAATGAAATCATAAACTCAGATTGGAATGTATACTGCAGAGACAGGCTGGACAGTGAAGGGGGAGGCGTGTTTATAGCGATAAGAAGTGCAATAGTATCGAAGGAAATTGACGGAGATCCGAAATGTGAAATAATTTGGGTGAAGGTCACGGTTAAAGCTGGCTCAGCAGTTGTTGTGGCCGAGCACCTGAAGGATAGTTTGGAAAATATTTCGAGCAGATTTCCCCACCATGTTATAGTTCTGGGTGGAGATTTTAATTTGCCGGATATAGACTGGGAGACTCAAACGTTCATAACAGGTGGCAGGGACAAAGAATCCAGTGAAATTGTTTTAAGTACTTTATCTGAAAACTACTTTGAGCAGTTAAACAGCGAACCGACTCGTTGCAATGACATATTAGACCTTCTGGTGACAAACAGACCCGAACTATTTGAAACAGTTAACGCAGAACAGGGAATCAGCGATCATAAAGCAGTTACTGCATCGATGATTTCAGCCATAAATAGAAATATTAAAACAGGTAGGAAGATTTTTCTGTTTAGCAAAAGTGACAAAAAAGCAGATTTCAGAGTACCTGATGGCTCAACACAAAAGTTTTGTCTCAAGTACAGATAGTGTTGAGGATCAGTGGACAAGGTTCAAAACCATCGTACAATATGCGTTAGATGAGTATGTGCCAAGCAAGATCGTAAGAGATGGAAAAGATCCACCATGATACAACAACCGAGTTAGAAAACTGCTGCTGAAGCAAAGGGAACTTCACAGCAAACATAAACATAGCCAAAGCCTTGCAGACAAACAAAAATTACGCGAAGCGAAATGTAGTGTGAGGAGGGCTATGCGAGAGGCGTTCAATGAATTCGAAAGTAAAGTTCAATGTAATGGCTTGGCAGAAAATCTTAAGAGATTTTGGTCTTATGTCAACGCAGTAGGTGGATCAAAACAAAATGTCCAGACACACTGTGAGCAAAATGGTACTGAAACAGAGGATGACAGACTAAAGGCCGAAATGCTAAATGTCTTTTTCCAAAGCTGTTTCACAGAGGAAGACTGCACTGTAGTTCCTTCTCTAGATTGTCGCACAGATGACAAAATGGTAGATATCGAAATAGACGACAGAGGGATAGAGAAACAATTAAAATCGCTCAAAAGAGGAAAGGCCGCTGGACCTGATGGGATTCCAGTTCGATTTTACACAGAGTACGTGAAGGAACTTGCCCCCCTTCTTGCAGCGGTGTACCGTAGGTCTCTAGAAGAGCGTAGCGTTCCAAAGGATTGGAAAAGGGCACAGGTCATCCCCGTTTTCAAGAAGGGACGTCGAACAGATGTGCAAAATTATAGACCTATATCTCTAACGTCGATCAGTTGTAGAATTTTGGAACACGTATTATGTTCGAGTATAATGACTTTTCTGGAGACTAGAAATGTACTCTGTAGGAATCAGCATGGGTTTTGAAAAAGACGGTCGTGTGAACAGATAACAGAACGCAGCATGTCATTCTCAATGGAGAGAAGTCTTCCGAAGTAAGAGTGATTTCAGGTGTGCCGCAGGGGAGTGTCGTAGGACCGTTGCTATTCACAATATACATAAACGACCTTGTGGATGACATCGGAAGTTCACTGAGGCTTTTTGCAGATGATGCTGTGGTATATCGAGAGGTTGTAACAATGGAAAATTGTACTGAAATGCAGGAGGATCTGCAACGAATTGACGCATGGTGCAGGGAATGGCAATTGAGCGTCAATGTAGACAAGTGTAATGTGCTGCGAATACATAGAAAGATAGCTCCCTCATCATTTAGCTACAAAATAGCAGGTCAGCAACTGGAAGCCGTAAATACTATATATTATCTGGGAGTACGCATTAGGAGTGATTTAAAATGGAATGATCATATAAAGTTGATCGTTGATAAAGCAGATGCCAGACTGAGATTCATTGGAAGATCCTAAGGAAATGCAATTCGAAAACAAAGGAAGTAGGTTACAGTACGCTTGTTCGCCCACTCCTTGAATACTGCTCAGCAGTGTGGGATCCGTACCAGATAGGGTTAATAGAAGAGATAGAGAAGATCCAACGGAGAGCAGCGCGCTTCGTTACAGGATCATTTATTAATCGCGAAAGCGTTACGGAGATGATAGATAAACTTGAGTGGAAGACTCTGCAGGAGAGATGCTCAGTAGCTCGGTACGGGCTTTTGTTGAAGTTTCGAGAACATACCTTCACCGAAGAGTCAAGCAGTATATTGCTCCCTCCTTCGTATATCTCCTGAAGAGACCATGAGGATAAAATCAGAGAGATTAGAACCAACACAGAAGCATACCGACAATCCTCCTTTCCACGAACAATACAAGACTGGAATAGAAGGGAGAACCGATAGAGGTACTCAAGGTACCCTCCGCCACACACTGTCAGGTGGCTTGCGGAGTATGGATGTAGATGCAGATGTAGCTTCATCTCGTTGGGTATCGAATCTCTATGCATCATTTCGTTGAAGAGCTGTGTTATCAGTTTCACAATTTTGTCATCACCATATTTCAGACACTCCAGATTGATATTGCCTGGTCCTGGTGATTTACCATTCTTTCCTGTTCTCAACACCTGAAGTACTTCACTTTCTAAAATCTGGATATCATCATCTTCATGTCCTTTTTCTTCCACTGTTCCTTCTTCTAGATATTCTTCCTTGTCCTCATTTAATAATTTTTGGAAATACTCTTCCCATTCCTGTTGTGTTATCAGTTGGAAATTGATTTTGCTTTCCCGAATCCTAATTTGCTATTTACTGTGGCAAAAAATGAAGCATGGGGAAGAACATATGCCATCCTTATTCTTTCATCACTTCATTCTTCTTTTCCTTGTATATTGATCTTGTTTCTTCTGATTTATCATTGAACCACTGAAGGGACGCATTTCGTTTTTCTCTAACAAGGGCCTCTATTTCCTCTGACCACCACTCTGCTGCACGGTTACGGTTGCTATCTTTTTTACCCAACACCTCTGTTGCTATGATTTTCACATTAGTTTTTATAGAGTCATATATTTCCTATCGTATGTCTTAATAAATCATAAATATCTGGCCTCAGGTGTGTAATGGAATTTCTGTAGAACATCTAAGCGCATGTGTTTAGGAATCACTGTTGGCCACCTCTTTCCAAACGGATCAAAGTTTTTCTTGCAAAGTAATCCAGTAACCACCTAAAATTGTCCTTTCACATCCTCTGACCGATTTAAGGCAAGCATAATTTGAGATATCTTGGCGTCCTCCTCCTGCTCAACAGAGAGATCCTGGAGTGCAGCAAGACAGTCACTATCTTCATCAAAGTTTTGATGGTCTTGCACAGGGTTTCTTAGGAGACAGTCAGCATCTTTGTGTTTTCTTCCACTTTTGTAGACTATGGTAATGTCATGCTCTTGAAGACGTAGTGCCCACCTGGTGAGTCGTCCTGTTGGATCCTTAAGACCTGTCAACCAACAAAGT
Organism: Schistocerca nitens; assembly: GCF_023898315.1. Lineage (NCBI taxonomy): Eukaryota > Metazoa > Arthropoda > Insecta > Orthoptera > Acrididae > Schistocerca > Schistocerca nitens. Next base: position 346,638,024 of record NC_064620.1, read on the forward strand.
GAATGATGATCTGTAAGAACTGTGAATGACCTTCCATAGAGATACTGTGGAAATTTACACATGGCCCAGATCACAGCAAGACATTCTCTTTCTGTAGCTGAGTAGTTTCTCTCAGGTTTTGTAAGTGTCCTAGAAGCATAGGCTATAACCTTCTCTTTTCCATCCGAAATCTGCACCAGAACAGCACCGATCCCATACCCACTGGCATCTATGTGTAGTTCTGTAGGTGCTCTCTCATCATACAGACCAAGTACAGGGTCAGTCGTCAGAGCTATTTGCAGCACATTGAAAGAATCTTGTTGAGCACTACCCCAGATAAATTTAGCGTCAGCTTTTAACAACTCTTGGAGTGGCCTGGCTTTGATACAAAAGTCTTTGATAAAACGATGGTAATACGAACACAATTCGAGGAAGCTTCTCACACCTCTAATACTTTTAGGAATAGGAAATTCCGTTATAGCTCTCACCTTTTCTGGGTCTGGCCGCACACCTTCGTTGACACAAGGTGCCCAAGTTGATTTCTTTTGCTCCAAAGAGACACTTTCTTGGATTAAGTTTCAGTCCGGCTTGTTGGAGACAGTTAAGAACGGCCCTCAGTCTTTCTGTGTGTTCATCAAATGTATCTGAGAACACTGTAATGTCATTTAAATAACAAAGACACATCGTCCACTTCAGGTGACTTAGAAGATTATCCATCATTCGTTCAAAAGTTGCTAGTGCATTACACAAACCAAATGGCATTACCTTGAACTCATACAGGCCCTCAAGGGTGATGAATACAGTTTTCTCACAATCAGCCTCATCTACTTCGATTTGCCAGTATCCCGAGTACATATCCAAGGTTGAGAAAAACTGAGCCCCCTTCAGACAATCTAGTGTATCGTCAATTCGTGGAAGAGGGTAAACATCCTTTTAAGCTTCCTGTAATCAACACAAAAGTGCCAACTGCCATCCTTCTTCCTGACGAGAACCACGGGTGATGATCATGGGCTCTGCGAAGGCTGAATGACGTCATTCTTCATCATTTTCTCTACCTCGTCGCGAATTATTCGATGTTCCATTGCTGAAACATGGTATGCTCTCTCGCTCATTGGTTGGTGGTATCCGGTGCTTCACAGTCGATTTGTTTAATTTGCTTTTCACCTGTGGATTGAAGCATTCAGAGAACTCTTGAAGAATGGCAAGTAACTTTTTCCGTTGTTCCTTAGTGAGATCTGGGGATAGTCAAGCTAGAAGATCTTGTCTCATAGTGGTAGCGCTAATTTCACCCACAGACTCGGCATTGGTGGTTTCTATTACGCTCAGCTGTTCTGCAGTTAACGGCTCAGCATTTGCTACGCACACGCATCTTGGAAGAATCTGTGATTCTCGGCGACAGTTAACTGTCCACAATTCACCAAATCTGTTCTTAAATGAGATGACAGAGACTGGGATGACCAAGTTATTCTTCAGTGGTATGCTTCTCTTACATTCCACTGCAAGATCCATGGGTTGATGCATGGCATGACACGACAGCTACCTTTCTAGTGCTGACTGCAGGAATGATCACTTCATTCAGCACACATAGTCTCCACACACATGGATGCGCATCTTCCTGTCCACAATATCTCATCTCATCTAGCATAATCTTCGAGCGACCGTTCGCCAGGTGCTGCTCTTTCAGTGACCTGCATTCGATGAGAATGATGATGATGATGATGAAGACAGCACAACACCCAGTCCCTGGGTGGAGAAAATTCCCTGACCCAGCCAGGAATCGAACCCAGGCCTAGAGGATTGACAATCCATCACGCTGACCATTCAGCTACCAGGGGCGGAGATTTTTAGGATAAGTGCACTCTTAGATAGCACTCATTTTCTTAGGATTCAGCATAACTCATCCAAATTCTCAGGTCTTGTCTGTACCGGTGTGATTATCTTGTTTATCTCTCTGGTGTCTAGAACTAATCTGACGTCACCATTCGCTTTGAGGACCGTCAAAAGTGGGCTACAATATTCAGAATGAGAGAGCTCTATAATTCCCCACTCTAACATTTTGTTAATTTCTTTCTTGACTGCCTCTCTCTTTGACTATGGAGCAGAATAAGAAGTGCAATAAAAAGATTTGTGTGGATACGTCTTAATGTCGTATTCAAAACCTTTGATTATTCTGGGACGTTTGCTAAATACAGGCAGATAATTATTTAACAAGCAACACAAATCTTCTCGTTGATTTGCACACAGGTATTCAGATTCGGAGATTTTCTCCTGAAGTGTAACTTGACTTATTTCTTCTACAGTATATTCAATATAGAAAATATCACCAACTAAAATTACAGTCAATACTAATAAAGCTAACCATTAACTTCATGCAATACTGATTTGGGACTATTTTGCCCTTTATCATAGAGACTGTCAAAACATCACCTTCGGAGTCCAAGGTACATGTTCCTTCTTTTAAATTGATGACTGCTCCTGCATTACACAAAAAATATAGACCCCCAAACACATGGTACAGTCATTTTTGGAACAATCAATAAGGTACTTTCTATTGAAGCCCCCCCCCCCCCCCCCCCCGGCGCATTATAATGTTGACCCTTTTGCATTTTTGGACTAAATGCTCCCGAGACAGTACATCCAGTAACAGGAAATGTAAGCACTTCTGCTCCTCACTAATTTGTTTAAAACAATCCTGCGTCATTACGCTAATAGCTGCTCCAGTATCAATCAAAATTTCAACATCGATACCATTTATTACTGCTTGAACTATTAGGCAATAGTTCATCCACACTTACTCGAAATGTAAGGTGTTTCTTCAATTGGTTCCTCCCTTAGATCCAAATCATCATCATACCTCAGTACATTCTACTTTAAAATGATGCCTGTCCTCCTCATCCTCTCCAGTCATCCTAGGAAGGCTTTCGGTGACCGGTTCTAGTTTAATCTTTTGGTAGATGTCATATTCAGTGGTTTGTGTACTTCAATACATACAGTATGGTCTGAATTTGGAAGTTGTTCCTTTCACGACTTTATTGCTCCGTTACCAAGTGGTGGTTGTGCTTGTTGACCTACATTTGCATCTACCCTTTGAACTTCAGGTCTTGAAGGATCTTTCCACAGTTGTATACAATCAGGATTGTCTTCTGGGTATATATCATGTCTGTGTGAATTACCATACTGATTATTTGAATCATTCTGTCTGAGCTTGCGATTTGGTTTTCCTGTACTAATCTGAGTCACCTGATTATTATTATTGGCTTTACTATAGCCATAAGATGTTGCTTGTCCTCCTACGTGTAGTATAGGTTTAGTATCTCTATGTCGGTTGTCGTATCATATCGATCGAATCGACCACAGACAGGAACTGTTCCACATAGTCAGGGCATTTATAAGTTTCTCATGTACATGAGTAGGTAATCTTCCTTTCAAAATACGTATCACTTCTCTATTGGAAACAGGATCACTCCAGTACCTCGTTTTATTACTGTATTTCTTGAAATACTGTCTTTATGAACCTTGTTTCCTATTATAAAACTCCAGTTGATACACCTCCTTTTGTAGCCTCTCTTGTTTGCTACTCGACCAGTATTTCACTAAGAAAAGTTGTTCAAACTCTGCGTATGTATTGCAATTCTCACTTGCTTCTGTAGCCCACTGTGATGGTTCACCTGTGACCTTGGACACAATAAATTGAAATCTATGATGTTCAGACCAACTGCGAGGAAAAATTGCTTAAAATTGTTGGCGAAAATTTTTTATGGATATCATATTTTGCAGTCAAAAAGGTAGGAAACTGTCTGCTTTGGACTAAAGTGTCATTTTCATTTCCATAACAGTCACAAAATTTATCGGGTGTATTACATTTTACTTCACTACAGGATTTATTATTCCTAAGCCTGTCTTCGGAATAGTTGTCGTTAGCCAATACATTTTGTGAAGATTTTTGTTCTAATTCTCACAATTTACAATTTGTTTCACTTTGCCACTTAGGTAATTCTTCAATTACTTTATCTTTAATAGCCTGAAACTCACTAGTAAGTAACTTGATATGTTCATCATTTGCCATCTGTTTTTCCTTAACTACCTCAGCTTGTTTCAACTTGAGAGTGATATTGACTTTCTCTTCGATTTCCCTATTTTTAACTTCCATCCACTCAGAAAGATCATCATTTAATTTTTTAGTTTGGTCCCTTAAATATTTATCTATGCTCTTGCAAGGGTTTATTTCTAATTCTGACATCTTTTTAGACAGATCCCCAATTTGCACATTAGCCTTCAAGTAACTACTTTCACAGTTTCAGATTTTATCTGACAAATCACTATGCCCCTTAGAAATAGTTTCACATTTATTCTCCATCCCATTAATTTTACCCATAAATTCGGTGTGTAGATTACTCATATCCATGGAAACTTTTATTTCTAATTCACTAAATTTAGTATTTCATGGTTCTTCCCACTCTACTTTTAAGTTCTCGAATTTCTCATTTAATAGTCTATTATCATCTTTAAGTGACTCGAACTTCTTGTCAAATTTTTCATTGAGTAAACCCATTTGGGGGTTGAATTTTTCAGTTTGGGAATCAAATTTAGTATCAAACTTATCATTTAAACATGGCATATTCTAGTTAACTGACGTTGCATACCCGCCATGAATTTCAGCTCTGTAACATTTGATGTAAGATTCACACTTTCCTTTTTAACTTCGGTATTTATAGACTACTGTAGATTACTATTTCTACTTGTACTCGTGTCTGCCTCTGCTGTCACCTCCACATCAATGATTTTACTATCACTTAATTTATGTGATTGCCGTCCTCCATTTATTACTTTTGGTACTCTTTCACCAAGATTTTCCTCACACAAATTATGCGATTGCTGGTCCATAATTGGTTACCTAGTTACCTCCTCATGAGGATTATATCCACTTTCACTTCCAAACACTGGGTTGCATTATCTCGCGCTCTCCTTGTTCGGGTGTACATTTTTCCTAATATATTTATACACAGTTACACTACTGGCCATTAAAATTGCTACTCCACGAACATAACATGCTACAGATGCGAAATTTAACCGACAGGAAGAAGATGCTGTGCTACGCAAATGATTAGTTTTTTAGAGCATTCACCCAAGGTTGGCACCGGTGGCAACACTTACAACGTACTGACATGAGGAAAGTTTCCAACCGATTTCTCATACACAAACAGCAGTTGACCGGCGTTGCCTGGTGAAAAGTTGTTGTGATGCCTCGTGTAAGGAGGAGAAATGTGCACCATCACGTTTCCGACTTTGATAAAGATCGGATTGTAGCCTATCACGATTGTGGTTTATCGTATCGCGACATTGGTGCTCGCGTTGGTCGAGATCCAATGACTGTTAGCAGAATATGGAATCGGGGAGTTCAGGAGGGTAATACGGAACACCATGCTGGGTCCCAATGACCTCGTATCACTAGAAGTCGATATGACAGGCATCTTATCCGCATGGCTGTAATGGATCGTGCAGCCACGTCTCGATCCCTGAGTCAACAGATAGGGATGTTTGCAAGACAACCATCTGCACGAACAGTTTGACGACTTTTGCAGCAACATCGACTATGGCAGCGGTTACCATTGACGCTGCATCACAGACAGGAACGCCTGAGATGGTGTACTCAATGCCGAACCTGGGTGCACAAATGGCAAAATGTCGTTTTTTCAGATGAATCCAGGTTCTGTTTACAGCATCATGATGGTCACATCCATGTTTGGCGACATCGGAGTGAACGCACATTGGAAAAGTGTATTCGTCATCGCCATACTGGCGTATCACCCGGCGTGATGGTATGGGGTGCCATTTGTTACACATCTCAGTCACGTCTTGTTCGCATTGACGGCACTTTGAACAGTGGACATTACATTTCAGATGTGTTACGACCTGTGACTCTACCCTTCATTCGATCCCTGCGTAACCCATTTCAGCAGGATAATGCTTGACTGCATGTTGCAGGTCCTGTACGGGCCTTTCTGATACAGAAAATGTTTGACTGCTGCCCTGGCCAGCACATTCTCCAGATCTCTCACCAATGGTGGCCGAGCAACTGGCTCGTCACAATACGCCAGTCACTACTCTTGATGAACTGTGGTATTGTGTTGAAGCTGCATAGGCAGCTGTACCTGTACACGCCATCCAAGCTCTGTTTGACACAATGCCCAGGCATATCAAGACCGTTATTACGGCCAGAGGTGGTTGTTTTGGGTACTGATTTCTCAGGATCTATGCACCCAAATTGCGTGAAAATGTAATCACATGTCAGTTCTAGTATAATATATTTGTCCAATGAATACCCATTTATCATCTGCATTTCTTCTTGGTGTAGCAATTTTAATGGCCAGTAGTGTAAAATATCAATATCAACTCAAAATATACTTTCACCAACATAGAACTGGTCTTTTATACTATGGCTATCCTACTCATAACTGTGAGTATCTCACGTTAGCTGTGAGTACTTATCCTTTCCAATGGGTCGAAGTTTGTGCCTTGGGCCTGAAGTTGTTAGTATATCCTTTTCAAGTCCTAAATTGCGGCACCAAATATACTGATGCCTCTTCTTTAGTCTTTTTCTACTTCTTGTTTATCCTGGCTTCTTGTGAAGAGACACTATACAACTAGTTCCATAGCAGTGTAGGAAAGTCAACGAAGTTACACAACAGTTAATAATTTAACTTTTGAAACTTCTGGTTTATTGGCACTTATGGAAAGAAAAACACTCTCATGCGATCAGCAAACTTTGTGTAACATTATGTGTGTGTAATGGGCCTTAATATGTTGCAAATCATTCTAATAAATTAATTAAGCTGCTTTACAATATTGCTAGGCAACGTAATCAACAAGGTCATATGTGACTCAATTAAAACGGGAACTCGATATTTTGAATAAACTTTCAGTTCTTTTTTTCTTTTCTTCCAAAATCAGCACTTGTCCCAAAATTAATTTCCAACTTTGTGCATTAAGCCCAAACGCATTTGCAACTAATGTACACGAGCTCGATCACGCATTGCCATGTAATGTATTTCAAACTGAGTGCGCAGGTTTCAGTTTTCCCTAATGGGCTAAACGACTCTTTTGTAATAACGTGATGTGTCTATCACGTAAATTTTAAATGAAACTGGACTAACTCTCCACCTGGGTCAGGATCACAAAAAATATAATAATAATAATAATAATAATAATACAAATACACCACATAGGTCAGCAAACTGTACACGCACACTTTTAGTACTCTAAGTGATAACTTGTCTCAGAGTAATAGCCACACATAAATTCAAACTTTTTGTTTATGCATACAAAATTCAAAACAAATTTATATTAAACACTTCTGATTCTGAAGAAACTTCAAGAACTCTTATTTTATAATCAATAAAATTTTATCGCCTGAGAGAAATTATTAGTTTGCTAAAATGGATTCAGATTACAGTCAACTCGCGTCTCAATGATGATGTCATGAATCGACACTTGCTTGGAATGAATGAAATATCTGTACTGAAAATACTGTCCATTGAGTAATTTACTGACTTTTATAACAAATTTGGTACCCCTTGCATCATTACACTTCCATGTTAAAGCGATTGCATGGGATTTTTCCCTAGATAATTTTGTTAACAATGTGAATAAATTATTATTATGTTATTACTCTGTAAAAACACACTGGAGACCATGTATTCCTTACACAAAAAATAGTCTTTAAATATTCCCCAACAACCTTCAAAATTTTGTTGTTATTCAACATCGTTCTTAGTAGCTTCATTCCTGTTTGTCAGGCGAGAAGTAAATGCTCATCTTTTGTGGTACAGGGGTCAGATTTTTAAGATGAACAGGCTTACATCAATTTGGACATAGGTCCAAATACACCTCCTTTGTTGATGAAATGTGAGGTTTTAATGTTAACAAATACTGGATTACAAAATGATTGCTTATTTTTTCAAGCCATTTAAAAATTACTCAAAAACAGTGCACATGGCTCATTTAAAATGAAAATTTTCATGTACACTGGGCAACACAATTACAGGGCCACTTTTTGAGACCCCATCGTTTTCTTCCACTATTACACAGAAGTTTGAAATTTGGCTCAGAGGTGCCTACAACCTTCCTGTGTAATGGTGCAAAAGTGTGGCACCCTGTGACATCACCCTTGGGCTCAGTGATGCTTCAGACAGCACAATGTCAACACATACAGAAAATCAGCCAGAGCTCAGAAGCTTGAAATGGAATGTGGGTTAATGATGTCACATTGACACCAAATTCACCACAACTTTGCCCAATGCCACAATGGGAAGATCATCACACTCTCACTTACACACATCTCATCCCTTCTCTTTTCTCCCCTGTGATGGAGGTCAGAACCGTGACATCTAGTGTCGAAATCATTGGGTTTTTTCATGTGCGGTAGAGCAAATCATAACAGACATACCACCACTTTGAATCGACACGAAAAGGACTCGGGAGGTGGCACAGAGGTTGTCCATGAGACCACAATCCACAGTTAGAACCAACAGTCTGCAGTGTGATATCGAACAAAATTATGTGCTTGACTTTCTTAGTCAATGCTGATACCCCTCCGCTACTGTACAATTCAACCCTTCTCTAAGGACATTGTGTGGCTGCAGTTCCACTGAACATGACTGATCTCTTAGGAGTGAAGTGCAACTGCAATTTTTCTGTTCAAAATCATTCAATACACAGAAGAGTGCGGCATTGAGAAGCATGTGAATAAAAGAGCAAAGGGTCCCTCTAAGACCACAACCCCCCCCCCCCCCCCCCCCAATGTTTGGGAACACCCTCTCAGAACCACCCATGCACCTGTAATGGACAGTTGAAAAATGCTCCTGTACAGAGACATGCATACACTTATGACTCCATGCTGGCAGGATAAGCAGCCCTAACAAAATAACCTCAGCTGAGTTGTCACCATACCACTGCATTAGTGCCTGCTGGCCACATGGGAAATCTGCAGGGTGCCAAAAGTGTTGCCTATCCCACTGGTGCACAGTCATTGGTCTCTGTACGAGGACATTTTGAAACTGCTGAACAAAATTCCATGGGTCAAACTTAGGGGGTTCTTAGTTTTATTCCAGTAAGTGTCAATGCTGAACCCCATCCCCATTGTGATCATGTGAAACAGGAGGACTGGAAAAGCATAAACACTCTTTGGTGCTTCGGATAACATTCAAATTTTGTCAAATGGTTTTGAATGTTCCTTTGTGGTTCCATATATAAAAACAAAGACTGCGGTCGCACTTCTGTCCCAAAGAGATCAAGTCACATTCATGTCCTGGGTGTGTGTGGGGGGGGGGGGGGGGTGTCACCAGTGTATAAGGTTGTCATGAACATCATTCTGTTACACATTGTACTGGAAACTGTCAGTTTCAAACACAAAATGAGTGTAAATGAATGCCCCACAGAAAGTGGCGGCTTCATTGATGACAACTGTGTCATCTCTTGAGGCCATTACACAGTGATTCTGAGTGTGTTTGGAATGTTTTCCTTGGCAACCCATACGAAAACTGAGAGATTTTAACACAGGGTATTGTGGTTCCATCACAGAGGAGTCAAGAGAAGGGGTGAGAGGTGAGTAAGGGGGAGTGTGATGATCTTTCCATCACATGACACATAGGCAGTGGTATTGGGCACAGCTGTAGCAAAAATTTGGTGCCATTGTGACATCATATGAACTTCTGAGCTTTGGCCTTTCTTCCATGCATGTCAACACCTTGCTGTTTGAAGCATTGATGTGCCCAAGGATGACGTTGCAGGGCACCACACTATTGCATCATTACTAAACTTCATGAAATGATAGGGTCCCAAACTTTTCTTGCACAGTGCATTTAGCAACCAATGTTAATGATTATTCGCAGTCTAGCAAGAATGTGCAGTGATGCTCCTCATATTAACAGTACAGATAGTTTGATAATCTACACTATTATGTACACTGCCTGACAAAAAAAGTGAAGCACCCAGAAGCAGAGGAGGAGATGAAATAAACTTCACAGGTTGAGAGGGTATGTGATGCTATTTTAGTGATTACATGTGCCAGTCAAATTTACAAATAACTTAACTGTATGAGCCCACTTACCAATATGAATTAGATCCTCTCTGGCCTGGGCGCATGCATTGATTCAGTTGGGAAGGGTACCATGAAGGCATTGCATCCGCTCCTGAGGTAAGCTGGCCCACAGCTGTATCCTAAATACTGGCACTGGAATGGAGTTGAGATCCGAGCTGGTCCCACACATGTTCTATTAGGGACAGATGTGGAAATCTTGCTGGCATCAACATCACACAGACTATTCATAGAAAACATACCACGTGTGGACAGCACTGTCTGTTGAAAAATGGCATTACGATACTGTTGCATGAAAGGTAACACATGAGGATGTAGGATGTCCACGATGTAATGGTGTGCTGTCAGAGTTTCCTCAATCACTACCAACTGTGACCTGAAGTCATAACCAAAGGCTCCCTACACAATGACACCAGGAGTAATACTGCTGTGCCTCTCCAAAATATTGGAAGAAAATGAGCTCTCCCCAAGGCTGCCGCCATACTCTGTGACGACGGTTGTCTGATGTAGTGCAGAACCGTGATTCATCACTGAACACACTGGCACCATTCATTAGTAGTCCATGCTTCCCTTTCACTGCATCACTCCAAACACAGCCACTTGTGTTGTGGTGTTCAAGGCAGCCTACACACGTAACACTAATTCCGTAGTCTGGCTGCTGCTAGTCTCTGACCAACTGTGTGGGATGACAGAATGCTGCAAACACTTCATTACTTATTCTTGGATGGCAGGTACAAATGTGAAGGGGTTATAAGGTGCTTGGTGCACAATATAGCAAACCTCCCATGTGTGTGTCACAGAGTCGAGCAGAACAACTGTTGTTGGATATGTCTACTCTCATGTTCCCATGCAATCCAATTTCAGTCCACTGCCATATCTGAGTTCCTCACCAATCTGGATATTGCAAGATTCAACCAGCCAGCCAAGTGGAGACCCACAATAAAGTCACTTTCAAACTGTATGAGATGCTGATAATGCTTTCTCACACGAGTATGTTGCAATTCTGTGTCCTTTATAGTGTTTACTTAACATCAGACATTGCTCACACCTCTTATTTACTCTACTAGGCCTTATAACAACACTAAACATGAACACCACTAAACATTAACAACACTAATGCACTTTGGTGGATGTTCTTTGTGTCACAAAGAATTGCAACTCTATAATCATTCACACACCTGCCTATTGTGTGTAAGCATCTGAAGTTACACTGATATCTGATCATATCTTCTAGGTGTTTCACTTTTTTGCCATGCAGTGTATTAACGTACTACATTTGTCACAACACAACTATGCTACAAACTGCCATTAAGATATCATGGTTAGCAAAACACACATAAATTTTGATGTCTAAGTCTGGGTTCTTCTATCAATCAGCAGCAGAGTGCTGCAATTTAAATTTGCAATCCATGTTCCTTGTGTTATTCTTGGAATTACAATATGCAGCTTTGCTTTCTTAATTTCTTCTTGCATAATTTATCCATTATATTTGTTTACCAAGTAATAAACAGTGGCAGGATTTAGTATGCCCTTAAGTTTTGTAACTGAAATTTTTTAACTGTAATATAATCATGTGGCAGGAGAAATGACAGCATTTTTAACTGACAGTAATTAGCAACTTACCTATACTTTTGCGAGGCACAACCAATGTTCTGGGACTTCCAAATGATTATATCTCTTATTTGGGGATGAGCCTGGGACCTCATAAGGCAGATGCCATGAACCATCATGATGATGCTGAGCAAATGGGTGGAATGGCAATGGATCCTGCATAAAAAGTTATACATGCATTATTTTTTAAATAATTAAGAATTTCTGTCCCGTCATAATAAAATTAGGAATTAGCACATAAATACACTGATAAGACAAGACATTATGACTACCTTCTTGACAATGTGTCAGGTCACCTTTTGAATGCAATACAGACGCAATTATGCCTGGCCAGGATTTGATAAGCAGCACTGCAACAGACGTTGATGCGCAGGTCACAATTCTCATAAATTACAGGTTGGTGGTTTGTGGGCGTGGAGCTAGTGCCTGATGGAGTCCCAGATGTATTCGGCTGGATTCTGACATGCCTCCTCCTCCATCATTGTCTCCTATCGTCTGCACTTCAGGTGGCTCTCTCTCTCATCCTTCCTTTTTAACATTCCCTGGCCTTTCCCTCTTTCCTTCCTGACAAAGGAACTGTTCATTCTGGAAGGTAGGTAATGTGCCCTTTTACTTTCACACAGGGTGATTTTTCCTCCGTGTACAAACTCTTGGTATTGATCGATGACAGGATATGGAACAAAAAAGGTTTAATGAATTTATGTCCAGAAATGCATGGTTTTCATGCTAGAGACCATTTATTCAATCATACTCTGTTACAGAAACTGTGGTCCAATAAGCACTGTACCATGCAGCCATAGTTGCAGAGTGCATGGTTTCCTCCTAGAGGGTGGTGGTATTCCTTATATGTCCTGCCACAGTCATTGTTAATGTTATGTCCGATTCACTTTTCTTGCTGACTCACCTTGTAGTTGATATGATACAGTGTTGTACACAATGGTTCTGTATTCAAATTGATAGCTTGCCGTCATGGTATGGAAAGGCAAATGGAAACGGGCGGCAGGCAGGTTGTATCAGGAGACCTATCCCCACCGACAACCACCACAGCATTCAATGTTTGCAACAGTGTTTCACCATTTGTCTGAGACAGGGTCATTTCAGGAAGCAAGAAATCGTCAAGGATTTACCCGAAATGTTCAGACACCAGACTTGGAGGAAAATATGACTAACACTGTGGAAGGCAGTTGGCCTGACAGTACAGGGTAAGCCCAATGATGGTGTGGAACAGTCTCCATGACAACTATTACTACCCTTATCACTTACAGTGTGTGCGGGGCTTACTAGCCGCAGACTTTCCATATATGGAGCAGTTTTGTCACTGGGTTTCTTCACCCGGCAACCATGATTCTGGGATTTGTGTCATCCATCCTATTCACAGATGAGGCCATCTTAATGTGGAGTGGTATCTTCAACTTTCATAACAGTCATCTGTGGGATAGTATGCAGAACTCTCATCATATGGTGACAGCAAATCATCAGCATCGGTGCATCCTAAATGTGTGGGCCGGGATAATTGGCAACCATATCTTGGGATCAGTCTTCCTTCCATGTCGCCTAACAGGCCGAAACTATCGACGTTTCTTGTGGGTGACTCTGCCTCTCCTGCTGGAAAAAGGGCCACTGATGATTTGATTGGTTATGTGGCTGCTACATGATGGTGTTCCACCTCACGTCGCTGTTAATGTCCGGATGCATCTGAACCGTGTCTTCCCTGGTCAAAGGATCAGATGAGGGGTTCCAGTTGCATGGCCTGCTCATTCACCAGATCTCAACCCATGCGATTTCTGGTTATGGGGCTGTCTCAAAAGCATCGTGCATGCAGAACCCATTCCAGATGCGGAGACACTGGAGCAGCGTACTGACGCTGCCTTTGACACTGTTTGATGCAACTTGGCCAATGTGAACATGTGAGACAGAACATGTTACGGCGCATAAACGCATGCATTGAGGCACATGGAAATTATTTCCACATTTCTAACACACACTGTAACTGTGGTTGCATGGTACAGCACATATTAGACCACAGTCTGTAACAATGTATGGTTGAATAAATGGTGCTGTCTCAATTACAGGGTCCCAGGTTCGATTCCCGGCCGGGTTGGGGATTTTCTCTGCCCAGGGACTGGGTGTTTGTGTTGTACTCATCATCATCATCATCATCATCATCATCATCATCATCCGTGACAGTGGCCAGATTGGATTGTGTAAAAATTGGGACTTTGTATGGGCGCTGATGAGCACGTATCTGAGCGCCCCACAAACCAATCATCATCATCATCATTATTGAATAAACTGTCTCTAGCATGCAAATCATGCATCTGCAGACATAAGTTCATCAGACTTTTTTTTTTTTTTTTTTGTTCTGTATCCCCTCATTAATCAATCCCTAGAGTTCGTGCACAGTGCAAAAAATCACCCAGTATATGTCTATCATCAGTACTACACACTTTTGTCTCATGAAGGTAAGTAATGGCCAGAAATTGGTCTCATAACATATTATAGATATACAGCAGATTGTTACCTTTTCTTTTTCATCACTAAAATTGCTTTTACCTATGTAAATAAAAAAGTGACTTAGACAGCGTTTGTTTATCCATATACTGGAGGTGGTCATGGTGCTTGTGGAAATTCTCTCTTATGTAGTGAAAAAAGATTACATATAATTCAAATTTTACATGTTCTTAATTAAAATATCTGACACATTCCTGGTTTAATGGGTGTCAGATTACGAATGCACAGATTTACAAATCCAGCTCAGACATTCTCTAGGATTTTTTCTGGCATTTATTGTGTCCTTCACATCTGGCAATGTGAACATGGAAAATTTCCAGTCATATTATAATTGGGAGGCTAGCTTAAATGGTAGGTCTCCCTACAAGTAGCTGGATGAGACAGTTTATAGGCTGTAGAGAGTAAAAAAAAAAAATGCTGTGCTATTCAGTATACCGTTAAGAGATGCTACAATTTGCAGATAAAGCTTTTGTTGCCCCACAACATATCCAGTCATCCAGCTCTGGCTGGATCTGCTTCTGAAGTATTACTTATAATAAGAGTGCAGTTGATTTACCCAGAGGAAAGTCAGTCTAAGGATCCATTGATGTTGCACTCACCAAGAAGTAACAAGCATGGAGTGTAACAAAGAAGTGAAGCCAAAGTAATCTGAGGGGCAGATCCTGCACTTCACCCCTGCTGAGGCCTCTCCAGATATCAAGGGAGATAAGTTTCTTGAAACAGGAACTGTTTATGCTCTTCCCTGAGAGGATCCTTGATTCCATCAAATGCCAATACTGTAAGCAGTAACATACTGATACTGATTGAATGGCTAATTCTACAGCTGGAACTGGCCCATATTAGCTTAATCCCACAAGCTCTGCAAATTCTACTCCAGCAACATGAATGAAGTCAGTGTCGTTACAAACAGTGGCAGCAGAGAGGCCGCACAGAGAACGAGAAAGCACTACCACATACCACCTTATGGGTGTTACACTGCAAAACCATTACTATTGATGAAACCCAGTAGAATGATAGCAACTTGCTGAGCGCCCAAAGCCTTTCTCAAGATCCAAACTCACATTATGTGGAAAGTCCCATAAATATTCCAAGCATAATCAACTTACGTGCCGACCTCTTTACCAAGTGGCCTAATATGGACCATGGAAAGAGTTATGGAAGCCCATCATTCATAACTAGGGACCTAAAAATGTAGCATGTATTTTTTGGAAAATTCATTTATTTTTGCGGAAGTTCACATCTACTTTTTTCAGTGTTGTTTGTAAATGATTAGATGCAAAAATTTTAAAAATTGTCCTGCAATGTACCTGAAACTGAAGCCTTAGTGCTTTGAAAAAGTTTTTTTTATAAAAAATAAGTAAGTAAATAAAATAGAGATTGGGGAGGTTTTTGACTAAAATCTTTGCTTGTGCAAAAACTTCAACAGTATTTTTCCAAAGTGTTCCTTGCTTGTTTTCTTTTTGTTAGCTCTACTTAAGCTTTTAATAAATGATTGTTTCTGTTGAAATGCAGCAGTATTTTCCCACCAGTGAACAGAGTGCTTCTCTGATTTAAGGTATTCCTCAGCAATATTTTTCTTTTCCCATTCAATTTGATGGTTAAAAAATCTGCAGAATATGAATTTCAAACTTTCATCGGCATTCATAGCCATGCAACTCATACTTGACAATGCTACAGACAGAACCAACAACATACTTAGCACAGAAGTAGAATCGAAAATAACTATTCACACATTGGGGGAAGACTTTTGTTATACTCAAAATACATTAACAGGTTTGGTTTTCTGATCACTGTGGTGCAAAAGGTGGACACAATAAACTGGCAGTTGGCTGCCAATGTAGGCAAACTAGAATTCTGACCGCCAGAGGAGTGAGGGAAACAAGTCCCACCTCTCCCTCACAGACCAGCCAGCCTACACCGTTTTGTATTTCTGCTAAAGCAGAACTCACCTACTGTCACAGAGATTGCAGATCCCCTCTGGTATTTTCAGGGTTGTAACCATATTGCATGATGGAGCAGGGTTAGACTTATCACTCATTTCAAAATGAGGGAAGATAACAACGCCAAAACCATAGTTCAAAACACTTGATGCCTTAAACAGCCATGTTAGAATGGCCTCAATTAGCTAGCAGACAAACTTCATTCTAAGATGCTAGGTTCAAAATGTGAGACATATGTTGCAATAAGCGGCACGCATCTCATACAGACCATTCAACCACCCACAGTCGGCATGGCACCAGAGCATCGAGTGCGCTGATACAGTGTTTCATCCGTACACTTTTTATTTTGTAAAAAAATACTTATGCACATTATTTTTCCAAACTGGGCTCTGCCAGATGATGTGCAATATCAAAACCAATTTTTTTATATTTATAAGCAGAAAATAAAACAATATTATGAGAAGTAAAGTTGCCACTCACCATATAGCACAGATGCTGAGTCGCAGATAGGCACAACAAAAAGATCTTCACACTTAAAGCTTTCGGCCAATGGCCTTTGTCAACAATGGGTACACATACGCACACAAGCAAATGCAACTCTCACATGCACACACACCTGCAGTCTCAGGCTGGGGATGGCATGGAAGAGGTGTGTGTGTTTGGGGAGGGGGGGGGGGGTAGCGGAAAGGAGATAAATAAATAAAAAATAATGAAATAAAATAAAATAAATAAAAAGACTGGATGTGGTACTGTAATGACGGCTGTGTAGTGCTGGAATGGGAACAGAGAAGGGGATGGATGGGTGAGGACAGTGACTAACGAAGGTTGAGGACAGGAGGGTTACGGGAATGTAGGATGTATTGCAGGGAAAGTTCCCACCTGCGAAATTAAGAAAAGCTGGTGTTGCTGGGAAGGATCCATATCGCACAGGCTGTGAAACAGTCATTGAAATGAAGGGCACATTCAGCAACAGGCTGGTTCACTTGTTTCTTGGCCACAGTTTGTCGGTGGCCATTCATGTGGACAGACAGCTTGTTGGTTGTCATGCCTACATAGAATGTATCACAGTGGCTACAGCTTAGCTTGTAGACCACATGATTGGTTTCACAATTAGCCCTGCCTTTGATGGGGTAGGTGAAGTTAGTGACCGGACTGAAGTAGGTGGTGGTGGGAGTATGAGTGATGATTTAAGGGATTGGGAGGAAGGGTTGTGTAAGGATGGACGAGTATATTATGTAGGTTCAGCGGACGGCAGAATACCACTGTGGGATGGGTGGGAAGGATAGTGGGCAGGACATTTCTCATTTCAGGGCATGGTGAGAGGCAATCAAAGCCCTGGCGGAGAATGTAATTCAGTTGCTCCAGTCCTGGGTAGTACTGAATTACGAGGGGAATACTCCTCTGTGGCCAGACGGTGGGGGGAGACTGGAAAGATAAGGAAGGGGAGATTTGTTTTTGTACAAGGTTGGGAGGATAATTACAGTCAGTGAAGGCTTCAATGAGACCCTTGGTATATTTTGGGAGGGACTGCTCGTCACTGCAGATGCGACGACCATAAGTGGCTAGGTTGCACGGAAGGGTCTTCTTGGTATGGAATAGGTGGCAGCTGTTGAAGGGGAGGTATTACTGGTGGTAAGTGGGTTTGATATGGATGGAGGTACTGATGTAGCCATCTCTGAGGTGGAGGTCAGCATCTAGGGCGATGGCTTGTTGGGTTAAGTAGGACCAGGTGAAGCAAATGGGGCAGACATTATTGAGGTTTTGGAGGTATGTGGATAGGGCGTTCTCACCTTCGAACCAGATAGCAAAGATGTCATCAATGAATCTGAACCAGGTGAGGGGTTTAGGATTCTGGGTGTTTAGGAACGTGAGCTTTTCTGATCCTATTCAACCAAACAAGCCACCTTCCTAGATGTTGACCTCCACCTCAAAGATGGCTACATCAGTACCTCCATCCATATCAAACCCACTTACCACCAGCAATACCTCCCCTTCGACAGCTGCCACCCATTCCATACCAAGAAGTCCCATCCGTACAGCCTAGCCACTTGTGGTCGTTGCATCTGCAGTGACGAACAGTCCCTCCCAAAATATACCGAGGGTCTCATTGAAGCCTTCACTGACTGTAATTATCCTTCCCACCTCATACAAAAACAAATCTCCCGTGCCTTATCTTTCCAGTCTCCCACCACCTCCCACCACCCCACCGTCCGGCCACAGAGGAGCATTCCCCTTGTAACTCAGTACCACCCAGGACTGGAGCAACTGAATTACATTTTCTGCCAGGTCTTCAATTACCTCTCGCCGTGCCCTGAAGTGAGAAATGCCCTGCCCACTATCCTTCCCACATATCCCACAATGGTATTCCACTGTCCACCAAACCTGCACAATATACTCGTCCATCCTTACACAACCCATACTCCCAATCCCTTACCTCATGGCTCATACCCCTGTAACAGACCTAGATGCAAGACCTGTCCCATACATCCTCCCACTACCACATACACCAGTCCAGTCACTATCACCACCTATCCTATCAAAGGCAGGGCTACCTGTGAAACCAGTCATTTGGTCTACAAGCTAAGCTGTAACCACTGAGCTGCATTCTGTAGGCATGACAACCAACAAGCCGCCTGTCTGCATGAATGGCAACCTACAAACTGTGGCCAAGAAACAAGTGAACCACCCTGTTGCTGAACATGATATCCTTCATTTCAATGACTGCTTCACAGCCTGTGCGATATGGATCCTTCCCAGCAACACCAGCTTTTCTGAAATGCGCAGGTGGGAACTTTTCCTGCAACACATCCTATATTCCCATAACCCTCCTGGCCTCAACCTTTGTTAGTCACTGTCCTCACCCATCCATCCCCTTCCCTGCTCCCATTCCAGCACTACACGGCCGTCATTCCCCCACCAAACCCAGTCTTTTTATTTTATTTTATTTTATTATTTTTTATTTATTTCTCTCTATTTCTCTCCTTTTCCGTCACTCCCTCCCCCCCCCCCCTCCTCCCTGCCTGCCACTCAACCAGCAGCATTTCACTGTCTGCCATCCCCACCATACTATCCCTCCCCCTCCCTGCCCCAGCCTCCTCCTTTCCCCCACCCAGTCGCCACTCCCATCATGCAATGGTGCTGCTGCTTGCAGTGTGGTTTCAGTTGCCTGAGACTGTAGTCGTGTGTGTGTGTGTGTGTGTGTGTGTGTGTGTGTGTGTGTGTGTGTGTGTGTGTCTATTGCTGACAAAGGCCATAAGGCCATTGGCTGAAAGCTTTAAGAGTGAAAATCTTTTTGTTGTGCCTATCTGTGACTCAGCATCTCCGCTATATGGTGAGTGGCAACTTTCCTTCTCATAATATTGTTACATTGCATCCTGAATTTTCCATTGTTTGCAGAAAATAAAATCTATTTCAAACTGTCTCTGGTAAAATAATTCATTTGGATACAGTTTTCTATGAAAGAGCAGGTATTAGGTAATTTTGCATCTTGAGACCAAATTCTTATCTACATTCACATTTATCACAAAATGCTAATTTTTCAGATGCCTATTGATAAGGAAGTTGTGGCTGTCTTCAGGCCAATGTGTTTAGCTCTGATTCATATAGGTTGAAAGCAACTCAGCTAGATTGTTTTCCAATGGTAGTCTTCAAAAACTCCTCATTGCCTTCCTTCATGTCCATGAGCTACATAATCATCTTCTTAGAGCCTCAAGCACCATGCTCCTGAATATAACAATCCCAGTATTCAATGCTGAGTTTCACCCAATCAATACAATCTATGCAGTCCTAAGGTTTATCTTTAATAGCATCTTCACTTTATGTGAGTTTGTACTCTGCCCAAGTGTCAGAGAGCTTCTGTTCCTATATTTGCTGTGGAGGACAGGAAAAGAATACATAAATCTAGCATTAGTTAATTGCACAAATATTCTGGTTTGGTAACAAAATTACATACTTATTAATAGCAGAAACAGGAAACTAACTCAAACCAGAAATAAACAACAGAAAAATCTTACATTTTGAATCAAAGGAACACTCTGCATGGATAGTGGATGCCTATTTATTGGCACAAAAACTGTAATGTCTAATGAGATAATAATGACAAAATCACTGCCAAATAATCTGGATGAAAATAACTGTCAAAGAGGGGTTAAAAAATTCTCCCCCCTCCCTCTTTTTCTTTAATGGCTAGAAAGACTACGTACTGTGAAAGAATTATCCAAATGGTACAGAAATTGGTAGATGTGATATACAGACAAACAAATGATTACAATTTCTGAAAAACTGGATGATTTATTCAAGAGACAGAGCTCACAAATTGAGTAAGTTAATAATGTGTTGTTCCACCTCTAGTCCTTAAGCAAGCAGTTGTTTGATAGAGTTGTTGGATGACCAAATTCTGTCCAATTGGTGCATTAGATGGGCAAAGAGTTGGTTGCTGGCCAGAGTAGGGTATGACAAGCAGTAGAAACTATCACCATATGTGGGCAGGCATTATCTTGTAAGATTTAAAAGTTTCCTGGCATACAGATTGTTCTATAAAATTTCGGGAGAGCTGCTGGATGTCAGAAACTTGTTCCCATGATATTTCAGTGCAGAGACTTCTGGCCATCTTCAGGTGCTAGCGGACTTATTGCCTTGGAGGAGGCAAGTATACCGCTGATGTTCCAAGATGCATTCCTGTACCATGCATGTCATTTCCCCCACGTAACATTTGCTACATTCACCCAGAATTTTGTAAACACCTGCTTTGCGCAACTCTAAGTCATCTTTAACAGATGCCAATATCACTGAGAATTTAGGAGGAGGACAAAAAAAAAACTGCTTTAACTTTATGTCTTTTTAATATTCTGCCTGTTTTGGGGATTCACCATCACTAGTGGACTTTGCCAGTTCCATCAAAGAAGCTGTGTGCTATCTTGCAGCAGAGGAAGTTCACCAAGAGTCTTGCCATGTGCTGATGGAAGCCGCACCACCAAAGAGCAACATCTTGTCTATGGAGAGAGCAGCCCTCTGTAACTTACAAGCAGACATGGATATGATAGTACTCAAGATGGATAGAGGTCATGTTACTGCTCTTGTGCCATGGGAGGTCTATATTAATAAGATCAATGTTTTACTGAGTGACTCAGTGTATCACAATATAGATAAGGATCCTACTAATTGAGTGATGTGAAAAATAGCAGAAATTCTACTGAATAGTTCTCTACCAAAGGACATCATTAAGAGACCGAGAACAAATAGTTCAGGTTCCACCTACAGTGTACGGGCTGTCCAAGGTCCATAAAGAAGGTGTGCCTTTATGTCCTATATTAAGCAATATTGGAGCAGCCACCTGTGATTTGGCCAAATACTTTGCATCTTTATTGAAACACTTATAGGCAAGTGTCCACATCACATAAGAAATTCTAGTGATTTTATCAGCTGACTTCAGTCACTTAAGCTGAATAGCAATGACTTGTTGGTCAGTTTTGATGTTGTTTCACTTTTTACAAATGTGGACTCACTGCATCTCTATGGCAGTAAGTTTGGGGCTGACATTACAGCTTTGTTCAAGCACACTCTCTCCTTTATGTACTTTTTATTTAACAATGAGTTTTTCGAATAATCTGACGGTGTCACCATGGTGAGCCCTTTTTCTCCCTATTGGCAAGTCTTTTTATGGAAGATTCTGAGGCGCGAGCACTCGTCTCAGCTGTTTTCAAACCAACAGTATTTTGGCGGTACACTGATGACGCTTTTATAGTTTGGCCTACGGTTTGGACCATCCCTGAGAGTTCCTTCAACATCTGAACCCCAAAAACGAAAACATAAAATTTACTATGGAGATGGAGAAAGATGGTTGCTTGCTGTTTCTAGACATTTGGAGTGACATAAGAGTGATGGCACACTTGGGCTTCAGGTCTTTCAAAAGTCCACTCATACGTTCATGTATCTGGAAGCTACTATTGCCAACATCCAGCACAAATGATGG
Source organism: Schistocerca nitens (assembly GCF_023898315.1). Lineage (NCBI taxonomy): Eukaryota > Metazoa > Arthropoda > Insecta > Orthoptera > Acrididae > Schistocerca > Schistocerca nitens. Next base: position 346,660,132 of record NC_064620.1, read on the forward strand.
ACATTCTAAAGACCTTAATCCACCCAACTCACAATATCTCAGATGCTGGTAATCTGGAAATGGAACTAGATCATCATCAAACTGTGTTCCAGAACAATGGATATTCATCCCAGCAAGTACAGAGAGCACTACAGATCTACAAAGTACAAGACAAACAAGAGGATCAGGCTTTCAAAACGACTGCTTATTTACCATATATTGGAAACATTTCAGCCAAAATAGGCAGAATATTAAGAAGACATAAAGTTAAAGCAGTTTTTTGTCCTCCTCCTAAAATCTCAGCACTACTGGGATCTGTTAAAGACAACTTAAGAGTTGTCCAAGGCAGGTGTTTATAGAATTCTGCACAAATATGGCAAAGCTTACATAGAGCAAATGATGAGCATGGTAGAGGAGTGCATTGTGGAACATCGGTGGCTTACTTCCCTCCTCCAAGGCAATCAGTCTGCTATTGCCGAACATTGTATTTCCACTGGTCATTTGACGAAATACAAGCAAATGAAAATTGTGGCCCATACGTCAAACTTTCGGAGCTCCACCATCAATGAATCTGTGGAAATACGACTGTCTGGGACCCTTATTAATTCAGATAGCTGTTTCCCTTTAAATTCTGCATGGAATCCTGTCATAGAAGAACTTCATGCTCTGTGTAACCAGCATCATTTACCACACAAAGACAATCGATCTGATATCAATGACGCCAGCTTTCACCACAGAGGACACGCGGCACAGCATATAGACTTGCAGACAAACAATGCATGTAAAATGCCAACTGGATACCTCACATAAGTGCCGGGGCGGTCTTAAATACATGAGCTCAGCGCCTTTCCTGTTAGTATTCACTTGAAGGTGGCCAGAAGACTCTGCGCTGGAATGTTGTGGCAACAAGTTGCAGATATAAGGAAGTTCTCCCGAAATTTTATGGAACAGGCATTATCTTGCTGAAATGGAGTCCCAGCATGGCTTGCCATGAAGAGCAACAAAATGGAACATAAAATATCGTCAACATTCTGTCGTGCTGTAAGAGCACCATGTAAATAAATGTTACCTCAAACCATCACTCCTGTTCGTCAGGCCATATTGTAAGCAATGCCCACTGTCTGGGGCATCTCCAGACAAGTCTTTGCTTGTTACTGGGGCTCAGTTCCAGGCAGGACTCATCACTGAAGACAATTCGACTCCTGTCCATGAAATTCCAGGCCGCAGACGTGTCTGGAGATGCCCCAGACAGCAGTAGGATGCCAACCTGATTGCTGCCAGTCATACAGCCCAGCAACCAGGAATGATGGTCTGGGGATGCCATTTCATTTCATGGCAGGACCCCTTTGGCTGTTATGCGGGGCATCCTTACAGCACGGCAGTGTGTTAACAATATTCTATATCCTGTTTTGTTGGCTTTCATGGCAACTTGTCCTGGGCTTATATTTCAGCAAGATAATGCCCGTCTGCACATGGCAAGAGTTTCTACTGCTTTTCTTCTTACTTGCCATACCACACATTGGCTAGCAAGGTTGCCGGACCTGTCTCAAACTGAGAATGTTTGGGGTGTTATGAGCAGGGCTCCCCAATTGTCTTGGGAATTTGATGATCTAACATGCAACTTGAACAAAATTCAGCATGATATGCCTCAAGAGGACACCCAGCAACTCCACCAATCAATCCCAAGCTGAATAACTGCAAGCATAACGCCAAGAGTTGGACTGATGCAATAACGACCTGCTGAATTTGTGAAGCTCTTTCTCTTGAATAAACTATATAATTTTTCTGAAACTGTGTTCATTTGTTTGTCTCTACATGTACATTACATCTACCAATTTCCGTCCCATTCAGATAATTCCTTCATGGTGCATTCTTTTCTTGTCTTATTGTGTAAAATCTGCATTCTTTTCTTGTCTTATAGTGTAAAATCCACATGTTCTAACTGGCCACCTACATCATGTAATGCAGTTGTGGCATGCATCAGAGAAAGGAAAGGGCACCAGGAGGGCAGTTCCAGCTTGTAGAGATCCAAATTGATGAAAGTATGAAGCAAAAGTGCAACCTGGATATCTCGGAAAATTCTGATTTGCACTAATGGAATAATTGTTTCTTTATGTACAACACAGAGAATACAATGTACCTGCTACACAGAGAAAACAGTGTGCCCACTGGTGAAAGTTCTATTGTCATCATTATTTTCCATCCCCAATTGGAGGGATAAACTACAGGTGTGGGATATCGACCGTATTTGGTCAAAAAATATGGCAGAGTAAGACTCAGGTGTTAAACGCCAATGGGAATCGCAGGTCCACCTATGGTCCTTCCCAGTAAGAGTGGATGCTACATAGCAGTATGCGGAGGTGGATTGTGGAATAAGAGGAATAGTACGGAAAAATAGTTGCAGAATATTAGTAAACACAGGGGCACATGTGTCGGTCGCCAGTAATTATCTGGCGAAATGTAAGCAATGGGACGACAATGGTACAAATTGCGTGGAGTGGGGAACAAAGAATTCATAAGATTAGGAATTCTGGACATAGAATTTTGCCTGGATACAGTTCAATTTCAACACTGTGTAGAGATTTTGCTACATGTGAATGAGGGTTACACGGTTCTAGGATTAGATTCCTTACATCAGCATTGTGCCATAATCAATTTTTGGTAACATAAGGTGGAGGTTTATGGAAAATTGTTCCAGTTAGGTGAAGCCATTGCCAGTGTATCCATGTTGCGAGGGGAGTCTGTCGTGAAAGACGCACCAATTAAACCCCGAACGAAAGCACTAAGACTTGATTTACACTACTATGTACCTAAGAGTACTGGGAAATAACTTTGGGTCAGTGTGGACTCTAGCTTGCCAATTGGAATTTTGTGTGTGGTGGAACTGTTAGAAGAGAATGAAGTATTAGATCAGGCAGAATGCTTAGCTAAAAGAGGTATTGTAAGCATACAAGGGTGAAAAGAAGGTACCCGTTTCTATAGATAACATTAGTGCAGACGATGCAGCATTAACAAAGGGGTTGTTAATATCTGACATAGATATCCCGGAGAAAGGAGAATGGGACCCGAGGGATGTCAGCCATGGACAATCGCCGACGTCACTGAAACTGCATTATGAGGAAAAGTGAAGCACCTAGAGGGAAGCAATAGGGAACACATAGAAAAATTAGTTTTGGAATTTAAGGATTTATTTTTTCCAAAAGAGCCATTACCAGATACGCACATAACACATCACTGCATGCCACTGGGAAATGAATCACCAGTCTAGTGCAAACCATACAAATTACCTAGGTACTTGCAGCAAATTTTGGAGGAATTTATTTATCAGCAGCTGAAAGATGGAGTAACTGAAGAAAGTAATAGTCCATGGGGAGCAGGAATAGTCGCCGTGCCAAAAAAATTAATGGATTTAACTCAAACTCAAAAATTTAGGTTTTGTTGTGATTACAGACACCTAAATGCAAAAACCATAATGGACACCTACTCTTTGCCAAACATCACAAATCTTGACTCACTTAAGGGTGATGTAAATATTTTTTAACAATGGATTTGAAGAGGGGTTATCAACAGATAGAGGTTGCACCGCAGGATCGACACAAAACAGCATTTTTGGCACCTTGGGAACATTACCAATTTAAAAGAATGTCACTCGGCTTAAAAAGTGCACCTGCAACATTTCAGATTGTTGGATGGAGTACTCAGAGATTTGAAACCACAATCATGATCAGTGTTTCTTGATAACATAATTGTCTATGGGAGTGGTATATAACTGCATATGCAGCAATTAAGGGAAGTATTCCTAAAGTTAACAGCAATGAAGTTAACATTGAGTACAGAAAAGAACAATTTTGTGATGGAAGAGGTAGTGTACCTAGGTCATGTCATAAGTAAAGATGTGGTTAAGATGGACCCACGGTTAATTAGAGCTATACGTGAATTTCCTGCACCAGAATCTATAAAGAAGTTACAATCATTCTTGCGACTTGCAAACTATTACAGCCTTTGTAAAATGATTTACGGATATTCCCAGACTGTTGACAGAATTGTTAAAAAAGGGTATTAAATTTGTGTGGTCAGAAAAGTAACCGCATGCTTTTGAGGAGCTAAAAGAAGCTTTAACATAGAGTTCAATCTTGGTATTTCCGGATATTAAAAGAGAATTTGTTTTACCATTTGATGCATCAAACCATGCATTTGTCTGTGTGTTGTCACCAGAAGTAGAAGGCATACAACACCTAGTACCTTATGCATAAAGATAACTGAATTTTGCAGAAAGAAATTATCCCACAATGGAGAAAGGGGTGCTAAACCTTATTTATGGAATCACATATTCCAAATATTTTCTGTACGGTAAAAAGTTTAGAATAACAACAGATCATGCAGCATTAAAATGATTGTTAGGGATAGAGGATCCTTCCAGTAGTTGACACAATGGGCAGTAAGACTACGTGAATTTGATTTTGAAGTTATGCATAAACCTGGGAAGAAGCATGGAAATGATGATGGCTTAAGTAGAAAAGTGCTTACATATTTGGGGTAGTGAATATAAGGAACGGAAAGCTACATGAAGATTGAATGATGAATGCAAGCAGTATTTTAAGCAGTCACAATTTTGTATGAAGGTTGGGTTGCTATGCAGAGAAACCAATTCGGGACTGCAGGTAGTGGTACCAGCCAAGCTAAGGAAGAGAGTGCTACAAGAAGCTCATGATCACATATTAGCAGGTCATGAAGGTTGCAGATCTACCAACAGAAGAATAGCAGAAAGGTGTTAGTGGAGGAATAGGCAGACAGACATAAACCAGTATGTGTGGCATACAATGCGTACAGAGAGTGGATTTGTGTCGAACAAGAGTACCGTTGCAGCAGTTACCTGAAGCATCAGCACCATTCAAAGTGATGTTTAAGGTCCAATCAATAAATTACCAGCAGGGAATAAGTACATGCACATACTTACAATCATAGATCATTTCTCATGATACATTCAAATGGTCGCAATGCCAAACCAGCAGGCAGCAAGTGATGCAAGCACTTGTGAATAATTGAATATTGAGGTTTGGAGAGCCTGAAACAATAACAGCAGACCTACTTTCCATCTGAGCGAGATTTCAAAGGTGTCCCACAAAGGCCTGCACATCCTCAGTTGGCTTACCAGAAAAAGAAGTGATTAAACTTATGACTGATAAATCTACATCCCGTTGTGACAATCACGATTCTACCCACCCATGCTGTTCTTTAGCAGCAGTGCAGCTGACGATGGCTGTGAACTTCCTCCAGGGAGCGAGCAGCTCCCTCGTGACTCGGGGCAGGTTGCCCTTTCTCATGATCGAACAGCAGACTCTGTACTGTGTTCCATGATGTCACTTTGGGTGTCAGGCTTGTGCTGTAGACTGTGATACTGAGACAAGAATGATTTAATACATGAATGGCTGAGTACTTATACATTCCAGACTAAGTTTGTTTAGAGCTTAAGGCACATACTCTAAACACTTCCATGATCGCAGGTGAGGATATGTGCCCGTCCTTCCGCTAGTGTACTGCAACGTCAGCTAATGAATTTCATGTCAGGTCTATTCAAGGAATTGTGTAAGTTATTGAATGTGAAGAAGTTAAGGATGATTCCTCTCCATCCACAAACCAATGGAAAAACTTAAAGAGTTCATAGGACAAGCAGGAAGATGCTTGGATACTATGTTGATTCAAGTCACACCAACTGGGACGTCTATTTGAAGTACTTCGTCTCAGCCTACAACTCAAAGCAGCATACAAATACAGGATTATCACCATATGAAGTGGTATTTGGTCATGAAATGCCATCACCGTTCAATATACTGAAAGTGAAGAAAGGGAAGGCTGGACAGTATGTTAAGGAATTTGCCCGAGTGATTAGCGTAATTTGGAAGGGAGTACGGGGGGAAAATACATGAGCACTGCAGAAACAGGAAGAAACAGGGGGCCCTATGACAAGAATGCCACAGTAGATGATTGGTCAGTAGGTGATGCTATCAACTCTGTATACACCAAAGGGAAGGACAAAGAAGTTTTTTGCAAAGTATCTGGGGCCACACCACCAATTGCTGACGAGAATGATAATTGTGCATGTAGGCAGTTGAAAACTTTTAAGGGAGTCCAGAAAAAAACACGAGCCCTGTCTAAAAAGTATCCGACCTCTGGGCAGAAAAAAAATTTCTAACACCTGACAGGGTTTGGACCCCAATCCCCTGCAAAGTAGGCCCCCTGTGCTTGCACACACGTAGCCCACTGATCGTTCCACTGCTGGAAACACTTCTGGGAGTCTTCTTTTGGAATGGTGTTCAGCTCTGTCATCGTGTTCCGCATTATCTCTTCTCTACTCTCAATTTTGGAAACATCAGAAGTCACAAAGAGTGATGTCTGGAGAGTAGGGAGGCTGGCAAATGGCTGTAATTCCATGTTTGGCCAAGAAATTTTGGATCAAGTGGGATGAATGTGCAGGGGCGTTGTCGTGATGCAGTTGCCAGTTTTTCGCCGTCCACATGTCTGGCCTTTGCACCAAACTGTGTCACAGAGTCGCCGGAGAACATCTTGATAGTACTCCTTTGTCACTGTGTGTCCTTCTGGTGTGTATTCGTGATGCACAATTCCACGGACATCAAAGAATACAGTCAGCATCACCTTGGTTTTGCTTTGCACCTGCCACACTTTCTTCAGCCTTGGAGACCCAGGATGCTTCCGTTGCGATGACTGTCTTTTTGTTTCTGGACAACTCATCTCCAGTTATCACAGTGTTCAGAAATCCAGGATCAGTGTTGGTGGTGTCCAGAAGGTCCTGTGCAACATCAAAACGGAGGTCTTTTTGTTTCGGCAACAACAACTTGGGTACGAATTTTGCAGCCACTCAGTGCATGTTCAAATCATCATGCAAAATTGCATGCACAGAATCTTTACTCACTCCAACCTCTTGGGCAATCTCTCGCATGGTCAAACGACGATCTGCCATCACCAAATTTTGCACCCTCTCAACAACAGCTGCACTCCGAGCAGTTTGGGGCCTGCCAGAATGCTGATCACTCTCTGCTGATGATTCTTGTCTCAGTATCACAGCCTACAGCACAAGCCTGACACCCAGAGTGATATCCGTTCAACCATGAGAAAGTGTGGCCTGCCCTGAGTCATGAGGGAGCTGCTCGCTCACTGGAGGAAGTTCATAGCCATCGTCAGCTGCGCTGCTGATAAAGAACAGCATGGGTTGGTAGAATCGTGATTGTCACAACAGGGTGTAGATTTACCAGGCATAAGTTTAATTGCTTCTTTTTCTGGTAAGCCAACTGAGGATGTGCAGGCCTTTGTGGGACAACTTTGAAATCTTGCTCAGGTGGAAAGTAGGTCTGGTACGAAATTATTGAGATTAATAGGGTGAGCGAAAAGTTGTGTAGGATATACAGCTCTCCGAAGAATTTAATAAAGTGTTTATTCAGGGATACACGATAAAATGGTGCCAGACACTATGGGGACCAATTAGGGGTTAACAACTAAGAAAAGTAGAGAAACTGTGTGTCATCATGGTCACAGCCGGAGACATTGCTGACAGCAGCATTTGGGTGATGTTATGCTCGGCCCCGCTCTGCACTGTCAGCACTGCCAGATGTCTCTATTGTTTCACGTGAAAGCAACTGGATGCCTCCACCAACCAGTTACTGATATACTACAGTTGAGAGCCAGAATAAAGAAGTTAAATGAACAAATCCATTGCCATGGAAAATGGAAATGAGCATTTGGCATCACTGGCTGGGAAGCCCCTTGTGGTCCATTGCCATTCTGACATCTCATTTCACTCTCCACGGGTAAAATCCAACAAGCATTTAACATAGGATTCTCTTTCATTAATACCATAAGTGAAAACAATACCGAAGACTTCTCTGTGCAACATTATTGACATACTGATGTCTGTTGGTTATGCCCTCTAAACAAAAAAACAAAAACATCACAAATCAGAACACGTGATAAAAACTAATATCTTGAATCAAGAAATATTATTGGTACTGAGAGCCTTTGATACAAAATTTGCAACAGCAAATAAGACTGAATTTTTGAGGCTCATGAAAATTATGGACTATGTGAGAAGGATGACAGAGGAGCGACTATTCCAATTTTGTTAAAAATTTGGTATGACAGACGAGACACAGAAAACTGAAAATTAAATGAATATTTTTCTTGTGAGCATAGGAAGAAGTTACAGGGGAAAGGGCATAAAAAACAGTAAGGAAACAATATGGGAATATTGGAAGTGATAAAACAATAAAATGCAGTGGGTGAAATTTGAATTTATTTTCTGTACCACCAACTACACTTATCAGCATTTTCCCCTGCCTTTCCTCTTCTCAAGCTCAGCTTTCTCTAAATCTGGATGTTACTGCCCAGTTGACTTCTGTAGCACACAATCCTACTACATTTTTCCTTTATGCTGATTTGGTCAGAAATATTAATTTTTACTGTAGTTTTCTTGTTACACAAAATAAAATGAGAGTATGAAACTTCCTGGCAGATTAAATCTGTGTACCAGAAAGTGTTTCAAACTTGGAATCTTTGCCTTTTTTCCAGGAGCGTTAATCCTGCAAGTTTTACAGGAGAATTACTATGAAATTGGGAAGGTGGATTACTGTTGTTGTTGTTGTTGTTGTTGTGGTCTTCAGTCCTGAGACTGGTTTGATGCAGATCTCCATGCTACTCTATCCTGTGAAAGCTTCTTCATCTCCCAGTACCTACTGCAACCTACATCCTTCTGAATCTGCTTAGTGTATTCATCTCTTGGTCTCCCTCTACGATTTTTACCCTCCACGCCGCCCTCCAATGCTAAATTTGTGATCCCTTGATGCCTCAAAACATGTCCTACCAACCGATCACTTCTTCTAGTCAAGTTGTGCCACAAACTTCTCTTCTCCCCAATCCTATTCAATACCTCCTCATTAGTTACGTGATCTACCCACCTTATCTTCAGCATTCTTCTGTAGCACCACATTTCGAAAGCTTCTATTCTCTTCTTGTCCAAACTAGTTATCGTCCATGTTTCACTTCCATACATGGCTACACTCCAAACAAATACTTTCAGAAACGATTTCCTGACACTTAAATCTATACTTTCCTTGCCATTGCCAGTCGACATTTTATATCCTCTCTACTTCGACCATCATCAGTTATTTTGCTCCCCAAATAGCAAAACTCCTTTACTACTTTAAGTGTCTCATTTCCGAATCTAATTCCCTCAGCATCACCCGATTTAATTTGACTACATTCCATTATCCTCATTTTGCTTTTGTTGATGTTCATCTTATATCCTCCTTTCAAGACACTGTCCATTCCATTCAACTGCTCTTCCAAGTCCTTAGCTGTCTCTGACAGAATTACAATGTCATCGGCGAACCTCAAAGTTTTTACTTCTTCTCCATGAATTTTAATACCTACTCCAAATTTTTCTTTTGTTTCCTTTACTGCTTGCTCAATATACAGATTGAATAACATCAGGGAGAGGCTACAACCCTGTCTCACTCCTTTCTCAACCACTGCTTCCCTTTCATGCCCCTCGACTCTTATAACTGCCATCTGGTTTCTGTACAAATTGTAAATAGCTTTTCGCTCCCTGTATTTTACCCCTGCCACCTTCAGAATTTGAAAGAGAGTATTCCAGTTAACATTGTCAAAAGCTTTCTCTAAGTCTACAAATGCTAGAAACATAGGTTTGCCTCTTCTTAATCTTTCTTCTAAGATAAGTCGTAAGGTTAGTATTGCCTCACGTGTTCCAACATTTCTACGGAATCCAAACTGATCTTCCCTGAGGTCCGCGTCTACCAGTTTTTCCATTCGTCTGTAAAGAATTCGCATTAGTATTTTGCAGCCATGACTTATTAAACTGATAGTTCGGTAATTTTCACATCTGTCAACACCTGCTTTCTTTGGGATTGGAATTATTATATTCTTCCTGAAGTCTGAGGGTATTTCGCCTGTCTCATACATCTTGCTTACCAGATGGTAGAATTTTGTCAGGACTGGCTCTCCCAAGGCCGTCAGTAGTTCTAATGGAATGTTGTCTACTCCCGGGGCCTTGTTTCGACTCAGGTCTTTCAGTGCTCTGTCAAACTCTTCACTCAGTATCATATCTCCCATTTCATGTTCATCTACATCCTCTTCCATTTCCATAATATTGTCCTCAAGTACATCGCCCTTGTATAGACCCCCTATATACTCCTTCCACCTTTCTGCTTTCCCTTCTTCGCTTAGAACTGGATTTCTATCTGAGCTCTTGATATTCATACAAGTGGCTCTCTTTTCTCCAAAGGTCTCTTTAATTTTCCTGTAGGCATTATCTACCTTGCCTCTAGTGAGATAAGCCTCTACATCCTTACATTTGTCCTCTAGCCATCCCTGCTTAGCCATTTTGCACTTCCAGTCAATCTCATTTTTGAGACGTTTGTATTCCTTTTTGGCTGCTTCATTTACTGCATTTTTATATTTTCTCCTTTCATCAATTAAATTCAATATTTCTTCTGTTACCCAAGGATTTCTATTAGCCCTCGTCTGTTTACCTACTAGGTCCTCTGCTGCCTTCACTACTTCATCTCTCAAAGCTACCCATTCTTCTTCTACTGTATTTCTTTCCCCCATTTCTGTCAATTGTCCCCTTATGCTCTCCCTGAAACTCTGTACAACCTCTGGTTCTTTCAGTTTATCCAGGTCCCATCTCCTTAAATTCCCACCTTTTTGCAGTTTCTTCAGTTTCAATCTGCAATTCATAACCAATAGATTGTGGTCAGAGTCCACATCTGCCCCTGGAAATGTCTTACAATTTAAAACCTGGTTCCTAAATCTCTGTCTTACCATTATATAATCTATCTGATACCTTTTAGTATCTCCAGGATTCTTCCAGGTATACAACCTTCTTTTATGATTCTTGAACCAAATGTTAGCTATGATTAAGTCATGCTCAGTGCAAAATTCTACAAGGCGGCTTCCTCTTTCATTTCTTCCCCCCAATCCATATTCACCCACTATGTTTCCTTCTCTCCCTTTTCCTACTGACGAATTCCAGTCACCCATGACTATTAAATTTTCGTCTCCCTTCACTACCTGAATAATTTCTTTTATCTCGTCATACATTTCATCTATTTCTTCATCATCTGCAGAGCTGGTTGGCATATAAACTTGTACTACTGTAGTAGGCATGGGCTTTGTGTCTATCTTGGTCACAATAATGCGTTCACTATGCTGTTTGTAGTAGCTAACCCGCACTCCTATTTTTTTATTAATTATAAAACCTACTCCTGCATTACCCCTATTTGATTTTGTATTTATAACCCTGTATTCACCTGACCAAAAGTCTTGTTCCTCCTGCCACCGAACTTCACTAATTCCCACTATATCTAACTTTAACCTATCCATTTCCCTTTTCAAAATTTTCTAACCTACCTGCCCAATTAAGGGATCTGACATTCCAAGCTCCGACCCGTAGAACGCCAGTTTTCTTTCTCCTGATAGCAGAAGTAAAGCTGTGAGGACGGGTTGTCAGTCATGCTTGGATAGCACAGTTAGTAGAGTACTTGCACGCAAAAGGTACACATCCCGAGTTCGAGCCTTGGCCCAGCACATAGTTTTAATCTGCCACAAAGTTTCATATCAGAGCACACTGCGCTACGCAGTGAAAAATTCATGCTGGCATATGAGAGTATGTCTGACTTCCAATCTTACCTTAATTACAACTCTTCCATTATTTTTAATTTCAAAGAAGCATTGATGTGAATACTGCCAGCGCCTAAAAATACTGCGAAGCTCCTTGTCCTTCAGCAGGAACATGTGTGTACGCATTAGGTCTCGTGAAACAATTTTTGTTCCAAGCCCACTGTGTAGTGCTGCTAGTAGTACAAGAGGATCATCCTGTGATCTGGCAACAAAGGTTCTTTTCAGACATAAATTTGTCTATATAACAAAACAATGTAAAAGACATCCACTATTTGATATTCTGAGCTTGGCAATAATACAAACAAAAATATAATTTTATATTGATTAACAAATGTAAGTTTATATTGATTATACAGTATTTCAATATTATACTGATAAAAAATTGAAGACATAAAAGACAGACTGAAAAAAAAAGCTTTTCTGAGAAACAGGACTATATTATCATCTAATATGCAGACAAGAAAGAAAATAGAAGATTCTGAAATTTTGTTCTACAGAAGAATGCTGAAGATTATTGGTGTAGAAATAACTAATGAAGAGGTACTGAATCAAACTGCCAAGAAGCTTTATGGCACAACTCGACTAAAAGAAGAGTTACTTTAACTGGATGCATCCTGAGGCACAAGTGAACAGTTAATTTGGTAATGGAGAGAAATGTGGTGGGAGAAGGGGGTGAGGAGGGGGGGGGGGGGTAAAAGTTGTAGAGAGGTATCAACAATTGGCTAAAGTAAACAGGTTCCAATGGCTGTAGGCTGCAGACATAAAGAGACTTGTGTAGAAAAGACTAGTGTGGCAAGCTTAGTAAACTAGACTTTCAACTGAAGACTACTACAATAGCAAATGAATGCATTTTCTCTCTTGTTTTCCAGCATAAGTATGTTCTAGGTTGTCACTGAAAGAGTATCTCTTTTTTCCTATGGAATATTCTACCATTTTTGTATGTCTCAGTATTACCTCTTAAGCTTCAATTGCCTACTAACACTCAAACTGTTGAGATAATGAGATGCAGCAGCAGTGACAATAGCTTTGGTTCAGTCAGTGATGTGCAGCACCAAGGTGTCTCTAATGGCAAAGGGACTAAGTTCGCTGTGCTGTTTGGCCTAGCAAAAAGTAATGAAGCATTTGTAAGCACCGTCACTTTGCATTAATTTTATAACTGAATATAGTTGGAAAAACACAAAAAGTGGTTCATTCTGATGCGATGTTTCTTGTTTCCAGTCAAGATGATGAATTTGTTTTTGTGCACAATATTTGTAAGGCTACTCAGTCACCACACAGCTTAAGGTGCTCCAACTCATAATCTAATATGTGCTGCAGTTTGGTTGAAGTCCAGGTAGTGAGTATGCATACTGCTGATGCTCAGAACACCTAAAGAAGACGATAAATCAGAAGCACAAAAAAGGAATTGTCATTATGATTAGAAATGCAAAATCATACAATTAATAAATCGTGCCAAGAAAACCTCGAATATCACATCTCCCTAATGATCTTGGCTGCACCTGAGTGGAATATTACTTATATTCTTACACGCCACACCTGAGTGAAATATTACTTTACATTCTTACACATCACATGACTGCAGTGTTATAAATGTATTTTAGTTAATATTGTAGGAGTTGTGATTTTTTTACCAGTAGCGGAATTTGTCAGCAGAACTGCACTTAAACAGCAACAATATGGCACCTTCCTCCCCTTCCTGCACACACCTCTCTCTGTGGTGCCATTTGAGTGTTCAGAGCATCTGTATTTTCCTGATGTTTATGTACTGTACTTGCTACTGTCCATTTGATGTTGTTTTGAAATTTAACACGTTTCTTGCTCAGGTATAAGAAATGTGAAAATCACTTTTTTAATTTTAAAGGCAAATACTTGTATTACTGAACAGCTAAAATGGTCAGCCGATCCAATTGCAGGTTGCCTAGCTAATGGCTTGCAGGGGCAGCAAAAAAACTGATTTCCAATACTGGTATTTCATATAATTATTGACTGAATTTAAAAATTTAAAATGCTGCCATAACCTACTTATTAAGAGACATAATCTTACATTACATATTTAACACAATATGTCAAGTATTAAAGTTGGAAACTGTGCATATGTCTTGATGTTATGTGCTCGACGTCAAATATTTAAAACATTACCATAGCTTTTTTGTAAAGTAATCAGATGTCTGAAACTTTTTTATACAGGTGAGTTCGATTCTTTAAGGAATCAGTGATGGTGGCCTTACTGGTACTTTTGTAATTCACAAATATGTAACAGCAAACTGAATGTGAATAAAGTCATAAATATGAAATTTTACTTACAAATTGTCAGCTAGAAATATCTGAGCACAATTAGAAAGTGATTCCATCTGTCTTTTGGGCCAATTTTTCATGTGTTTGCGACCAAGTACAAGCACTTTTTTCCCTTGTCGCCAGAACTGTTCCACTACAAGAACAAGCTGAAAAAGTCACAAGAAGCATTCCATGAACATACTTCTTAATAATTGAATAGTATGCATGTTGGAATTTCCAAAAAAGCCAAAATCAGCTCTTTGTCCACAGTAATCTGCACAACTATTAAATAAAATTACTACACATAACTACTAATCAAACATGCATGGCACTAGCTAGACATTTTATTCACGACGGAGTAGGAAATGCTACCATAAAATGTTAGCAAGTATATCCTCTCTGATACAATAGTCATTTCAGCAACCTTGCTGGAAGTGCAAATGAGACATACAGGCGTACTGACATGTGTAATGTTGCCCACGTCTAAAGTGGACAACAGCAGCAGAAGCACTGCTGACTTCGTCAGCCAGTCATGTCTGTAGTGGCCAAACATAACACTTCCTGGCAATGGTCTCTTCCGTGGTTACTGTTATTTGACTTACATCTACCACTGAGCTCCTATCATCACAACAGTTTACCATTACCAATTTAAATACTTGCACATAGTGCTTCGACTTATGAACTTGTGGTCTACATCACCGGCAAGCTTAATGGAACTTTGTTTAATTTCATACTTACTAAATGCATGAACAAAGATAAGTAGTGCTTGGACTTTATTCAAACTTAATCGTAAACTATCTTATATTAAGTTTTATTCTGAGGCATACAAATTTCCACCAAGGACTATTACTGTGTCATATTGTGGACTAATAGATAATTTGAATTTGTCGTTATAGAAGTTTACTTGGGTTTAAGAGATGTTGTTGACCCCAAGCGAGGGTTACAATAGTAATAGTCATCATATAGTCAGATGTTTACTACTTCATGCACAATGTTCTTCTATTACAATTAGACTAAAACAGCCAAAACACCAAAAAGAAAATAGTACAAATCAGCAATAAAGTCATAGAATCAGTGGATGAGTTTTTATATTGATGACAGTCACAATGACTGGATAGGAACTGAAATAGAAGAGAAAAAAAGATGCTGTTGGTAAGCTTCCCATGTTTTTGAAAAGGAAATTTTAGTCACTTTTTAACATCCACAGTCAACAACCCCAGGCACACTAAGATTCCTTTGCCATTCCTTTATATCATCCGGGAGTTAATTGTTCCCCAGGAAGTGGTGGTCACTGAAAGTTGCCTCACATTCAGGTAGTAATTTAATGATATCTTGACAAAAACAACTGCATCAACTATTTAACTCACCAAAGTGATTTTAATCCTCCCAGCACACAAATGGTGCACCTTTTCTTTTCAGTAACAGCTAGAAAAGGCGCGAGCGTTTTCTTGTTTTGAAAATATGTTTTATGGTCACTGACGTTAGTCGACTACAAATATAAAACTCAATATGGCAACCTAATCAACTGAAAAAGCAAAAAATAATGACTTTTATTGTGAAAAGTATTCAAAAACTGTGGATTGCTCAGAAAGTATTGGAGAGATGCATATTCAAAATTACGAGGAGAGATAGGAAAACAAACAAATGTATGAAACAAGAAACTGGAGTGGAAGATATAATACTCCTGTAACAAAAATGAAATGGAGGTGGAAAGGAGGTGTAGCAAGGTGAATGCATGGTTAGTGGATGAAGGAAGCAAGTTAAAGGATTCCAAGGGATAAGAAAAGATAAAAATGATAACCTACAAGGAGGTCATTAAATGGCAATTGGAATTAAAATGGTTAGCATAGCTGAATACCGTGATGCACTGAGAAGACAGGAGACCTACATTCAGCAGTGTTCATCAGGTGGTGCCCAATGATAACTCTGCTGAATAAATTATTGGGACACAATTACCATGCTGCATCGAAATACAATCCATGTACATACATAGAGATCAGTGAAGCTATAGAATGCAATCAAATATATTATAAATGTAACATCTTCCCCTGAACACACACAAAGACTTCATATTTATGTACTTGTAATAATTATATACTTAGGCATAAATTATGTTTGGTTAAAAATAAATACACCTGGCTGCAATTCAAAGACAGAGGTGATTAAAAAACTGGTAAGAAATGATGTTAATTTTGTGAAAAGGGTCTTGCAATTCCTGGAAGTACTTTATATAACAAAATAGCAAACAGTATATAAAATACCTAAAAAGACACCAATTTACAGAAGTAAATTAGAGGGTTATTGAGTCTCACCTGGCCTATCAGTGTAAAATAATTTTTAGAAGTTAGCAATTAAAGAGCTATATTACCCACAAAATGAAGTTTGCGTGTAAAGAACATCATGACATAGGTTGGGATGGTCACAACTAGGAACAGTTTCACAGTCTAAGTTCCACAGAAGAACATCAGTCCTAGGACACCAAGTCAAGAGGAAGTGAAGGCTCTGAGGGTGGTGGCCGGCAGTTCATTGTGGTCGCTGCAGGCATGGTGGCTGCTGGGATAGCATTGTGGCGCAGTGTAAATTCAGATGCTGGGCTCAATTGGACAGAGTCGGAGATAAGAGGGATGGAGCCTATGGGTGTGAGCTCAGTCAAACGGGCTCCTGAACACAGCCAGTGTAAAGCCCTGAGCGCGAGCAAGAGCCCCACGTGAGCTGCTTGCTAACTGTTGAGCAATGTTTTAAGTAAGTAGAAGGATATCCATGCACTGCTTGGTGAGGACATAACCCACACATGCAACATAGTGCCCACGATTGCAGCACTGCAGTCGTGAATGCACGCAGTGCTGGTGGAGAGGCTGGCATCTGTGGTAGCAAGTGCCAGAGGGTGGCTTGACAACAAGTGTGCTATGTTCATTGGCTATCCTGCTGCTGAGCATGGAGTTTACTTGCACTGTTCGGCATATGTACAGTTTCCAGTGGAGAGGCACCTGTGGCACTGGAAAGAAATTCCATAGGACACGGGTCTTGTGCTGGTAGCATAATGGCAGGCGAATAGCCAGATATAATAGCCCTTCCCCCTTAAGACCTACCTCAATGTTGACCGAAGAATTGTGCAACTCTCCTCCCACCGAGGGAAGACGGCGGTGCAAGCCGAAGGAAGAGATCACAGTGCCGATGGGTTTCCAAACAGAATGGATGCAGCAAGAGTGTGGGGAGCTCATAGTAGCTGTGACTCTATCCCACACAATCTAGGAACTGAGTCGGTGAAATGCTATTCAAAGAACACGTCAACCACCCAGACGTGGCTGCAAATGAAGGTGGTGTGGAGAAAATTTGAAAAGAGAGCAAACAATTCAGGATCATTGTTGCAGCAGGACTGAGCCACATAGAGGAGCGGTCTGGCATGGGCCAGTTGGTGGTACATGGTGGTCCCAGAAGGGGCGACCACAGGTCCAGGAAGATGAGCCAGCAGCACATGACGGCAATCCTGATGACCAGCTCAAGCCATTTTGCGATGTGTATGAAGTCTCATGGGTGATGAGGCACCATCAGATGGAAGAATCAGCAGAGACCTGCCAAACTCTTTGCAGACAACCAGCCAAACTATTTGCAGGCATGTACCACAGGCCTCAGAGCTATATTAGTCAGAGTCTCCCACCTGAAAGCTGAGGCGAAGTGGGAGACATAAATCTCACACTGAAGGGGGAGCAATGCACCTACCAGAAGAAGACGAGTGAATCCACATGAGCAAGCCAGCAGCATGCTGATGCTGACGGGCCAGCAGGACGTCAGCGGGGTGGCAGTGGCTGGTGGGAGGCAGAGCTCAACAGACCGTGGCAAGCAGAAGCACGACAGTGGTGTCGGCGGCGGATGGGAAGCAGGGCTTGCCCAATGGCAGCAGCCCGAGGTGCAATGGTGGCATCAGAGTCTGATGGGAGGTAGGGCTCAACTGCGGCCAGGTAATGGCCAAGAATCCTGTGGGATAGAGTTCACTGAAAGGAAGATGTGAAAGTGGCAGAAAAAGAGGGAAAAGGGACATGCCCAAAGGAAGAGCAGTGTATTTGTGATGAGGAAGGACAGGCCGATTGCTAGGAGGGAGCAGTGGCAAGTGTATGTGATAACTGTGAGCTTGTCCTGGCACTGGCACACAATTTAAGTGTCTGGAGCAGGTTGGGGGAGGGGAAGACAGAACAAAGGAAGAGGGAGGCTGTGGATATAAAACTGAGTGTATATTGATGGGGTGAAGTGGGAGGCCACCAACCAGCTGTCCACACAAATGAGTTGGTACTGCAAAAATAGCCAAGAACAAAGTTGACCACTCAGTGGCAAACCATACTGCCGATCACAAAAGGCATAATTTTAATGGCTGCTTCACAATCTGTGCCATTGTATCCCACCCCCTCCTCATTACCAGCTTCTCTCCAAATTATGCAGATGGGATTTATTCTTACATTTCAATCCCACTATCTTCCTAGCTTCAATCTTCACTGACCCCGGCCATCACCCATTTCCACCCCTGTCCCCAAGCCTACCACTTAATAGCCTAAATCTACACTCACACTTTTGTTTCTGCTGTCTACCTCTTCCTCTGTTCTGCCATTCGCTCCCCCCCTTCCAACCCACACCTTCACTTCACCATGTACAACATGCAGTTTCTCCTGCCTGTGCTTGGAAAGCTCAATTATGCCATATCCCTGTTGTGTTCTCTTGCTGTCTCTCCCCACAAACCTTCAGCCATCCATCTCTCCAGCCCTGTCTCCCCCTCCCAGCCTTCTTCCTCAGTTCACCGATTCCATGTCACACAACCCTTCATACCAGTCACTGTAGCAGCATGAAATTTTAGTAGGCTGGGACAATATGGCTGTGGTTATGATTATGTGTTGTTTTTATTTATTTTTTAAAATAGCTCCAATGTACATTTTCTGAAAGTGCAGCAATGTTTTCAGTGTTGTTTATACATCTGTCAGTCACTCAATAATTCATCTACATTGTGAGTGATCACCTATACACACAATACTGTTACCTTTGCCAGCACACAAATAATTTCCTCTCACTGTACAATAAGACTATATGAAGATGTGTTACATGTCATTCTTTGGTTGGTAGAAAGTAATCCAACAACACACAATAACTTGCAACATGATCACTGTTCCACATCCAACAGTACAGCCAACCTAATGTCAACAAGTTTTCTATCCTCTTCAGCAACAGTTGTAACACTAGATGGAGCCAAACAAAGCATTGTAATTTTGCTGTTGGATAACAGCTAGTCATTTATTAATTCTTCCATGCCATTCACTGAAGTCAGTTTTGTAGGCAACAGTATCAATAATGCTCACAGCTCAGGTCAATATTGCAACAAAAATTCACAGACTGTCATTGAAAAAATAATATCAGATTTCAGTCAGCTGGCACATATGATTCAGTGTGCCTTCAGTTAGTGGGATATCATGAATTTTCAATTCCTCATAATGAAAATGAAGCTGAAAGAATAATGTGCAAGTCAACCTGCCAAAAAATTTGGAAATTCCATGTAATCACAAAAGAATGAAAATCCACGCTCTTTGCACACAATGCTGTTGTCTATACAAAGATTATGACAACAGACTACTGTAGCGAACACCTGCAGAGTATCAGTGATTGGTGCAGTAGCTGGCAGCTGTCAATCATTCTCAAAAACAAATCTCATATCCTACTTTCTTTCCCACTGAAAAGATCATCTTGTGGAACACTGTCCATTCTCATAAATTCGCCTTGACTTAAGAGTGGCTTCCTGGCATGGAGAGAGTTCTGCAACAAGCAATAACAATATGCTATGACTGAGTGTGCTTTTTCATTCATGCTGCAAATCAACACAGAGTCAGATGTGCACTATTGTTTCTTCAATGACAGTATCTTTGTGGCAGCATATATTGGATATTTCTGCATTCTAAGCATGTAATGTGGTTTCATAAACAATCAGTTAACTGAACAAATTTGGTGATTTTCTGAAAAATAAATTGAAAATGTTACTGTAAGATGTTCCTTTGGCTACAAGACTGGACATGTCCTTTCGTCATGAAAGATATCATATAAATCGATCAGCTATATCACATCACTATGCATTACTGTATAGCATTTTTGTTCGTGGTGCTGGATGAAAAGTGAATGTACAGAAAAAAAATAAGCACAAGTGATGAACCAGTCAGTCACATTATGAACACCCTTATTACGGGAAGCCTGGTGTTTTCACTAGAGCTACAATATTTTTTTAAAAAAAGAGCTGTAAAGTGTATTGTCAGTGGTAAAAATTTCAATTATTCGTGTTTTTGCTTAATAAGTTAATTCACTGCCCAATTTGTGCGCTCGTAACCAAGCCTCTGAAATGGATATGATTCAGTGGCTCTACGCTCATACGAAATTGTATCTACATTTATATCAAGTTCATAACTATTACTCAAATAAAATAACTCTGTATTTGTCGGATAACAGTGGCAGAGGGCGGCAGTGTTGCCAGAGGATGCCTGCTGTGCTTGAGAATCCTCTACATGTACCACAAGTACATGCAACAAAGCAAACAAGTGGCACTCGATAACTAACTATGGTTCACCGGCTCGAACCACTTGTCTCACTGAAATATCAAGCACAAAGTTACTTTAATTGAAGTATGTAAATCGTCCATACTATTATTCCTCCTGTATGACCTGTTATGCAGAATATTGGTTTTGAAAGGATTCGCCAACTTCTGGAGCTGTTGAAAATTGCTCTCCATGCATTTTTTCCCATTAGGCAAAAAATCAGGTGAATATGAGTATTTGGACATTAATTTGATGTTTTTCTCCAAGAAATAATCAACCATTTAATACAATTTGTGACAGCTGACAGTGTCATGACACAAAATAATGTGACAAATTCAGCCACTTGTGGCAAAAAAATTATTGCATACCATTCAGTAATAACTGGTCTTGGATCCTCTACAACAATGGTAGTGACACGTCAAATGAAATCAAAGAAACATGCTATCATTATTTGAAAGTTCCATGTTTTTTGGTTTTGGTTCATCTTGGTAAACACAAACTGTTGATTACTGATTAGTTTTTGGCTTTTACAAATAAAATGGTGTGCAAAACTTGGATGAAAGTAGTTTTCACATAATGTTTCACTGCTAAGCAACACAACTCAATGAAAGTTGGACTGTACATAAAAGTACCTGTTACATTGTAGTAGAGAAGGCAACTGAAAGAATATGCAATGACATGAACAGAAATGAAGCTTTTATTCAAAGACAATAATTACACTGAAGTCACCATGGTTTATGATGGTCCTCAGAACATTATAAATGATAGGACACGGTTCTTAGTAGGGTGCATCATCACAGTCGGCAATGGATGCTCTGCAATGTGCTCCCTTGGTGGCCACAAGTTTGGTAAGGAGTCCTTATGCTAGGGCATCCACCGGCGCAGTTGACAACTGCTGGATGGTTGTTGATGCATATGGACATCCTGCAATACATCTCCCCAATGAATCTCCTCATGCTCAATGGGATTTAAGTCAGTGGAACAAGCAGGCAAGTCTATTCACCAAATATCATCTTATCCAAGAGCTTCTCCATCTGCGCTGTTCAGTGTGGTCGTACACAGCCATCCATAAAAGTGAAGTCAGGACCAAATGCTCCTATGAAAAGGTGCACATGGGGAAGGAGTATAGTGTCACAATAACATTGACGGGTGAATGTCCCATGTTTAAAGATTTGGATGTCAATACATCTGTGCAACATTATGTATCTCCACACTGTAACACCTGGACCACCAAAAGCGGTCATGTTCGGCAATGCTGGATGTACTCTCATATGGCGAGCTGTAGGAACATGTAATGCAGCCAGGAACATTGTGAAATATGATCATTTTGGTAGTTTGGGTCTTGTGGGGTGGGAAGGCATGTCGCATGGGTTTACTGACCTCCAAATCTTTGAACATGGTACACTCAGTCAACGATACTGTGACACTGCACTCCTTTCCCATGTGCATCTTTTCATGGCTTCATTTGGCTCTGGCTTCAGTTGTGTGACTACACTGAACAGTACAGGTGGAAAAACTCTCCACATACGAAGATATTCGGCGAATGCATTGGCCTGCCAGTACAGGGTGTATACACGGACAAGGAAAAAAAAATTCCCGGAGTTTTCCTGGATCTCCTGGTTAAAAATACATTTTCTCCAGGGCGAAAATACATTTTTAAGTGACAGTATACTTTCCATCAGAACTGTAAAACTAATCAATCCTTTGAATGGATATGGTTTTATACAGCAGCGTAGAATTTCCCAGCACTTTAGAAAACAAAACTCAGGGGGAAAAACACGTTTTGGGAAGATCTTTGATGTGCGGCAACATGTAAGCTGCATATTTTTGTATTATGAAAGTATAAATTCGAATTCCACCAACAGGAAAAGTTAATGGTTTTAGTTAATATACATAGTGAAGAAATGCAAGGCTTTCACATATAATAATTGTCTTGAAGATTAATAAGCTACAAGACAAGCTAAGCTTTCACATATAATATTGATCTGTTTAGCGTATGTTACACTTTAAGATAGATCACACAAATACACCAGTAAAATTTTTAATACCGACATAAATCTCTGATCTTCTGGGCTCAAAATTCTTCTAAATGGCTGGTCATCAAAGAGCTGATTTTAAATGAGAGCAAACACTCTGCGATATAAGAAATTCATCGTACATTCTCGCACATAGTTCATCTTGCGTAAAAGGAAATTTACTTTGAAAATAACGCTTTTTGAACCACAATTTGCAATATTTTCCCACAACCTGTTAGAAATAGATTCATTTCAGCAGTTGCCAGAGAGCGCCAGATAAGACGCGTCATTGCGCTTGCGCAGCTACGGTGACGTAGGAAGCCCATATGTTCGTACGTGTAAAACATTAAAAGATATTACTTACATTATGTCAGACTGCTCTGCACACCACAACATTTAAAAGAAAAAAAATTCAAAAAAGTTAATTTTGTAGCGAACATCTTTCTGAAGAGTCTGACATGTAAAACATACATCTTTGAATCTTTGCGGATATGTAAGACATGTTATTTGGTCTTAAGTGTGCCGAAATACAGTGCCAAGCCTCTTCAGACAACATTCTCATACCGCATGTCACTGTATTTTGCTCTGTGGAACTCAAACATGTACATTTTGTAATGGATGCCATCAAACTATTTCAGGACAGTTTGAAATTAAAATTTCCTGTAGTGCCTCTCCTGCTTCCAGTCAGCCGGTTTGACATCCTGCCCCCCCCCCCCCTGCCCATTTAAAAAATAAATAAGTCACAATTAATACTGGATGGGAGTATTTGTAACCGGGAGGACAAGAACTCTTCAGAAAATCTGGACTCTTTATTGCCTATTAGCTAATAACTTCCTCTTCTGTGTGACATAAAATTAAATATAGGATACCTAAAGCCAGTAAAGACAAGAGACAGGCAACACAGTACACATTTCTTCAATCCTAAGGTCCTAGTGATTTTTCTCTCTAATCTTGCTACAGCTTTACATGGCATGCCTTCCTTTCTGCAAAAGAACTATTGCCTCATCAAAGTTTGTCAAACGTTTTGTTACATGAAAAATCGAAATGTCATTGTCTAATACTGAAAAAGCTGTTAATTCAAATAGTATCCAAGACTGGTGTGGTTTCTCGATATGATTACATCTGTTTTGTCACCGTGTGCTGGATAAAACAAAATAGGCCTTCCTAATATTGCAGCAATTGTAACACACACCAAAAAAGCAACACTGTTTTGGCAATAATTATCATTTTTATAGTATGACAGAATATAATTCACTAAGTACCAATACAAAATACCTATTTCGCCTACTACAATCAAAAAGCTTTATGTTAGGAAATAGTTCCACATTTCATTCATACGCTCCAGTTTCTCATGCACGAGACTGAAGTGTAGTAGAATGACATTTTTGTATAAATCTGGAATCTTCATATTCTTCCATAATTTGTGTGATGTCCACGTTTCTTCTCTTTCCTCATTCTAACAAACAATCTTGTCATCACTAATTCTGTAACTATTCCTACCACTGTCACAACTAATTCTCTGCTTAACTTTACTAGCCCTGCCACAATCACCAGTTTAGTTATCCAAAGATCATTCTCCAGTTAGGTGTTATTATGTGTTCGTACAATGCGTTTTCCTCGCTACTCCCAGAATGGAAGTTAAGCAGCTGCTAGCCAGGGACTACAACTGGCTCCATCTACTGTACCAATCTGGCCAAAAATTTCCTGTCAAAATTTCACTTTCTCGGATACACCGAGAAGATAATACGTAATCTTTCCTACCTGTTGTTCCTGATCGTCATGTATTTCCACTCCGGTAATTTGAATCTATCGATTTCACTATTAATTATAACAACGCTGAACACCTGCAAACCGAATCAACCACATAAACAAGCAGCAGTTGGCATTCACCGGTTCAACTTTATTCCGCTCAGCTCATATAGCTCCGTCCCATTTTGTCTGCAGGAAAGTTCATTTCTAGATGCGACGAGGATTCCCCTGGCAGAGACATCACGTACACTGTGCACGCATTCAATAATCAATTATAATTCATTCAGAAATCAATTTAGAATGTGTTCAAAAATGTCCAAAAACCAGCAGGGGTGCATTTCAAAATCATACGAATAATTGATAGACCAATGTGCACTGTATGCTAGGTGCTTTGTGAAAAAAGGTTTTTTTCCTCAAGAATATGATTTTGCCCCCTCCCCCTGAAATTGCTGCCCAGTTCAGATACCCCAATTTGTTCCCCCCCCCCCCTCCCCCACCAGATCCAGGACTGATGCGCACACGTGAATCTAGCAGCTTGGGCACGTCAGTAAAAATTTTATGGTTACCATGTGACTGGTTGCAGCTACTGCTGGTTACACAGCCAACAGCCACGCTTCTGTAGACAGAAGCAGGAGAAGGTATTACTCATACACGACTCAACTGCGCACGTGTACGAGCCCGCTCGTATCTCCTTAAATGAATCTAATGCAAACACTCGTGACGTCACGCTCATCGGAGGCAAATTTGTTGTTGTGAAGCATTGCATAGTTCCTAAAGCTTTGACACATATTGCTGTTGGCAAACAATTGTATGAGCACTGTGTTTTGTTGTTGTATATGGCACATTTCCTTTGCAATTTATGTTTTATTTTCATTTTTTTCCTCGTTCACGTTTTATTGTTGCAGTATGATTCTGCAGTGGCGGTATACAGTACTATGCTTTGTTAGAGTATCGATTCTTACCTGTCAAAATTACAAAAATTTAACCGAAAACTAAAACAACAAAAAATTCCCAGAATTCTAAAAAATTCCAGGGTTTTTCCAGATTTTCTCCCGGATGAAAAAGATCCTGGGCTTTTCACAGATCTCCCGGTTGTCCTGGGTCGAATACACCCTGCCATCTCAACTTAGATCTCGTCGAGCCCGTGTGAAATGCGTTGGGAGATGTATTGCAGCAGGTCCACATGAATCGATGACCATCCGACAGTTTCCAACTGTGCTGGTGGAGGAATGGAACCCTGTACCACAAGAACTCCTTACTAACCTTTTGGCCACTACGGTCACATGACGCAAAGCGTGCTTTGCCATCATTGGTGATCACACCCCCAATTAAGAACCGTGTCCCACCATTTGTAATGTCCAAGGGACCAACACGAATCTTGGTGACTTCAGTGTAATTATTGTCTTTGAATTAAACTGTCATTTCGGTTCATCTCACTGTGTATTTCTTTCAATTACCTTCTGTACTATACTGTAGCAGTTCTTTCTATGTATGGTCCCAGTTTCATCAAGCTAGTTGGCAGTGGCACATCATGTGAAAGTTAATTTCATCCGTAAGTTCTGGACACCAGTGTATATTCGAGTTACATCTCCTGTTGTGATCTTTTGCACTTCCTCAGTCGAATTTTTTGAGCCTTATTTACACGAATTGACACAAGCTCATTTCTGAGCTTCAGTCAAATTGTGTGGACTCCAATGGGAATAGATATTTTCCAAAGCTAACTACTGATGCAACACAGCATGTACTGCAGTCTTCGATATGCCTAAGGATGCTTCTATCTCACATGAAGTCAAACGTCAGTCCCCTTCAATCATGTTACACACAGCATCAATGCTTATTGGCACAACAATCAATTTTGGCTGACCTTAACAAAATTAATCATCGCTCAAAGCATGATCGCAATGTTTTCTACAAAGGAATTATAAACAGTATTTTCTGAAGGTGACTCAGTGCCAGAAGTTATTACTAACTGCAAGCACACCACTATGCCAGTTCCTGAGCTGCCATTATTTTAACAATAACAAATAACAAATTCTGACTGATTGAGGGGGATTATGGCAGTAAATGGTGAGATCATCAGTCCTGTGATTTAAAAGTTACTTGCATAAGATAGAGGGTCTGTTAAAAGTGGGTGGATCCAGTCTAAGGGGTCAAACTATAAAGTGAGAAAGTTAAAACACACACAGTAGAAGGCATAAAAGGGTTGGCCAAATCTAAAAACTGGAAAAACAGAGGGATAAAAGAGCGATCTTTGCATGGAGCAGTGGTCATGGGTCCCAGAGCTAGCACTGTCTAGCGGTGATGCAGCTGCTGCTGCTGCTGCTGCTGCTGATGATGATGATGATGATAGTGACAACAAGTCAATTCCAATACTTCACTAAGTCTTTATATGAACAGCACAGATGTGGTTCTTATTTTCCGCAGAGTATGTAAATTTATATTTTTACAACTAGCATATATGACACTTACCAGCTTGGCATGACTACTACTAGAAGAAGAGCCACTAGCAAATGCCACATTCAGGCCATCTATTACTACATCCCAAGTTCTGTTCTTCTTTAACATATCTTGAAAGTGAACAACTTCTTTAGGTGATGTCTTAAGAAATACATCATCTAATAGTAAAACCCGGTCCAACATTGCCACCTGTAACTGCTTATATTCAGTTGGCGTGGGAAGCTGTGGTGTCAACTGCTTGTTACATGTCTGGCAAATGCCCCTAAAGAAAGGGGTCTTCTTTTAGTAATCACTTTACTCTACAAACAAGTTTAAGACCAAACTGTATACATTACATTGTTCTCACAATATATTCAAGGTGTAATGGGTATAAGTGCAGATATTTCTGTTGGTGACTGAGGATAGTGTACTGAACAACATTACATGAGCATTTGCAGACAGATAATTATAGCTATTACAAGTCATATGCTTTTAGGTTAGGGGAAGTACATCCAAGTACATGTCACAAGAGAAGGCGATTAGTGCTTATTTTCCCCTGGGCAGCAGGTCATATGTTGAAGTGTGGACGCAAAATGGTTAGTCTATACTGGCAGGCGTAGTCCACTTAATGGAGCACTTACACCCGTGCAGAAAAGATCTTTTCAATTATGCTATGTGTTTGTGGTAAGACTGTTTGACACACAGAAAAATCAACCAAGACACTGATGTGTGTACATATTAAGGTACCATATACAAAAATATCTGCATCTACCCATTACACCCTGTATAAATATGTCTAATTTAGCTAAATAAATAATACTTTGCCTAACACAACTTGCTACATTAAAAAACTATGAGAGTATTATGAAAAGTTATTAGCCTTGAAGTGAAATACTATGTTTTCTACAACCAATTTTTTTTTTCAGTATTGTCCCCTTTCCAGTCAAAGCACCATAGCCAACATTTTTCTGTGAGTAGATCCCATCTCTGACACATCTATAAAATATCCAACTACATCTGCCATAACCTCCTCACATCACTCAAGATGTTTTACAGCCATAAGTTCAATAGCCGTGAAAATATGTGGAACGCTACTGGTGCAAATGTGAGGAAAAAAGCAG
This sequence comes from Schistocerca nitens, assembly GCF_023898315.1. NCBI lineage: Eukaryota > Metazoa > Arthropoda > Insecta > Orthoptera > Acrididae > Schistocerca > Schistocerca nitens. The sequence continues at coordinate 346,687,972 of NC_064620.1, forward strand.
ATGTTCCACTAATTCATATTTCTAATACTATAGTTTTCCTATCACCAATGATGTTGTGTGGGCAGGTGCATTGTTTTAATGAAATACTGAGTTTTCTTTTGCTGTTCAAGACTCATTTCATGTATATGAGTGGTTCAGAAGACTTGGGTAATAATAAACAGTTAGAGGTTTATACTTTGGAAGATAGTCAACAAGAAGAATTCAAAGAAGACACTAGCCACAACATTGCCAGCAGATGAAATCAACATTGTCTTTTCTGAAGCGTGATCTTCAGCTATCACTCAGTGCTTTGATGAAGTTTCATTTCTAGCATTAATTCACATCTCAAGAAACAAAGGAAGGAAAATTGGGTTTTACATCTCATCAACATTGAGATCATTAGAGACAGAGCACAAACTTGGATGGTGTCAAGGATGGGGAAGGAAATCAGTTGTGCCCTTTCAGAGGAAGCATCCCTGTATTTGCCTGGAGTGATTTATGGAAACCGTGGAAAATTGAAGTCTGGATGGCCAAAAGCGGGTATGAACTGTTGTCCTCCCAAATGAGAATAATTCACATCTCATTCGAAGTAACAAATCAGCACACAAAATCAACTGAATCATTTTCAAAATATTTCAAATGTTTCAGAGAAATTTGTTTATGCATTTGCCTTTGGACAGCAGTTGACACACCCACCTATCTTGCACAAAGCTTTCCCATTGTTAATTCTTGCTATATTCCTTTAATATTTGCCCTTATACCCAGGTTTGTGGATTCCGTATTGGTGCATTTCACATAATTTTCATGGGTGGGAGCAATTTTGGGACATCCTCAATAAGCAACATCTTAAGGAAAGTATTTCCACATTTGAATTCACCTGCCTCTTCACTACTGAGAACCAGGCATATTCTAAGCCTTCTCTACATTTGGCTGAATTTTTGTTGGTGATAAAACATCCAAAACACAGAATTTTATCATGTCTTGTTATTCCCATTTATCCAACTGATCCAAACAAGATCTCTAAAAAGAGAGAGAGAGAGAGGGGGGGAGGGATAGAGAGTGACGTACAAGCAAAACTATTACATGAGTCAAATTGACACTGGCTTATGCTATTGCTCTGTGTCAAGCTGAGAACTTCTCACACAGACCTCATTTAGCCAGAACTGAATGTCAAAAATATGCAAATAGAAATCAAATATTTCCTACTGAAATATCAAGCAGGAAGGTTAGAAAATTCCAAGTTGTACACGATCACCGAAAGGCAAGACCTTAACGTACGATTTGGCTCATAACGGAAATTTGCCAATGGAATGTGATAAAATAAGTTTTTATTATTTAAAGTTATTTAAAAAAGTTGTTGAAATTTTGTTACAGAGAAGCATGTCAGTAAGATGGAGACAAAGTAGAATTAATAGACAAATTATTACAGTATGGTGCATATACGGATGCAGGCACGAGGGCTGAGGGAGAGTGGGGGAAGGGAGAGGTATGTGCAATGACATGAGGAAATTAATACGCTACATATTAGACAAAAATGGAGGTAGAGGATGTGTTTTAGTGTGAGGAAATTTATCATATGACATTTTAGACAAAAGTATTCTGTCTTTTTCTGCCTATGACAACCATGTGTGATGCGCAAGGAGCTCTGTACATCAATTTTTCAAGAGAAAGTCTGAAGTAAAAAACTGATTTTCCACATGCATGCTTCCCAGAATTTCCAGCTGACATGAAAAAGCAACTGACACATGTGATAGAGAACTAAGAAGTCAAGACAGACAGAGAACAAAATTACACTATCTAAAGATAGTCTGTCTCTTCTGCACTGCATGCAGACCATTTTCGAAAGAGAAGAATTAATTTAAATATGAAGAAGGCAAAAAGCAAAAACATCGGATCATAAAAATTGTGGGTGTGGGTTGTAAAGAGGAAGCAATGGAAAAAGATCTACACTGGTAGGTTGGTGAAAAGTTGACAACAGGAGTCATGACTCCAAGGAAAGAGTATGCATGATGGAGAAGTGATAGAGGAAAGGAATTTATTTATTTATTTATTGCTTCTCGAAAACATGCCCTCCTGTTTGTCTAAAGCAGGTCACATAACACATTCATAACATTTAAAATTGTCCACATAATAGTACTTTTTTACATTCTTAACTCTTACAATCCAATAATACAGACATCCATCCACACAAATGACTAGGAAAAATACAAAATTTAAATAAGTGATGAATCAAAGAACAAAAATGAATTGGGAGAAACTATACAAGACAGACAGATGATCATTAATGGTGAAAATTTTCACTTCTTAAGCTAGGAGAATTCAGAAGACAACTACTTGGAAGAGCCATTTCTGTTTTTATGAGCTTTTGATGGGAGGATGTATCCCCAGGAACCAAGAACCAGAATTCCTGGTAAGATCTATTATGGCTAGCCACCTGAACACACACAGTCTCCCTCCCCCCCCCCCCCCCCCCCCCAATATCAATAACTTCTTTACCTTTTGTTTACAGTTGTAAAACTTGCTTGAAATCCTCTGTCAGCTTCCAGCTTCTCAGACAAAGCACACACTACTTTGTCAGTAGGCTTTTCTCCATGGGTTGCAATAAAATGTAACAGTTCTTCTGGATCGCTATGCTGCAGCCAAGCCAAATAGGCCTCAGGACCTGGTCGTCTATCATCCCGTTCAAATATTTCCTCCATGACTGAGTGGGCCAGTTCATTATTTCCATTACGAAATGCAGCAACAGCCAAGGAAGTGTAAACAGCAGATTTAGGATGGTGCGTCAGCTGTAACATGCATAGTTTCATTAGTACTAATTAGTTCTCAGCCATTCTGCGAACAGTCAAAATGGTCACTATAAGAATATATTTTATGTAGCACATCATATGAACACTTATCAAAATGAGTCAAACAATTATGAAATTTACTATGGTCAAAATTACAATAAAATTATTCTGTAACAATGATACGACTATATGCTATTATTCACATGGACCTGAAATACAGTTGGAACCAAGTGCTGTTTAATGTAAGTAATGCTAAATTTCACTATAAAATGTGTGTAACAAGGTATTTGGCCAGTGAACAAATCTAACTTTATGTTATGTAGTCCTCAAACAACAGATCAAAACAGCAATGTGAAAGCTCTAGAGTATGATGGAAGTGTGGTCACAGAGGTTATAAAAATTAAAAATACCCATTATAATTGCACTCAGGCTAAACCCAAGCACCTACTCAATACCTACTATACTTTTTTATTTTTTAAATTGTGTTCAGTTACAGTTACAGTCAGTATAGCCACTTACAATATCAGGCTCTTTTGTTCATCCAATGCTCTTAGCACTGAGAAAGAATCATTTGTTTTCGAGTTTCCCAACACAGTTCTGCAGTTGATGATATTTTATGTTGCTGTGAGGTTTCACAAGTTAGTAAATGATGCCAGTTCCTAACAGTGTCTTATTTATTAAAATTAAATATTGCATGAGGGTACACACCAATTTGATTCAACTGCTCAGATACCAATCATCACTTGCAATTAGTCGTAGTGTTGTCACAGTTTCAGTCTGTGGAAATTCTGGAATAAATTCACATAACAGATCTTTCCACTTTCTGATAGTACCAGAATTGACACCACCAAAGCCATTGCCAGTGTGCTGGGACGTTGGCATTGATCATTGCTGGACAATGCCCCTGTTGATACAGCAACTCAGCAGAAGCTGTTGTTTCCGTGCCGCCGTTTCTGTGTGTCGACAACCTGGGGTGTCAGGAAGCTACTGCAGTTTGACATAGTGTCGGTTGCAGCAGACAGATGTCAGTCAGAGTTTTTCACGGTGACACAGAAACACAGTCTTTTCCGCAAAGTCAGCACCGAACAGCTCCATTTAAACCCCTCCCTGACCAGCAGTCATGGTCACCCAGCTGGGCAACGTAACTGCATCCAGTTTGTCTCAGCCACAACCTTATAGTCTTTACTGTAGTTAAAATGCTGCCACTGGGCCATGATCCACAGACCTCAGTCTAACTGTCTGTGGCCTGGCAGCCAACTGTTTGCCACCAAGCCATGGGACAGCTCACTACTGCTGGAGACTACCAGGTGCCCATCGCCACTCTCCAGCCAACGGTTCAGCTGGGGAATGCTGTGACCTACCACCTGCCACAAGGGAGAAGACCATGTGAGGTGCCTCACTTCTGTAGTGGGGCCACATCCCACTTATGGCCACCACTGCTGACTCAGAACCTGTGTGCTCAGTGAGTCCGTCATCACAGCAGTGCATGTGCACAGCACCCTCCTCTACAAGCAGGAATATTACAAGCTGATGCCAAACCATGTCAGAGATGAAAGAACACCCCAATAACTGTCCAAGTTGAATGAATTAATAAATAACTGTTTATGTTCACTGCTTCTTTCTCTACAGCTGTCCCTCTCGTCTCTATTAATCCACAATGGCCAGAGGGAGAGCCCTCACCATCCTGAGCACCAGAAGAATGTCTTTTCCCCTCAATACCAGTCATTTGTCCAACCAACCACTACTTTATTTTCATGCTGCACTGTAAAATATTCCATGTGACTTTTCCGAAAATTTTCATTTATTCAGTCATTAACGTGTACCGTTCCTGACTTGTTGGTCTGCCATTTCATTACCATGAATTTCAACAAGGGGCGGTATGCACTGAAATTTTCCTTCTTTTCCTTCCTTTGATAAAGTGTTTACACTAGGAATAATTTTGAAAATGGCTAAAATTTGAAAAACTGATGCAGAATCCTTCAGTATCACCACTTTTTGTAATAAACCAGTCTCAACATAAAGGTGGTGTAACACAATATAACTGGCACAAATTTCAACAGTTGCTGTAATGTCATCCAGATTTATTGGAAAAGAAAAAGAGCTAACTATACAATCTCACACCCGCAGATCTGTGTCTTTCTATCACAGTCATCTGTAAACACACACGGAACAAATCGTCTGATGGATATACGTTGTAATTGTACATATGAAGATGACACCATACACATACTGAAATCACGTTTTCTTGTGAAGTTTTCTGTTTATCTGAGTTTAATGGTGATTTCAGTGTATTTAAGTGGAAAAAACAGTAGTATCAAAAGGAATTACAAATGCCATGGTTAACACTTCTAAAAATATCAAAACAACTAGGAAATAAATTTGTATGGAACAATTAAAATTCATGTCTAGATCCAAAAGTACAAATAAAAATTAGTTAATATACTTAGTATCTTAGCCGATCTTATAGCTATAGACCTGTTATCCAGATTAATAATTTTGATGATACAAACAGCCAATATTTGACTTTGTACACCCTGCAATACCGTCTGTGAATAGGAGCTGAACTACAACCATTTTTAGACATTTTGGTAAATGTGGCCACTAGACCTTGTCACACTAGGCCCGTACGTACGTAAATACCCATGTATATGAATTATGTTTTTTTGCTGTTCTGGAATTTTAAAATCACAATGTGTCCAATATCCTTGCAAAAGTGATTAAGAGTAACAAAAAGACTGTCAGACAGTGAGCTTTCGATAAACAAGGCCTTTGTTGAAAATAGACAACACACACACACACACACACACACACACACACACACACACACAATGTGCATGCAAAAACAACTCACACACACATGACCACAGTCTCTGGCAGCTGAAAGCAGATTTCAGCCACCACCACAAACTGTGGTCGTGTGTGTGTGTGTGTGTGTGTGTTTTGTCTATTTTTAATGAATGTCTTGTTGATCGAAAGGTCAATTTCTGACAGTCTTTTTGTTGCGCATATCTGCGACTCAGCATCTCCGCTATATGGTGAGTACCAACTACCCTTTTCATGATTTTGTTACATTCCATCCTAGATTTTCCATTGTTTGAAAAGTGATTAAGGGATGAATAAAATGACAGCAACTATGAGAATTATAAATATTTCTGCTAATGGTTTTTCATGCTCTCTCTATAATCCTTCAGTATAAAGAATGATATTTCATCTATGTCTGATGAAATTTTACTTCTCAAATCCTGCACATTACCTTTATGACTTTGTGTTCATGGAGGATGACAACAATGTCCTGTTTGTCTCATTTTCTGCATGCATGAGTTTTTTCCATAAAACTTTGTCACAACTTACTTTAATATAAACTTTAATATAATAGGAACAAGACTTAATGTAAGGTGAATACAGGGTTATACATACAAAATCAAATAAGGGTAATGCAGGAGTAGGTTTAACAATGAATAAAAAAATAAGAGTGCGAGTAAGCTACTACAAACAGCATAGTGAACGCATTGTTGTGGCCAAGATAGACACGAAGTCAATGCCTACTACAGTAGTACAAGTTTATATGTCAACTAGCTCTGCAAATGATGAAGAAATTGATGAAATGTATGATGAGATAAAATAAATTATTCAGGTAGTGAAGGGAGACGAAAATTTAATAGTCATGGGCGACTGGAATTCGAGAGTAGGAAAAGGGAGAGAGGGAAACATAGTAGGTGAATATGGACTGGGGGGTAAGAAATGAAACAGGAAGCCATCTGGTAGAATTTTGAACAGAGCATAACTTAATCATAGCTAACACTTGGTTCAAAAATCATAAAAGAAGGCTGTATACATGGAAGAATCCTGGAGATACTAGAAGGTATCAGATAGATTATATAATGGTAAAACAGAGATTTAGGAACCGGGTTTTAAATTGTAAGACATTTCCAGAGGCAGATGTGGACTCTGACCACAATCTATTGGTTATGAACTGTAGATTAAAACTGAAGAAACTGTAAAAAGGTGGGGATTTAAGAAGATGGGACCTGGATAAACTGAAAGAACCAGAGGTTGTACAGAGTTTCAGGGAGAGCATAAGGGAACAATTGACAGGAATAGGGGAAAGAAATACAGTAGAAGACGAATGGGTAGCTCTGAGGGATGAAGTAGTGAAGGCAGCAGAGGATCAAGTAGGTAAAAAGACGAGGGCTAGTAGAAATCCTTGGGTAACAGAAGAAATATTGAATTTAATTGATGAAAGGAGAAAATATAAAAATGCAGTAAATGAAGCAACCAAAAAGGAATACAAACGTCTCAAAAATGAGATCGACAGGAAGTGCAAAATGGCTAAGCAGGGATGGCTAGAGGACAAATGTAAGGATGTAGAGGCTTATCTCACTAGAGGCAAGGTAGATAATGCCTACAGGAAAATTAAAGAGACCTTTGGAGAAAAGAGAGCCACTTGTATGAATATCAAGAGCTCAGATAGAAATCCAGTTCTAAGCGAAGAAGGGAAAGCAGAAAGGTGGAAGGAGTATATAGGGGGTCTATACAAGGGCGATGTACTTGAGGACAATATTATGGAAATGGAAGAGGATGTAGATGAACATGAAATGGGAGATATGATACTGAGTGAAGAGTTTGACAGAGCACTGAAAGACCTGAGTCGAAACAAGGCCCTGGGAGTAGACAACATTCCATTAGAACTACTGACGGCCTTGGGAGAGCCAGTCCTGACAAAACTCTACCATCTGGTGAGCAGGATGTATGAGACAGGCGAAAGACCCTCAAGACTTCAAGAAGAATATAACAATTCCAATCCCAAAGAAAGTAGGTGTTGACAGAAGTGAAAATTACCGAACTATCAGTTTAATTAGTCATAGCTGCAAAATACTAATGCGAATTCTTTACAGACGAATGGAAAAACTGGTAGAAGCCGACCTCAGGGAAGATCAGTTTGGGTTCCGTAGAAATGTTGGAACACGTGAGGCAACACTAACCTTACGACTTATCTTAGAAGAAAGATTAAGGAAAGGCAAACCTATGTTTCTAGCATTTGTAGACTTAGGGAAAGCTTTTGACAATGTTGACTGGAATACTCTCTTTCAAATTCTAAAGGTGGCAGGGATAAAATACAGGGAGCGAATGGCCATTTACAATTTGTACAGAAACCAGATGGCAGTTATAAGAGTCAAGGGGCATGAAAGGGAAGCAGTGGTTGGGAAGGGAGTGAGACAGGGTTGTAGCCTCTCCCCGATGTTATTCAATCTGTATATTGAGCAAGCAGTAAAGGAAACAAAAGAAAAATTCGGAGTAGGTATTAAAATCCATGGAGACGAAATAAAAACTTTGAGGTTTGCCGATGACATTGTATTTCTGTCAGAGACAGCAAAGGACTTGGAAGAGCAGTTGAACGGAATGGACAGTGTCTTGAAAGGTGGATATACGATGAACATCAACAAAAGCAAAATGAGGGTAATGGAATGTAATCGAATTAAGTCGGGTGATGCTGAGGGCATTAGATTAGGAAATGAGGCACTTAAAGTAGTAAAGGAGTTTTGCTATTTGGGGAGCAAAATAACTGATGATGGTCGAAGTAGAGAGGATATAAAATGTAGACTGTCAACGGCAAGGAAACCGTTTCTGAAGAAGAGAAATTTGTTAACATCGAGTATTGATTTAAGTGTCAGGAAGTCGTTTCTGTAAGTATTTGTATGCAGCGTAGCCATGTATGGAAGTGAAACATGGACGATAAATAGTTTGGACAAGAAGAGAATAGAAGCTTTTAAAATATGGTGCTACAGAAGAATGCTGAAGATTAGATGGGTAGATAACATAACTAATGAAGAGATATTGAATAGAATTGGGGAGAAGAGGAGTTTGTGGCACAACTTGACAAGAAGAAGGGACTGGTTGGTAGGGCATGTTCTGAGGCGTCAAGGGATCACAAATTTAGCACTGGAGGGCAGCATGGAGCATAAAAATCGTAGAGGGAGACCAAAATATGAATACACTAAGCAGATTCAGAAGGATGTAGGTTGCAGTAAGTACTGGGAGATGAAGAAGCTTTCACAGGATAGAGTAGCATGGAGAGCTGCATCAAACCAGTCTCAGGACTGAAGACCACAACAACAACAACTTTAACATTGGAAAATGAGGTATTATCAGAACTGTAAAACTGTGTAACTTTGTGACTGAACTTTTAATTTGTGACAACAGCACAGTCTGACTTTTTGTTCTTAAATCTTTAACTTGGGTTAACATTCAACAGATAGCTCTGCTGTACTGCGTTCTTTAGAGAACCACAGAGAGAGTGCGCAGCCTATGGTGGTGACAATACTGACTGGCTGAGAGCTCTGGGTGCCATGTTTTTACCTGTCTTGTGCTTACTGGGGGCTGAAATATAATGTTCAGTGCTCTTGTAGACCAATTTTAATGTTCTCAATACCTATTCCATGGTACAATTATTTGCAGGCAGAAATACAGGAGGTATTGCTGTACTACTTCATGTCCTTTGTCATTTTATTTTACATTATTTAACATCAATAAAAGAATCATGTTGTAAGTCGAATCTGCAGTAATGACTGCTGCATTAGTTCTCACACCAATTTTTATAGACTACATCTGGATTGATAGGGGATTTAATAAATGTAACTAAAATGGCTTATGTACTTTTTAATGACAATAAAGAGCAATTCCAGACTGTTCCCCCATCAACTATAAAAATTGTCCCAACTTTTCTATTAAATGAAGAACGAAACAAACAGTGCACAGTTAGAATTAACCTCAAAGACAGGTAGTAATAAAGGTGCTTTGCGAAAACCAAAAATTGTTTCTTTGTGAAGTATGCATTTTGTACTGTGATATCTCATTAGCAAAGTCTAACCAATAAGATCTGATTGTATATACTACTGTTCCAAGACTATTCAGTGTACAATTTGTACATTACTAATAAAAGAACAAATAAAAACATCACATTCTTACTACTGAACAGTTGTCATATGATGATAGTAGTTGCATGACAAACATTGATATTATTCATTTAGTGCATGACTCACTGTGTCTCGTAATTATTTAATGCTCAATATTGTGTGTGGTGTTGTGCCTTAGTACCAGTCCACAGACTTTGAGTTCAAACCTTGGTCAGTTTAGTTATGAAACAAACAAAAGTGATTCTGACTCCATGATTTATGCAGAGTCAGATAATACCTGGAATGAGAGCTGAAATCAGCATGCACTGAAACCACACAGAAATAGTTGTTGGTCATGGAAGAAGAAGTTACTGGCAGTCGTATAGTTCTCTGTTTTGAGTGTGCATGTTATGCTTCATACAAATTGGAAAATTACGCTTCATAATGCAGTTTTCTGTTCTTATTTTGTTTCAATGAAGATAGGCCTATAATTTCAATTTTAAGAATACCTGAAAAATAATTTCATCAAACTGCCAAACTTTGTGACATACGTTTTTCTGTGTACAGCTACAACAAAACTCATAAAATTTGTAACAAAGTTGTAACCATGTGTCATAAAGAAATACTAGGTCAGGTCCTCTTTATGACATATGAATTTAACTCTCCTTCCCCTGTCTCATACTTATTGTCACAAAAAAGTCCTGAGGAGGGGAGTGACTTTGTGGTAGTAAAAAATTACATATTCTGAATATTTCATTCTTCCCCCATGAACCATGGACCTTGCCGTTGGTGGGGAGGCTTGCGTGCCTCAGCGATACAGATGGCCGTACCGTAGGTGCAACCACAACGGAGGGTTATCTGTTGAGAGGCCAGACAAACATGTGGTTCCTGAAGAGGGGCAGCAGCCTTTTCAGTAGTTGCAGGGGCAACAGTCTGGATGATTGACTGATCTGGCCTTGTAACATTAACCAAAACGGCCTTGCTGTGCTGGTACTGCGAACGGCTGAAAGCAAGGGGAAACTACAGCCGTAATTTTTCCCGAGGGCATGCAGCTTTACTGTATGATTAAATGATGATGGCGTCCTCTTGGGTAAAATATTCCGGAGGTAAAATAGTCCCCCATTCGGATCTCCGGGCGGGGACTACTCAAGAGGACGTCCTTATCAGGAGAAAGAAAACTGGCATTCTACGGATCGGAGCGTGGAATGTCAGATCCCTTAATCGGGCAGGAAGGTTAGAAAATTTAAAAAGGGAAATGGATAGGTTAAAGTTAGATATAGTGGGAATTAGTGAAGTTCGGTGGCAGGAGGAACAAGACTTTTGGTCAGGTGATTACAGGGCTATAAATACAAAATCAAATAGGGGTAATGCAGGAGTAGGTTTAATAATGAATAAAAAAATAGGAGTGCGGGTTAGCTACTACAAACAGCATAGTGAACGCATTATTGTGGCCAAGATAGACACAAAGCCCATGCCTACTACAGTAGTACAAGTTTATATGCCAACTAGCTCTGCAGATGATGAAGAAATTGATGAAATGTATGACGAGATAACAGAAATTATTCAGGTAGTGAAGGGAGACGAAAATTTAATAGTCATGGGTGACTGGAATTCGTCAGTAGGAAAAGGGAGAGAAGGAAACATAGTAGGTGAATATGGATTGGGGGGAAGAAATGAAAGAGGAAGCCGCCTAGTAGAATTTTGCACAGAGCATAACTTAATCATAGCAAACACTTGGTTCAAGAATCATAAAAGAAGGTTGTATACCTGGAAGAATCCTGGAGATACTAATAGGTATCAGATAGATTATATAATGGTAAGACAGAGATTTAGGAACCAGGTTTTAAATTGTAAGACATTTCCAGGGGCAGATGTGGATTCTGACCACAATCTATTGGTTATGAACTGCAGATTGAAACTGAAGAAACTGCAAAAAGGTGGGAATTTAAGGAGATGGGACTTGGATAAACTGAAAGAACCAGAGGTTGTAGAGAGTTTCAGGGAGAGCATAAGGGAACAATTGACAGGAATGGGGGAAAGAAATACAGTAGAAGAACAATGGGTAGCTCTGAGGGATGAAGTAGTGAAGGCAGCAGAGGATCAAGTAGGTAAAAAGACGAGGGCTAATAGAAATCCTTGGGTAACAGAAGAAATATTGAATTTAATTGATGAAAGGAGAAAATATAAAAATGCAGTAAATGAAGCAGGCAAAAGGGAATACAAACGTCTTAAAAATGAGATCGACAGAAAGTGCAAAATGGCTAAGCAGGGATGGCTAGAGGACAAATGTAAGGATGTAGAGGCTTGTCTCACTAGGGGTAAGATAGATACTGCCTACAGGAAAATTAAAGAGACCTTTGGAGAGAAGAGAACCACTTGTATGAATATCAAGAGCGCAGATGGCAACCCAGTTCTAAGCAAAGAAGGGAAGGCAGAAAGGTGGAAGGAGTATATAGAGGGTTTATACAAGGGCGATGTACTTGAGGACAATATTATGGAAATGGAAGAGGATGTAGATGAAGATGAAATGGGAGATAAGATACTGCGTGAAGAGTTTGACAGAGCACTGAAAGACCTGAGTCGAAACAAGGCCCCGGGAGTAGACAACATTCCATTAGAACTACTGATGGCCTTGGGAGAGCCAGTCATGACAAAACTCTACCATCTGGTGAGCAAGATGTATGAGACAGGCGAAATACCCACAGACTTCAAGAAGAATATAATAATTCCAATACCAAAGAAAGCAGGTGTTGACAGATGTGAAAATTACCGAACTATCAGTTTAATAAGTCACAGCTGCAAAATACTAACGCGAATTCTTTACAGACGAATGGAAAAACTGGTAGAAGCGGACCTCGGGGAAGATCAGTTTGGATTCCGTAGAAATGTTGGAACACGTGAGGCAATACTAACCTTACGACTTATCTTAGAAGAAAGATTAAGAAAAGGCAAACCTACGTTTCTAGCATTTGTAGACTTAGAGAAAGCTTTTGACAACGTTAACTGGAATACTCTCTTTCAAATTCTGAAGGTGGCAGGGGTAAAATACAGGGAGCGAAAGGCTATTTACAATTTGTACAGAAACCAGATGGCAGTTATAAGAGTCGAGGGGCATGAAAGGGAAGCAGTGGTTGGGAAAGGAGTGAGACAGGGTTGTAGCCTCTCCCCGATGTTATTCAATCTGTATATTGAGCAAGCAGTAAAGGAAACAAAAGAAAAATTTGGAGTAGGTATTAAAATTCATGGAGAAGAAGTAAAAACTTTGAGGTTCGCCGATGACATTGTAATTCTGTCAGAGACAGCAAAGGACTTGGAAGAGCAGTTGAACGGAATGGACAGTGTCTTGAAAGGGGGATATAAGATGAACATCAACAAAAGCAAAACGAGGATAATGGAATGTAGTCAAATTAAATCGGGTGATGCTGAGGGGATTAAACTAGGAAATGAGACACTTAAAGTAGTAAAGGAGTTTTGCTATTTAGGGAGTAAAATAACTAATGATGGTCGAAGTAGAGAGGATATAAAATGTAGACTGGCAATGGCAAGGAAAGCGTTTCTCAAGAAGAGAAATTTGTTAACATCAAGTATAGATTTAAGTGTCAGGAAGTCATTTCTGAAAGTATTTGTATGGAGTGTAGCCATGTATGGAAGTGAAACATGGACGATAACTAGTTTGGACAAGAAGAGAATAGAAGCTTTCGAAATGTGGTGCTACAGAAGAATGCTGAAGATAAGGTGGGTAGATCACGTAACTAATGAGGCGGTATTGAATAGGATTGGGGAGAAGAGAAGTTTGTGGCACAACTTGACTAGAAGAAGGGATCGGTTGGTAGGACATGTTTTGAGGCATCAAGGGATCACAAATTTAGCATTGGAGGGCAGCGTGGAGGGTAAAAATCGTAGAGGGAGACCAAGAGATGAATACACTAAGCAGATTCAGAAGGATGTTGGTTGCAGTAGGTACTGGGAGATGAAGAAGCTTGCACAGGATAGAGTAGCATGGAGAGCTGCATCAAACCAGTCTCAGGACTGAAGACCACAACAACAACAACAATATTTCATTGAACATAAAACCTTTATTGATATCAAAATTAAGGAATAAAGACAATTAAATTCCATATGTTTATAACATTATGTTACAAAAACTGCTAAAAGTGTCACACAGTTGCCAAAGCTATGAAACTTTTTTCAATAAATTTTATAACTCCTTTCAATATTTTAAAATTAAGTCTTTGCAGAATGTGACACTTTCCTATGATTTGCAGTCTGATGTTTCCCTGTGTATTTCTATTTTGTAAATTCTTGGGTGGTCATCTGGATGACCTCATAATTATGCCATGATATTTCAGCAGACAGACTTATTGCCATCTTTAGGTAGTCCCTGATGACTGCTGCTCCACTTCTGTCAGCATTATTTATATGCTGGCTGTTACCCCCTCCACCACTTTGCTGCATATGGCTGCTGCACTGTACGGTGGGGGTGGTGGAGGCAGCAGTACCTGACTCCACATGGCCGTACTTTGGACTACACCACCAAAATACTTAGGCAGTCTTCCTCCTTCTGGAACTGTGTGATTAAATATGCCACTGAAATCAGGGTCCAAGATGGTCTAATTAATAAAGATAGTGGTCTACAACTGAGTCAGGCACGGAACACTGCACTGAGCCTAGAAAAAGAAAAGCATTTCTATACCATGAGGTCTGCACCCAACAATGATAGTGTGGACAACGGAGACCAGAGTTCAGAGTAGAGCAGCAGTCATCAGGGACCACCTGAAAATGGTAACAAGTCTGCTTGCTGAACTAGTGTGGAGTAATTACAACGTGACCCAGCCAGACACTCTAGAATTCTACAAATTTTCTATGATTGTTTATTACGCGGCTCAATCCTCGATTTGCATGTTTTTAAGATTATGGTTCTTGTTTTGTGAACTCACAAAGTTTGAGAGAGCTTTGCTACTGTTATCATTAGTACAGTCATCAATCCTAAGGTTGGTTTGATGTAATTCGCCATTCCTGTTGCCCAATAGTCACCACCTCCTTTTTAGTACAACTATTGCATCATACAGCAACACTCTGATTCTACACTACACACAGTTTTTATCATTCTACCACCTTCAAACAAGAACTGCTATATATTGCCCTGTAATTGTCAAAAAATATAGATATTGTGAATGACTTTTTACAATTATCGAGTAGTAGTTCTCCAAAGAAGAATTTCATAAAGTTTTATAATATTGTATGTATGGTTATTAACTTGATTCTTTGGAAGAGGGCTGCTAAAATACTGACTTTGTAAACTTTTCCCCCAAACTTAGTTTACGCAGTGAAGACATTAAAATTTTATGTATAATTTTACTTACATGACGTTGAAGTGTCAGACACTGCATAGATTGGCCAGAATAATAGAGATCGGTGATATCATCATTTATCACAACTCATACATATAAACTAGATTACAACAAGATCAGTAGCATTAGACATGTTGTCTTATACCATCTCAAAGATGTATGTTTGCTCCTCAAAGTTCCTCAAGCCAGCGGTCACAATTTATACCAGAGCGAATCGTCATCTTGGACAAGTCTTGTAATAAAATGGGGCTTGTTGACATGCAAAGAACAAACCTTTTTGTCCATCAACTTGATGTTCTTCAGATTGGAGGTCTACAATTATCACAATTCTGTGTATTATTCACACTTGGTAATCAAAGTAATTTGGTTCACCAAGTTATCAGTGCCTCTTGGGTGTTCTGTTATGCTCTTATTCCCTCTGTAATTATGCAAATTTATGGGTAGGACTGAGCAAATATGAGGGTGAGCTTTTAAATTTTTACAAACAAACAGCACAGTGCATTTCATTGGAAGGAGGCTCAGTTCTGAACCGTTCTGTGCGTTTCTTTTGTTAAATCCTGGCAGCCAATGAGATTTAGTCTTCCCACAAATAGCTCGTTGTGAGTAACACTACATGGCTATAAGGGCTCTCCTGCAGACTGCAATGTGGTTGTACTTGAGTGGTGAAGCGGATTTATTCACTGTCATCCGAAGTAACACTCTGGAAGGCTTGGCAACATGGAAGGTGTCTCCTCCCTCTGCCACCATGCTGTCCTAATGGATACATTCGTTGTACATACCACAATGATTTCTGCAGTCATTTCACACAGTATTGCTTGTCTGTTAGCACTGACAACTCTATACAAATGCTGCTGCTCTCACTTATTAAGCGAAGGCCATTGCCCACTGCATTGTCTGTGGTTAGATGTAATTCATGACATTTGGTGTTCTTGGCACACCCATGACATTGTGGATCTCAGAATACTGGATTCCCTAAGGATTTCTGAAATGGAATAATCCCATACATCTAGCTCTAACTACCATTCCGCTTTCAAAGTTTATTAATCGCTGTTGTGTGGCGACAATCAAGTCAGGAACATTTTCACATGAATCACCTAAGTGTAAATGACAACTCCATCAATGCATTGTCCTTTTATATCTTGTGTAAGCGATACTACCATCTGTATATGTGCAAATCACTATCCCATTACTTTTTCACCTAAGTGTATACACATCATTCATTATTTTGTGTGAAGAGATAGTGATGTGCACAGGAAAAATATTTTCTGGACCCATACAGAATATCTGTCAATAGAACATTTTCTTCACGGTAATTCATATTAAGTTCAAACACAGTATATGTTCCAAAATCCTACTGCAACTAGATGTCAGTGATATAGGTCTGTAATTTAGCAGATTAATCCTACTTCCTTTCTTGAGTTTTGGTGTGACCTGTGCAATTTTCCAGTCTTTAGGCACAGATCTTTCATCAAACAAGAAGTTGTATATGATAGCCAATGTATGGAGCTATTTCATCAATGTACTCTGAAAGGAACCTAACTGATATACAGTATGGACTAGAGGACTTGCCTGTATTAAATGATTTTAGCTGGTTCACTATATCAAGGATACCTACTTCTAAGTTACTCATATTGGCAGCTGTTTGTGATTCGAATTCTGGAACATTTACTTCATCATCTTTGGTGAAGGAATTTTGGAAAACCATGTTTAGTAACTGAGCTGCAGATAGGCACAACAGGAAAACTGTCACAAATGAATCTTTTGGCCAGTAAGGCCTTCGTCAAAAGTAGATGACAGACACAACCGTAGCCACACTGTGAGCAGCAGCACCAGTGCATGATGGGAGTGGCGACTGGATGGGAGTAGGGAGGACGCTGGGGAGGGACAGTAGGGTAGGGGTGGCAGACAGTGCAGTGCCGCTGGGGAGTGTGGAGGGACGAGGTGGAGAGAGGGTGTAGGACAGTTATGTACAGTCTAGAGGTTAGACAGAGGGCAGGCGAGAGATGCGATGGTAGGGAAGGAGGGGTAGGGGCAGCCGCAGTGGAGGGGGCAGGGGCAGTGGCAGCGGCGGGTTCGGGGGAAGGGGGAGGGGGGAGGGGGGAGGGGACAACAGAGAGGCATTCCCCTCGTAACTCAGTACCACCCAGGACTGGAGCAACTGAATTACATTCTCTAACAGGGTTTTGACTACCTCTCATCGTGCCCTGAAATGAGAAATGTCCAACCAACTATCCTTCCCACCCCCGCCCCCAAAGAGGTATTCCGCTGTCCACCAAACCTACACAATAAACTCATATATCCCTACATAATCCCTGCTCCCATTCCCTTACCTCATGGCTCATAACCCTGTAATAGACCTAGATGCAAGACCTGTCCTATATATCCTGCCACCACCACCTACTCCAGTCCGGTCACAAACATCACCTATCCCATCAAAGGCAGGGCTACCTGTGAAACCAGCCATGTGATCTACAAGTTACGCTGTAACCACTGTGCTTCATTCTATGTGGGCATGACAACCAACAAGCTGTCTGTCCGCATGAATGGCCACTGACAAACTGTGGCCAAAAAGCAAGTGGACCACCCTGCTGCTGAGCCTGCTGCTAAACATGACATCCTTCATTTCAATGACTGCTTCACAGACTGTGCAATATGGATCCTTCCCACCAACACCAACTTTTCTGAATTGCGCAGGTGGAAACTTTCCCAGCAATACATCCTACGTTCCCATAACCCTCCTGGCTTCAGCCTTCATTAGTCATTGCCTCACACATCCATCCCTTTCTCTGTTCCCATTCCAACACTACACAGCCTCATTCCACCATCACATATTGTCTTTTTACTTCCCTCCTTTTCCACTAACCCCCTCCCCCCACCCTCCATCTAACGTCCAGACGGCACATAACTGCCCTACACCCTCTTTCCACCTCGTCCTGTCCACTCCCCAGCAGCACTGCACTGTCAACTAGCCCTACCCTACTGTCCCTCCTCCTTAACCCCACCCAGTTGCCTGAGACTACTGTCGTGTGTGTGTGTGTGTGTGTGTGTGTGTGTGTGTGTGTGTAAGCTTTATTTGTGACAGTCTTTTTGTTGTACCTATCTGCGACTCAGAAGCTCCGCTATATGGTGAGTAGCAACTTTCCTTTTCATAATATTGTAACATTCCATCCTGGATTTTCCATTGTTTCAAGTTTAGAAAATCTACTGCAGTGGCACCATCATTTATAACATTACAAAAGCTGGCATTCAGTGAAGATATTGATTGTGTCTAGGGACTGGAGTACTTTACATATGATCATAATCTCTTTGGATTTTCTGCCGGATTTCATGACAGTTTTGTTGTGGAATCTTGTATTGAAGCCCGTGCTAAATTTCAAGCTCCAGTAAACATTTTGTTTGTATATGGACCACAAGAAACATGATTGCTTAAACACCTCTGTGTGAGCTGAATTAGTCTAATCTCGTCTTTTTTAAACCAAAACACAGTGGATTGTAGTATATACCTAGATTTCTTGCTTTAAGCTAATTCTTGACAATTTGTAAGCAGGCTTTCATAGAAAATTTTGCACCTATATTCAAGTGTCTGCCAAATCAGGTCCAGAACATTTCAGCAGTATTCTAAGGTGGGTTAGAGAGCTTTGTAAGAAATCTCCTTTACAGACTGATTGTTTCATTCATAGGATACCAGAAAAAGCAAAGTCCACCATCTGCTTTAACTGTGACTAATCCTATGTGACTGTTCCATTTCATTCCCTACAAATTATTACTCCCAGAACAACTAGACTGATTCCAGGGGTGAGTCGTCGATATTGTAGTCACAGCATGCCACATTTTTCATTTTGTGAAGTACACAATTTACATTTCTGAATGTTACAGCAAGTTACCAATCTCTGCACTACTTTGAAATCTTATCAAAATCTGACTGAATATTTTTACAGCTGTTTTTCATAAAGTATTTCATTATAGATAATGGCATCACCTGCAAAAACTCTTATATTATTATTAATACGTTGTCCTGCCGATGAGACTAAAGATTCATCAGAGAAGCCAAATACTGCAGAGTAGTTTTTGTATGCTCATTGGAAAAAGTGGCACCATTTTTTTCCTACAGAATTTGGGGGTTGAACTGGGATCAACGGAATGAGTGAAAACAGATTTTGGCCAAAACAGATTTTGGCCATCTGTCTATGACATTTATGACAAAATTTTCTGAGCACCATTCTGCCTCTGATGATGCAATGAAATGTGATTCAATAAGCAGTAGCAGGATGATGCAAGGAGAAAGACTAAACGTTCTGACAAAAGGAGATATATCTACTGAAGCAAAAAAACTATTAGACAAAATAAGTTAAAATGTAGAATGTCGAGTCTGAACTTGGAACTGCAGCTTTAACTCTGTACTAAATTTGAGATGTTATAACATATTCATTTGGCTATTTCGGAATGTTGTGCAGAGTGAATCAAGTTTATAAAATATGTGCAAATGGGGAAATTGGTGAAATTGAAAAAGTAAATGAAAATATAATCGATGCATCATCATTTAAAGCCACTAAACCTTTACAGAAGTTAATTTTGAAACAGAGTCAGATGACAGAAAAATAAGAAATGTTTGAGATAATTTTCTGGCTTTATTTTTGAATCAACTGGAACACAAAGAACTCATTTATTGAAGCATCATTTTCAGAAATGGAATTGGGAGCAATCTGGAAGATATGTAGTGTATATACAGTGGAAGGAAAACTGAAATCTCTACCAAAATGCGTTCTCAACAATTATGAAAATGACAGATTGCTACTTACTGGAAAGATGCCATGTTGCGTTGCAGACAGGCACAAAGAAAAGCTGTTACACAGTGAGTTTTCACCTAAAGCCTTCTTCAGAAAAGAAAAAAAAAAAAAAAATGCACACACACATTCACACAAACAGGCACACCTCGCACACACATGGCCACTATCTCTGGCCACTCAAGCTGGACTGCAACTGCTGCATTGAACGAAAGCAGCATTTGGGAGTGGTACCTGAGATGTGTGCCAAAAAGGGTCCACAAGGGTCCCAAAAATACAACAAGTTTAGCTCACGCAGGCTGGTGTGAGGTCTGGAACAGGCCAAGGAATTTAGAACTTAGAGAAACGGACGCAGATGGTGGAATACTTAACTTTAATCCATTAATGTTGAACGTAGCTCTTGTCTGTTCATTCTTTACAATATCAATAGCAACTGATAATGGCACCTTGCTAGGTCGTAGCAAATGACGTAGCTGAAGGCTATGCTATCGTCTCGGCAAATGAGAGCGTATTTTGTCAGTGAACCATCGCTAGCAAAGTGGGTGGTACAACTGGGGCGAGTGCTAGGAAATCTCTCTAGACCTGCCGTGTGGCGGCGCTCTGTCTGCAATCACTGATAGTGGCGACACGCGGGTCCGACGTATACTAACGGACCGCGGCCGATTTAAAGGCTACCACCTAGCAAGTGTGGTGTCTGGCGGTGACACCACATATGCAACCCTAGCCGTATGACTAGTCATTATCAGAGTTGCACAATTTTCAAGATGGCTGAACGTGGGATTTGGAGAGCAGATATTTAAAGATTTTACTGCCAATGAGACTAGTGACACCCCAGAGAAACCGAATACTGTAGAGTTGTTTTTGTATGCTCATAGTAAATCTACATTCATGGAGAAGATGGGAGTTGCATTTGCTATTCTCTTGTTCATTTTGTTTTGCTCATTATTAGAATTTGTAAGTATGGAAGTACTCTATAGTTTACATGATAGCCGATAGCCGGAACCAATTTTACGTACATTAATATTGTTTGCAAGGTCATTCATACACAACACGAACAGCAAGGGTCCCGATACACTTCCTCGGCGTTCATCTATAGTTACTTCTACATTTGTTGATGACCCTCCATTCAAGGTGACAGCTTGCGTCCTCCCTTCCAAGAAATTCTCAACTTCGTTGGAAATTTTACTTGATACCTCACACAATCTTAATTTTCATAATAAGCATAGGTGTGTTTGGAAGTGAAGAAACACTGTATTTACCTGACTGCTTTGATCAATGGCTTTCAGGATGTCACATGAGAAAAGCTGAGTTTTGTTTTGCATGACTGATGTTTTCAGAATCTGCCACACTGGTGTCCCAAAGTAAAGCAACAAACAGATCTTTTGCAAGTTCACTTTTATTTTGCCACAAAACGGTATAAACAGGAGAGGAGACAGTACAGTAGAAACAATGCAAAGAATACAGAACATAAACAACTGGAACATGCATAATGGTGCACAAAAATGTTCTTTGTATTTTCCAACTAATTAATGTGCTCAGTATGGGGTGTGACCACCTCTGGCAGCATTACAGGCCTGACAACGTCAGGGCATGCTGTTAATGATGTTGTCAGTCTAACATTGAGGCAATTATGCCCATTCTTCCAGCAGAGTTGCTCACTAATCTCGGAGAGTGGTTGGTGGATGCTGACACGATGCAACCCATCCCACTAGTGCATCTCAGGATGGGCAAACAGCGGTTTGTTGCTTTAATTCTGGACACCAGTGTAGTTGGCACAGAGAAGGTCATTCTGTTCAAGATATCTTGTTACTGTAAAGGCCTAACTGAACTACAATACCTTGAACTGCTTTGTTTAAGTCTTGGTAATGAGTCACATTCAAAAAGATGTTTTACAATTATTCTGCAGAATTTTGTTGTGGTTGTACTTCCAACAACAATGAATTTAGTGAAGGTACAGTCAAATCAGTTATCATGTCGAAAACATCAATGCTCTACACACCATGATGGGAGCGGCTGACATTAGACTTACCATGAGATAAAGGCATCCTTAGGCATTACAAAGACTGGAGTGCATTAGATATTGAATGAATAGTTACCTATGACAAAGATCCATTCCCAACAGATTTCACACAATTTGACTGAAGATGAAAAACAAGCTCATGTCAACTGGTAAACGGAAAGGCTCAAAACAATTGGACTAAAGAAATTCAAACTCATTACACAACAAGGTAAGAGATGACACTTGGATGTATTTGCATCAGCTGGAAACAAAGCAGTGCCAACTATCTGGGTGTATCAGCATAAATCAAAACCAACAAAAGGGGTTTGTCTGTGTAGCCCTTCCAAGAAAATGGTGGCTTGTTTCTTGGGTTCCACCAGACATGTGGTGACCAATGATTTGGAGGACAAATGGCTGAAAATAATGGTAGTAAATGTGCCAGCGTGATAGTCGGCTCTCAATATGAAACAATGTTTCTTTTTGTAAAGAGACAGTGTTGTCAAAAGATGGAAATTTCATGTGGAAGTTTTCACTGGGCAGTTCTTAAAGGTTTCATAAGAGTGTAACTCAATACCTAAGAATGTGGCTTATTGAGTTGGGAAGGACAAGATGAAGCAGATTTGGGAGTATGTGTTGAGGTTACGGAGGAAAGAGCAAAGGTTGTTCCTGCCATGAGTTCAGATCATGAGAACATCACCAAGAAATCTGATCCAGAGAGGTTTTACCATATTGCACTTAGAAAGAATTCCTCCAGATGTCCCATACATAAGTTGGCACAGGATGGTGTCACATGATTACCATTGCAGTACCACAGATTTATTTATAGATCTGGCCTTCAAAAGTGAAATAACTGCAGGTCAGAATGTGGTTGGCTATGAGGATTAGGAAAGTTTTGGCATCCGGAGAGCGCTGGGAAAGGTGATGTTACACGGCCGCAAGCCCGTGGGCGTGGAGGATGTTGTTGTACAAAGAAGTTTCGTCCACAATACCCAACAAGGAGTCTGGTGCTAATGGGACAGTAAATGTTGAATGGTGGTGAAATGAGAGATGTTTCAAATGCAGGCTGGGAGGTTATAGACAATAGTTTGGGGGTGTTGGTCAACAAAGGCAGAGGTTAGTTCTGTGGGAGTGTAGCACCCAGCCACAATGGCACAACCAATATGGAGACCTTGGTGTTGAGTTTGAGGAGTAGGTAAAAAGTAAGAGTATGTAAAAGTTGCTGGTGTGAGGAAGGAGATTCAGGTGTCACATTTTGGGATGTATCTAAGGCCTTAAGGAGCCTGCCGGAAGTAATGTTGGGCTTCTGGGATGGAATAATGGTTGTATGATTTGTATGAAAAGGCGTCAAAAGTTGGCAGAGACCCTCAGCTACAGCCATTACGATTCATGACCACTGTGACAGAGTCTTTGTCTGTGGGACGGATGATAAGATCTAGATTGGTTTTCAGATAATGGATAGCTGTGTGTTCACTAGTACTGATGATGGACTCTGTGGAGAGGGATTTAGGAAAGGAAGGTGAGACCAGGTTAGAAGTGAGGAATTCCTGAAAGGTTATCAGGGGATGACTGAGTGGAATGGGAGGAGGATCACGGTTGGACAGAGGTCGAAACTGTTTTAGACAAGGTTCTACTGGAGGGGGTCTGTTGATTATTGTCAGTGGGATGTGTGACAAAGAAATGTTTTCTTTGTAGAGAATAGCAAAGGTATGTTTCCTTTGTAGAGAAAACTTAAAAGAAAGAAGGATCCATACAATTTCAGCATGTCTGAACTTAGATTTTAAGCTAAAGGTGAGGCCTTCAGGGAGTTCCTCTGGAGTCAGAGTTTTGGCAAAAAAGCTGACTGCAGTGTTACGGGATGCAAGTTCAGGAGCTGTGTACTTCATGGAGGATGGAGAAAACTTTTGTTGATATGGTAGCTAAAATATGTCAGCCAGGCATGGTCGGGGAGCTATGAGGAGTTAACGGGGGAGGGCGGAGAGAGGGGCGGGAGTTGGAGCAGAATGAAAGGCTCTTTCTTGCCTGTAGGTAACACTACATTGACAAAGGACAGGAGTAGCTGGGACAGTTTCCTTAGATGGTGCTGGGAATACTGTTCTAACTGTTGAGGGGCACGAGTTTCTATTGCAATGATAGCATTCAAGAAGTAATAGTCAAAAAGTACAAGGAGTTTGCAGTAGGAGTTGAGGCTGCCAAGTACATTTTTAGTTTGAATTGTGGGATTATGAAGGACTAGGCTGGGCTGATGAGAGACTGATGGACATGGAAAAGATGAAAATTTTTGCGGTAGGACTGATGAGAGACCGAAAGCCAATTTTATGGTAAGCCCTTTGGGAGGTATACCACGTGCCAGACAAAATTTCAGAAAAAGGATGTTGTTCACAGTTTTTCTAGGGCAAAGGAAAGTTTTCTGAAATGGTGGAGGTAGAATGAGTAGGGATTTATGTCTCCCTGGTTAGGAGACAAAAGAAATGACTAAGAGATAGTTAAAAATATTGAAAATAAGAAGGTGAAAATGTATGGCCAAAGCCTTATAACGAAAATAAATGATAGATACTCCATAGAGAGCTATGTGGGAAATTGAAAGTAAGATCAGAAAATGTTTTTAAAAAAAGCAGGAAGTAGTAGACACACTCGTACATGGATATGGTCAATCACAAACTGACATGCGCGACGGTAAATAAATATGTGCAGTCATACAATCTGATGGTAAATAAGCATGTGCAATCACCTAACATTCAAGTTGGGCAACCCAAGTCACTAGTGTAGAATGTATTAAAAACAGCAATGCAATTACATGTTCGAAAAGGGCCCATCGCCGTATGCAGGGAGCTGTACTACAGCACTTACTGCATGGTGGGCCATTACAACAGTATTCTTGAATGGTATACGACAATTTGTTTTTACCACAAATCATCAATGAAAGCAGAAAAAAAAAACCAAAAAATCACATTATTCTTTGTCAACATCCACACAGCTTGTCAAATAACTAATTATATGACAGAGAAAAATATCAAATTCATGTGTAATTTCCTGTATTCATCTGTTTTTTTACCTGACAGATTCTTTGTTTTCCTTTATGTCACACAAGAAACAAGTAAACAGTGAGTTTCACCCCTTCAGGAGGTACTAAAATTCTTCCAAAACAAAATTTTTGTTGTATCAGCATCAGTGATCGGCCCACATTCTACTACCTCAGTTGTAGTACTCTTTCACTTAGATTTAAGGTTAGTAACCTACCACAATTTTTAATCAGTAGGTACAACATTTAGAATCCTTCATAATCATGTTTTTACTACAATTCTGATGTGAACCTTATAGACGTGTGTGTGTGTGTGTGTGTGTGTGTGTGTGTGTGTGTGTGTGTGTGTGTGTGTGTGTGTGCACTCCTTCCACTTCAGTTAAAATGAACATACCACTGTTTCACGACTTGATCCCAATACAAAATATTACAGCACTTTGGACACCAGCCTATAAGAATGTAGTAAGAGAGTATGGGAGGAAATATGGAAGGTGGGAAGATAATTTTCTTAAAGTCACTTTGTTCAGTCAATCATAAATGAGCACCCATAGAAATTTATCTGGAGGTGTGGTGTGTGGCGGCTGGGGGGGGGGGGGGAGGGGAGGCAGGGGGGGGGGGGGGCGAGAGATGGGTCCAAGACTCTAAAATAAATTGCCCTTTTTTATGAAATGAATTGGTCAGCTTACAGACACATTATGTCACAAGAACTACAATAATGTAATACTACAAATGACTAAATGAGAGGTTCGGTGGAATCACAGGAAACGAAACTATTTTTAGAAGTGTATCAGAATTCTGTAAGTGATAAAAGCTGTGTACCCCGGAGTCTAAAGGGACAAGTGCCCCCTCTTGCACCTCATGCAGATGCCTAAGCAGTCATGTTCATTTAAAAATTATATTTTATATATTGCAGAATAAAAAGGTGGATCACTTACCTTAATCATATCCAGTAGTTCATAAGCATCTTGCCACCTCGAAGTACATGAAAGTGCCATTGCAGCACTTTCAGATGTAGCAGCATCTAACAGAGGATACTGTTTTCTCAAGTTGTCATATCGTGACAACAGTTCCTTTTCTTCATAACTTCCTCCACAAGCATGCCAAAGCTTGAAGAAAGCACTTAACTGCAACAATACGAATATTTGAAAAAGAACTGACAGAAGGAATTTATCGTTTTATAATCACGTTTTTCTCAGTATGATGTATTGATGACTGTTGATTTATATGATACTGTAGGAGAATACAAACACCATCACCAGTAACTGTTTTCAAATCTGAACATTTTTAATGCATCACAAATTGCTTTGGTGCCTGTGTACAGATTTAAAACTGGATTTTGTAGTTCATCCACTTTAGCTTTTCACCACTACAACATGTACAGCATTAAGTATGAAAGGAAACACCTATGGCTTCAGCTGTTATGGAAATTAGAAACAGATGAAATATCCCTTTACAGTTGTGACCGATGCCTATTGAACTGCTTCATTTCTGAGGCTGCAGTTGCATTTTAAATATTTTGCCATAAATGTCAATTATTTTTATACTTATCCATATATCAATCATATAAAATATGAACACTGTTGAAAAGCTAAAATGTGTAAAATTAAGCATAAAGTGAAGGCTGTAGAGGTTTTCTTCGGCTCCCTACATATCACTCCTATATGGAACTTGAAGACAAGTTCAGACAAATTACAGCAGACAAATTACAGCAGACAAATTACTGCCGTCATTCTGTCTGTGCTGCACGTGTAATTGAAACAAGAAGAAACCCTAACATATGGCACCTCATTAAGTACTCTCTGCATGCACTTCACAGTGGTTTGCAGAGTATGTATGCACATGTAGATGTAGAAAATGCACCTGTAGAAGTATCATCATCATCATCATCATCAACTATTTTATCAAAATATGTAAAGTACACAAGGAGAGAACAATAAGGGATATTTTTACTTTTTCTAAAATCATCTATGACAGTAACTGTAGGGACTTTTGTTTGTGCTGAAAACAATGTATGTTATTATGACAAAAATTTAAGCAGACAAATGACAAAAATTAATTGTACGACTTGTAAATCATCTGACTATGTGATATATGAGGCATATTACAAAACTAAGGCCTAATGTCCAGTATTTTACTAATTGTAGGCCTAAATGAAATTTCATGCATGCAGCTCTGTCTACCAACTCTTTAGGAAACTGCTGCAGTGTTGGTTTGATTCAGTTGTTTTTTGGCAGTCTGTGAGAGCAGATCGCAATGGCTGGGACAATCATAGATCCCACCATTTGCGAAGTGCATGATGTGATTGATTTTTGCTGGCACAAGGATCTGAAATCGATTGAGAATCATGCCTAGTGCATGGACCTGAAATAATGAGTGACAAACAAATTAAAAGTGGTGTCGAGAATTTCAAAATGGGCACACAAATGTTCACAATGCACAGCAGACTGGCAGGCCCTCTATTTGGATCAATGACATCATTGATCAAGTGAACCAAAAACTTTGAAGTGATTGGTGATTGATGATTAGTAATCTGGCTAATGGATTCCAAAATGTTGCTCGAACCTCAGTTTACAGGACTGTCACTGAGCAGCTTAGATACCACAAACTGTGTACAAGGTGTGTTCCAGAAATACTCAGTGATCAGCACAAAGAGCAAAGAATGCATACTGCACAACAGTTTTCATAGTGCTATAGACAAGATGAAGATAATTTGTTTCCCCGCATTCTTACGGTTGACAAGATATAGGTATCGTACATCAATGCAGAATCAAAACAACAGTCAATGCAGTGGAACCATTCAAGTTCACCCAAACCAACAAAGTTTAAGCAATACCCACTATCCAATCGAAAAATGATGGCTACCATTTTTTGGTATAAAAAGGACATTGTTTTGGCTGATTTTACGGAACATTGGTCAACAATGACAGCTGATATGCACTGATGAGCCAAAACATTTTGACCGCCTGTCTAATAGTGTGGTGTTCTACTTTTGAAATACAGTACAACAGAGAGTATGCTTGGCAAGGATTCTGCAAGTCCTTGACAGTATCCCAGAAGAATGTAGCACCAGATGTCTACGCACAGAACAAGCATTTCCCACAAGTTACGGGATGGTGGTTTACGCACATGCAGCTGGCACCTGATATATGTTCCATGGGTACAGATCAGGCACATTTTCTGGCCAAGACATAAGTAAAACTTCAGTATAATGGCCCCTCAAACCACTGGAGCATGATTCTGACCTTGCAACATGGAGAGTTATCCTGATGGAAGATGTCATTACCATAGAGGGACACTTCAAGCACGAAGCAATGCAGATGGTCTGCAATAATGTTCATGTAGTACACTGCTGTCATGATGTCTTCAATTACAGCAACAGATCCCATGGAAGCCGAAATCAGTGTACCCCATAACATAATTCTGCCCTCACCAGCCAGCATCTGTGGCGTGGTGCACGATTTGTGCAGCCATTTGCCTGGATAAAACATATAAGGACCCAACCATTGATCTGGTGTAACAAGAAATGCGATTCATTTGATAGACAAAACAAGGTGAAAACTCAGTGATGATGTGCCCACTGCAATCATAACTGATGATGTTGTTGGGTCTTCGTAGAAACACTGGGGTTTGTGTGATGTGGAGCTCCAAGTTCAACAATGGCTTTTGAACGATGTGCTCTAGAACACTTGGGCCTATACCAGCATTGTACTCTGTCATCAAATATGCTACAGATAACTGCCTATCCTGGATTACACAGTGGGGGATCCTCCAACATCTACGTTTTGTGATGAGATGTAATCGTCCAATACTATATGGCCTACTCGTTATTTCACCATCCTTTAACTGCTTCCCATAGGTGCTCATGACAGTAGTATGCCAACAGACAACCAGCTTCGCTATTTCAGAGATTCTCATTTCCAGCTGCAGTGCCATGACAATGTGCCCTTTATGAAGACTGCTTATATCAGTGGATTTCCACGTTTTTGGCCCATATCTTAGCTATAATGACTGGCCATTCATCTCTCTTTAGCTTACATTGTTTCCTTACTGTGTTAATGTCCACACATTCTTGCATTTGAAAAAGTGCCTGTTTGGACAACAATTTCAAAGCAACAATGAACTCAACACTGTCATTATCAAATGGTTCAATTGCCAGGTGGCAGACTTCGATGCAGAGTGGTTAAAGAAGCTAGTGCAACAGTACAGAAAGTGTACAGATGTGAACAGCAATTATGTGGAAAAGTAAAGCAGATATGTAATAAAATATTACTGTCGATAAAAACCTCTTCTCATGAGCTTACTTTTTTCATGGCCAAATGGACTTTAGTTTTAAAATAAGGCTCGTATATGAGATCCAAAAATATATTATTATGCATTAAAAAGTTAAACATTAAAACAGTATTATTATTGTTAGGTGTTTTTACATAACATCAACAGATTTTATGGGAAATGATCAACTTTTGTGATGAACATATACTTAGCAGCACACAGTATATAATGTATCATAAAAAGAGCAAGCTATGGAAAAACCTAAAGAAAGTTTGAAACTTTTTACAGAACTGGAACTGTCACATCCTTATTATGCAGGATTCCACTCCCACTAAAATACCTCTTCCAGATGATATAAGAAATGGAGAAAAATTATCAGTTTCTCACCAAATACCATCATCATGTAGTCTGATTCAATGAGGCACAGTTGCATAGTCTACTTGTCATATAAGCATTCCCTCTACTTCTAGTTTCCAGGATGGTGCAAGCTTTGTTTCCAGTCACAGCATTTCCTTTCAGATGTTTCATGTGCTCTCACACAGGACCAAAAGTAGTCACCAGAGACCTTTATGGGTGGTCCTTTTGGATTTGGCAACTAGTTTAATTCAGAATCCCATGTTTCACCGATGATGTAACTCTTTGATGACTTCTGTTTTATGGGCTTTAAGCTACGGACTGAGGAAAATTTCTGTACCTATCATTTCAGCTCCTAAAGCTCTCACACAGGACCAAGAGTAGTCACCAGAGACCTTTACGGGTGGTCCTTTTGGATTTGGCAACTAGTTTAATTCAGAATCCCATGTTTCACCGATGATGTAACTCTTTGATGACTTCTGTTTTATGGGCTTTAAGCTATGGACTGAGGAAAATTTCTGTGCCTATAATTTCAGCTCCTAAAGCAAGAGACAACATCAACGTCATCATCATCATAATCACCAGAACACTGGCTGCAAAATGAAGTTTAATACCTGGCTTACGGGAAACACGAACAATGTCACCAGGGAAATGTAGATAAATCAACAGTAGCACTGGTCTCAGGAAACCATTGTACTCATTGCTCCATTGCTATGGTTTTATACATTTTTATTGTTTTTCTGGAAAAAATTTGCCTAGTACTCACTAAGAATATTAACAAATCATCTGATGTACATTCATCATTTCTATATACTTTTGCTATCAACTGCAGAACAATGACATTGGAGTCGCCATGAATCTACATATTTATCAGACTTCAGCTGAGTGAGAGGAGACCTTACAATCTTCATGAACAGCAATGCAGATGTTGTCTGTACAAGCACAGATGAGTTGTTTCTGGTACCAACATATGAAACAAAAAAGTGTGTCAGCTTACGGGGGGGGGGGGGGGGGGGGGGGGGGGGGTGGACACCCTTACTACAAGCTCTACAATACCTTTTGACATGACTCGGTCAACTGAGGCTGTGGACTAATGATGTCATGAATGGCTCTGAGCACTATGGGACTCAACTGCTGTGGTCATAAGTCCCCTAGAACTTAGAACTACTTAAACCTAACTAACCTAAGGACATCACACAACACCCAGCCATCACAAGGCAGAGAAAATCCCTGACCCCGCCGGGAATCGAACCCGGGAACCCGGGCGTGGGAAGCGAGAACGCTACCGCACGACCACAAGATGCGGGCAATGATGTCATGAATCAATCACTGCATGGATATTTATAAACAGTTTGGCTTGCTAAGTTTGTTTAAGTTTGAAACTGCTACCCAATTTTTTTATGGCCTCTGGTGAAGTCTCCAGCTTTATGAGGTGCAATGTTTGGTGCTGAAACATGACTTGGACGGTAGGCTAATGACCATAAAACAAAAAACAAAAAATCAAATACATAAATACTGGCTGTGAAAAACTGCAATGTATGGTTTACTTCACATCTCAATAGGTTGGTTGGTTTGTGGGAGCTGAAGGTACCAGACTACAAAGGCCATCGGCCCCTTTTTTCCATGAAAACCCACAAGGAATAAAAACAAGCAACGGAGAGAACAAGGGAAGACACAGACAAAGACCAGAAATCAAGAAATTAAAAGCACACAGAGTTGTACAGTGGTTGGCTGACCGTAGAAACAAAAAAGGAAAAACCAACCACCAAGAAACACTAAAAACCCCAACCTAAAACTGCAGGCCAAAGGCCAGACGCAACACAAAAAAGGGACAAGCCCTCACATCGAGCGATAAAAGGCCCCTGCTCAAATAGAACTCAAAACTAAGCCTGCCATTGAAGCGTCATCCATTAAAAGAGCAGGGAGCATATCAGGCAGCGCAAACATCTGTCTGAGCACAGTTAAAAGCGGACAGTCAAACAAGATGTGGACCACTGTCAACACTGACCCGCAGCGACATAGAGGTGGGTTCTCACGGTGCAATAAATTACCGTGTGTCAGCCAGGTGTGGCCAACGCATTGCCATCAGAGAACAATGGAGTCCTTGTGAGAGGGTTGCATGGAGGAGCGCCACACACCTGTAGTCTCCTTAATGACCCGAAGTTTGTTTGGTGAAGACAGGGTGCGCCAGTCATCACTCCAGGTACCAAGGACTTTCTGCCGCCATATGGACTGGAGATCATATTCTGAAAGGTCAGTCTCCAGGGCCGGTTCACTGATAGCCCATCTGGCCAGCCTGTCAACATGTTCATTACACGGGATGCCGACATAACCTGGTGTCCATACAAAAACCACGGAGCAGCTGCAATGGGCAAGTGTGGATGGACTCCTGGATAGCCATCACAAGATGAGAGCGAGGAAAACACTGGTCAATAGCTCATAAACTGCTCAGGGAGCCACTACAGATAATGAAGGACTCACCTGAGCAGGAGCGGATATACTCTACGGCGCGAGAGATGGCTACAAGCTCTGCAGTGAAAACATTGCAGCCATCCAGCAATGAGCATTGTTCAGACTGTGCCCCAAGAGTAAAGGCATTAACACCTCAACCAGCAACCATCGAACCATCGGTATAGACTATGGCAGAGCCGGGAAACATGGCAAAGATGGAAAGAAAGCGTCAGCGGAGGGCCTCAGGAGGGACTGAGTCTACCGGGTCTTGTGCTAAATCCAGCTGAAGGCACGAACAGGGCACACACCACGGGCGTGTACACATATGGGCCCGGAAAATAGGTGGGAGAGGGGAAAGCTCAAGCCCAGAGAGAGAGACCGGACACGAACCGCTATCGGACACCCTGACCGGGGCTGCCGTTAGGGAAGATGGACGACCGTGTTGGAGAACACGAGACGGTAATTGGGATGCTCGGGCAAGCTACAAATATGCACAGCATAAGCGACCAGCAGTCATTGCTGCCGGATCTGCAACGGAGGAACACCAGCCTCCACAAGTAGGTTGTCGTCAGGGCTCGTGCGGAATGCTCCAGTTGCGAGTCAGATCCCGCAGTGAAGGATGGGGTCAAGAACCGCAATGCTGAAGGCAGTGCCGAACCATAAACCAGTATCCCATAATTGAGATGGGACAAATCAACGCATGATACAGTTGGAGAAGGGTAGACCGATCAGCGCCCCAGCTGGTGTGACTCAAGCAATGAAGAGCGTTAAGATGGCGCCAGCAAGTTTGTTTAAGCTGCTGAAGATGAGGGAGCCAAGTCAACCGGGCATCAAAAAGCATGCCCAAAAACCGATGCGTCTCCAGCATGGCAAGAGGTTTACTGTCAAGATAAAGCCATGGGTCAGGGTGAATAGTGCGACATCGGCAGAAATGAATGATGTAGGTCTTGGCGGCCGAGAACTGGAAGCCGTGCGTGATGGCCCAAGACTGCAATCTGCGGATAGCATCCTGTAGCTGCTGTTCAGCAGTCGCAATGCCAGTGGAGCTACAGTACAGGCAAAAGTCATCAGCATACAAAGAAGCCGATATGGACATTCCAACAGCTGCAGCTAGCCCATTGATAGCAACTAAAAAGAGGCAGACACTCAAGACAGAGCCTTGCAGGACCCCATTCTCCTGGACTCAGTAGGAACTATGGGACGGACCAACTTGCATGAGGAAGGAACAAAGCAACAGAAAATTTTGAATAAAAATCAGAAGCGGGCCCCGAAGACCCCACCCAAGAAGCCTGGAGAGGAAGTGATGCCGCCATGTTGTATCGTATGGCTTCCGCATGTCAAAAAAGACAGCAACCAGATGCTGACGGCAGAGAAATGCCGTGCGAATGGCAGACTCCAGGCAGACCACATTATCGGTGGCAGAGCAGAACCCACCCTGGGACGGAGCCAGAAGGCCCCAAGACTCAAGTAACCAACTGAACCTCCAGCTCACCATGCGTTTGAGCGACTAGCATGGAACATTGGTGAGGCTAATGGGGCGGTAGTTGTCCACTTCCAGTGGGTTCTTGCCAGGTTTCAAGATGGGGATAACAATGTTATTCCGCCATTGTGATCGGAACTCACCCTCAACCCAGATATGGTTGAAAAGGTCTAGGAGGCGTTGCTGGCAGTCCACCGAGAGGTGTTTGAGCATCTGATAGTGGATGCAATCCAGCCCAGGAGCCATATCAGTGCACTTTGGAATTCCCACTCAATGAATGGAGCATTGTACGATTTGGGGTGGCGCGTATGGAATGAAATGTTCCGATGTTCCGACCACTCTTTCAAGGAGTGGAGCCGGCCGGTGTGGCCGTGCGGTTAAAGGCGCTTCAGTCTGGAACCGCGTGACCGCTACGGTCGCAGCTTCGAATCCTGCCTCGGGCATGGATGTGTGTGATGTCCTTAGGTTAGTTAGGTTTAATTAGTTCTAAGTTCTAGGCGACTGATGACCTCAGAAGTTAAGTCGCATAGTGCTCAGAGCCATTTGAACCATTTGAACCAAGGAGTGGAAAGCCAGCGGGTAATTCGCAGAAGCAGAACTCAGAGCATATTGCTCCACTAAGAGTGTTGCAATCGTGTCAGAGTCAGTACAGACTGCTCCATTCACGGAAAGCCCAGGTATGCTGATGGGGGTCCGATATCCATTGAGTCACCTAATCTTGGCCCAAACCTGCGATGGAGAGGTACGGATGCCAATGGTGGAGACATACCTTTCCCAGCACTCCTGCTTCCGGTGGTGAATAAGGCGTCGGGCTCAGGCACAGAGCCACTTAAAGGCAATGACATGGTCCAGTGATGGGTGCCTGCTATCTCTAATCGCCTCAGTGATCTCGGGTGACCACCAAGGCACAGTCATCCACCGAGGGGGACCCGAAAGAACAGGGAATTGCAGATTCTGCTGCAGAAAAGATACCGGTGGTTATCGTGTGAACCACCACATCAATGGCATCGGGAGCAAGAGGCTCAAGAGTGGCAATGGAGGCAAAAGAGTCCCAGTGAGCCTTATTCAAAGCTCATCTGGGAAGGCACCTAGAAGAGTGACACTGTGGTAGTGACAGAAAGATCGGAAAGTGGTCACTACCACACAAGTCATCATGCACATTCCAGTTGACGGATGGTAGAAGGCCAGGGCTGCAGACCGAAAAATCAATGGCTGAGTACGTGCCATGCGCCACACTGAAATGCATGAGGGCACCATTATTTAAGAGAGAAAGGTCGAGCTGCACCAACACATCCTCAACGGCAGTGCCTCAGCCTGTTGCCACCAATCCACCCCACAGAGGGTTATGGGTGTTAAAGTTGCCCAGTAACAGAAAAGACAGTAGTAGTCTGGCTATAAGCGCAGCCAATACATGCTGCGGGGCATCGCCATCCAGTGGAAGATAGACACTGCAGACGGTAACAGCCTGTGATGTCCACAACCTAACAGCGACAGCCTCTAAAGGTGTTTTAAGAGGCACTGTAAAGAGAGTTAAGCATGAAGGTACAGACTCCACCAGATACCCTCTGAGAAGCTGCCCGATTCTTATAATAACCCCAATAGCCACGGAAGGTGGGGGTACACATCACCGGAAACCAAGTTTCCTGGAGAGCAATGCAGAAGAAAGGGTGAAGGGTGAAGGCTGATAAGTTGTCGGAGCTCAGCAATGTGGTGGAAAAAAACCGCCACTGGAAAATGATATTGTCCACTGCCGAAAAAGGCGTGAAGGAACCTAGGAGACAGCTTATGCCAGTGGATCATCCACCATCTTTTATGGGGAGTAATCGACACAGGGATATCAACCAGCTTGTCACAGGCGAGCAACACCCATGACTTGGCTGGGGAGGCCGCGTGGGTGAAAATCGCTCCATTACGCATTTTAGACAAAGCCGCCACTTCCTCAAACCTATCCACAAGGTGGTCTACGAAAGATTGGGGCTTCGTTGCCTGAAAGGTCTCTTCATCAGTACTGCTGCAAACTAGGTACCAAGGCGAATACGACGGGCTCTCAAGACCTGGTCGCCCTACGGTCCTCCCAAGGTGTAGCCAGGGAGGGGAACAATCAAGAATCATATGTCACAGCATCAAAATCATTTCTGACACGCTTGCAGACTGCTGGGGCCAAGCGACCACCAGCTTGATTCAATTTAACCCATTTCATTGTGGGGCACCCGCCCTGAGGCCACCCACTCCAACCAGGGGCTCTCCCCACGGGCACCACCCAGTCTCAGAAAGGGCCACGTGGCAGGATGGCCATTGCCGGGAGTCCCAGTGCCACAGAAGGATGGGCACCTACTTCTTGGCATACATGGGGAGGTTTCAGCTCAGGCATCAACAGTGTGATCCCTATGTTGTCAGAAGGCTACCACCAAGAGGGTACATGACAACCCCACCACAATGGACTGGCTATTGCACTGGATTTTGGGTGTCAAAATGGTCCAGAACTGTCATGCGCGCGAAGGACGGTACAGCGCAGGAGACGAGAAGTAGGCAACACATAAGACGTTGGGTGCAAAGCCCACTACACGACAATACGTAGCATGCAAGATCTTGGTGCACAATGGACAAACAAAAAACATAACGTAAGACAACCTTCCCCAAGTGGCACGCACTATCAACAGAAAAGCCGAAACACTGGAGACTCCTTTTAGTAGCCTCTTACGACAGGCATGAATACCGCAGGCCTATTCTAACCCATGGACCCGCAGAGGGGGGGGATCTCAGTTAATGATGTTCTTGGACAGATGGATTTCTGCAGCTTCCTTTTTAATAGTGTCACAAGATGAGATAGCCCAGGCCATGGTATTTTTTCATAATGTTTCACAGCACATTTACAGGAGATGATATGCTCCACACAGTGGGTTTGTTAGTCGGAATAGTGTTTTGTTTTTTATGTGGCACAGATGCTCTTCCAAATATTTTTGCACCATCCATACTGTCTGCCCAATGTTTTTATTTCTGGTGATATTTATTGACAGTTGTAAATAATTCTCAACCACACTCAAAGGGACTGTGTTTTATTAGTCAATCAGTTGGCTGTCAGGCTAGTCATCCCAAATGTCTCAGCTACATCTGAAATGACAAGAGCAAATTTTAGCCATTTTTCAGATGATTTTACCATTCGTTGCTGTTTCTTAATAGACATATTTGCATTTTCCAACAGCAACATTTTCAATTCACTAATATGAAATTATTTTCACTGATTTTGGGATGTTAAGAAAAATTTCGTGCTTCTGGGTTGAAAAACCTAGTGGAAGCAAATGGACATTAATCTATTATAGAAACAGACATGAACAGTGGTATCAGCTGCAAACTATCAATTAGCTTTTGCAATTCCAGATGTAGCTGACAAATATGAAACAACGAGCATGTCTGTCGACTGATCAACCACCATGTTACAGAACCTTTTGGGGAAGGTTTAGGATGATTTAACACTGTGAATAAATGTGAGCAGAAATACATACACTGGGCAGACAACATCAGTTTAGGTTCCTAAGAAATATATGAACATGCAACAATACTGACTGGACTACAGTCCTTGAAATTCTGAGGGCAGCAAGGATATAGAACAGGGTAGGATAAGTTATCATAACTTGTACAGAAACCAGACTGCAGTTATAAGAGTCAAAGGACATGAAAGGGAAGAAGTAACTGAGAAGTAAGACAAGGTGGTAGCTTATGCTCAATGTTATTCAGACTGTACACTGAGTAAGTTGTGAAAGAAAGAAAGCAGAAATTTGAAAAGCAAATTAAAGTTCAGAGAGAAGAAATAAAAACTGTGGTGGCTATGTAAGGATAATAACGACATCAACTTAACACTTCATCAGAAAATTATGGGAGCGACACCAGACAAAAAAAAAAGCAATAATTTCAAAAAATTCACTCAGCTGAAGCCTGAGAATTTTACACTAGTTAAAGCCTTTGAGGTCTGAAACTTCCTTTGAGGAACCAACTCGCGCACGCGCGCTCTGACCGTGACATCGCTGGCTACAGTTCCTGTCGCGGCCGTTACCGCCGACGGAAGAGGTCGCGCCATGGCTGAGCTCAGGTCTGCAGCGCCCTCTGCCTTTTGCATATAAGGAGGAGTGCTGGCCCCAAGACGGACAGTCTACTGTCGATTGTCTATTGCTAGCCTTTCGTGGAGTTTATAGTGGAGCCATTGCAGTGTGATATTTGCTATTGTATTCGACTAGGCTCAGTATATGGATTACTCTTGGATATTACTTGGACTTGTAGTGCTGGTGCACGTTTCATCAGAAATAAAGATAAGTTCTCTCTTCATTCTAGCTGGCAAAATTCCTGTCATTAATTATTTTTCTGCCAACAGACATAGCTACATCCTGGTCACTACCCACGCTTTATACAATTTGTGGTGGCTGCCACAAAAGTAGCGCTGAGGACCTTGGGTTTGGGAGCCATCACAAAACTGCCAATGGTAGTTCTGTCATAGATGGCAAAAGACTTGGATGAACAGTTTAATTCAAAGGGTAATGTACTGAAGAGAGGCTATAACATGAACATCAAAAGTAAAACAAAGGTAACAGACTGTAGTCTAATTAAATCACGTAATTCTGAGAAAATTAGATAAGGAAATGAGGCTCATAGCAGTGTATGAGTTTTGTTATTTTGATAGCAAAATAAGTGGCAATGGCTGAAGTAGAGATGATATAAAATGCAGACTACCAATGGCAAGAAAAGCATTTCTGTAAAAGATAAGCTTGTTAACATTGAGTATAAAGTTAAATGTAAGGAAGTTTTCACTGAAAATAATTGTCTGGAGTGTACCCTTACATGGAAGTGAAACATGGATGACACACACTTCACACATATAGAGAACAGAAGCTTTTAAAATGTGGTATTACAGGAGAATGCTGAACATTACATGAATAGATTGAATAATTAATAAGCAGATACTGAACCAAACTGTAGAAAAAAGGAATTTATGGTACAACTTGACAAATATAAGGGACTAGTTGACAAGATATGTTTTGTGACATCAAAGAATTGTCAATCTGGTAATGGACAGAAGTATGGGGAAATAAAAGTTGTAGGAGGAGACCAAGCCCCAAATACAGTATGCATGTTCAACTGGATAGGGATTGCAGTAGTTACGCAGAGATGAAGAGTTACACAGGACAGACTAGCATGGGCAACTGCATCAAACTACACTTTGGAGTGGAGACCATCACCTCCACAACCACAACCACACCTAAAGAATGCACATATAATTTTTTAATGAGACTACAATTACTATTTAACTGAATTACATCCAAAATTACCTTTTGTTGAAATATTTTTTACAATGTAATTAAGATATTCTTAATTGAAAACATTTTGTTCCACAATGAAATTCACAATCCCCATATGATGACAGTCTTCATAGCAGGCACTATATTGGCCAGAGCACAAGCTGTACTCAAATGTACGCCACATTATTAGTTTGAAGGGTGAAACAGTTGCGAAACACAATGGAGAAAAATTAATGTCATCTTAATTCCCAACATCCTTCTGATACCTAACGCACCATCTCTTTCCTAATCCTCTTAGCCAACCACATCCTGACCTATAACTATTTCTCTTTTGAAGGCCAGGTCTATAAATAAATCTGTGGTACTGTCATGAGTTCTCACATGGCATCATCCTGTGACAACTTATTTACGGACCATCTGGGGGAATCCTTCATATTCCTAAAACAACTTGCCTGGTTCAGATTCATTGATGACATTTTCATGATCTGGGTTTATGGTAGCCAAAACCTGAACATCTATCCCCAAACTAGCTTCATCTAGTCCTTCTCAGCTCAACAAGCCACCTTCCTAGATTCAATTTCCACCTCTCAAACGGCACCATAAATACATCTGTTCATATAAAGTGAATCAACCACCAACAGTACCTCCACTTTGACAACTGTTATCTGCTCCACATCAAAAAATCTCTTCTTTGGAGCCTCGCTACCCGAGGATGCCACATCCACATTGGAAAGCAAAAGTTGTCAAAATATAAAGACAATCAGAGCATTTATTGGCAGACAGTATCCTGTTCAACTCACGCATAAACAGATCGCGTGTCATCTCCTTGTCTGAATCGAGTATACCTGTTAACCAGCCACTCACTAGCATTCCTCTGATCAGCCAGTATTACCCCTGCCTAAAAAAGCTCAACCACATCCTTCACCAAAGCTTCGACTAGGTGCTCTCTTGTGAGATGAATGATGTCCTACCCACCCTCCTACCGACATCAACCAAGTAGTGTTGCATCACTCACCCAACCTACAGAATATCCTTGTCCATCCTTATTCCAACCCTGCACCCTGTGGGTCATTCCCTTGTTGTCAACCCAGATGCAAGACATGTACCATACACCCACCTGCCACCTCCTACGACAGCCCAGGCATAGGCATTTCCTACCATTTAAAAAGCATGGCCACGTCTGAAAGCACCTAACACACTATGCGGGCATGACAAGTAACCAACTGTCTATTCCCACGAATGGCTCCTGCTAAACTGGGACAACCAAAAAACTTGACCATTCGGTTGTCAAACATGCAGCACACCATAACACAAATGACTTCAACAGCCGTTCCACTATGCAAACCATTTGGATACTCGCTTTCAGCACTAGTTTCTCCAAACTATGCAGGAGGGAATTGCCTTTCCAGTGCAACCTGTGCTCTTGTAATTTTCCAGGCCTAAGCCTTTGCTAAACTTTTTTTCCCACTGCCTCACCTTACCTCTCCCGCCCCCCCCCCCCCAGCCCCCCTCCTTTTCCATGCTTCTCCCTTTCTCTCTTCCCTCCCTGTCTCGCATTTCATCTCCACCTTCCTATCCTTTCCTCCCCTCCCTATTCCCTTCCCACTCATTACTTCTTAAATGCTCTATCCTCTGAGCACCTTCCATCTTGGTGTGCGGCAGATGAGTCATCCATCAAAAGAGCTGCCTCACACTGTCTCGCTGTCCCATCCTCATGTCATGCATCCTTCCCTACCCCCTCCCCATCTCCATTAACCCAAGCAACTGTGTTCAATAATAGATAAAACACAGTCTCGCCATGGATGTAGGTAGGTAGGTAGGTAGGTAGGTAGGTAGGTAGGTAGGTAGGTGTGTGTGTGTGTGTGTGTGTGTGTGTGTGTGTGTGTGTGTGTGTGTGTGTGTGTGAATGGGAGTTCCTTTGCTAGAAAAACAGTACGAGTCCAAAAGCTAGTGAAATACTGTTTTCTGTTGGGTTTTTCTATGTGCCATACATCAGTCAGTTGTAGGTGAGTGATTACCTTTGCTTTAAATTATGTAATGCCACATTACTCATTTATTTAAAAAACTGTTCACAATATGGTCACTGTTAATTAGATTTTTTATGGTGTAATACAAATAAATTACAGAACTATAGTAGAAAAGTTCTGACAGGATGTAAATACTTTAGGAGTAAAGGAGTCCAATCACTCAGCAGAAGCTTGAAGTCATTGACAGGCACACACAAAAAAAAGAAAGAAAACGTGAAAACGTGCTACCTTTCAGAACGAATCCTTCCTTGACGTGTGCATGCCCCCCCCCCCCCCCCCCCGCCCTCCAGTCACACACAACCATATATACATGGATGTCTGAGTGGTCTACTTTACTCCTAAAGTATGTAAACAAATTTCACAGAAATACCAGGCTACTTATCACAATCTTCACTGATGCCATTGTTGACTTCACTACCAGTATTTGTTACACCACTGTCAGTCTCGTTCAAAAGTTTGTTTGCCTCTCTATCACCCAGCACAATGAATACACAACACTTCAAGAACCCTTTGATGATTAAATCTAGCAATACTGTGTGCCATAAGGAGAAAATTCACTCACACATAAGGTTAACTGATGGGTTTTTAATCTTGTCAGATAGAACAAGTGCACACTCTCCTTCTAAAAGCCAATCAGATTAATGTTTTCTGAGCTTGTTTATGATGACATCAAGTACTGTACCCCAGTTCTGAAGTCATACCTCCAGACATAATGACTATGTCTGTCTTCAATGCACCGACTTCATTCTTGACTTCAGGTGTGAGGTGACTACAGGTATACAACACTGGGATAGCTCTCTTACTGGATAGCACACCATATCTGGAATTCCAAACAGTAGCTAGCCTTATCATAATTAATTCTGTTGTCATCCATGAGCCATCTGAAATTCCAAACAGTACCAACCTTACCAAGCTGTAGTATACAGAGAAGTTGCAGCACTAGAAAATTGCAGCGAAATGCGGGAAGATCTGCAGCGGATAGGCACTTGGTGCAGGGAGTGGCAACTGACCCTTAACATAGACAAATGTAATGTATTGCGAATACATAGAAAGAAGGATCCTTTATTGTACGATTATATGATAGCGGAACAAACACTGGTAGCAGTTACTTCTGTCAAATATCTGGGAGTATGCGTGCGGGACGATTTGAAGTGGAATGATCATATAAAATTAATTATTGGTAAGGCGGGCACCAGGTTGAGATTCATTGGGAGAGTCCTTAGAAAATGTAGTCCATCAACAAAGGAGGTGGCTTACAAAACACTCGTTCGACCTATACTTGAGTATTGCTCATCATTGTGGGATCTGTACCAGGTCGGGTTGACAGAGGAGATAGAGAAGATCCAAAGAAGAGCAGCGTGTTTCGTCACAGGGTTATTTGGTACGCATGATAGCGTTACGGAGATGTTTAGCAAACTAAAGTGGCAGACTCTGCAAGAGAGGCGCTCTGCATCGCGGTATAGCTTGCTGTCAAGGTTTCGGGAGGGTGCGTTTCTGGATGAGGTATAGAATATATTGCTTCCCCCTACTTATACGTCCTGAGGAGATCACGAATGTAAAATTACAGGGATTCGAGTGCGCACGGAGGCTTTCCATCAGTCATTCTTCCCGCGAACCATACGCAACTGGAACAGGAAAGGGAGGTAATGACAGTGGCACGTAAAGTGCCCTCCGCCACACACTGTTGGGTGGCTTACAGCGTATGAATGTAGATGTAGATCATTAATTTTGTTGTCATCCACGAGCCTTTTTCTTGGCAATGCAGAAATTTTTCTTAGCAAAGTTTTACACTTCAGAATAACAAAACCTGCTAGCATCAAAGTAGTTCTTTGTTTTTCATGAGGTACTTTTCACCCCTTTATGGTTCATTATTGTATTGTTTTGTGTGTCCTCACAGGCAGGCACTTTGTTCATGTTGCCAATCTGGTGTAGCGGATTAAACTGCTGCTGCTGCTGCACTTGGTTCATGTGCCTCTGGAAGATGATAAGTTTCTTCATAAAATATCCTAGAAGTCTCTGAGCTAGTGAACTATTTTTTCAGCTTGTATGACACCTTTGACACACAAATTTACAGAACAAATGCTGTCTGCCGCATGTTTACAGCATGCAAGTAAAAAACTGCATGCATCAGTTTATGGCATAAGCTGTGTCCTAGTGTGCCATCCGGTCTTCGTCTGTTGAGCACGTACACAAATGGACGTATTTTCTTTTATCTCCACTGTGAACTTGAAGTTTTGGTGCAGTATCCAGGTGTTGCTGGAAGTCTTGTAGGTGATGTCATCTGTATGGTCAGATTATGAACATATCACACACACACACACATGTGTAGGGCTTGTAGACTGCAGAGTCCAGGGCTGCTTCTTCAAATGCCACCATACACATATTGGCCACTACTTGTGACAGCAGACAGCCCATCGCCACTACATCTGTTTGTTTGTAGTAATTTCTGTCAAATAGAATGTAGGTTGATGTAAGAATGAATTCAGACAGTTTTATTCGAACTGGTCCACATTTTTCTCCTAAGAAGCTTAGAGTGTCCCTTGTAAAAAGCGACATCATGTCGAAGATCACCATGAGGTCTTTTTGGCCTAGACAGAAATTCTGGAGCTGCTGGATAAAATGCATCAAATTCCATTTGTGATGCTGGCATCTACCCACAGGGGAGCTAAGCAACACCGTCACGTGATTCGATGATTCATATGTTGCTGCACTAACGTTGCTACAAACTGGGTGGAGTGGCATTCCTTCCTTGTGAACTTCAGGTTGTCCTTAAAGTCTAGGTGGCAAAGGTATTCGTGGACAAAGTCTCTTCACCATCATCGAAATGCGCTGTCATTCAAAACAAGAACACTGCTTGACAATAGTCCATGACATTTATTTCCAATTGCAGACTTCAGCTGATTGCCAAACATATCTCTGTAATGTCAACTATTTACAGTTGACTCCTTTTTGAGGTAATATCCCAGAATTGATTGCATCATTTTCTCTGGCAAAGGTTGATTCCTGAATGTTTTTTTTTTTTTAGTTGGAGATGAGGTGTCTTTCTATTCCACACTTTAGCATTTGCTCTCTGGTTCAAAGTGATCAACCTTATTTCATCGGAACTGATGATTCACTTTAAAAACATTTCACCTTCATTGGCATTACAGTC
This sequence comes from Schistocerca nitens, assembly GCF_023898315.1. Taxonomy (NCBI): domain Eukaryota; kingdom Metazoa; phylum Arthropoda; class Insecta; order Orthoptera; family Acrididae; genus Schistocerca; species Schistocerca nitens. The sequence continues at coordinate 346,731,803 of NC_064620.1, forward strand.
AAGTAGCTGTTTTGGTTTGTCACTTCATCAACAATCACTTATCAGTTATTCAAAATAAGATCACAGACTTACTGAGTGTTGGCATCAGTGGTATATATATCTGAACACCCTGTTTCTTTCCTTGTCCTTCACACTTGTTCACTTTTGAATGGTTCAATTCACTGGTAACACTTCACAGTGATAAAAAGTTGCACCCATTTTGTGCTCAAAGTTTTCTATGGGTCTCAGTTGCTGGCATACCTTCACACCATAAAAAATTGTATTATAGAAAGCTTTTCTTCATTGGTGCAAAGTGAGAGCTGCGCAATTATCTTTACTTTTCAAGAATGCAAAGTGAACTGATATGACAATGCTGAAAGTTGCCATGAGCAGAGACAATGGTACAATCTAGTGTGTGTTGAGTGCACTAATCCATACTGCCAAGCTAAAAATGATTTGTACAAAAGTGTAGTTACTTACAGACTTGTCTTCCTATAATCAAGCAGTACAATGCATACCTATGTCAATTGGCCCTACAATTGTTGCGATGAATGAAATGTACAACTGAATACAGAAATGATAAACTTATATTATGCTGTGTCATAAATAAGCAAACTGTACGAATAAACACATTACATGAGATTAGCGATTGTGGTGGGCTATGGTTGAGAAACTTGATCCATATTTGTGAAGAATGAGGTTCAAGCACTTATACGACGAGCCTTCATGATCCAAGTTTTTCTTGTTTTAATGATTTCACATTTCTCTGAATTGTTTTGTGTAATTACGATGTACTGATCTCAAAAATATCTCATTTTGGTCTAACATGTCAACTTTACGAGTCATCAAATTTTTGTGTGTTATGACCCATATAACAAAAACCCGAGCAAATGCTAATTTTTTATTTCATAATATACATTGTTTTACATTAAAACTATTCTTTTTTATTTGCAGGAAAAGCAAATGGCTTCAGCAAGAAGACAGTGCAAAAATAATCCCAACATATTGTGGTACATCTGCAGGGATATATCCATCCTACTAAGAAGAATGCAGTCTGAAGTTCCATAATGCATGCTTTTGGTACGTCGATTGGTGACTAAGATAAAACTTGAACCAAGGGCAAGAAAAGCTCTTTGAAATTTGGAATTCCAGTTGTTTGGAGGGTGCTGACAAATGATGCCTCAGAGTGCTACTTGTGTGCTGTTGATGTGACTGGGATCAACAAAAAGATCTAGAACAGCTTCATGTATCCTGATCCGGCATTGGCACATCATCCTACAGCTCATTGTAAGAAAATTCCAGTACCAGTTTTTGGAGAACTTCATGAAATTAGTAATGAAGATTCTGCTAGTATTGAAGAAAAACAGGAACAATATTTAGATGTTGATGATGATGCCCCGATTCCTTTTTCTCACGAGGAGCTCAGTGATCTACTTTGCAATCTCAGCTTGTCAAAATCCTCTGCTGCACTGTTGCCATCAATACTGAAAGAAAAAAATCTTCTGTGTGACAGTGTTCAGATCACTTTCTATTGCAACAGATGTAAAGAGTTTCTTATTTTCCATATTTCTTTTTGGCATACTGTACAGATATTGACAAGCTTCTGCACAAGGTTGGGGTGCCAAAGAGTTTCTTATTTTCCATACTTCTTTTTGGGATACTGTACAGATATTGACAAGCTTCTGCACAAGGTTGGAGTGCCTACATAAGATGGAGTCTGTTCATTGACAGCAGCAAGCAATAACTGAAATGTGTATTGCTGCACAACAGTGATCAGTGCCTATGTACCGTATTTACTCGAATCTAAGCTGCACCTGAAAAACGAGACTCGAAATCAAGGAAAAAAAATTTCACAAATCTAAGCCGCACCTGAAATTTGAGACTCGAAATTCAAGGGGAGAGAAAAGTTTTAGGCAGCACCTCCAAATCGAAACAAAGTTGGTCCACTGTAATATGAGACACAATTTAGGTCGAATGAATGACGATACAGCTACAGTAGTTTGGTTCGAGTCGTAAGCTTAGCAGTTAAGCTTTACCAGGTAGCCATTGATTGCTATACGTCAGACGCTCCGTCCGTATTTATACGGGTACCCTTCCTTTTTCACGTGCTTCGTCTGGTTTGAATCGACTGCATTATTGTACTGTGTCATGCATTGTTTGTCGCATTCTGATAATGTGCGTTTACAAACTGTCGCCGCTCGCGGCATGGCTTGCTTTTGTGCGCGCTACCGCCACTTACAATAGAAAAAAGAGAAGAATTGTCTCATTAGCGAAACAATGACAAGAGACTGCTGTTTGTTGTTACTTACACTGCTGCTTTCTTTGATAATGATCAACAAGAACCAAATAATAGACTGCGTATGATAGAAGATGTTCTGAATGAGAGTTTAGCTAAAATTTTTCTCCGTTTGAAAATCTTTGCAGACACCTCTTTTGTACATTACATCCTGCACAGAAATTAGTCATCTTGGATTTAAAAATCTAGTCAATTGCCGTGCTTCATTTCTGACAGTATCACTATTAGGCATAAGAATAATACGAATATAAACATGACATGATATGTATGTTCTTCCGCGTTTGCTGTTGTCTCACACTAGTTTCGTAGTTTATTAGGCTGACAGGATTTAAACGAGATAGCAGCAAACATGAAAGAATACATGGCAAAATGTTTATATTCGTATTATTCTTATGGTGAAGAGAATGCTGCATGTGATTCACAATTCATAAAAGTTGCTATTAGCAACCATCTCTTCTCACAGGTAGGAAAAAATTCAGAACGTAGAGTTGGCCATGTTGACAAACATCCCAAACAGTCTTGCCAGTCGGACTATTGAAATGCTGCTACATTCAAAGATGAACACGGAATTTGTATTTACTTCGTTGGATAATGTATGAAAATGCAGTGGTCGAAACCCAGATTCCGAGCTAGCAGCACAATCTGAAAATGAGGCAGCTGTCTGTGAGATAATTAGCAATTAAATAAGCAATTGGCTGGGCTCAGATGAAACTGCGCTCTTTAATGCTTCAAGGGGGTCATTACAGTGGGGTGACACTTTTACAAGGCAACAAAATGATATAATGAAAGAGTATTTTATTATTGCTTCATTAAACAATGATTTAGCTCATATAATGTAAGTTTATATTATCACAGTTTAATTAAAATATGATTAAACTGTTATATTGATTATAGTTGTTACCTTGGTAACATAAAGACAGCTACTCTCGACATGTATGTTATAAAAAACAGCATGCCCACTTGAGGGTCAATAAATTCTATTTTTTCATATGTTTTTTGCACGAGGGGCATTCAATATGTAATGTAATACTTTCTTTCTTGGAAAATTTCAGCTGAAAAAATTTGGAATTTATTGTGGGACATCGTCGAATATCCCCACTTAAGCCCCTATAGTTTCAAGCTGTTCCGATAGGTGGGGCACTATAAGTAGACTTCAAAATGGCATCTGTAATGTACGTGTATTACAGACTGGGAGCTGCCATCGAGTTTCATTTGGCAGAAACCCACAGCATCACAGATATTCATAGGTGCTTGCAGAATGTCTACCGAGACCTCACAGCGAACAAAAGCACAGTGAGTCGTTCCAATCTCCTGTGTGCAGGCTGGCCATACTGAGCTGTAACTCCAGCAATGATGTAACGTGCGAACACTCTCATTTGAAATGATAGACGAATCATGATCAAACACCTTGCTGCACTACTGGATGTGCCTGTTGGCAGTGCTGACAGAATTGTTCACCAGCTGGGGTACTTAAAAGGTGTGTGCCTGCTGGGTTCCTTGTCGCCTAACGGAAGACAATAAAGAGCAACAGAAGACAATCTGTGTGGAGTTGTTTGCACATTATGAACCTGATCATGACAATATTTTGTCGAACATTGTCACAGTCAATGAAACGTGGACTCATCACTTCAAACCCCAAACAAAATGATAATCTATGGAGTGGTGACACAGCACTTCTCTTAAAAAGAAAAAGTTCAAAGCTGCACTCTCAGCTGGTAAAGTCACGGCCATGAGATTGTGTTTGATGTCCCCCGTCATGATGCAACAATCCACTCTGAAGTGTATTGTGCTACCCTCAGGAAACTGAAGAAATGACTTCAGTATATCTGTTGGGGGGGAATGCAAATAAACCTCTCCTTCCCCATGAGAATGCAAGGCCATACGCAAGTCAGGGCACCTGACAGAAGCAAACAAAACTTTACTGCACTGTTCTTCCTCTTCCATCCTACAGCTGGGATCTCGCACCTTCCGACTTCCATCTGTGTGGCCCAATGAAGAATGCACTCTGCAGGAAGCAGTACATTAATGATAGGGAGGTTACTGATGCAGCAAGATATTGGTTCCAACGTCAATTAGTAGTGCGTGTGTTTGGGGCTTATGGGCATCAATGGCGAGGTTACCAGCACCTCGACCAGTAGAGCAGTATCGTGCGCACATACATGCCTCCAAGTAAGGTGGCATAAGGCCATCGCATTGCAAAGAGATTATGTTGAAAAATAGGGTTCTGTAGCCAAAAGAGTGGGGAATAATCTGATGTAGTGGGATCCTACACAAAATTAACTTGCTTTCAGATGAAAAAAGTGTTCATTTCTTATTGAATGCCCCTCGTACTGACAAAAAGATTTTTCCCTCTCAAAAAATGAATTTGGTGAAGGAATATTAACAAAACACAAAGGTCATGTCACAAAAGTTTACTAAATTTCATTCGAAGCTCGCAGGTTTTTTCGGAAGTGAATTAGCACACAAACCTGATCTGATGATGAAAAATGGATGCCATTTTCGGAATTAGGGGTGCAAAAATGTTCAGACTATTGTTCAAAAACATAAACAATTTTTAAAAACTTTTTGAACCTTTTGTTTTCATTATCTAATTGTTTTATTTCAAACACACCTTTATCTGTGTCTGTAAATTAAACTACTAAAACAACAAAAACAATTCATACATAATTGCAAGTAAAATGCTGAAACAGTTATCGAAGAAGATCATGGTCAATATTCTCGTGCATTTTTGTCCTAAATAGCTAGTGCTCAGTCTCTAATGACCATACTAAGTATTGGACATTAACATTTAATAATCTTACTTCCTTCACCCATTATCATCTGCCCCTTGCTTTTTTGATTCACAGATGATGCACTGGAAAAAACAGCTACCAGTATACCATGATATCATATGCACTCACAAAAATTTATCTGATGGGGAGGGAGGGAAAGGGAAGAGGAGAGGGGGTGGGGGGGTGGGGGTGGGGGGGAGAGAGATAAGACTCCAAAATTGCCATTTCTATATACATGATACAGCAATTGCTAAAGCCATAGTATTTCCTCACTGTGATCAGCCTTGTAATGCTACACCTGGCTAAACAAGAGGTTAGCGAAATCATGAAAAATCACTCTTCAATTGTACCAGTTTTAGACTCAAAATTCACCACATAAATAACATCAGCAACAAAATATTATCACTAAAAAGACATTATAAGCCGTTTCTATGATTTATGGCATTGGTTCTGTTATATGCACTCATACATATTGGTTTTCATACAGTAAATCTCTTTCCATACTGAGGAAGGCTATGATATTTACCAATCAGAACTAATGGGACATCCATTAATTACCTGAGCTCAAGATACGAACGGAGGATTCCAGCAAAATGTCACCAAATTTCATTTAAAGGGGAAAGGGGAGGGGGGGGGGGGTCAGGCCACTGAAAATCTCATGTCAACTTTTTGGTTAAGAGAATTTACATTATTATAATGGATAACATTTTGTTTTTATACAGGGTGTCTCTATCAATAGTCAAATGCATTTTTTCTGGAGTTTCAGCAGATATTTGCAGTTTCGTTCCTGCATTATGTAGACAGAGTCAGCCCAGACAAATAGTGCTCATCACATTAATCATGTGACATCTAGTGTCAGCAGAAAGTATTTGTTTGTTTCCTGATTTTTATTTCTCTTCTCGCCAATATCGTGCTTAAGGCTATACCTCACTAGGTTATTAGTCTGAAAAGCTACTTTAACATTGTATGGCTTAAAAATATTTGCTATCTTTTGTGAGACTGTTCCGTAGTATGGCATCGTGATAATTTTCACTTTCTCTCCATCAGGTTTTTTCTTTTTGCACTTATCGGGAGTCTATAAGATTCAGTGCAGAACTTGTGATGCAAAATATGTAGGGCAGACAGGAAGATCATTCGCGATCCAGTATAAAGAACATAAAGATGCGTTCAGGTTAGGAAATAATGACAAATCAGCTGTTGCGAACCATATATATGAAACAGGCCATCCCCTTAATAGCATAGAAGACAACGTAGAAATATTGCATGTAGAAAAGAAAGGGAGGAAACTTGATTTGCTAGAGGAATTCGAGATAGCTATCCATGAAAAGAAACAAAGCAATATTCTAAATGCACAAGATAATTTTAAAGAAATGAGATTTTTTAGCGGGTTTTTAGAATTATTTTAGGGTAGGTATGGGATTTTAAAATTGTAGCATGTCACTGACGGAGTTGCGAGAGGCTAATGATGACAGACCAATACAATAAGGAAATAAGGCGGCCAATAGCATAGCGTTACCGTCAAGCACACGGCTGTAACCACGCCACAACACCTAGGCACGTCAGTCCACAACAGCTCCCGAGCCGGCACAGTGCGACAGCATATTTGGTAGCTATGGGACGGCCATCGACTTGTGTCAAAAACTTCAATGTAAGACGAGGACCCACAGTCCAATATACCTTTAATTCTGTTTTACTCTATGGACTTCCCAACTATTTGTGATGGTATTTTGTCTTTTTAGTCTGTTTAATTTCATGACATAGACTTTACAACCTGATGAAAGCATTGTCTCTTGAAACGCGTTGTTAAAATATATGTATAAGAATCGCAGTTGAATGCTAACAGTGATAATCAGTATAACGACAACTGCTACCTCGACTCCATAATGGATTATATTAACAATACATACATTAAGCAACATGCTGACAAGTCAAAACAGACATGCGAGCAAGATAACATTTGTGGAAGAAAGCTGAGCTGAATTTCACTAACAAGAATTCTCTTTCCAGAATGAGATTTTCACTCTGCAGCGGAGTGTGCGCTGATTTGAAACTTCCTGGCAGATTAAAACTGTGTGCTGGACCGAGACTCGAACTCGGGACCTTTGCCTTTCGCGGGCAAGTGCTCTACCAACTGAGCTACCCAAGCATGACTCACGCCCTGTCCTCACAGCTTTACTTCTGCCAGTACCTCGTCTCCTACCTTTGGAACTTTACAGAAGCTCTCCTGTGAACCTTGCAGAACTAGCACTCCTGAAAGAAAGGATATTACAGAGACATGGCTTAGCCACAGCCTAGGAGATGTTTCCAGAATGAGATTTTCACTCTGCAGCAGAGTGTGTGCTGGTATGAAACTTCCTGGCAGATTAAAATTGTGTGCACGAGAGCGAAAGGCAAAGGTCCCAAGTTCAAGTCTTGGTCCGGCACACAGTTTTAATCTGTCAGGAAGTTTCAAGAATTCTGTTATTGATCATGTTAATCAAGAGATTGATAAGCTATGTAATCATATGGTCCAACGGAATGTGCAAACAATGTTGTCTTTTGACAAGGAATGTTCATCTGAGACAAGGGTATTGTCAATTGTGCCCCCGCAAAATGTGATAGAACTCCTGTTATTCTCTACATACATAAATGATCTGACAGGCAGGGTGAGAAGCAGTCTGTGGGTGTTCGTTGATGATGCTGTAGTGGGTGGAAAGGTGTTGTCGTCGAGTGACTGTAGGATTTCTAGTTGGTGTGATAAATGGCATCTAGCTCTAAATGTAGAAAAAAGTAAGTTAATGCATATGAGAAGGAAAAACAAACCGGTACTGAATTATTAGTTTTCTGCTTGACAACGTCATGCCGATTAACTGTACAGGCATAACATGGCAAAGCAATATGAAATGGAATGGGAAGCAAGGATTACAATAGGGAAGTGAATGGTCAACTTTGGTTTATCAGGAGAATTTTAGAAAAGTGTGGTTCATCTGCAAAGCAGACCACTTATAAGACACGAATTTGACCCACTGTTGAGTACTGTTTGAGTGTTTAGGATCCGTACCAGGTCGGATTAAAGGAAGACTTCGAAGCAATTCTGATTTGTTAGCGGTAGGTTCAAAGTACAAGCAAGTATTACTGAGATCCTTTGGCAACTCAAAAGGGAGTCACTGGAGGGAAGGTGCTATTTTTGTTGAGGAGTACTATTGAGAAAATTTAGGGAACTGGCATTTGAGACTGACTGCAGATTCTACTGCCGCCAAAGTATATTTCACGTAAGGACCATGAAGACAAGATTAGAGAGATTAGGGCTTGTACGGAGGCATAGACAGTAATTTTTCCCTCATTCTATTTGCAAATGGAACAGGAAAGGAAACAATTAGTAATAGTGCAGGGTACCCTCCACCACACACCACAGGTGGCTTGCGAACTATGTCTGTAAATGTAGATGTACATGAATGACATTTACTGTATGTAATCTACCAGTAAAAGGTCAACTTTTTGGTAAAAATGGAACCCTTACAGGAGCACTTTGCTGTCTGTCATCTGTCATCCGCCTGTCCATCTGTCTGACTGTCAAACACCATTTTTCTCAGGAATGGGTAGAGGTATCAGGATGAAATTTATGTCACATATTAAGGTCCACAGTCCCTTGATGGTGTAAAAAATTGAAGCTTCCAACATTAAAGAAATCAAAAGATACAGCCAGTTATGTCACATATTTTGATACTCGAAAACTCACTCATCAAAACCTGTAGGGTACTTCCTGTTGACCTAGAATCATAAAATTTGGCAAGGAGCAAGGTTTCACGGTGTAACCAAAGGAAAAAATCCAAAAATTGTGAATTTTTGGGAGTGTGGGGTACAAATTTTAAGGAAAACCGTTCATGTAATTAATGGATATTCCCTAAGGTGCAAAGGTTCCCTAAAATGTTACAAACTGTATCTCCTTTTCCTTTTCATAATCAACTACTAAATAACACCTGAAGCTAACTCCAAGAAAAGATCTGCAGGTAGCATATTTAGCTGCTGACATCACATTTCCCAACACTTCATGACATAAGACTGCAATAAATATGAGATATTTTGGAGAGATCTTTAATGTGGTGTATGTTAATGTCCTCTGTGCTAAATGTTTTTCACATTTTCTATTCCAAAATGGGATGCATAATGGTTTTTATGTGTGTTCACACTGCACCGTTTATGAACTTGGGTGATGAAGCAGTTATATTCGATGCCTTCATGGGTCCTTTGATATAACTGGCTGAGAGAAATAAACCAAGCAGCCCCCATTTGACTTGCGTATTTGGGAAGCTAACATGCTGAACTTATTGGTTTTCATATTTGTATCTGAGTACTATTAAAATACAGAGTTAAAGTGATATACCATATTCATTACATCTCCAAAACACATAATTTTTAGTACACTGTGGTGCTGAAGTGTCAGGAAACGTGACGTCAATGGCTGACCATGCTTCCGTACACTGCATACACAATCCAGGACACATATTGATATTCCCAACTGTAAACACAAGTTGGATGCAAATTATGATTTTTGGATGAAATTGACATCTAACAACCTTATAACAAAAGTTTGCAAGTCACTTACTTCTAAAAGAAAAGAAAATGCCCTACAGTGAATTTGCTATTTTAAAGGATGTACCTTTACTTTAAACTGCAGAAATTCTATAAAAGAACTATATCATTCCGAATCGTCAGAGATGTAATGTGTGGTGTATAGAGGAGAATAAGTGTCAAAAAATATCTTTCATAGCAAACACTTGTCAAGCTGCTCCTAGAGAAACAATGAGGCATGCTTTAAGTTTGGAAGTTTTATTAATGTGCTCACTGTTGCAAGGTTTGGTCCAGAAGCTGTGGATTCCAGGTATGTCAGCAACGAGAGACCCACTTTTAGATTACTGGTTCTGACACACTGTGACATTATATATGCAGCCAGTGTTGTAGGTTTCAGTCTGCCTTTGCTGACCAGTATTTCCTCGCATAATGATGACCACTCCTCCAGTGTAAAAGGCTCATCTCTGCTCACTGCATTTTGGATAAGGAGCTCCTGTGGACTGCAGATAGCTTTATGAGGCAGCAAACGCTACAGATGTGTCTCACAAATAATATATTATCTAATTTGAAAAACATCCAATATTTAAAATAGTACATTAACATTTTATAGCAAGAAGAGAGACTTTATGTATGTCATGAAATTCACTAAATTAATTTTTGCAACAGCATTAACATTCCCAAAGGAAACATTCAGCTCCAACAATGTTCATTAATAAATGAGGTGAAACATTTTTTTTTCTGCAGATGTACTTTAGTTTCACATAAAATCCCACTGATTACTGTGAAACTGGGCTAGTAATGTTTTTTTTATTATTATTATACCATTCTTGTTACAAAATAATGAAAGAGAGGTTCTTCAAACTACTCAGTTCTCAACAGTCATGAAACTGGAGGAGCACTAGCAGGTGGCCTGAATGTACAAACTCACCTCGATAATATTATTGAGTCAATGACACGTTGTTACATTCTAGATGGTTGATGAAGAATATCCTACTTAATGGGCACTGAATTTTCTGTGTCTTATTAGACATATTTGATTGATACAGTTCACAGTATCATAATAAACCAGTTCAAATATTATAGTATCAGAGATCTTACTGATAAATGATTTTCATCCAATGAAATTAAAGCAACACAGTCAGCCACATTAAGAAACGGAAGACTGTCTTCAGAATATGGAATTATCACTACAGAATACCACAGGATGAGTACAGGGTCCAATTTTGTTACAGTTATACCGGTATATAAATAACCTGCCACTGTATATCCAATACCCTCAAATAGTTCCGTTTGTTGATGATGCAATGATTATAATCACGCCTAAAGGAGGGATTTCAATACTTGAAAAGGCAAATAAAATTTTGTTGAGAGTTTATAACCTGGTTTCTGCAAATTAACTGTCTCTGAACTTAAATAAAACACAATAATACTATTTTGTACTGCATAAGGTCAGGCCCCACTGTTAGAAATAATGCAGGAGGAGAAATTAATAAAGGAAACAGAACATTATATACTGAAGAGCCAAAGAAACTGGTACAACTGCCTAATATCATGTAGGGCCCCCACAAGCACGCAGAAGTGCCGCAACACGACGTGACATGGATCAACTGTCTGACGTAGTGCTGGAGGGAACTGACACCATGAATCCTGCAGGGCTGTCCATAAATCCATAAGAGTGCGAGTGGGTGGAGATCTGTTGTGAACAGCACGTTGCAAGGCATTCCAGAATGCTCAACAATGTTCCTGTCCGGGGAGTTTGGTGGCCAGCAGAAGTGTTTAAACTCAGAAGAGTGTTCCTGGAGCCACTCTGTAGCAATTCTGGATGTGCGGGGTGTCACATTGTCCTGCTGGATTTCCCCAAGTCCTTCGGAATGCACAATGGACACGAATGGATGCAGGTGATCAGACAGCATGCTTATGTATGTGTCAAGGATCCCATATCACTCCAACTGTACATGCCCCACACCATAACAGACCCCTCCACAAACTTGAACAGTCCCCCCTGCTGACATGCAGGACCCTTGGATTCATGAGGTTGTCTCCGTACCCATATACGTCCATCCACTTGATACAATTTGAAGTCTCAAGATTTTAAACATGGCTGCAGCAGCAACTGTTAAAATTCTTCACAATAAAAGGATGACAGCCAAAAACAGTTGCAGGAAAAAATTTTTTTATTAAAATTCTTGACCTGGTTTCGGTACATATAAATATACCTTCATCAGAAGTAAACTTCTAAAATTACATCATGCAATGGAGAATAATAAAACAATTATGCCAAAGGCGTCGTCAGTAATTAAGATATCATCTCCATTTGTATAACATGTGTAATGGGCACAGGGTCAACCCTGTGCCCATTACACATGTTATACAAATGGAGATGATATCTTAATTACTGACGACGCCTTTGGCATAATTGTTTTATTATTCTCCATTGCATGATGTAATTTTAGAAGTTTACTTCTGATGAAGGTATATTTATATGTACCGAAACCAGGTCAAGAATTTTAATAAAAAAATTTTATCCTGCAACTGTTTTTGGCTGTCATCCTTTTATTGTGGACAATTTGAAGTGAGACTCATCTGACCAGGCAACATGTTTCCAGTCATCAACAGTCCAATGTTGGTGTTAACAGCCCCAGGCAAGGCATAAAGCTTTGTGCCATGCAGTCATCCAGGGTACACAAGTGAGCCTTTGGCTTCTAAAGCCCATATCGATGATGTTTCACTGAATGTTTCACACACTGACACTTGTTGATGGCCCAGCATTGAAATCTGCAGCAATTCGTGGAAGAATGCACTTCTGTCATGTTTTCAGTCGTTGTTGGCCCTGTTCTTGCAGGATCTTTTTCCAGTCGCAGCAATGTCAGAGATTTGATGTTTTACCAGTTTTCTGATACTTATGGTACACTCGTGAAATGGTTGTACAGGAAAATCTACACTTCATCGCTACCTTGGAGATGCTGGGTCGTACAGCTCATGCACTGACTCTAACACCACGTTCAAACTCACTCAAGTCTTGATAACCTGCTTTTGTAGCAGCACTAACCAATCTAACAACAACGCCAGACACTTATCATCTTATACAGGCCTTGCCGATTGCATCGACGTATTCTGCCTGTTTACGTATCTCTGTATTTCAAAGTGCATGCCTATACCGGTTCCTTTGGCACCTCAGTGTAAATTCTTAGGTGTTTGATTATGTTGGTTTTCTGGTGCTCAATGGAAAATTTATCAGTGCCTTTGCTGAACGTGAATATATGCAATATGTAAACTAAGCAAGGAAGTCTTTCCTTACCAAAAAAATTATGTTGATTGTGCACTATGAAAATATGTTCATGGTTTTTTTAGACTGTCTGACATTTGACAATGTCAACATTTGGCAAACAGGGCCATTACCCCCCCCCCCCCCCTCTGGGGCAGGCAGAGTGGACTCCCCCCATCCCTGATGCCTAATTTCATACCGTCTCACATTAAATATTACACTGTATGAGAGCTTAAAATGCATAAAAGGATACTTTTTAGATATTACACTTATAATTAAAAAAGTCAGTGTATTAAAACAAATAAAACATGCATATGTTTCATCATGTACACTTAAACACTTGCCATCATAGTCAAATGGAATTATGGCAGTCTTAATATAAAAGCTGCTCTGTGAAATGAAGATTAGCTCGATAAAACACATGAACAGTTTTCCCCAGATACTGACACCCTGCTGGCCACTAACATAAAAAAACAGGAAACAGCCAGTCAGTCATTGTTACAATCAGCTGCCTAAAAGCTTGAGGATGAGTGCTGAGTCATCAGAAAATTTTAAAACCCACGCTAGACTCATCTATTTGTTGAAAAAATAAATAAATAAATAAATAAAAAAAATACCAATCTGTCCCTAAGCAAATCACTTAATGCCCTCTTACCAGTGCATAAACAACACAGTTTTAAAACTTGTTGCACTGTTATTACAACACCAGAAGTGTGACATTTTGGACATTGTCTTCACATTTTTACCTAGCTAAATGGCTGTACAGCGTCCAGTTCACTCTGCCAAATACCCATTTCAGTGGCTACCTTTTCGGTTCTTTCTTGCTCAGAAATTGCATCCAGATACGGAAGCCGTCACGTGAGTGCAGATCACTTTCCCCTTCTCACTCTACCATATCTGCGAGGACTGGTGAACAGAAGGAAAAATCAGTGGCCAAGTATAGCCCTGTGGCAGAGCTAAAATGTGTCACTTGGCTTCCATTAAAAAGATAGGTGTCTTCTGTACAATGTGACCTTTGAGAACTTGACTGCTATGACAAGTGATGTTGGAATTCCAAAGCATATGGTGAGTGTTAAAATTCCCAAGAAGCAGTTCTTAAGAGCTGCTATCAAGTAGGTTTTGTGGTGGGGCGCAGGCTGTGCTTATGGTGATTTTCAGAGGCATATGGATGATAATAGCTACTACCAGAAAGTTGGTGTTAGTGGGACAGATGAGGTGTACCGTACCATGTGTTTACTACGGAGTAGCACTATTCAAACCTTAGTGTGTTACCACCACAGTTTTTTTTCATGTGAACATTAGGTTCCTAATACAGGGTCATCAGTCATTTTTGAGTGTCTCTCCTGCAGATATAGACATAGTGCTTTTTCTGTACTACTCCTCCACATGAGCTCCAAAGACATTCACTTCCCACTGCATTATGAGAGACATCAATTAGCAAGACTTTTCTTTTCCACCTTCTCTCTGGCATGCAGCACAGACAAAGGAAATAGTCATCAGGCTATTTGGTTCCTTCAAGGGGAAATGAATGCCCTCCATAATGCCCTTGTTCATGATGTTCGTATGGAGAACACGACTGGTTCAAGAACATTTTTCCACACAAGAGACTTATCATTTGGCAGCCCTCCCCCCACCCCCACTCTTTTTCCTCATAAGCCTTCATCCATGTCAGCTTTCACTAATAACTGTGATACACACTGTAACAAATCTTGCACTTGGGTGCCCACCTCAGCTTGCTGCCCATGCAGCTGCTGATAATTATGGTATGTCCTGTACAGAAATCTTACTACAACTGTGGCACCTCTGGCCCCCTGTCAGCTGGTACCCCAAGTGGTGGTTGGTGTTGCTTCAACCTTGAACAGGGCCTTATGTACAAGTACGTTCAATTTTCGGTTTCTTGACATTGAATATTTTTGTTTGGATGTCCTACAGGCCTGGAGTGCTCAAGGGTTCTGATAATTTCCCCCTTTTGCAGTTGCAAGCACACAAGTTTGTACTCAACTCTGTTGTTTGAGTTTGGAGTGTTTCTTTGCTCTCAGTGACAGGTCTTTTAAGAGCTGTTGTAAAAGATGTGATAAATCCTGAAGGTAATACTGTCTTGCTGGCTTTTTTAGACTGAGCATATGGGATTCTCCTTGAAATCTCCAGTTCCCGAATTTTTCATTCTTCGGGATAAACAGGGCAATTCCTGCTCCACACGAAATGATCAATTGAACAATAAAGACAATTCATTTGCTTCATGCTCCCATGACTCACATATATCAAAAGCAGCTTCACCATCACAACCAAGAGATGTGCTACATAGGCCTATTCAACTTTTGGTATTTAAATCATTTAAAGAACAGCATCATCAGGGAACTACCAAAAGCTGTTACAGTGTCCACATTACAACAGCTTTTCATAATTCCCTGACGCCATTCTTACAGTAGATTGAAGTTGAGCAACACTGTTTACAGAAAAAATTTGATCATTCCATAGTGTTTGATATCTGCGGTCTGTCTTCAAGCCAGATATATAGGGTGTTTCAAAAACACTTTTACAGCTTTTTTAAATTTAAACAAGAAAAGAAGTTCATCTAAAATATGTCTGAAAATCTTTCACTTCAAGTTATTACTAAAAGTTAACAATTAAGGTGACTAGAGTTCAACAACACATAAACTTATAATAAATGCTCGAAATGCCTTCCTCTCGCTTCTAATCGAGGATGCACTTGTCGAATCACAGACTGTTCCACCCTTTCAGATACTCCCTGACGGTTTTGAATGGTTCGGTACGCTTTCACGACACGTCTATGAAGAGTTTTGCATCCAGGTGGGTGGTCTGTTGCATGGACTGGTTGTTTAAGTTACCCCCCCCCCTCTCCCCCTCAGAGATAATAATACAGAAAATCAAGGGCGAGGGAATGTACAGGATATGGAAGTGATCCTCCTCTACCCGTACATCTGTCACAGCAGATGCCAGCTGTTGTGTCTAGACAAGACAGCCTAGACACAATGAGAGGAAGCCGAAAGGCACGCGCTTAAACTCACGCAGGCTGGCGTGAGGTCTGAAACAGAATACGTAATGAATGCTATAAAGAAAAGTACGTAGCTTCTGGAATACTTAACTTTAATCCACATTTGTAGAACATCGCTCTCGACGATACATTAATAGAATCTCAATATCAATTGAATACGGCGCCTCGCTAGGTCGTAGCAAATGTAGCTGAAGGCTATGCTAACTATCGTCTTGGCAAATGAGAGCGTATTTGTCAGTAATCCATCTCGGGCAAAGTCGGCTGTACAACTGGGCGAGTGCCAGTACGTCTCTCTAGACCTGCCGTGTGGTGGCGCTCGGTCTGCAATTACTGACAGTGGCGACACGCGGGTCCGACGTATACTGATGGACCGCGGCCGATTTAAAGGCTACCACCTAGCAAGTGTGGTGTCTGGCGGTGATACCACACCAGCCACTGCATCTCGACATCTGTCACAGCAGATACGAGCCACTGCACCTCAAACACAAAGACTAAGATGTGCTGAAGCTTTATCGTGCATTAACTACATGTTTCCTCTTATTTGCAGGGGCACATCATCTAGTAGGTCTTGGAGGGTGTCCTGACAAAGTCCCTACAGACAGCACCCACAAGAATTGCTGTGCCAGTATCTTGATGTTTGTGTTAGAATCTTGACATCACTGTAGTTAACAGCATGACTTAGTTCTAAACAGTGCTTGGCAATCACTGACTTGATTTCCTATCTCAGTCTCATGTACCTTTGGTGTTCTTTGCACCTGATGTCAATGGCCCTAGTCGTCTGGCCGATGTACAGCATACCACATTCACATGGTATGTGAATGGGGCCAGTTTCTGTAGACCCAGATAATCCTTCACATTCCCTAGCACAGCCTTAGTCTTGGTGGGTGAATGGAAAATGCTCTTGATGTTATGTCTGAGGAGAATTCTGCTGATTTTGGGTGATATCGGCCCCACGTATGGTGAATATGCAACTTTCTTCGTTTCTTCTTGTACCTCTACAGGAACGTAAGGTGGGAAACAGGGCACAGCACCTTTCGAACATCTTGAGAAGAGTATCCATTTTTGTAGAACACAGATTGTAGATGTTCTGTCTCTGTCACTGCAGGCTTGCAGGTACAAGTCAGTGTGAATGGGTTTGCGCTACACTAAAGGTACCACCTGCCTTCTTCTTGACTGCTACATCTAGGAATGGGAAAGTAATCCATCCTAGTCCAGTTCCATGGTGAATTTAATTTTAGGGTGGTGTGAGTTAGGTGGTCCAAAAAAGCATTGACCTTTTCCCCTCCCATCAGGCCACATAACAGAGATGTCATCCACATACCTAAAGAAGCATTTCGGTTGATCTGGGACCGATGTAAGTGCCTCCTCTTCCAATCTCTCCATAGAGAGATAGTCCACCATCGGTGAGGGAAGGCTGCTCATTGCCACCTCTTCCATTTGCTCGTAGAATTGACTTCCATATAGGAAGTACATCGAGGTCAATACTTGCCTAAGTGGAAGAGAGCATTGTTGAGCTTTTCTCCAATCAACTCAAGTGAATCATTCAGTGGTATGCAGGTGAACACAGAGACCATGTCGAAATTGACAATGATGTTAGTGTCTGTGATCTGTAGCTGTCTGAGGCATTGTAAGAAATCCTCGAGTTGCAAATGTTGGTTGGTTGTTTGAGGTTTAAGGGACCAAACAGCAAGGTCATCAGTCCCTTGTTTCAAATATGCTCCATTCCGCTAATGGGACATCTGAGGAAAGTCAGAACAATAAAACGGAAAAAGGTAAAGACGTAAAAGGGCAGTTCTGTTGTCATTGGTAAAAACAAAATGAGGGAAGTCGGCAAGAGAACGAACCCAACGCTATGCTGAAGCAGCATAGGCAAGACCACCTGTGACTTAAAAGGTGCAACCGCTAGAATGTAGAAATACGTATGGGAAAAGGAGACTAACCAGTCCTTTTTTTTTAAAAAAAAAAAAAAAAAAAAAAAAAAGGTAAAAACAGAGTAAAAGGGGAAGAAAAGAGGATCTCGGTCAGGGAGGTGAATCGGGAATCTCCAAACACGGCTTACAGTGGGAGACACCCACCGCCCTGCCCCAACACCAGAGAGAGATTAAAAACCTTAAAACTGAGAATAAAAACCACTTTCCCGGAGGAAACCAAGAACCAGAGAGACCATCCGGGAATCGTCAGCCAACATCAAAGGTAGAGTGTGGGGGAGTCTGTACTTAGCACGCAGAGCCAAAAGAAGGGGGCATTCAACCAAAATGTGGGCTACTGACTGGAAGGCTCCACAACCACAAAGTGGGGGTGGCTCATCACACAAAAGAAAACCATGGGTCAGCCTGGTATGGCCAATGCGGAGACGACACAGTGTGGTCGAGTCCTTTTGGGAGAGCGGAAAGGAAGAACGCCACGGGCCTGGTGTCACCTTAATCACTCGAAGTTTATTAGACAGGGGAGTAGCCTCCCAAGAATTGGCCCATGACTGTGCGAAGTGGGATTTGATGTGAAGCCATAAATCTGCTGCAGGAGGGGTTACAGAAAATGGGGGGTAAGTGACTGCTCCCCCAGCCAAACGATCAGCGAGCTCATTACCCGGGATACCCACATGGCCAGGGACCCAAAGGAAGTCAATCGAACAAGCAGCACGGTGAATATCAGCGAGATGGTCATGGATGGCAGAGACCAAGGGATGGCGTGAAAAACACCGGTCAATAGCAAGAAGGCCACTCATCGAGTCCGTACATAACAAAACGCGGTTGTGTTGGGACTGTTTAATAAAGGTAAGGGCCTGGGAAATTGCCACCAATTCCGCAGTAAACACCCCACATGTAGCAGATGATTTTCCACTCCAACAGAGGACGTGAAGGCATTACCCAACATGATCAGCAGATTTAGAGCCATCAGTGGAAAAAACAACAGCATCCCGAAACTCCCATAAAATTTGGTGGAAAAAGGAACGGAACACCACCGGGGGGATGGAATCTTTCGGACCTCGGCGGAGATCCATCCGAATTTGAGGCCGAGGAACTAACCAAGGAGGGGTGGAGGGGAGGGAGCGAGGAAGACAGGACAAATAAGGAAGCTGAAAATCACGGCAAAGAGACGCAAGGCGGAGCCCAACTGGTAAACCCGTCCGAGGGCGGGAGTCGGGTGGGCGATGTCCATGGTCTGGGAACAGGATAGAATAGGAAGGATGAGTGGGAGAGGAACGGATAGTGAGTACATAAGACACCAGAAGCTGGGACCGCCGAACAGAAAGGGGGAGGGATCCCAGCTTCAACCAGGAGACTATCAACAGGGCTAGTAGGGAAGGCACCGGTGGCCAAACGGATACCACGATGGTGGACTGGATCCAGCACGTGCAGTGTGGAAGGAGCAGCTGAACCATAAACTTGACAACCATAGTCCAAACAAGACAGAACTAGAGCACGATAAAGACGGAGAAGGAGGGAATGGTCCGCACCCCAAGAGGAGTGGGCAAGGAAGCGAAGGACACTGAGTTTACGGAAACATCCTACCTTCAGGAGTCTGATATGGGGCAGCCAAGTGAGCTTGTTGTCGAAAAGAAGACCCAGGAAACGAAACGGTGGGACCACAGGCAATCATTGTGCAGCAAGATAGAGCTCTGGATCAGGGTGGATCGTAGTACAGCGACATAAGTGGACCACCCGCAATTTTAAAGGAGAGAATTGAAACCCGTGTGAGAGGGTCCATGCAGAGGCACGCCATATAGCTACCTGGAGCTGCCGTTCTGCAGATGCCATCGAGGAGGAACTAACCCAAATGCAGAAATCATCCACATACAGGGCAGGGGCGACCAAGGGACCGACAGAGGCCACAAGTCCATCGATAGCAATGAGGAAAAGAAGGACACTCAAGACAGAACCCTGTGGGATGCCCGTCTCCTGGGTCCATGGAGAACTAAAAGCAGTACCAACTCGAACTCTGAATGACCGATGGATCAGGAACTGGCGGATAAAAATCGGGAGTGGGCCCCGAAGACCCCCACTGATGAAGGGTAAGTAAGATGTGATGGCGCCAGGCCGTTTCATAGGCCTTGCGAAGGTTAAAAAACACTGCAACCAAATGGCGGCGCTGGGAAAAAGCCTGCCGAACTGCGGATTCCAAGCGAAGTAAATGATCGATTGGAGACCGTCCCTCTCGAAAGCCACACTGGTAAAGGGACAATAGATCCCTAGATTCGAGGACCCAATTGAGCCGACGGGCTACCATCCATTCAAGTAACTTACAAACAACATTGGTCAAACTAATTGGCCGATAGCTGTCAACAGATAGGGGGTTCTTACCAGGCTTAAGGACAGGAACCACAATGCTATCCCTCCACTGAGAAGGGAAGTCACCCTGGAGCCAGATACGGTTAAACACCTGAAGAAGATGTTGCCGTTGTGGAGCACTGAGATGTTGAAGCAGTTGGTTATGAATGGAATCTGGGCCAGGGGCCGTATCATGAGAAGAAGATAGAGCAGAAAGAAATTCCCATTCAGTAAAAGGTTCGTTGTAAGATTCTGACTCACAAGGGGTGAAACATAAGGTGGAAGCTTCAGCCCGCTGTTTTTGGTGAAGGAAAGCAGCTGGATAGGAGGCTGATGCTGATGCCACTGCAAAATGGGTCGCAAGATGTTCTGCAAGAACTAATGGGTCCGTACAAATGCCATCTGGGAGGTGAAGGCCTGGGAGGGTGGACGGCCGATGGCAGCCTTGGAGAGAGCGAAGTGTAGCCCATACCCGTGACAGGGGGACAGTAGAACCAAGGGAAGAAACGAATCGTTCCCAACATATCCGCTTGCTCTGTTTGATTAAATAACGGGCTTTAGCGCGGAAGCGTTTAAAGGTAGTAAGGCTGGCTATGGATGGGTGCCTCTTAAAGTGTTGCAAAGCTCGACGGCGATCACGGATGGCAATGGCAATGGCCGTACTCCACCATGGGACTTGCCGGCAACGAAATGGTCCAGATGAGCGCGGGACAGCAAGGCTAGCAGCGCGAACAATCGCGTCACACACGTCACGTAGGACGTCATCAATACAACCCGACAAAGAGGGAGAAAACACGACCTGTGCAGTGTATAGAGGCCTAATTGGCGCGTTGGAAAGACCAACGAGGTAACCTGTCCATCGGGGAGCGGGAAGGGAGCGTGATAATCAACGGGAAATGGTCACTATCACAAAGGTCATCGTGTGGCAACCAGTGTAATGAAGGGAGGAGAGAGGGAGAAGAAAGAGAAAGATCAATGGCAGAAAAGGTACCATGACCGGCACTGAAATGAGTAGGGGAGCCATCATTAAGAAGGCACAGGTCGTGGTCTGCAATAAATTGGTCTATAAGAAGACCTCATCTAGATGGAAAGGCACTGCCCCACAAGGGATGATGAGCATTAAAATCCCCAAGGAGGAGGAAGGGAGGAGGAAGTTGCTGAAGAAGGGCAGTTAAGGCAGCAGGTGTAAGAGTCCTGTCAGGAGGGAGATAAAGATTACAAACTGTGACCGCAGAGTCTAAGTGGACCCTAACAGCAACCGCTTCCAATGTAGTTTGAAGAGGAATCCACATGCTAGCAATGTCTGTACGGACCAACGTACAAACGCCACCAGAAGCCCGCAGGGGTCCGACCCGATTTCGACAGAAAACATGGAACCCACGGAGGGTCGGTGAGTGAGCATCGGTAAAATGAGATTCCTGGAGAACCACACAAGCTGCAGAGTAGGACGAAAGAAGGGATTTCAATTCCGGAAGGTGACGATAGTATCCATTACAATTCCATTGGAGAACCACAGAACGATGGTTTAAATGGGGGCTGAACACGCTAAATCCAGTCATACCGCCGGGTCCCCACCCGTCACCGACAAGGAGGGGGTGACATCCATGAATGACAGGTCAGAATCCGGTTGTGAAGTCGGGGAAGGGACCTCCGGCGACACCAGAAGCTCTTTGTCCCGGGAGTTATGTTTCTTCTTCTTTTCAGGCTGAGATCGAGGAGGGCCGTGTGGCATAAAGGAGCCAGCTGCAGCAAGATCAGGAACAGAAAGAGATCGGGCGACCTGGGGGCCGACAGACCGCGGCTCTCGCGGTCGTCGCGCGGCAGCAGACCTTTGGCCTGGAAGGTGCCGGGAAGGGGCATCCTGGGAGAGGCGTCCTTGACCGGCAGACGCCGAAGGAGTGGGACACTTCGCCGGCTGGGGAGGGGGAGCAGGCCCAGAGGAGAAGGTGAGGGAGCCGCAGGGGAGGGGGGGAGGAGAGGGGTCCGTGATGGGGGTAAGGAAGGGGGAGGAAGGGGTGTAGATGTAACCAAGGCGTAACTAGATGTCACGGACACAGCGTGAATTCGTGTATATTTCTTACGGGCCTCTGTGTAGGTTAAACGATCGAGGGACTTATACTCCTGTATCTTTTTTTCCTTCTTATATACTGGGCAATCTGGTGAACGTGGAGAATGACTACCATGACAATTTACACACACAGGAGGGGAAACACAGGGACTCCCCTCATGGATGGTTGGTTGGTTGGTGGGATTAAAGGGACCAGACTGCGATGGTCATCGGTCCCTTTTTTCCAAAAAAAAAAAATGAAAACCGCCCAAAGAGAATAAAAAACAAACAGCAGGAAAGACGTCAGACGACACAGGACGAAAAAGACGCCGACAGAGATCAGACAAAACAAAGTAAAACACACAGAGTGTGACGGTGGTTGGCCGACCATAGAGAAAAAAAAGAGGAGAAGCCAACCACCAAGAACACATTAAAAACTCAGATTAAAATCAAAGGCTAAAAGCCAGAATCAACGCTAAAAACACTCAGATTAAACTATAAAAACCCCCTGCCCGAATAAAACGTAAAACTAAGCCAGCCATAACAGGGTCATCGGATAAAAGGGCAGGGAGCGTATCAGGCAGCGCAAATGTCTGCCTGACCACAGCTAAAAGGGGGCAAGCCAACAAAATGTGGGACACTGTCAAAGACGCCCCGCAGCGACATACAGGAGGGTCCTCCCGGCGCAGTAAATAACTGTGTGTCAGCCGGGAGTGGCCAATGCGGAGCCGACAAAGGACGACTGAGTCCCTGCGGTTGGCTCGCATGGATGACCGCCACACAGTCGTCGTCTCCTTAATGGCACGGAGTTTATTGTGCATGATCCGATCGTGCCATTCAGCGTCCCAAATCGCAAAAACTTTTCGGCAGAGGACTGCCCGCAAATCTGTCTCTGGGAGGCCAACATCCAGAGACGGTTGTCTTGTGGCCTCCTTCGCCAGGCGGTCAGCATGTTCATTGCCCGGGATACCGACATGACCGGGGGTCCAGACAAAGACCACAGAGCGGCCGCAACACGCAAGAGTATGCAGGGACTCATGGATAGCCATCACCAGACGGGAACGAGGAAAACACTGGTCGAGTGCTCGTAAACTGCTCAGGGAATCGCTACAGATAACGAAGGACTCACCTGAGCAGGAGCGGATATACTCTAGGGCACGAAAGATGGCGACCAGCTCAGCAGTGTAAACGCTGCAGCCATCCGGCAAGGAACGTTGTTCGGAATGGTCCCCTAGAGTTAGCGCATACCCAACACGACCAGCAACCATCGAACCGTCGGTGTAAACAATGCCAGAGCCCTGATACGTGGCCAGGATTGAATAAAAGTGGCGGCGGAAGGCCTCTGGAGGGACCGAGTCCTTCGAGCCCTGTGCCAAGTCGAGCCGAAGGCAAGGGCGAGGAACACACCATGGGGGTGTATGCAAAGTAGCCCGGAAAGGAGGTGGAACAGTGAAAACCTGAAGCCCAGACAGAAGCCCTTTGACGCGGACCGCTATTGTACAACCAGAGCGGGGCCGACGTTCTGGCAGACGGACGACCGATCGTGGGAACAAGAGACGATAGTTAGGATGCCCGGGCGAGCTTAGAACATGGGCAGCATAAGCGGCCAGCAAACGTTGGCGTCGGAACCGCAGTGGAGGGACACCTGCCTCCACTAGTAAGCTGTCCACAGGGCTGGTGCGGAAAGCACCAGTGGCAAGGCGTATCCCGCTGTGGAGAATTGGGTCCAGCACCCGCAACGCAGACGGGGATGCTGAGCCATAAGCCAGGCACCCATAATCCAGGCGGGACTGGATTAACGCCTGGTAGAGCCGTAACAGAGTAGAGCGGTCGGCGCCCCAGCGGGTGTGGCTCAAACATCGCAGTGCATTGAGATGCCGCCAACACGCCCGTTTGAGCTGCCGAATATGAGGCAGCCAAGTCAGCCGAGCATCAAAAACGACCCCCAAAAACCTGTGGGTCTCAACCACTGCAAGGAGTTCGTCGGCAAGATAAAGCTGCGGCTCAGGATGGACTGTCCGGCGCCGGCAGAAATGCATAACGCGGGTCTTGGCTGCCGAAAACTGAAACCCATGCGCTACAGCCCAAGACTGCGCCTTACGGATAGCGCCCTGTAGCTGACGTTCAACAGCTGCAATGCCAGTAGAGCTGTAATAAAGGCAAAAGTCGTCAGCATACAGGGAAGCGGAGACAGAAGTTCCCACGGCCGCAGCAAGCCCGTTAATGGCTATTAAAAACAGACAGACACTTAAAACAGAACCCTGTGGCACACCGTTCTCCTGAACGTGGGAGGAACTATACGAGGCCGCGACTTGCACGCGGAAGGTACGACACGACAGAAAATTGCGGATAAAAATCGGCAGAGGACCCCGAAGACCCCATCCATGAAGCGTAGAAAGGATGTGATGACGCCATGTCGTATCGTACGCCTTCCGCATGTCGAAAAAGACAGCGACCAGGTGCTGACGGCGGGCAAAGGCAGTACGGATGGCCGACTCCAGGCTCACCAGATTGTCGGTGGCGGAGCGGCCTTTACGGAACCCACCCTGGGACGGAGCCAGAAGGCCCCGAGACTCCAGTACCCAATTCAAGCGCCGGCTCACCATCCGTTCAAGCAACTTGCAAAGAACGTTGGTGAGGCTAATGGGACGGTAGCTGTCTACCTCCAGAGGGTTCTTTCCAGGTTTCAAAACGGGGATGACAATGCCTTCCCGCCATTGCGACGGAAACTCCCCCTCGACCCAAAGACGGTTGTAAAGATCGAGAAGGCGCCGCTGGCAGTCCACTGAAAGGTGTTTCAGCATCTGACAGTGGATGCCATCTGGCCCAGGAGCGGTATCAGGGCAAGCAGCTAGGGCACTGCGAAATTCCCACTCACTAAATGGAGCATTGTAAGATTCTAGGTGGTTGGTGCGAAACGAAAGGCTCCGACGTTCCATCCGCTCTTTAATGGAGCAGAAGGCCTGGGGGTAATTCGCAGAAGCGGAACTCATAGCAAAATGCTCTGCTAGGCGATGTGCAATGACGTCGGAGTCAGTACAAACTGCTCCATTCAGTGAGAGCGCAGGGACGCTGACAGGTGGCCGATACCTGTAGACGCGTCGAATCTTGGCCCAGACCTGCGATGGAGTGACACGGAGGCCAATGGAGGACACATACCGCTCCCAGCACTCCTTCTTGCCTTGGCGGATAAGGAGGCGGGCCCGCGCACGCAGCCGTTTGAAGGCGATAAGGTGGTCTATGGAGGGATGTCGCTTGTGACGCTGGAGCGCCCGCCGGCGATCTTTAATCGCTTCAGCGATCTCAGGCGACCACCAAGGCACAGTCCTCCGCCGAGGGGACCCAGAAGAACGGGGAATGGCAGATTCGGCGGCAGTAACGATGCCGGTGGTGACCGATGTAACCACCGCATCAATGTCATCAGTAGAGAGTGGCTCAATAGCGGCAGTGGAGGAGAACAAGTCCCAGTCAGCCTTATTCATAGCCCATCTGCTAGGGCGCCCAGAAGAGTGACGCTGTGGTAGTGACAGAAAGATCGGAAAGTGGTCACTACCACACAGGTCGTCATGCACACTCCATTGGACAGACGGTAAGAGGCTAGGGCTACAGATTGAAAGGTCAATGGCGGAGTAGGTGCCATGCGCCACACTGAAGTGTGTGAAGGCACCATCATTTAACAGCGAGAGATCGAGCTGCGACAATAAATGCTCAATGATGGCGCCTCGACCTGTGGCCACTGACCCACCCCACAGAGGGTTATGGGCGTTTAAGTCGCCCAAGAGCAAGAAAGGTGGCGGCAATTGGGCGACCAGCGCAGCCAGGACATGCTGCGAGACATCACCATCCGGTGGAATGTAAACACTGCAGACGGTAACAGCCTGTGGCGTCCACACGCGTACAGCGACAGCCTCTAAGGGCGTCTGGAGAGGGACAGACTCGCTGTGCAGAGTGTGAAGGACATATATGCAGACGCCACCAGACACCCTTTCATAAGCTGCTCGGTTCTTAAAATAACCCCGATAGCCACGGAGGGCGGGGGTTCGCATTGCTGGAAACCAAGTTTCCTGGAGAGCAATGCAAAAGAAAGGGTGAAGGCTGATAAGTTGGCGGAGCTCAGCTAGATGGTGGAAGAAACCGCTGCAGTTCCACTGGAGGATGGTGTTGTCCATGGCTGGGAAAGGCGTGACGGGACTGGGAAGGCAGATTACGCCGCAGGGTCACCTGCTGCCTCCGATGGAGCACCCGTGCAAATGCCATCCATTGCGTCCGAGGGACCGGCAAGAGCGAGGTCCTCAGCGGACGCAAGAATCTCCACCTCATCGTCAGAGGCAGAGCTTGTAGAAAGCGGTGGGATGGGTGCCACCGCAACATCGTTGGTCTTGGGGACTTTCTTCTTTTTCAGCTTGTCGCGCTGTGCCTTCGGTGGTTCAGGCTTCATGGGCTTCACTGGGTCAGTCTCAGGGACAGACGACGACCGCGAGGCCCGACGACCAGGGACTGGCGGTTGTTTCAAGCCCTTGCGGGCGTCAGCTTTTCCACTGGTCGGGACTTGCGAAGGGAGGTCCCCAAGGGATCCCTTCCTGGCGAGAGTAGCCGAAGAAGTCTTACGCTTCTCCGGCTGGGAAGGGGGAGCTGAGGTCCCCGATGGTTTTGAGGGTGTTGCTCCTGGAGGAGATGGAGCAGGAGCAACAGGGTGTGAAGTGCCCCCCACAAGCAAGGGGGGTTTTGGATGCTGACCAATCACAGAACCAACCGTATGGGACGACACAGGAGATGGAAGAACCGTCGTAGCAGCAGCGGCGTACGTTGACTTCATTGGCACAGGATGGAGTCTCTCATATTTCCGCCGAGCCTCAGAGTACGTCAGGCGGTCCAGGGTTTTATATTCCATTATCTTCCGTTCTTTCTGGAAGATCCTACAGTCCGGCGAGCAGGGGGAATGGTGTTCTCCGCAGTTAACACAGATAGGAGGCGGGGCACATGGAGTATCAGGATGCGAAGGACGTCCACAATCCCGACACGTGATGCTGGAAGTACACCGAGATGACATGTGCCCGAACTTCCAGCATTTAAAACACCGCATCGGAGGAGGGATATATGGCTTCACATCACAACGGTAAACCATCACCTTAACCTTTTCGGGTAAAACATCACCCTCAAAGGCCAAGATGAAGGCACCGGTGGCTACCTGATTATCCCTCGGACCCCGATGGACGCGCCGGACGAAGTGAACACCTCGTCGTTCGAGGTTGGCGCGTAATTCATCGTCGGACTGCAGAAGAAGATCCCTGTGGAATATAATACCCTGGACCATGTTGAGACTCTTATGCGGCGTGATGCTAACTGAAACATCCCCCAACTTGTCACAATTGAGCAACCTCCGTGACTGGGCAGAGGATGCCGTTTTGATGAGCACAGAACCAGAGCGCATCTTGGACAAGCCCTCCACCTCCCCGAACTTGTCCTCTAAATGCTCCACAAAAAACTGGGGCTTTGTCGACATAAACGATTCTCCATCAACCCGTGTACACACGAGGTACCGGGGTGAATATTCTCCACTGCCTGTTGTAGCAAGACGTTCCTCCCATGGAGTAGCGAGGGAGGGAAACGATCTCGGATCAAATTTCTTCCCGTTGAGGTTAGACCTCGATCGCTTAGAGACTGCTGGTGGAGGCCCACCAGCGAGAGACGATGTACCACGCTTCATTGCGGGTCATCCGCCCTGATGCCACCTACTCCGACCAAGGGCCCTCCCCACGGGCGCCACCCAGCCGCAGCAATAGCCACCTGGCAGGACGGCCATTGCCGGGAGTCCTGATGCCCCAAGGAGATGGGCATCTACTCCTTGGCATACGTGGGGAGTTAACGGCGCAGGCATCAGTAGAGCGATCCCTGTGTTGTCAGGGGGCTACAACCAAGAGGGTACATGGCGGCCCCACCACAACGGACTGGCTACCGTGCTGGATCTTAGGTGCAAAACTGACCAAAGTCGTCGTCGCAGATAAAAGAAACACTGCAGAGTGCAGCGTGGTAATCGCCCAAGAGATCGAAAACGAGCGGGACACCATTGCAACGACGAGAAAGCCGGCTAAAGGTCTCAATGCACGACGGATACAGTGCACCATGTAAGGCGCCCTTCCCCAATTGGCTCGCTCTTCGGAATAATTTAGAAAGATGGAGGTCAAACCTGAGAGGGGACCATCACATAAGGCCGAAACATTTGAGACTCCTTTTAGTCGCCTCTTACGACAGGCAGGAATACCGCGGGCCTATTCTTACCCCCGAACCCGCAGGGGGTTCCCCTCATGGAGTGGACGTCCACAGTCACCACAGAGAGGGGCCTGTGAACAGCGGGAAGACATGTGCCCAAAACGCAAGCACTTAAAACACCTCATAGGAGGTGGGATATACGGATTCACATCACAGCGATAGACCATAATCTTAACTTTCTCAGGGAGGGTATCCCCTTCAAAGGCCAGGATAAAGGCACCAGTATCAATACGATTGTCTTTAGGACCCTTCTGAACACTCTGAACAAAGTGAACATCCCGCCGTCCGAGATTGTCCCGAAGTTCCTCATCAGTTTGAAGGATGAGGTCCCTGTGAAAAATCACACCTTGTACCATATTTAGAGACTGGTGGGGGGTAATGGGCACAGGAATTGAGCCAAGATGGGTACAGGCACGAAGGGCCGCAGATTGGGCAGCTGAAGCAGTTTTTATCAGCAACGAACCCGACCGCATCTTGCTCAGGGAGTCCACTTCGCCAAACTTGTCTTCAATGTGTTCCACAAAGAATAAAGGTTTGGTATTGGTGAAAGTATCTCCATCAGTCCTGGTGCAAACTAGATAACGGGGGAAAGGTTTTGCCCCTAGCCGACGGGCCTGACCCTCTTCCCAGGGGGTAGCCATGGAAGGGAAGGCCGAAGGGGCAAGAGAAGCAGCACTTTAGGAAATCAGTTCCACGCAGAGAGACGGCCGCAGAAGAACGGCCAGAGTTCTGGACCCGTATGCGTTTCATTTGCATAGCGTCCGCCCTGATACCACCCACTCCGATCAGGGGCTCTCCTCACGGGCGCCACCCAGCCACAGCAAGGGCCGTCTGGCACGGCGGCCATTGCCGGGAGTTCCGATGCTCCAGGATGACGAGCAACCACTCCAAGGCATGCATGAGGAGGTCACAGCTCAGGTATCAGAAGTGTGATCCCTGTGTGTTCAGGGGGCTCAACCAAAAGGGTACATAGCGACCCCACCACACGGGCTGGCTACTGTGCTGGCTATGCACCCTAGTATCAGGCAACGACGTGAAAGACAAGGTGGAATGTACTAGGAGGGCGCACGTCGGAGACACTAGGTAAGGTGCTCTTCCCCAAATGGCTCACACTACGGAGGAGAAATTTTGTAATGGAGGTCAAACCCCAGAGGGGGACCAAGGAATGCCAAAAGGAGGAGATGATTATGCAACAAAGGCGAATTGGAAAACCAACAGAACCAGGAGGATAGCGGGGGCCAACATAAGCAGGGACACCAAGAGAGGGAGAGGAGAGGGCGAGGGGAAAGGAGCAAGGAGGGGAAAGGAGGGGAAGGGAAAGGAAATGCAGCCCTGGAGAGAAAGAAGGCTGCAATGGCTCGGGGCCCCTTGCTCGCCACGCACGTATCCACAAAAGAGTTGTGGACCCCCTGGGGGGTCGAGTTGCGAATGTGATGGGCACACTTCTCAGCATATGGCAAGAACATGTTGTTAAGGTGCTGAGCTATAAGGTAGTTGGCTGCACCAATGTTGCTAACTATGGACGTAGAGGAACCCCTTCCTTGTGCATCTTAGACAGGCCATAAAGTCTGTGTGGTACTGTGCTTTTGCTCTTAGCTGCTTAACAATCTTCTCTGGATGGCCTGTTTCCTTTAGGACAGCTCTGGACTTCTTATCCACCTTATCTGTGGAGTCCTTTTCTAATGGTCTGCTTGCTGGGTCATCCAAAATTTTTCACACCTTACTGTCATAATCTGCCTTCCATAGGACGATTGTAGCATTCCCATTATCTGCTGGTAAAACCACAATGCTTTCATCTTCCTGGGGTTGTCTGAGAGCCCACCTCTCATCACCAGAGACATTTCATTCAGGCAGCTTGGTTTTGGTGAGCACCCAACATGTCTCATTGGACTTTTTGAACCTGACTGGAAGTTTCAGAGCCACCTGCTCCATTGTTCTGACAAAGGCGGGGAGCAAGGAAGGTGCCTCCACGTGTGCATTTTACTTACATGCTACATAGAAGAAAGTAAAATGCCGGCACTCCCCAGAAACATTGGCCAATGGGACAACGGCCAAACCTTCCACCACCGGAAACCAATGCAATCAAAAGCCAAAAACAAAAACAGGTCCTCTTCAGGGCCAACCCTGACGATCGTCAGCCTGAACGTCGAGGGAATCACCAAGAATAAGGAGGATGTAATATCGCAACTATGCCGATCAGAAAAGTGGGACGTACTGTGCCTGCAGGAAACACATAGAGATGAAACAGCAAACAGACCCAATACCAAAGGAATGCGCTTGGCAGTAGAAGCACCTCACAGAAGGTATGGGAGCACAATATTTACCAGACCCGAGATGCTGCTCTCTTCCACGAGTAAGACAACCACCAACAACATTGAAGTGTTAGCAATAGAGAGTGGATCATTTACAATATGCTCCGTATATAAACCCCCCGGCCAGAACTTGCACACTTCAATGCCAGAAAGCTTCAACAACCAAAGGTCACACTTCATTGAGGGCGACTTTAACAGCCACAGCACCACCTGGGGCTACGACGAGACAGACGCCAATGGTCAGCTGCTAGAACAATGTGCTGAGGCAAATAACCTCTCACTTCTCCACGACCCCAAGCTCCCCTGCTCCTTCAACAGCAAAATTTGGAAGCGAGGTTACAATCCCGATATTTGCTTCGTCAGCCGGAACATCTACGACACCTGCTGCAAAAGAGTATATGATGCAATCCCAAAGACACAATATCGACCTATTGGAATCCAAGTCTACTCAACAATCAAAACAACCAAAATACCTTTCCGTAGGAGATTCAACTTTAAAAAGGCTAGGTGGTCAGAATATTCCCAAGTGCTGGATGAGGAATTAGCCAGTCTGACCCCAACACCAAATAATTACCTTACCTTTGTTGAGACTTTGCGAAAGGTATCTAGACAATATATTCCTAGGGGTTGCAGACAACACTATATCCCAGGGCTCTCAAATGCCTCAAAGGACATCCTGGAGAAGTATCAAGTATTGTTCGCGGAAGACCCATTCAGCGATGAAACCATCACCTGTGGCACAGCTTTAATGTCAGCCCTCAGCGAGGCATGTGAGAAGAAGTGGATAGCAACCCTAGAAAGAATGGATATGTCCCACAGTAGCAAAATAGCCTGGAACCTGATTAAGAAACTGGATGGTGACCCAAGGCTAAGCAAGGCCCTGTCCAACGTAACTCCAAACCAGGTGGCCAACCAACTCCTTCTAAACGGGAAGTTCAACTCCAAACGTCAGAAAACTAAAATCACACGCCTACTGCCAACGGAAAACACCAACTTCCTGAAACCATTTAGCATGAGAGAGTTGAACAATGGCATAAATACCATGAAGAATGGGAAAGCCGCTGGGTTTGACGATATTTGCGTGGAACAGATTAAAAACTTCGGCCTTGGCGCCAGGGACTGGATACTTGGACTTTTTAACGTGTGCCGTGAAACCTTTCAAATCCCGAAACTGTGGAGGAAGTCAAAAGTGGTGGCTCTCCTTAAACCCGGGAAGGACCCACAGTCTCCGAAGAGC
Source organism: Schistocerca nitens (assembly GCF_023898315.1). Taxonomy (NCBI): domain Eukaryota; kingdom Metazoa; phylum Arthropoda; class Insecta; order Orthoptera; family Acrididae; genus Schistocerca; species Schistocerca nitens. The sequence goes on from NC_064620.1 coordinate 346,763,815, forward strand.
TATCGACCCATAACCCTTCTCTGCCATCTGTTTAAGCTCTATGAAAGATTGATCCTCAACAGAATAGAGAAGATCGTTGACTCGAAGCTAATTCCACACCAAGCAGGTTTTAGACCTGGAAAGTCCTGTACCAGTCAAATTCTAGCATTGACGGAACATATCGAGGATGGGTTTGAGAATAAACTAATCACCGGGCTGGCACTAGTCGACCTAAGTTCCGCCTATGATACAGTACATCACCGGACACTACTGCATAAAATCTATGAGACCCTGAAAGACTACCACCTAGTCAAGATAATCGAATCCCTGCTCCAAAATAGACAGTTCTTCGTAATGCTTGAGGGGGAAAAAGAGTCGATGGCGGAATCAGAAAAATGGGCTCGCCCAAGGGAGCGTGTTGGCGCCAATCCTATTCAACATATATACAAATGACCAACCAACTCCAGACAAAACCAAAACTTCTGTATATGCAGACGACCTGGCAATAACAGTTCAAGGCAACAGGTTTGAAGCCATCGAGGAGAAACTAGAAACCGCCCTTTCTATAATGTCAACCTACTACAAAAAGAATTCTCTAAAACCCAATCCCTCCAAAACTCAAGTGAGTGCATTCCATCTGAACTCGAGGCAGGCAAAGTACAGGCTCAATGTTACCTGGGATGGGACATTACTAGAACACACAGATACTCCCACCTACCTTGGCGTCGTGCTGGACAGAACATTGACATACAAATATCATTGCAAAAAAACACGCAAAAAAGTAGAAGCATGAAATAAGAAAGCTGTCCAACAGCAAATGGGGTGCCAAACCTACCGTGGTCAGAACTTCAGCCCAAGCTTTGTGCTTCTCAACTGCCGAATAAGCGTGCCCGGTATGGTGCAGATCCGCCCACGCAAAAAAGGTAGATATTAGCTTGAATGAAACATGCAGGATAGTGACAGGCTGCATGAAACCTTAGAAAATCTTTACAGGGCCGCAGGTTTCACAAACCCTGACTCACGTAGGAAAGCCCATGAACATACCGAGAAGCTAAAACAAACCTTTGATGCTTGTCACTCAATATTTGGCCTAGAGTGTGGCCCCAGCAGACTCAAATCCAGACGCCGTTTCCTAAGTTGCGCCTTAGATGAGCCCCCCATCTACTATCCACTAAGAGAGGACCCACCAAGTGGCGTTTCTGGTGATTGGAAAACCTGGAGAATGCTTAACCGCATCAGAACTGGGGTGGCTCCTGAGAAATCTAATCTGATCAAATGGGGTTTGTTGGACGAAAATGACGACAAATGCGACTGCGGCACTCGACAGGACGTGGAACATCTCCTACAATGCCCAGCCTGCCCACACAGATGCACCCTCGACGATCTATGGCTGGCTAAAGAAGAAGTATTAGACATTGCCCAATATTGGGCAAACAAATTGTAGTTTCCGGACATGAAAAAGTAAAGTAAGTCTGACAAAGGCCACAACCGGAACAATTCTGAGGTTAACTGCAAAATTAAGACCCTTTCTCAGTACTTTCGAGGTGCAGTGAATTCCATCTCACTCAGTTTGACAACAGTGTAAGTGTCCTCATTCTGCTGCACATCGGTGACCTGAAAATAATATGGCAGCCGCTCCTGGCAGGCACAAAACCTCGGCTGGGAAGCACGACATGGCATGCCACAATAACAGAATGTCCTAGATCACAGGAGGGCTTAAATGACAACAATCGAAAGATAAAATGTCTTTCACATAGTGCACCCTCTATTATTTATTGATCTTTTTACAAGATGAGCCAGCCGGAGTGGCCGGGCAGTTCTAGGTGCTACAGTCTGGAGCCAAGCGACCGCTACGGTCGCGGGTTCGAATCCTGCCTCGGGCATGGTTGTGTGTGATGTCCTTAGGTTAGTTAGGTTTAATTAGTTCTAAGTTCAAGGCGACTGATGACCTCAGAAGTTAAGTCGCATAGTGCCCCGAGCCAATTGAACCATTTTACAAGATGATGAATTTACTCCTGGCATTTCATGGGGTGTGAATATTTTCCATAATTTACGAGCAATTTCAACTTGACATCATGCAATATAAGTTAATGACATAAACTCAATCGGTTAATCAGTAGCCAACAGAATCAAACATCGAGAGCGCTTAGCATTGGTCAGGTAGTGTGTATGTGACACCAAGCTGATGTGACATCCAGAGAGTTGCTGCATCTACACATTTTTATAGCAAATTCTCTAAACAGACAAGACTGGGACCAAACTGATGGCACCTCCTGATCCCTAGTGGAGTGCAACAGTAAGAAATCAGTGACAATGAGGATGTACCACGGTCGTCAACCTGGGCGAGAAGGAATTCTATGCAACCATCTTGAAAATACTGAGCAAGGGTCTTAATTTTACAGTTAACCCCAGAAGTTTTCCTGTTGCAGCCTTCATCACAGCATGAAGCAGGTTGAAGGGTATGAGAGAGGCAGTAACAACATGTATTATCTAGTCTGTCCATAGATAGATTAGTACTGGAAAGCAAGGAGAAATTTGGAAAAGGAATTGAATATCAGGGAGAATAAATCAAGACTGTTTTGTCAATGACATTGTAATCTTGTGTGATATGGCAAAGGGCACAAAACATCCATTCGGATATTGCGTTGAATTCAGTTTACAAGATGAACATCAACAAAAGTATAAACAAAGATAATGAAATGTACTCAGATTAAATCAGACAATGCCAAGGGAATAAGATTAGAAAACAAGATTATGAAAGTAGTAGGCCTAGATAAGTTTTGCCATTCGGGTCATGAAATAACTGAGACTGGTACAATGACAGGTAACATAATTTTCAGACTTGGAATACCAAGAAAAACATTTACGTAAGAAAAATACATGTTAACTTCCGATATAAATTTTTATGAGAATACTTGTCTGAAGAATTGGACATGGAGTAAAAACAGTATAGAAGAAAAGAGAATAGTAGCTTTTGAAATTTAGTGATACAGAAGAATAATGAAAATTTGATTGGTAGATCAGGTAACTAATGAAGAGGTACTGAATCTCATCAGGGAGAACAGGAATTTGTGGCCCACCTCAACTGAAACAAGTTTGTAGGATGCATTTGTAATTTATCACAGAATAGAGGGAAAAATTGCAAGAGGGATATCAAGGCTTGACGCCAGTAAACAAATTCAAATGGCCGTAGATTGCAGTAATGTAATTCTTCAAATACTCTTGTTCATATGTCAAAATGTGGTTTTAACAAGCCGTCAAAGTTATTTTGCCTCATAATTTGTTGTAGAAGCAATGATTTTACTCACTGTGACAATGAGTTTTTCTGAAGTCATTCCAACAGATTTTCAAACTCTTTGGCATTGATGGTAATGTTATAGAGAGAACTGCAACCACGACTGAATTCTCTCTATGACTTTTCCTTCAGGATCACCTTTCACATTGTCACAAATACTAAAAACATGACAGGGAAATTATCCCTATTAAAAGGCAACTGGATGTATATAATAAAGTACAGAGTTACCACAGAAGAAATTATTGCTTACTTGTGAATCTATAACTTCTGATATACTGATCATATTGAAGCGCAGCCTATGTTTCCCTTGACAAATATAAATACAGACTGCCATACAGGTTTACTCTAAACTTACTATAAAGACTCCTAAGCGGCTTCCCTGTTTTCAGCCATATTTTCAATTGTCAGTGCGCCATAAAATTTGTGGCTACTATTTTAACGAGTCTTTTTATCCCTAACACTGCCTCTCATTACAGTATACTGATCTTTCTTGACAGTCTTTATTGATAGCGCAAAACGTTCGTTTCGTAGATTGAACTTTTTATGAGGCATAGATCTCATTAGTATAAGATGAAAAACTCCCGTAATTGGAAGACAATAAAATATAAACTATTCATCACCTTTGCTGAGTTGTTGTTACAAGTGATGGATTGAAATTGCTGATAGTACTTTCTTCTCTGCGTCCCTCAACATAACGGGCACTATTAACATTAACGCACTTCCTAGCGCCGGAAAAGAAACTGCTAACATCTCTCGTGAACAGCTTTCTTCGGATGAAGTGCTGTAAGACCAACTTTGCAGACCATACCATTGATCGTTTCGACATCACTGGAAGCACACTTAAACAATATATTTTTGAAATAATATTCCCTTAACTGTATTGCTTTTGCCACATACACAATGACATTTGATACTATAGGCCACAATTCATACTTTTTAACACACCACCTCTTCATTTGTTTACAAACAAACTACACTTTTAAATCGACCAATTACAACATTGCAAACCACAGTCTCATGTTAGACTGTGTTGCGAAATGTCATTTGTGTCTACAGGCAGCAAGCCTTGGTGCTGATCGGGGAAGTCGATCAGCTGGCCTCGGGTTTGCAGCTCAAAGCGCTTTCCAGTGGCAAACAGCTAAAGCTTGCCATTGTCTCCTGCGTATTGTTGACGAGTTTTGGTTTTGTGCGTTTTTTTATCTTAATAGAACTTTCATTTGGAAAAAAGAAAAATATAGTGGCAATTAGCGCACTCCAACATAGGGCAGTAATAAAAGCTTATATCGCCAAACTGACGAAGGTACAGGTACAATAATCAAAATTTCTGGAAAAAGTTTCTCTTTAACCTACAGATTACATTTCAAGATCCTTCTGTCTCATTTGCATTCATGAATTTTTCAAACCTTACTATCCCAGATAATTATGGAAATAATGATACTAAAATGTTCTTCTTCCTGCATACCAAGTATTATGCTTCTCATGTGTGTAATTTATAAAAAATTTCATCGAAATCAAAACTGACGAAATAATCAAAATATTTATTTGAAGAATCTCCTGTAGAGTGTATAATTTGCTGTATATGCAATTTTAATGTCTCGTTTCTGAGACTTTTATAAGTTTATAAATCGTATCAAAGAGACATACTGTCACCTGTTTTAAAATGGTTCTCCCACTAAAAATATGCTTATACAACTTGCTTTACTTTTTTAACTCACTGTCATCAGCAGTGACAATCTTCATTTGCTTTTTATTTATCAGAAAAACTCTAATGTCAATCAAACTGCACAGTCAGTTTTTATTCTAAACCCATACCATTGTATTAAAATAGTCTTAGTAATCCTGAATTCCTTCAACACGGTGTGCCTTATAGGCAATTCTTTCATCCGAAATATCTTTAAAAAGTAAATTTCCTATGTCACTACTACTGAGACTAGGAGACTATGGACTATAGGAATAGTTTGCTCAACTTTCAAAATATTTCAAACATTTCTAAAAAGTACGTAAACGCTGGTATTGTGTAGATCTTCCTCTGATAACAGACTCATTGAGCTAACTAGATTACATCACAAAAACTGTCAGCTGTTTCTGATTCTCCATTCCAGATCAGTACATCGATAAAAGACTTCTCCACCTTCAGGATTGTGAAACATAATTACTACAGTCTTTGTGCTGTTCCGCTGAAAGGAATATTACATAGAAACATATAACTACCACAACGGAGGGGTATCTGTTGAGAGGCCAGACAAACGTGTGGTTCCTGAAGAGGGGCAGCAGCCTTTTCAGTAGTTGCAGGGGCAACAGTCTGGATGATTGACTGATCTGGCCTTGTAACATTAACCAAAACGGCCTTGCTGTGCTGGTACTGCGAACGACTGAAAGCAAGGGGAAACTACGGCCGTAATTTTTCCCGAGGGCATGCAGCTTTACTGTATGATTAAATGATGATGGCGTCCTCTTGGGTAAAATATTCCGGAGGTAAAATAGTCCCCCATTCGGATCTCCGGGCGGGGACTACCACAGAGAATGTCACTATCAGGAGAAAGAAAACTGGCGTTCTACGGATCGGAGCGTGGAATGTCAGGTCCCTTAATCGGGCTGGTAGGTTAGAAAATTTGAAAAGGGAAATGGATAGGTTAAAGTTAGATATAGTGGGAATTAGTGAAGTTCGGTGGCAGGAGGAACAAGACTTCTGGTCAGGTGACTACAGGGTTATCAATACAAAGTCAAATAGGGGTAATGCAGGAGTAGGTTTAATAATGAATAGGAAAATAGGAACGCGGCTAAGCTACTACAAACAGCATAGTGAACGCATTATTGTGGCCAAGATAGATATGAAGCCCACACCTACTACAGTAGTACAAGTTTATATGCCAACTAGCTCTGCAGATGACGAAGAAATTGAAGAAATGTATGATGAAATAAAAGAAATTATTCAGATAGTGAAGGGAGATGAAAATTTAATAGTCATGGGTGACTGGAATTCGAGTGTAGGAAAAGGGAGAGAAGGAAACATAGTAGGTGAATATGGATTGGGGCTAAGAAATGAAAGAGGAAGCTGCCTGGTGCACAGAGCACAACTTAATCATAGCTAACACTTGGTTTAAGAATCATGATAGAAGGTTGTATACATGGAAGAACCCTGGAGAGACTAAAAGGTATCAGATAGATTATATAATGGTAAGACAGAGATTTAGGAACCAGGTTTTAAATTGTAAGACATTTCCAGGGGCAGATGTGGACTCTGACCACAATCTATTGGTTATGACCTGTAGATTAAAACTGAAGAAACTGCAAAAAGGTGGGAATTTAAGGAGATGGGACCTGGATAAACTGAAAGAACCAGAGGTTGTACAGAGTTTCAGGGAGAGCATAAGGGAACAATTGACAGGAATGGGGGAAAGAAATACAGTAGAAGAAGAATGGGTAGCTTTGAGGGATGAAGTAGTGAAGGCAGCAGAGGATCAAGTAGGTAAAAAGACGAGGGCTAGTAGAAATCCTTGGGTAACTGAAGAAATATTGAATTTAATTGATGAAAGGAGAAAATATAAAAATGCAGTAAATGAAGCAGGCAAAAAGGAATACAAACGTCTCAAAAATGAGATCGACAGGAACTGCAAAATGGCTAAGCAGGGATGGCTAGAGGACAAATGTAAGGATATAGAGGCTTGTCTCACTAGGGGTAAGATAGATACGGCCTACAGGAAAATTAAAGAGACCTTTGGAGATAAGAGAACCACTTGTATGAACACCAAGAACTCAGATGGAAACCCACATCTAAGCAAAGAAGGGAAAGCAGAAAGGTGGAAGGAGTATATAGAGGGTCTATACAAGGGCGATGTATTTGAGGACAATATTATGGAAATGGAAGAGGATGTAGATGAAGATGAAATGGGAGATACGATACTGCGTGAAGAGTCTGACAGAGCACTGAAAGCCCTGAGTCGAAACAAGGCTCCCGGAGTAGACAACATTCCATTGGAACTACTGACTTCCTTTGGAGAGCCAGTCCTGACAAAACTCTACCATCTGGTGAGCAAGATGTATGAAACAGGCGAAATACCCTCAAACTTCAAGAAGAATATAATAATTCCAATCCCAAAGAAAGCAGGTGTTGACAGATGTGAGAATTACCGAACAATCAGTTAATAAGCCACAGCTGCAAAATACTAACACGAATTCTTTATAGACGAATGGAAAAACTAGTAGAAGCCGACCTCGGGGAAGATCAGTTTGGATTCCGTAGAAATACTGGAACACGTGAGGCAATACTGACCTTACGACTTATCTTAGAAGAAAGATTAAGGAAAGGCAAACCTACGTTTCTAGCATTTGTAGACTTAGAGAAAGCTTTTGACAATGTTGACTGGAATACTCTCTTTCAAATTCTAAAGGTGGCAGGGGTAAAATACAGGGAGCGAAAGGCTATTTACAATTTGTACAGAAACCAGATGGCAGTTATAAGAGTCGAGGGACATGAAAGGGAAGCAGTGGTTGGGAAGGGAGTAAGACAGGGTTGTAGCCTCTCCCCGCTGTTATTCAACTGCATATTGAGCAAGCAGTAAAGGAAACAAAAGAAAAATTCGGAGTAGGTATTAAAATCCATGGAGAAGAAATAAAAACTTTGAGGTTCGCCGATGACATTGTAATTCTGTCAGAGACAGCAAAGGACTTGGAAGAGCAGTTGAACGGAATGGATGGTGTCTTGAAGGGAGGATATAAGATGAACATCAACAAAAGCAAAACGACGATAATGGAATGTAGTCGAATTAAGTCGGGTGATGTTGAGGGTATTAGATTAGGAAATGAGACACTTAAAGTAGTAAAGGAGTTTTGCTATTTGGGGAGCAAAATAACTGATGATGGTATAAGTAGAGAGGATATAAAATGTAGACTGGCAATGGCAAGGAAATCGTTTCTGAAGAAGAGAAATTTGTTAATATCGAGTATTGATTTAAGTGTCAGGAAGTCGTTTCTGTAAGTATTTGTATGCAGCGTAGCCATGTATGGAAGTGAAACATGGACGATAAATAGTTTGGACAAGAAGAGAATAGAAGCTTTTAAAATATGGTGCTACAGAAGAATGCTGAAGATTAGATGGGTAGATCACATAACTAATGAGGAGGTACTGAATAGGATTGGGGAGAAGAGGAGTTTGTGGCACAACTTGACCAGAAGAAGGGATCGGTTGGTAGGACATGTTCTGAGGCATCAAGGGATCACCAATTTAGTATTGGAGGGCAGCGTGGAGGGTAAAAATCGTAGGGGGAGACCAAGAGATGAATACACTAAGCAGATTCAGAAGGATGTAGGTTGCAGTAGGTACTGGGAGATGAAGAAGCTTGCACAGGATAGAGTAGCATGGAGAGCTGCATCAAACCAGTCTCAGGACTGACGACCACAACAAAAACAACAATTACTACAGTCTTTGTGCTGTTCCGCTGAAAGGAATATTACATAGAAACATATAACTATTCGTAAACTACTGTAGCACTTCACGACAGAGGTACAAACAGCTCCGCCACTTAAAGATCAAATTCAGCTCCACGTTAATGAAGCAAACCAATGTCCATGATATTAGTACAGCCATCGGCGATAAACATGGCATGGAGGTTAATGTATCTGCGTAGTCCCCTACACACAGAAATAATTGAATTAGTGAATTAAACTAATAGGAAGTGGAATACTTATCTCATGAAAAATTACGTGTAGTTTGGGGAGAATATAAACTTAACTACATATTTAGTTGTGGGGTATATTTTTGAGTATTTTTGTGGCTGACTATAGATCTTAAAAGCTGCTTAAGTGGATTAGTCACAGTGACAATTTACATGAAATTAAAAACTTCAGCAATTAACAATTTTGAATTTTGCACAGAATAAATCAAACAGTTCCATCTCCTAAAGGCGAATGTAAGCTTTAACTGTTTGCCACCTAAAGTGCCATAACGTGCAGACCCCTGGCTAACTGAGCCCAACCAGTTGGCTCACATGGTCGGCACCAAGATTTGCTTTCTCTATATAGAGATCAAAGATTCGAAGAACAATTTTATGCTGCACACCAATGAGGTTAGAAACCAAATAAATAGAATCGTTAAAATTAATTTCCGCATTTATTTAGTGCTAAATACAGAAAAAAATCGATTACGTCACTTACAAATGAGGTGAGTGCAATTTTTATGTCAAGATCAAAAGTATACATAATCTTAATAGCTGATGGTACAATGGACTTTATATATCTGTGGAGTGAGCATAGCTTACTGCACATGTTTCATAGCATGTTCTCAACATCAGACTGGGCTAGTCATGTGTTTTTGGATCACTAAGTGTCTACATTTTGTGCAAATGTAAAAAGAAGTATGTGAAGGAGGAACAGTTACTTTACATAGGTATGTAGAACAAAAGTGTAATTGTAAATGTATTTGAGTAAACTGCCAGTCAGTATATATACAGTTGTGCTGTGTTCATATGGAGATAAAATTTATATCTGGCAGGCTGATTAATTTCCTCCAATTTATGTGCAAATGTGTTTGAATGAACTGCAAGTGAAATGGTGTCTCCAATCTTTAATAATATTCTACATCTAATTATTATTGCTGGAATAAATTGTGTTGCCCACCCCATTGGGTATTTTATTTGAATCAGTAGAATTGGAAGTAGTAACATTGTCGATAATATTGCTTGGAAAATAAATATTTAATGAATGATTCATTTATTGCTATATTTTTGTTACTTATTAAGAGTGGAATAAGTGAAAGTAAGTTGATCTCTAATCCTATACAAACCATCAGGAATTTTATGAAATGGATAGGGTTGTTCCTATCATTAATACAATATATATATAGAATATATATACCTATAAGTAATATTTTCTTAATATTAATCGATTAATCGATTATTTTAATTATGATGTTTACCTAGGAATACAGCTACTTAGGTTTTTATATTAGACTAAATTATTATGTAGTAAAATATTAAATTCTATGTAATTAAATATTTTATATCATTGCAGTAGGATATATAAATAATTGGTTATATCAATATGTCATATTACATAAGTCTTATATATATATTATGTAGTAAAATATTGAATTCTATGTAATGTATTTTATATTATTACAGTAGGATATATATATTGTTCGAAAAGATCGCCGTTTAACAATCAGAGCAGTGTCTGAGTTAACAGGAGTTGACAAGGAAAGTGTCGAACAAGTTTACCGATTTTTTCAATGTTTGCATCAGTTTTTGCTGACAATGGTCTGCCAGTGCGAGTGTCATCACTGGTGTCTTCGCGGCCATCTTTAAATCGTTTAAACCACTCAAACGCTTGTGTTCGCTATAAACAATCATCGCCGTACACTTGTTGCAACATTACCAACGTTTCATTTGCAGATTTTCCTAGTTGGAAACAAAATTTTATGTTAACACGCTGTTCTTTCTGTACACTCAACATTTTCCGACGCACAGACAAAACGTCAACTACTTAAAACAGACGCCACGGGCAGACTGAGTGCAGGAGGCAGATGAAACTCGAGCAGTAGGCGGAGCGAGAGTCACGTGACAGGCCACGCGACTTTCAGCCTTATTGCATTCGTTTTATTGTGTCACCAGTACTAGTCCGGTTTTTTTCTAGCCACACCTCGTACAGTAAGACCTTCGGAGGTGGTGGTCCAAATTGCTGTATTCACTGGTACCTCTAATACCCAGTAGTACGTCCTTTTGCATTGATGCATGCCTGTATTATTAGCAGCATACCATCCACAAGGTCATCAAGGCACTGTTGGTCCAGACTGTCCCACTTCTCAACAGTGGTTTGGCATAGATCCCTCAGAGTGGTTGGTGGGTCACGTCATCCATAAACAGCCCTTTTCAATCAGTCCCAGGCATGTTCAGTAGGGTTCATGTCTGGAGAACATGCTGGCCATTCTAGTCAAGCGATGTAGCTATCCTGAAGGAATTCATTCACAAGATGTGCACGATGGCGGTGGGAACTGTCATCTATGAAGACGAATGCCTCACCAACATGATGCCGAAACGGTTGCTATATCTGTTGGAGGATGGCATTTACGTATTGTACAGCCGTTATGGAGCCTTCCATGACCACCAGCGGCGTACATTGGCCCCACATAATGCCACCCCAAAACAGCAGAGAACCTCCATATTACTGCACTCCCTGGACAGTGTGTCGAAGGCATTCAGCCTGACCGGGTTGCCTCCAAACATGTCTCCGAGAACTGTCTGGTTGGACACATATCCGACTCTCATCGGTGAAGAGAACATGATGCCATTCCTTAGCGGTCCATTTGCTGTGTTGTTGGGCCCATCTCTACTGCACTACATGGTGTTGTGGTTGCAAAGATGGACCTCGCCATGGACGTTTGGAGTGAAGTTAAGCATCATGCAGCTTATTGCGCACAGTTTGAGTCGTAACATGACGTCCCATAGCTGGATGAAAAGCATTATTCAACATGGTGGCGTTATCGTCAGGGTTCCTCCGAGCAGTAATCCGTAGGTAGCATTCATCCACTGCAATTGTAGCCCTCAGGTGGCCTGACCGAGGTATGTGTTTGACAGTTCCTCTCTCTCTCTGTATCTCCTCCATGTCCGAACAACATCACATTGGTTCACTCCAAGGTGCCTGGACACTTCCCTTGTGGAGAGCCCTTACTGGCACAAAGTAACAATGCAGAAGTGATCTAACCGTGGTATTGACCATCTAGGTACGCTGAACTACAGACAACACAAGCCGTGCACCTCCTTCCTGATGGGAAGACAGGAACTGATTTGCTGTCGGACCCTCTCTGTATAATTGGTGCAGCTCAGGCATGGTTGTTTACATATTTGGGCAGGTTTAGTGACATCTCTGAACAATCAAAGGGACTGTGTCTGTGATATAATATCCACAATCAATATCTATATTCAGGAGTTCTGGGAACTGGGGTGATACAAAACTTTTTTTGATGTGTGTACAATAATGTAATACATTTATTGGTAGGTATTTCTCTATCTATCTTTATTTATATATAATAGAGAAGCTGTTGTGGTCATGATAGTAAGGCATGTTATTTTTCATTATTACTTGTTTGTTTTACATCTATTTTCTTGAAATATTTGTGACTTGTTGTCTCTTTCATCAGATTTGACTTATTACACTTTATTATTTTTTGTCAAAAGTTTTATTCATGCATGTTTATTCACTTTTTCATTGTATTATATGCAAGTTTTGTTAAACTAAATATTCTTTTTGCAGTAATTTGATTTAATTAACAAGTGGTCGTTGTTTAGGGCAATGGCCTTGCCGCAGTGGATACACCGGTTCCCGTGAGATCACCGAAGTTAAGCGCTGTCTGGAGTGGTCGTCACTTGGATGGGTGACCATTTAGGTGGCCATGCGCTGTTGCCGTTTTTCAGGGTGCTCTCAGCCTTGTGATGCCAATTGAGGTGCTACTCGACCGAATAGTAGCGGCTTCAGTCAAGAATACCATCATAACGACCTCAAGAATACCATCATAACGACCGGGAGAGCGGTGTGCTGACCCCACGCCCCTCCTATCGGCATCCTCCACTGAGGATGACACAGCAGTCGTATGGTCCTGGTAGGCCACTCGTGGCCTGAAGACGGAGTGCTCGTTGTTTCAGCAATTGATTTAGTATTGGCATAATTCGTGATAGTAGCTGCAGTCATACGATTGATACAAGTGAATATTATTAGTCAAAACAGTTATTTATATTGTTGGGGTTAAAATATAAATTTGTAAAATGTTGAAATTAACTTACAGCTCTTTTTATAAATCTGTGAAACTGAAATAATAAACGAGGATTAGCTACCCTATCATTTATAATGTTAATTATACTTACCAAGGTACTATTAATGAAGGTTCATAAACCCAAAGAATTTGTCAGGTTCCTCATTCCATTCAGAGAAACCTAGCTTGTAATTGATAATACATGATTTACTCTACTTAAGTTACTTGTTTGTATATCTCCATTATCAGAGAATCTATTTAGAATTATACTTCTCAAGATTTATAATTATAAAATATTTAAGGCCAACTTTCAATTTATAATTAAAGACGGTGGGTTACAATAGATTTTCGTTTATAACAAATGTTGTGGTGAAATACTATTAATGAAGGTGGATTTGATAATAATTTAATTTATTTAATTTAACTGGTATTGGCTCTAAAGGGTGTACACATTGCCTGTGCTCTCATTATGGATTACTATGTGTAAATTATTTTAAGATAGCTTCAATTTAGATGAGATTAGTCATAACATAGTAGATGTACTGGAAAGTGTATCCAGGATGAAGTTCAAGATATAAGTTATTAGAAAAGTATTTTCACTTGCCCTGAAAATTTTGCTGTGCAAATTAAGATATATTGATTTTTTAATGTAGTATGTCAGTTTATATAATAGAAATAATTTTGTTGTTTTGTGGTCTTAGTATATTTTAGAGAACTGATTTTTTATATTGTAGTTTATTGGTAATGTGTTTAATGAAAAATTAAATTAAATTTATTAAAGTAATTTTAATTTGTTGTACTATTTGAATCAAAATTATAGTATTTATTTTACTTGTCGCAATTTAGATTAATCTATAAATAATTTATGGTGAACATCTCATAATTACTGTAAAGTTATTTATAGAAATTAAATATTAGTCATTTACGAAGGTATCCAGTATCTTAAGAAAAAATTTAATTTTTTTAAATTAATTGCTTGTAGCGGTCACCAGCATTGTGAAGCCTAATGCAGGATTGGCTCAGGTGACTGTTATCATAGGGGGGGCTATGTAGGGATTTTACTAAAGAGGATCAGGTAATGCTTGTGGGTGGGGCTGGTAATAGTATTGATAGGGATGGGGAGTATGACATACATGGTGACCTGGAAAAGATAGCAACTCAGACTGGCAACAAGAATGTGCATTTTGTGGGACTGTTTCAGCATCATGATCGGCCTCATCTTAATACTGCCGTCAGGTGTAATAGCATGAGACTTGGGGGTGTGCTGATGACAGAAGGCATGGGTCACATTTCAGTGGTGTCAGTGGAGTCTATCAGCAGGACGGGTTTCACTAGACATGACATGCACCTCAACAGGTATGGGAAGGGGAGGTTGGCAAAGCTTATAGGTCACAGCATAGGTGGCGGTGGTGGGATCACTCATGGGAAAATTCCTGTAGTAGTAGCTGTTAGAGCTGCACCTTTTTTAGGTTGAAGTCAGCTGATAGGTATTCCTGCTTAAGGCAAGTCTCTCTAACAAAGGAACAACTTTCGACAAAGCTTAGGTATTCAAGTAAAGAGGGAATTAGTATATTTCATCAAAATATACAAGGTATTAGAGATAAAGTTAGTGAACTGCTTATAGAAGTTGACTCTGAAATTATTGATGTATCTGAACAGTTCTTAAATAAGGAGATAATTCAGAGGCTTCCTTTACCAGGATACAGGTTGGCTGGCAGCTTTTCTAGGAGCTCTTTGCGGTGTGGGAGAGCAGCCATGTATGTGAAAAACGGTATCCCATTTGAGTCAATTGATGTTGTGCAGGTGTGGTTAAATTTAGTGGAGCTAAACTTCTAACTGTTGTTATTTATAGATCCCCAGACTCCGATTTCACAACATTTTTGCTAAAGCTGGAGGAAGTTCTTGGTTCACTTTATAGGAAATACAAAAAGTTAATTATATGTGGTGACTTCAATATTAATTGTATAAGTGATAGTGCAAGGAAAAGGATGCTGGTAGACCTCCTTAATTCATATAATCATATGCAAACCGTATTCTTTCCAACGAGAGTGCAAGGGAACAGTAGAAGAACCATAGACAACATTTTTGTTCATTCCTCATTACTAGAAGGGCATTCTGTTAGCAAAAAGGTGAATGGCCTTTCAGATCATGATGCACAAATTTTAACTCTAAAAGATTTTTGTGCTGCAACACATGTTAAATATAGTTATCAACCTTTTAGGAAAGCTGATCCAGTAGCTATAGAGACCTTTGTAAACCTTATCAAGGAGCAAGAGTGGCAAGATGTTTATAGTGCTGATACAGTAGACGATAAGTATAATGCTTTCCTCAAGACTTTTCTCGTGCTCTTTGAAAGTTGCTTTCCGTTAGAACGTTCAAAACAGGGCAGCCTAGGTGGCTGACTAGAGGGATAAGAATATCTTGTAGAACAAAGTGGCAATTATATCAAAACGTTAGAAACAGTCAAAATCTAAATGCAGCAGCCCATTACAAACAGTATTGTAAGGTGCTTAAAAATGTTATTAAGAAGGCAAAAAGTATGTGGTATGCAGACAGAATAGCTAAGTCTCAGCATAAAATTAAAACCTTACGGTCAGTCGTAAAGGAAGTGGCTGGTCTGTAGACACAGATCAAGGATATAGAATCAGTGTGTAGTGGGAATGTCTGTTAATGATAAGTTGCATATATGTACAGTATTTAATAATAAATTTCTGAATATAGCAGGTGAACTAAATAGGAACCTAGTCCCAACAGGGAATCATATAGTGCTCTTAGAAAGAAGTGTTCCGAGACTGTTACCTGAAATGCTCCTCCATGATACTGACAAGAGGGAGATTGAGTAAATAATTAAATCACTAAAGACCTAGAACTCTCATGGATATGATGGGGTATCTAGCAGAATACTGAAGTATTGTTCTATGTATGTTAGCCCAGTACTTAGCCATATCTGTAACGTTTCCTTTAGGAGTGGTCGTTTTCCTGATCGATTAAAGTACTCGGTAGTGAAGCCACTTTATAAAAAGCGAGACAGGGATAATGTTGACAATTTTAGACCTACTTCTATGCCATCAGTGTTTGCTAAAGTTATCGAGAAGGTTGTATATACAAGGTTACTGGAGCATTTAAATTCACATAATTTGCTGTCAAATGTACAGTTTGGTTTTGATATAGTTTAACAACTGAAAATGCTATATTCTCTTTTCTCTGTGAGGTTTTGGACGGATTAAATAAAAGGTTGCGAACGCTAGGTGTTATCTTTCATTTAACGAAGGCTTCTGACTGTGTTGACCACAAAATATTACTGCGGAAGTTGGACCATTATGGAGTAAGGTGAGTAGCTTACAATTGGTTCGCCTCTTATTTAAGAACAGAAAGCAGAAGGCAATTCTCTGCAATATTGAGTGTGGTAGTGATGTTCAGTTCCAATGGGGCACTGTTAAGTGGGGCGTTCCCCAAGGGTAGATGCTAGGGCCACTGCTGTTTCTTATTTATATAAATGATACACCTTCTACTATTACAGGCGATTCCAAAATATTTCTGTTTGCTGATGACACCAGCTTGGTAGTGAAGGATCTTGTGGGTAATATTGAAACAGTATCAAATAATGTAGTTCATGAAGTAAGTTCGTGGCGTGTGGAAAATAATTTGATGCCAAATCACAGTAAGACTCAGTTTTTACAGTTTCTAACTCACAATTCAACAAGAACCGATATTTTGATCAGACGGAATGGGCATATTATAAGCGAGACAGAACAGTTCA
Organism: Schistocerca nitens; assembly: GCF_023898315.1. Lineage (NCBI taxonomy): Eukaryota > Metazoa > Arthropoda > Insecta > Orthoptera > Acrididae > Schistocerca > Schistocerca nitens. The sequence continues at coordinate 346,780,591 of NC_064620.1, forward strand.
AGTTCCTAGGCGTTCGGATAGATAGTAAGCTGTTGTGGAAAGCCCATGTTCAGGATCTTGTTCAGAAACTAAATGCTGTTTTATATACCATTAGAGCAGTATCTGAAATAAGTGACACTTAAACAATAAAAGTAGTCTACTTCGCATATATTCATACGCTTATGTCGTATGGTATTATTTTTTGGGGTAATTCTTCTGATTCAAAAAGGGTATTTTTGGCTCAAAAACGGGCTTTTCGAGCTATATCGGGTGTAAGTTGGAGAACCTCTTGTCGACCCCTATTCAATAGTTGGGGAATCCTGACATTGCCTTTACAGTATATATTTTCTTTAATGTCCTTTGTTGTTAGCAATGTTAGCTTATTCCCAAGAGTTGGCAACTTTCACTCAGTCAATACTAGGCAGAAATCAAATCTGCATGTGGAATGCACTTTCTTGACTCTTGTGAATCCATTTTCAATAAGCTACCACAAGAACTCAAAAATCTTAGCAGTAGCCAAAACACTTTTAAGTCTAAAATGAAGAGTTTCCTCATAGCTCACCCCTATTCTGTCGAGGAGCTCCTGGAAGGGCTGAAAAATTAAGCAAATTTCAGTGTTACATTGTTGATTTCCTTTATTTAAACTTAAGACTTGTCGCCTGAATATGCTTCTTATATTTCATTTTATCTGTATCTACTATCGTGTTATAATTTCATGTATTGACTCAATCCATGACCATGGAGACTTCTCCTTAATTTGGTCCCACAGAACAATAAATAAATAAAATAGACAATTTTTAAATATAACTATTAACTTATTTATTTCTTAAGAGATAAGCTTTAAAACTATTAACCTATAATTTGCCTATTTTAGAATGTAATAGTAGACTTTTAACCAGCCATCTTTATGCATACATTTGAGTTCATTATTTAATAATTTGATTTTATAAAAATTTTAGGTTTTGTATTAATACTCTTGATTTAATTTATTAATATTTGTGATAAGCATGCAACTATTATATATTTTTGTATTAAAAGTTTGTTGTTGCTAACTAATTATAAGGAACTAGGCAAAATTGATTCGTGCCTGTTTATCATAAACATGACCTCTTGAAAATATTTTGAGGCCTGGCCTGCACATGGAGTAAATTTTTAAACAGTCACGTTATTTTGACCATGCAAAGGTACTATGAAAATTACTCTCTTGATTAATGGCCAGAAAGAATGCCTTGATCAGAAGTCAACTGTCTCTTAATAAATTTTTGAATTTAACATATGAGTAAAAAGGCTTAAAATTGTCTTTAACACTTTATTTTCAGACAGTTTTTTGTTGTTCTTTCTACATTTAATGATAATGCTTTGTTGGGGTGGCACATAAAATAAATAAACTCTTTATTATTATATCATATTTTTATACTTGTTCTGATCCATAATTTCTGATCATAAGATTAAGTTACCTTAGGTGTAACAGCATTGTTATTTTCGAAAGCTCATATTGACAAAGAAGATCGCAACCTCAATGTTGGATTATGAAAGATTCTGGGTGCTAGAGCCCAATAATTAGGTCTCTCTATCTTCAAATCCCTACATGTTCTGAGTTCAGACCAGCGTAAGCCAGGTCGGTTTTTATCTGAGATTATTTTCCCATGTTAGTACGAGAGGACAATATAGGAAAAATAATTTTTATATTACTCATTGATATTAATGTGTTACTAATAAGGTAGGATTTGTAAATATAAATCAAACTATTATCGATGCTATTAAGTTAATTGGTAAGGAAGAACCTATTGCTATTACATCTAATTATTTACTTTATTTTCCCTTGTTTTCAATTTAATAATTTCTTTTGCTTTGTGGGCAATTCTTCCTTATTGGACTTATACGTATTATTTTTCTTATGAATTTTTATTTTTTATCTTTTACTAGATTAGGGGTTTATACTGTAATGACTCCTGATTGATCGAATTCAAATTATTCTTTGTTAGGTTCTTTATGTTTTGTTGGTCAAATTATTACATATGATGTTAGATTAACATTGATTATGTTATCTTTGATTATTTTAATTGGTAGTTTTAATAATTTTGAGTTATCAACTTTATTGTTAGTTTATTATTATTTCTTTCCTTTAGCCTTAGCTTGCTTTGCTTCATGTTTAGCTTAAGCTACCCAAACTTCCTTTGATTTTGCGAATTAGTTTTAGAGTTTAATATTAAATACTGTGCAAGTGGTTTACTTTAACTTTTTTGGTGGAATATACTAGATTTATTTTCATAAGTGTGTTATTAGTTCAAAGTTTTTCAGAGGTGATTTTTATTCTTGTATATTTTTTTAAGCTTACTGTTATATCTTTCGGATTTATTTGAGTTTGGGGTACTTTACAACGATTTTATTGTGATAAGTTAATGTATTTAGCTTGAAATAGTTATTTACCTTTCTCTTTAAATTTTTGTATATTCATTATTGGTTGCAAGATTTTATTTATTTAGTGAAATGTTTTAAGAAAAGTTAAATTAAAGAGTTAAACTTCTAGTTTTGTGTTTCAAAGCATATGCCTTACTTAAGCTTAATAACTTAGTTCAGTTTATTCCTTAATTACCTTATCTCATGCATTTGCAACATTTATATTAATTAAGAAGTATGTAAAATAAATAATTCTTAGGATTTGTCCTTTTATAATGTGTGGTGCTGTCTCAGACCCACACCAATGGGTAATTTATACCTACTTGCTGGAATTGCCCCATCCAAGATCAGAAGGCAGGTGGCAGCAGATGCTGAGAGAACAAAGAAAGAAACAGATTCTCGACACCCACTGAATGGGCACGTCACTCAGGCTCGGAGGCTTAAGTCTAGATATAGCTTTACTACAAGAACCAAGATCCATGACGGTTCACAGGAAGATAATAGAGTCTGTAAATGGGAAAATGAACAAACCACACTGCAGATAATACCAAAAGAGCAAATGGCACCTGGAAACAAACTTCCTTATACAGTGTGGAGAACACTAAATAGGCTGAGGGCGGGTGTACCCAGATGCAAAACTAATCTGTTGCAAATGGGGACTGCTGACTAACGGTGACGACGTTCTTTGCGGATGTGGGGAGATACAAGACGCGGCACATCTGCTCTTGTGCTAACTACTGCCGGAGCCCTGCAGTTTTAGTGACCTGCTGCGAGCCAACGACAAAGCCGTAGCGATGGCTAACTATTGGTAAAATAAAATTTGATCTGGACACGGAAAAGTAAAGTAGAGTAATGTGTGGTTCTTCAGCTGGTCGTTTGCCAATTCATGTGAGTAATAATGCAACAGTTACTAAAATTACAAATAAGATTTGATTAATATGATAGAACTGAATACCTCGAAATTGTGTTTTATTATTAAATAATAGTATTATTAACATTCTAATCGATAAGAATAATCTAATAACCTCCTAATTTATTAGGAATTCATGCTGCAATTGTGTAAGTGAATAGGAAATACCATTGTGGTCGAAAGTGGATTGGTGTTACTAATGTGTTGGGTGCTACAAAGTTATTTAAGTCTCCTAGAAGATAAGCATTAATAATTAATAATGATGTTATTAATACAAATGTGATAGAGTCTTTGCATATGAAATATGGGTGTAATGCGATTTTTCCAATATCCCCATTTAATCCCAAGGGATTATTAGATCCTGTTTGATGTAAAAAGAGTAAGTGGACTGTAGCTATAGCTGCAATAATAAATGGTAATACAAAATGGAATATGAAGAATCGCTTTAACGTTACATTATCACAGCAAATCTCCATCATACCCTTTGAACTAAATCTGTTCCTAAACATGGGATTGCTGATAATAGGTTAGTAATTACTGTGGCATGTCAGAATGATATTTGACCTCAAGGTAAAATGTATATTATAAAAGCAGCTGCTTGACTAAGAACAAGATTGCTGTGCCAATTATTCAGGTGTGTATATACATGTAAGATCCGTAATAGATTCCCCATCCTACTTACAATGTTCGAATAATTCAACAATTGCGTACATTCTGACAGATGTGGACTACTCTATTGAATGTCATTTCAATATTAGAGGTGTAATATGTAGCTAAAAGTAGTCCAATCACAATTTGAATTAGTAAACATAATCCTAATAGAGATCCAAAAGTTCATAAAAATGAAATATTTGTTGGTGCAGGTAGGTCAATTTGGGAATTATTAATAATTTTAATTATTGGTTGTCTTAATTGTGAGGGTTTATTCATGAGTAAAATTATCTTATTTTACGAATAGGTCCTGGTTAAATTTGTGATTTCAACGACCGCTAATACTGTTAAAAATAGATAAATTATTATTATTATTCTAATAATAGCTGGCCAGGATGGCCGAGCGGTCCTAGGCGCTAAAGTCTGGAACCGCATGACCGATATGGTAGCAGGTTCGAATTCTGCCTCGGGCATGGATGTGTGTGCTGTCCTTAAGTTAGTTAGGTTTAAGTAGTTATAAGTTCTATGGGACTGATGACCTTATAAGTTAAGTCCCATAGTGCTCACAGCCATTTGAACTATTTTTTTTGTAATAATAAATGTCGGACTCATATAATTTCCTAAAGATATTGTGATTTCTTGATAATTAATTGAGTTATTAATATTTTTATTTTCGTTTTTTTAAGGAAGCCTATAAATATTAGTATGTCTATAACAATTAATGTTAATACAATGAAGATTGATATTGTTAAAGTAAAAATTATAGTTACTGATTTAGATTGAAATATGGTAATGTAGATGAATAAGAATAGTAAACCACCGAGAAATGTTAAGAATAGAATGTATGACAATCAAAAACTTCCTATTATTGCTCCTGTTATCAAACCAATGAGGAAGGTTTGAACAGTAATGAAAAGTGTTATTGATATTGGGTCTCTTAAATTAATAAAATTAATATTCATTACGTTTGATAGTGATATAATTCTTATTTTAATCATATAAGGGGATAGTTTATTAAAAAACCGGTTTGATGGAAAGCTTCATCCCCCCTTTTGAAGTTTTAAAAGCAGGGAGATTAGAGTATATTGTTGTTTGTTTATGCATATTAATTATTATTTGTAATTAATTTGATTATAATTACTTTTCCTGTTAGTCCATAGTGCAATGATTTAGCTGGAGATGCTACATAAAACAGAATTCATCAGACAATAAAATAGTATAAGGCAAAATAGACTGAAAGCCTTGATAATTCGTCAGATTTTTCAGTTCAAAAAAAGGATTGCATGTATATAAGCTCAACGTAGACTCAATGTCTTCCTTGTGTTGGTGGTTTCACCGAAACGTGCAAAAGTTACGGAATTCATATAAAACAATGTAGTCTCAAGGTCTTCTTATGGTGGTAGCCGAAGAAAAGTCGAAAGGTGTAAGGAATTTACATAAACCAAAGTAGACTCGAAGTCTTCTTGTGCTGGTAGTTGCAGAAAATGTCCAAGATATAAGGAATTTATATAAACCAAAGTACACTCTTCTTGTGCTTGATGGCATCAGTATTTTTGGAGAAAATGAATGGATACAAACTCAAAGTAGACTCGTGGTCATCTGGTGGAGTTGCGTTACGGAAATGTTAAATTATACCATCTCCATGTAGACTCAGTGTTTGTTTGACTCCGCACAGCTATGGTGGAGCACGCTTGCATAGTACCTTTGGGGAAGGGGAGCAATCAACTGACGGCTCAGGTCAATGACAGCAGGCCGCCCACCACCATGGAAGCAGCAGGCGTGACGTTGGACAGCTGAACCCTTAGCGTTAGTGCACAGGAGCACACAACTGTATTCCAATTTGCCGCCAACTATTGCCCAGTACTCCACATGATCATGGAACAAAATTTCTAGACGGCATCAATGCTTAATAGACACACGTCTATGCAATGCTGCCAACTATATGTTCTGACCTAAGATTCTGGTGTGGTTTCAGGTTTTATTATCATTTCGGTCACGAACTGTTGTTCTTCGAACTCAGTTTATTTACACTGTTAGTAGGTTGGTACAACGCACTGTCTACTGTCTCTGTGTGCAATACTGTTCAAAACATTTAACTCTAAACACATACATCACGTTATTCTACACAGCAGTAGTGTTTGTGAAACATAGTTTTATATTAAATTAACGCCACACACACTACTAGATCGTCCTTCTATGGCTTAACAGTACCATTTTTCAAAACTGCCACAGCAGAGTTCTGAGGTTCAATAATGTAGCCACCATGACAAGAATCAGTTTGTAGAGGAGATTGTGTCCATCAGCTACCGCGCGTGGGCAGGCTACTTCTTAATTTCCACACTAATTAATTCGTCACTCATGTTTCTCATTCACTGATAGTTGTTTATGAACCATGCACTACCTGTAGCATCAAAGGATTACAGTGTCCACAGGAATCACAATGCAGCAGTATACCATCCGAACCAAGCCGGATAGGGGTGAGTAAATACCACTAAGTTATTCACTTTATAATGTTCTGTGTTTATATGTCCCACACGATGGTGAGAAAGTTTGCTTCATCGAAGGGTTTGTTACTTGTGCTCACTCCATAGAGTGTATATGTATTATTTATTTGTCACACAATTGTCTTCACATTATTTGCTTAGGTTTCATCTACATAAAATTACACATTAGTCAGATACAAATGGTTATTTTTCTAGCTTGGTATATTCTTAGCCACAAAAATGGACATAAAATCGGCTGTATTTTCCAAATCTGGTATCAGTCATTCAGTCGGACACAGACAAATGACCCATAGTCTAATAAATGTGCGAACAGAAATAAAGATTAGGACATCATGCCTCCTGACAGGAAGTCAAAACAAAACGACCAAAGCCTGCAAAAACAGTGCACTATTTAGGTATCTAAGAATTACTTTCTCATAGCAGAGTTTAACTCATAGTTCTTCAAAATTGCTATATACAGGTGAAACTTAGAAACTGAAATCTCATGAATCATCAGAGAATACCAATAAACGCTAAGTCTATGTTTGTTACTGTTTGTAGCTTATTTTAGAAACTTTGCTCAAATGTCAATATTCGTTGTACACAAAGCACAGAAATCATTCTAGTGCAGGTAATCACTGTGTCCTATTCATTAACTAGTGACACAGTTCGTGCAAGGATAAGATTCCCTATGACTAAATACTACATTATTATTTACATTACTAACAAATGAAAATTACTATAAAAATGACACAATAGAAAATATTTAGTAAGCTTTTGCTTATGAAACTAAAGTTCTTAGTGCAGAATTATTATAATATCTCAAACCATTTGCTGGTACATAGTTTATGGCTCTCTTTGAGCCTCATTATCTCTTAGTATTAAGAGCAGCAACCTTTTTTCCTTCCAATAATCATACAACAAGTTTCCAAACCTTTACATACAGGTTTACATAGAAACACTTATTCTATGAACGAAATAAGAAAATCCACCATAGACAAATTAAGTACATCTTTATCTATCTATTATCTGTCTATCTATCTATACAGGGTGATCCATTGATAGTGAACACGCCAAATATTTCACCAAATAAGCATCAAACGAAAAACCTACAAAGAACGAAACTTGTCTAGCTTGAAGGGGGAAACTAGATGGCGCTATGGTTGGCCCTCTAGAGGGTGCTGCCATAGGTCAAAAGGATATCAACTGTGTTTTTTAAATAGGAACCTCCATTTTTGTTAGATATTCGTGTAGTACGTAAAGAAATATAAATGTTTTAGTTGGACCACTTTTTTCGCTTTGTGATATATGGCGCTGTAATAGTCACAAACGTATAAATACGTGGCATCACGTAACATTCCGCCAGTGCGGACGGTATTTGCTTCGTGATACATTACCCGTGTCAAAATGGAACGTTTACCAATTGCGGAAAACGTCGATATCGTGTTGATGTATGGCTATTGTGATCAAAATGCCCAACAGGCGTGTGCTATGTATGCTGCTCGGTATCCTGGACGATATCAACCAAGTGTCCGGACCGTTCGCTGGATAGTTATATTATTTAAGGAAACAGGAAGTGTTCAGCCACATGTGAAACTTCAACCACGACCTGCAACAAATAATGATGCCCAAGTAGTTGTTTTAGCTGCTGTCGCAGCTAATCCGCACATCAGTAGCAGACAAATTACGCGAGAATCAGGAATCTCAAAAACGTCGGTGTTGAGAGTGGTACATCAACATCGATTGCACCTGTACCATATTTCTATGCACCAGGAATTGCATGGCGACGACTTTGAACTTCGTGCACAGTTCTGCCACTGGGCACAAGAGAAATTACGGGACGATGACAGATTTTTTGCACGCGGTCTACTTAGCGACGAATCGTCATTTACCAACAGCAGTAACGTAAACCGGCATAATGTGCACTATTGGGCAACGGAAAATCCATGATGGCTGCGACAAGTGTAACATCAGCGACCTTGGCGGGTTAATGTATGGTGCGGCATTATGGGAGGAAGGATAATTTCCCCCCATTTAATCGATGGCAATCTAAATTATGCAATGTATGCTGATTTCCTATGTAATGTTCTACCGATGTTACTACAAGATGTTTCACTGCATGACAGAATGGCGATGTACTTTCAACATGATGGATATCTGGCACATAGCTTGTGTGCGGTTGAAGCGCTATTGAATAGCATATTTCATGACAGGTGGATTGGTCGTCGAATACCATGATCCGCACGTTCACTGGATCTGACGTCTCCGGATTTCTTTCTACGGAGAAAGTTGAAAGATATTTGCTATCGTGATCCACCGACAATGCCTGACAAGATGCATAAGCGCATTGTCAATGCATGTGCGAACATTACAGAAGGCGAACTACTCGTTGTTGAGAGGAATGTTGTTACACATATTGCCAAATGCATTGAGGTTGACGGACATCATTTTGAGCATTTATTGCAATAATGTGGTATTTACAGGTAATCACGCTGTAACAGCATGCGTTCTCAGAAATGATAGTTCTCAAAGGTACATGTATCACATTGGAACAACCGAAATAAAATGTTCAAACGTACCTATGTTCTGTATTTTAATTTAAAAAACCTACCTGTTACCAACTGTTCGTCTAAAATTGTGAGCCATATGTTTGTTACTATTACAGCGCCATCTATCACAAAGCAAAAAAAAGTGGTCCAACTAAACCATTCATATTTCTTTACATGCTACTCGAATATGTAATAAAAAATGGGGGTTCCTATTTTTAATAAAACGCAGTTGTTATCCGTTTGACCTATGGTAACACCATCTAACGGGCCAACCATAGCGCCATCTGGATTCCCCCTTCAAGCTAGACAAGTTTCGTTCTTTGTAGTTTTTTCGTTTGACGCTTATTTCGTGAGATATTTGGCCCAGCCACGATCAATGGACCACTGAACAAATCAAGATTCTATCCTATAAATTTTCTGAGACCCCGATGGTGGTAAAGCCCCTTCACTTTACCTAAGTTTGGTAACACTAACAAGTAACACCCATCATGTGGAATTTTAATTATTCTGAATGGGTCAGTATATAGTAACTGCCACTTTTTGTTTTTCCTTTTTAGGAGAAATAGTTTAGGGTGAGACCAAAGTAACACCATTTCGCCTACGCTAAATGATGGTACTCAGCCTAACCTTTTGTCGTATACTCGTTTTTGTCTCTCAGCACTAGTATTTAATGATACGAGTGCCTGTCTAGTCTTCTCTTCCCACGAGATGTCGCGTCTCAGGGCGAGTGGAAGGGGAGCTACCCACTCATTCTTCTCAGCTTTATTTAACGTTATTTCATTGGGTGTGTGCCCTGTAGACAGATGTGGAAGAGTGTTCATGATTTCTTCAAAGAGGGTGACTAAATCAACCCACTTTGTCTGTTTGTGAGAAGTGTCAGCCCAGATAAAACGGTTGAATTCTTTGGTTATTCTTGTTGTGCAATTACTTTCCGCGTGGAATCAGAAAATTAAAATGTATTTGATGTTCTGCTCTCTCAGAAACAAACGCCAGACTCGCCCAGTGAAATTCAATGCATTACCAGACAAAATTGCACTCGGCTTACCCTAGTGAGGGAAATAATCTTCCTTCAGCTTCTTAACAATGGGCGGGGCATGAGCTGATTTTGTTACATACAAACGGATGTGTTTGGAAAACAAATCATGTATAGCCAACAAGTACTTCCCTGAGGGTATGGTCCAGCCAAGTTAATAGAAGAAATCTCTCCAGGTTTTGACGTCAGGATGGGATGCAACAGAATCTTATTTAGTATGCTCATATGTTTGGTTCTCTGACATACAGCGCATGTTCGTAACAAACGATGCACGCGTCTGTGTAGTTTCGGTAGATAACAGTAAGTGGCAATCTTCCGCTAACATTTTTCTATTCTACAAAGCCCCCAGGACATGTATGTATACCAGATCAGCTGATCCTGGTACGCACAGGGTATGCAAACACACCACAATTCTGTATCGGAATTATTCCTATGGAATAACACGTCATTGTGCACTGTGTAGTATTGACTTAGTTCGTGAGTTGGCTGCTCCGCCAACACATGCTTAAGTTTTGCCCACTGTGGATCTACGTCTTGTAAGTACACATCGATGAAACTATAAGACAGGATGAAAAACTTCCTGGCAGATTAAAACTGTGTGCCTGACCGAGACTTGAACTCGGGACCTTTGCGTTTCGTGGGCAAGTGCTCTACCAACTGAGCTACCCAAGAACGACTAACGCCCCGTCCTCACAGCTTTACTTCTACCAGTACCTCGTCTCCTACATTCCAAACTTTACAGAAGCTCTCCTGCGAACCTTGCAGAACTAGCACTCCTGAAAGAAAGGATATTGCGGAGACATGGCTTAGCCACAGCCTTGGGGATGTTTCCAGAATGAGATTTCCACTCTGCAGCGGAGTGTGCGCTGAAATGAAACTTCCTGGCAGATTAAAAGTGTGTGCCGGACAGAGACTTGAACTCGGGACCTTTGCCTTTCGCGGGCAAGTGCTCTACCAACTGAGCTACCCAAGCACGATTCACGCCCTGTCCTCACAGCTTTACTTCTACCAGTACCTTGTCTCCTACCTTCCAAACTTTACAGAAGCTCTCCTGTGAACCTTGATGAACTAGCACTCCTGGACGAAAGGATATTGCGGAGACATGGCTTAGCCACAGCCTTGGGGATGTTTCCAGAATGAGATTTCCACTCTGCAGCGGAGTGTGCGCTGAAATGAAACTACCTGGCAGATTAAAACTGTGGGCCGGACCGAGACTTGAACTCGGGACCTTTGCATTTCGCAGGCAAGTGCTCTACCAACTGAGCTACCCAAGAACGACTAACGCCCCGTCCTCACAGCTTTACCTCTACCAGTACCTCGTCTCCTACATTCCAAACTTTACAGAAGCTCTCCTGCGAAACTTGCAGAACTAGCACTCCTGGACGAAAGGATATTGCGGAGACATGGCTTAGACACAGCCTTGGGGATGTTTCCAGAATGAGATTTCCACTCTGCAGCGGAGTGTGCGCTGAAATGAAACTTCCTGGCAGATTAAAAGTGTGTGCCGGACCGAGCCTTGAACTCGGGACCTTTGCCTTTCGCGGGCAAGTGCTCTACCAACTGAGCTACCCAAGCACGATTCACGCCCTGTCCTCACAGCTTTACTTCTACCAGTACCTCGCCTCCTACATTCCAAAAATTTACAGAAGCTCTCCTGCGAAACTTGCAGAACTAGCACTCCTGGACGAAAGGATATTGCGGAGACATGGCTTAGACACAGCCTTGGGGATGTTTCCAGAATGAGATTTCCACTCTGCAGCGGAGTGTGCGCTGAAATGAAACTTCCTGGCAGATTAAAAGTGTGTGCCGGACCGAGACTTGAACTCGGGACCTTTGCCTTTCGCGGGCAAGTGCTCTACCAACTGAGCTACCCAAGCACGATTCACGCCCTGTCCTCACAGCTTTACTTCTACCACTACCTCGTCTCCTAACTTCCAAACTTTACAGAAGCTCTCCTGCGAACCTTGCAGAACTAGCACTCCTGAAAGAAAGGATATTGCGGAGACATGGCTTAGCCACAGCCTTGGGGATGTTTCCAGAATGAGATTTCCACTCTGCAGCGGAGTGTGCGCTGAAATGAAACTTCCTGGCAGATTAAAAGTGTGTGCCGGACAGAGACTTGAACTCGGGACCTTTGCCTTTCGCGGGCAAGTGCTCTACCAACTGAGCTACCCAAGCACGATTCACGCCCTGTCCTCACAGCTTTACTTCTACCAGTACCTTGTCTCCTACCTTCCAAACTTTACAGAAGCTCTCCTGTGAACCTTGATGAACTAGCACTCCTGGACGAAAGGATATTGCGGAGACATGGCTTAGCCACAGCCTTGGGGATGTTTCCAGAATGAGATTTCCACTCTGCAGCGGAGTGTGCGCTGAAATGAAACTACCTGGCAGATTAAAACTGTGGGCCGGACCGAGACTTGAACTCGGGACCTTTGCATTTCGCAGGCAAGTGCTCTACCAACTGAGCTACCCAAGAACGACTAACGCCCCGTCCTCACAGCTTTACTTCTACCAGTACCTCGTCTCCTACATTCCAAACTTTACAGATGCTCTCCTGCGAACCTTGCAGAACTAGCACTTCTGGACGAAAGGATATTGCGGAGACATGGCTTAGCCACAGCCTTGGGGATGTTTCCAGAATGAGATTTCCACTCTGCAGCGGAGTGTGCGCTGATATGAAATTTCCTGGAAGATTAAAAGTGTGTGCCGGACCGAGACTTGAACTCGGGACCTTTGCATTTCGCAGGCAAGTGCTCTACCAACTGACCTACCCAAGAACGACTAACGCCCCGTCCTCACAGCTTTACTTCTACCACTACCTCGTCTCCTACATTCCAAACTTTACAGAAGCTCTCCTGCGTACCTTGCAGAACTAGCACTCCTGAAAGAAAGGATATTGCGGAGACATGGCTTAGCCACAGCCTTGGGGATGTTTCCGGAATGAGATTTCCACTCTGCAGCGGAGTGTGCGCTGATATGAAACTTCCTGGAAGATTAAAAGTGTGTGCCGCACCGAGACTTGAACTCGGGACCTTTGCCTTTCGCGGGCAAGTGCTCTACCAACTGAGCTACCCAAGCACGATTCACGCCCTGTCCTCACAGCTTTACTTCTACTAGTACCTCGTCTCCTACCTTCCAAACTTTACAGAAGCTCATCTGCGAACCTTGCAGAACTAGCACTCCTGGACGAAAGGATATTGCGGAGACATGGCTTAGCCACAGCCTTGGGGATGTTTCCAGAATGAGATTTCCACTCTGCAGCGGAGTGTGCGCTGATATGAAACTTCCTGGCCCGCGAAAGGCAAAGGTCCCGAGTTCGAGTCTCGGTCTGGCACACACTTTTAATCTTTCCTTGGCTCTGTGTCTAATTCTAATTTTAACTCTTGTTGTTCTGTGATCAATCTCACGGTGGAAACGTATGACGATACAGCTTTGGGGAAAGGTTTGAATTTCTCACCGACGCGTAAGAGTTTGTCAGTCATTGATTTTATTAGTTCTATTGAACAGGCTGTTTATAAACTACCTTCCGAGGCTGTGGAAGAGGTTAGGAGGGAAGCTTGTTGTGTGTTGACTGGGGCCCATCCACCCAAGTGTAACATTACAGCAGCTGCGGCGGCTGCTTTACGTTCACTCAGATTGGATCCTGCTATTGTTATTTTACCTGCGAACAAGAGAAATGCCACGGTTTTGTTGAACAAGCACGATTACATTCAAAACATGCAGTGTCTACTATCTGATTCGGCGTATCGCAAAATCGATGCTGATCCTACTAAGAGTGTTGAGAGAAAGCCTAATAACCTCCTGAAGAAATGTTGTTTGTCACAGGAGACTATCAAGAGTCTTAATTCTTACTGTGCTGTACCACCTAGATTATATGGCCTCCCTAAGGTCCATAAAGGAGCTGTCCCGTTGAGACCTATTATTTTTAATATTGGTGCACTGACATATCGTGTAGCTAAACATCTTGCTAGTTTGTTGAGCCCACTAGTAGGTAGGAGTGAACACCACATTAAGAACTCTGCAGAGTTCTTACATTTATTGCAGGGATTGGATTTGAATGACCCTGATATTTTAGTCAGTTTTAATGTGGTTTCCCTTTTCACTTGCGTTCCTCTCTCTGATTCGTTGCAGCTAATTGAGGTTAAGTTTGGTGTCGAGTTAACAAATTTGTTTTGACATGTGCTGACTTCCACTTACTTTTTATTCAGTGGTCAGTACTACGAACAGACTGATGGAGTTGCAATGGGAAGACCGTTGTCACCTGTTGTGGCCAATTTGTTTATGGAGGACTTTGAGGAACGTGCATTGGAGTCAGCGACCTTGAAACCTGCGTGTTTTTTCAGATATGTAGACAATACTTTTGTTGGTTGGCCTCAAGGTAGTGAGAATTTAAACCGGTTTTGGAACACCTGAATTCAATACACCCGAATATTCAGTTCACTATGGAGGTGGAAAAGAATGGATGCCTTCGCTTCCTCGATGTGTTGGGCAGAAGGAAGACTAATGGTACGTTGGGACGTTCTGTTTATAGGAAGCCTACTCACACTGACTTGTATCTGCGAGCCGCTAGTTGTCACCATCCAGCTCAGCGTGAAGGAATACTTCGTATTTTGGTTCACAGGGCCCACTTTATCTCCGAGCCTGAAAGTTTGGCAGCTGAGCTATCACATCTCGAAGTCACCTTTCGTCAGAATGGTTATAGTGAAAGGCAGATCAAACGTGCATTGCGCTATCAGCCTTCTCTGCACCGGGTGAGTGACGATAGCAACGAAGTGACACCTAAGTCTACGGCCTTTTTGCCTTACGCAGGAAACATTTCCAACATGATTGGCCGTATTTTGCGGAAATATGATGTGAAATGTGTTTCTATGATTAAGGCCCTGTTGGCGTATGTAAAAGATGATCTTGGTTTGCGTAAGGCTGGTGTCTTTCGTATTCCTGGCAGTTGTGGCATGTCATATATTGGTCAGACAATCAGAACTATGGAAGACCGGTGTACTGAACATAAGCGTCACACACGCTTACAACAGCCGAGAAAATCTGCTATTGCAGAACATTGCCTTGACACCAGTCATTCTATGGAATACAACAACATGGAGATTCTGGCTTGCACGTCCAACTATTGGGATTGTGTTATTAAGGAAGCTGTTGAAATCAAACTATCAAGCAACCTTATAAACAGAAGTGGTGGATTTTGTTTAAATGCTGCTTGGAATCCGTCTCTGTCTCTCATTAAAAAACAGAGGGGCAGAATTAGTGCTACCTAACCTGTTGATTGATAGTCACTATCGATATTTCTGACGTTTGTTATCTTTGGTTGTCTTTGGACTCTGTGGTTACTTGTTGTGTGTGTGGTATCTTCCTTGTTTCTCCTCTGTGAACAGAGGTATTAAATTCCCTTGCACATTGCTTCCTCCTTGAAGTTGTGCCTTGAGAATGGCAGGGTGCGCTCCTGTCGAAATATCAGCAGTGGTCGACGACGTCACCCAGCAGCAAACCTGTAAGATATTTGAGCAATAATGATTGTGCTTAATCCTACTATAATTGTTACAATGGTTGTTATGTTGTTTTCTATAAGTGATTGTATGACAGTTCATTTTGTTAGGAATCCAAGAAATTGGGACAATTCTCTAAGGGATAAAGGTGATAAAAATATTATTAATTTAATCTTAGTTTCTGTGGTTCTCATTGAGTAGATTTGATTTATGAAGAATAAATTTATTTGCTTGAATAGTAAGATTAGTCTTAGAAGCGAGTAAATAATGAAATATAGTTATCAAGTGTTTTCTCTAACAGTTAATGACCTAATTATCCATCCTAGGTGTCTAATTGATGACTATTCTAGACATTGTCGTAATGGCGTTTGGTTTAGACCTCCTATTGCTCCAATAATGATTCTTACAATAATAAAATTTCAAATGAATGTTCTTAATTGAATACAATATGATTGTACTATTATTGGAGCAATCTTTTGTCACATTATTAGTGTTCAGCAATTATTTCAGCTTCATGCACTTATAACTTTTGGAAACCAGAAGTGAAATAGTGCAGCTCCAATCTTTACAATGACAGTCTGATTAATTTCCTTCTATTTATGAAGCTTCCCAAATTGTTGTGTGTCTCTAAGTATTTCTGCATGAGACAGTTTCCTGCATTACGTTCATTTTATATTCTCCTTTCCCAGAAGATGAACTAAGAATCAAAATATGACTCCACAAAATAAAATAGAAGAATTACGTCTGCACAAAATATTCAAAAGTGCAAATATAAATAAAGAAGAATCTGAGCTTTACAATGTGGGGAAAATCCTCAACACTCTTGCTGCTCACATCTTTTGCTCACCTCAGTTCCAAGTGTCAGTTTGTTAGGACGTCTGTAACACACTTGCACAAAGTTTCAGTTCTTCTACCTGAACCAGCAAAGAAATAACACTCAGAATATGCTATGTGCTATACAGTCTAATATGCACCAACCCAAAATCATGCGATGTGAGCTGCAGGAGATGTTGTGGACACAATTCTTGTTCTGCCTATCTGAATGCTCACTCCACACATGTTTATACTCTATGGACGATACACTAGATAGGGACAGTTGACCTTCTGGGCAGCTCCCTCAATGTTGTGTTATGCTTGCGAGTTAGGATGGTAATACATTATCAAATTTATTTGGCAAAGTTGATTTGTCCAATTTATTTGAATCAAATCTAGCACCTCGCCTTAGTTTTGATCAAAGCATTTGTCTTCTGTGTAATGCGATATGAAATGTAATCACCTGGTGCAACTGTTTAGAGTTTGCAATGTTAGTAAACATGGCTGCAAAGTTCACTTCGTGTGTTCCCTAGACAATGAAACTGTTAGAAATGTATGAAGCAGATGAGGCAATATAAACTTGCCACAGCTGGAGGCAAAAACAGACTAAGAAGACTGGAGAGCTATCAAAAAATTGTGGTGACAATTAGCTGAGAAGTATAGCTTGGATGTACTCCAGGTGAGATATAAAAGAAAATCAAAGGCCTCCACACAAGTTATTCTAACGAGTTGAAAATGGTTCATTAAGGCACAACCACTTCTTTAATTCATAAATTATGTTTTAACAAAATTCACATAATGTACAAATATTTTTTATTTATTGCAGACACCTAAAATGTGTGAGCAAAAGCGAAACCAGTACACAGGCTGTGTACCAGCCACAAGTGTACTAGTTCACAATGTCGAAATTCCGTGACCAGTCGACGACAGCTGGTGAAATTGTAAGCAGAGACAGCTTGACAACCTATAGGCTGCAAATAAGCTTTTCATTCATTATCCCTATTTTGTTGTAAGGGTTCCACTTTTCCTCGAAATCATTTGTAATTTTCTCCTACTCTTTTCTGCTTGTGGGTACCTGAAAAAAAATTACTGTATGTCTAACATAACATATAACTAATGGTTTTCATTTATATATTTACAGTGTGAAACAGTCACAAGAGGAAGGTAAAGTCGTCCACAGAGAGCCACAGCTCAGTGTCAAGAACAAGCCTTCTAGAAAGTAAAGAGGATAGCCTGTGGACGCTGACAAGGGACATTGTAAAACACTTATAAGAGATCTTGGCATTTTGCATCAGGAAATAAAGCTAACAACAGGCTCAGTGATACCTGCAAAACGTCAGGTCTACAAAAGGATTTTCTCAGATCATAAGATACATACTTTTTCTGGGCAGTGGAAAATCAAACCTCTGATGAAGTGCATATGGAAAACAATATAGATACTAAATTCTCTAAATTTTGAACATTGCATAAATTAATTTTTGAGGTGACATACACAGAAGTAGCCGTTCTACTGCTGGAGATAGGGAAAATAGATGGATAACAGTGGGTATTAGTAAGTCCTCAGAGATACTTATATCTCAGTTCCTTGGAAAAGTGCTGCACTAAATCACATTTCCTTGAGTAAAGGATGGTACTGCTTGTGACGAAAAAACCATTCAATGACAAATTGATATACAGTGCGACGAAAAAATACCATTCTTGGTGGTTGGTATGTGATTCCTCATCCCAGTTCGAGAAAAAAGTCTGTCTGGGAAGACTTAGTCAAACCAATAAGTTTAATAGTAATATGCTTAAAAAATGAGGCTGTGAAAATGTTGTAACTGAGTGCAGCATGACCAAAACAGTTAACATGACCTCTGCGCTGTGCCAGAGCTGTTCTGTTAGCTCAGTGAGATGAGGCAGTGTCGTGTGGAATGGATATACAGACTCAGTGATGCTCGAATCATGTTCGTATTGGACTTTTTTTCACTTAATGCATCAAATTGTATTGAATTCACACCCTCACAATGTGTTAACTTGTGAATTTCTTTCTGTTACCTTCATTTAAACTTTAAGACATAATTTGAACTTTTTACAGATGTAAATGACCACTTTGTTTCGTCCATGACACAAATAAAGCCAATATAAAATAATAGTTGGTATTGCAAAATCGTCTGTACCCAGTGTGGTACAAAAAACGCAATAGGTAGGATACACTAGATTGCATAATAATTCCATATTGTACATTTGATGTTCGAGCTTATCTTTGCAGAGCCAATGTGTACATGTACAAGCAGCGTTCACTTTGTAGAAGATGTTAAAACTGAGCACCTTGAATTTGTTAACACATTGCTGGACCCTGCACAATGCATCTGCATCCACCACTGCTGAAGTGCAGTGCACGTGAGCTATTAGGTCATATACATCCCTGGGTGGAGTACTATAAACTTGTTCCTTTAAGTGTCCCTGCAAATAAAAATCTACAGGATTAAGGTCCAAGGAAGGTGGATGCCAGAAACAGGACCTTCACTACCAATCCATTTCCCTCGAAACGCTTCTGTAAATAGTTGGGCACATCCATTCTGAAGTGTGGCCATGTACCATCTGGCTGAAACAATAGCTGTCGCCTAACACCAAGTGAAACATTTTCTAATGCATCCGGTAAAAGTATTGCTAACAAGGGAACCTCCCCATCGCACCCCCCTCAGATTTAGTTATAAGTTGTCACAGTGTATAGGCCTTGAAAAACTGAACACATATCAATCGAGAAAACAGGAAGAAGTTGTGTGGAACTACGAAAAAATAAGCAAAATATACAAACTGAGTAGTCCATGCGCAAGATAGGCAACATCAAAGCTAATGTAAGTTCAGGAGTGCCGTGGTCCTGTGGTTAGCGTGAGCAGCTGCGGAGCGAGAGGTCCTTGGTTCAAGTCTAACTCCAGTGAAAAGTGTAACTTTTTTTCAGTTTATGTGACAAACTCTTATGGAGGAGGAGGAGATTAGTGTTTAACGTCCCGTCGACAATGAGGTCATTAGAGACGGAGCACAAGCTCGGGTTAGGGAAGGATGGAGAAGGAAATCGGCCGTGCCCTTTCAAAGGAACCATCCCGGCATTTGCCTGAAGTGATACAGGGAAATCACGGAAAACCTAAATCAGGATGGCCGGACGCGGGATTGAACCGTCGTCCTCCCGAATGCGAGTCCAGTCTGCTAACCACTGCGCCACCTCGCTCGGTCACAAACTCTTATGTTTTCCTCACTTTTTTGGGAGTGATTATCACATCCACAATAAAACCGAAATCGGGTAAGGTAGAATAATCTTTTTACCCATTCGCCAAGTGTACAAGTTAGGTGGGTCGACAACATATTCCCGTCGTGTGAGCACATGCCGTCACCAGTGTCGTATAGAATACATCAGACGCGTTTTCCTGTGGAGGAATCGGTTGACCTATGACCTTGCGATCAAATGTTTTTGGTTCCCATTGGAGAGGTACGTCCTTTCGTCTACTAGTCGCACGGTTTACCGGTGCGGTCGCAAAACACAGACACTAAACTTATTACAGTGAACAGAGACGTTAATGAACGAACGGACAGATCATAACTTTGCAAAAATAAAGAAATTAAAATTTCCAATGGAGGGAAGATTTGAACGAAGGACCTCTCGTTCCGCAACTGCTCACGCTAACCACGGGACCACGGCGCTCCTGAGTTCAAGTAAGCCTTGATGTTGCTAATCTTACACATGGACTACTCAGTTTGTATGTTTTGCTTATTTTTTCATAGTTCCACACAACTTCTTCCTGGTTTCTCGATAGATCTGTGTTCAGTTTTTCAAGGCCTATCCAGTGTGCCAACTTATATGTAAATCTGAGGGGGGTGCGATGGGGAGGTTCCCTTGTAAGAAACATACAATAAGGACGCATTCATTGTGTCTGGCAGTAGGTAAGAGCCCAACAGCACTCCTTCCACGATTTCAGCCCACAGTTTTATGCCAAAAAGTGCCTGAAAACCATTTTCACAGGTGAGATGTGGGTTGTGTTTCAACCAATAATGACCGTTCTGGAAGTTGAAAAGACCTGCGCAAGTAAAGTTACATTTCTTCAATTCATATCACATTATTTATAAAATTGTTCGTTATGTTCCACTTGGTGCAACAGCTGTTCACAAACCTGTACTACTCGAATGTGGTCTTCTGGCCACAGGTGTTGAGTTAACACATAATGATATGGATGCAGCTGTTCATCGTGCAATATTTCAAAATCCAATCTTTGAGGTATCCGGAACTTCCTTGACTTATCATGGGTACTTTACGGAGGTAATTGGCGAATGATTAGAATAATCATGTTCTCTGTTTGTGGAGTATATCTAGTCCTTGGACGACCTGTGTCAATTACTTGTGGACAAAGATAACTGGTTTCTGGAAAGTGTTGCTCGAGGGAACAAAAAACATTCTTACTGTGATGGCGCCTTCGAGGGACTGTGCTGCAGATGCATGAGCTGCACCAGTAGCTTCGTTAGTGGATGCACTCATCAACTAAAATGTATTCAGTGTTTGTGTACTCCATTGCAGTCACCCTACATGGACGTGACAGGACCATTCATGGTTGTGCACTGCATGCAGTTTAACAGATCCCAGTGTCATGTGATAGGCTACTGTCATGTGACAAAATGATTTCGTGCCTATTAAGAACGAGAACTAAAGAACAGACGTCTAAAAAATAAAAAACGGTAGTGATGAGGATTCGAACCATAGCTCTTTGGTGGTTAGGATTTAATGTCCCACCAGTCTACTTGGTGAGCTACAATGGGTGGTTCAATATGACACTGTGATACATAATTCTCTGTACATTTTGATGTGCTGCACAGTGTGACAGTGATGCCAGCTTCTCATGTTTTCAAAATACATTCGACCTGATTTTGCTAGATAAACTTTTATCTTGAATCTTGATGAGGAATCATATGGCAGCCTTGAAGTGTAACATTCTTTGTGCACCATATATAATGCTGAAAATAAAAACAAAGTGGTGCAGGAGGCTATAAAACAAAAGACCTGAAAAGGCAGAAACAGGAATAATAACTTACAGATCAAAGATGGGGATATAAATTAGAAAGTCCTGAGGATGTAATGCATCTCACCATAATAAAAGAAGAAAAAATTCTTTTTTTTCACTTTTGTTTTGACGAAAACTTCATTATCTTATAACAGTTTATATTAAATTGTGCAGAGTAATTATAACCAAGAAAAAAAGCCTGTGAAATAGGAAAAGAAAGTACATTGCATTAAATCTTTTTTAAATTATCTCTTTCTGTCTGTGGTAAGATGTTGAGAGCAATGATTGTCCTGAGCAAACATAACAGTGTTCTGTGACAAATATGGTTAAATGGAAACTTTAATTCCCAATGTTATTAAAAGGAGAAGTTTTTTTACTTATTTCTCTGTGAAAGTATGAAAGAAGAATTATTGGCGAAAAAAGTCACTGCGAGATGAATGCAAAATCACAGTTGATTGCTAAATCCAGACTACATGTAAACAAATGGGACATGTTGGATGGACCATGATTAACTCATAGGAACTGAAACACGATGAACTGCCAAGGCAAAAGCTGATCTTCACTATTTCTAAAACATTGGGACCCATATTTATCCAAAAAAGACAAGACATCGTATTTCAGTTCCTATGAGTTAATCGTGGTCCATCCAACATGTCCCATATTCTTTCCACGTAGCCTGGATTCAGCGGTCACCGTCAGGGACACCTTAAAAAATATAATCAAACATTTTTTAATTCATTAGCAAGAATTAGCAAATTTTGTAAATGATTATTTACCTAGTATTGTGGAAAATCTGTGACTGAATCTTCCTAAAACACATGTGGCATCCACAATGACTTACGTAGCAGGCATAATAATGTTGTTTCTCACATCAGAGTTTGAAGTTAGGAAGACAGTGCAACAATTAAAAAATAAGAAATCATCAGACATAGCTGAGATTCCCATCTCTGTTCTGAAGGCGTGAGTAGAAAGCACACTAGACCCATTAACAAACACAACAAATGAATCTTTTACTTCAGGTGTTGTTCCCTTAATACCTAAAGCATGCTTGAGTGGTGTCCTTGCTGAAGAAAACTAATGCAGAAAGCACTGAAAACTGTAGGCCAGTTTCACTGCTGTCTTCATTCTCAAAAATAATTCAAGCAACCATGAAAGAGGGACTGGTTAGTTACATGGGAAAATACCACCTTTTTAATGAAGCACAGTTCAGTTTCAGAAATAGAATAAATACAATATCAGCCACTGCAGAATTCTCAAAAATGGTACTTGAAGCTCTTGATAGGGATGATTATGTTGCAAGCATTTTCTCGGACTTGTCCTAGGCTGTTGACACTTTTGACCATAAAGAACTATAACATTTTTAATGATACAATTGTCAGACATGAAGTATGTACACACTTGTTCGTCAGGGTAGTGTATTTGAGTCAGGTTCTATTCTTAAAATATATCATTGACTTTCAACACAGTCTAAGACATGATGAAAAAGTGCTCTTTGCCGATGAAAGCAACATCACAGACACTTACAAAACATAGAACTCCTACAACTCCTATTACAGAAAGTAAATGAAACCATCAAGGATGTTTACAATTAAGCTGCATGTAATAAATTAATGATGAACATGAAGAAGACAAACAGTACGCATTTTAGCATAAAGAGAGGAAGCAACTCTATCACATTAAACATAGATGACAACTCTATAGGTTGTGTAGCAAACAAAAAATTTTTAGGGAGAACATGGACATACAAGGACACTATCAAAAAGAATATCAGCATGATATACTCTTAGACCTTTGTAGAAAAGACAGCCACTTGTATGAATATCAAGAGCTCAGATGGAAATCCAGTTCTAAGCAGAGAAGGGAAAGCAGGAAGGTGGAAGGAGTATATATAGGGTCTATACAAGGGCGATGTACTTGAGGACAATATTATGGAAATGGAAGAGGATGTAGATGAAGATGAAATGGGAGATACGATACTGCGTGAAGAGTTTGACAGAGCACTGAAAGACCTGAGTCAAAACAAGGCCCCGGGAGTAGGCAACATTACATTAGTGACTACTGATGGGAGACCCAGTCCTGACAAAACTCTAACATCTGGTGAGCAAGATGCGTGAGACAGGTGAAATACCCTCAGACTTCAAGAAGAATATAATAATCCCAATCCCAAAGAAAGCAGGTGTTGACAGATGTGAAAATTACCGAACTATCAGTTTAATAAGTCACAGCTGCAAAATACTAAAGCGAATTCTTTACAGATAAATGGAAAAACTGGTAGAAGATGACCTCGGGGAAGATCAGTTTGGATTCCGTAGAATATGTTGGAACACGTGAGGCAATACTGACCCTAAGACTTATCTTAGAAGCTAGATTAAGAAAAGGCAAACCTACATTTCTAGCATTTGTAGACTTAGAGAAAGCTTTTGACAATGTTGACAGGAATATTCTCTTTCAAATTCTTAAGGTGGCAGAGGTAAAATACAGGGAGCGAAAGGCTATTTACAATTTGTACAGAAACCAGATGGCAGTTATAAGAGTCGACAGACATGAAAGGGAAACAGTGGTTGGGAAGGGTGTGAGACAGGGTTGTAGCCTCTCCCCGATGTTATTCAATCTGTATATTGAGCAAGCAGTAAAGGAAACAAAAGAAAATTCGGAGTAGGTATGAAAATCCGTGGAGAAGAAATAAAAACTTTGAGGTTCGCCGATGACATTGTAATTCTGTCAGAGACAGCAAAGGTTTTGGAAGAGCAGTTGAACGGAATGGACAGAGTCTTGAAAGTAGGATATAAGATGAACATCAACAAAAGCAAAATGAGGATAATAGAATGTAGTCGAATTAAATCAGGTGATGCTGAGGGAATTAGATTAGGAAATGAGACACTTAAAGTAGTAAAAAGAGTTTTGCTATTTGGGGAGCAAAATAACTGATCATGGTCGAAGTAGAGAGGATAGAAAATGTACACTGGCAATGGCAAGGAAAGCGTTTCTGATGAGGAGAAATTTGTTAACATCGAGTATAGATTCAAGTATCAATAAGACGTTTCTGAAAGTATTTGTATGGAGTGAAGCCATGTATGGAAGTGAAACATGGACGATAAATAGTTTTTGACAAGAAGAGAATAGAAGCTTTTGAAATGTGGTGCTACAGAAGAATGCTGAGGATTAGATGGGTAGATCACATAACTGATGAGGAGGTATTGAACAGAATTGGGGAGAAGAGAAGTTTATGGCACAACTTAACTAGAAGAAGGGACCGGTTGGTATGACATGTTCTGAGGCATCAAGGGATCACAAATTTAGCAATGGAGGGCAGCGTGGGGGGTAAAAATCGTAGAAGGAGACCAAGAGATGAATACACTAAGCAGATTAAGAAGGATGTAGGCTGCAGTAAGTACTGGGAGATGAAGAAGCTTGCACAGGATAGAGTAGCATCGAGTGCTGCTTCAAACCAGTCGCAGGAATGAAGACCACAACAACAACATGCTCTTAGGGTGCTAGCATCAGTTGGTAAGTCATGTCTTGTGGTGATATACTATACCTACATACACACCATTCTTAACTACTGGATTGTTTTTGTGGGTATTAAAGTCACAGAAGATGGGCACGGTTTTAAAGTGCGGAAAAGGAACACAACAATAATAACTGGCAGTAGTAGTCGGACTCATTGTAAAGAGCTGTCCCTGCACCAAGTGAGCACATATACTAATCTGTGGTCCATCTCAAGGAGACTATTGCTAAATACTACACTGATAGTTTCTATACATATTTGTGGAACAAGAGCTAGTTTGGATTTACATTTACCAACAAAAAACAAAAAAAAGACTCAAATCATATTTAATATCATGGGCTAAAAACGTATAATAAGTTTCCAAAGGAAATGATAAAGATTACTTAAACACATCTGTTTAAAGAGGCTGCTAAAATGTTCTTCACAAGTAATGCATATTACATAGTAAAAGATTACTTCAGGGACTCAGAGTAGTGTATAGCAATGAAAGTGGATACTACAGCTCTTTGTCATATTTCAGCACATGGTTATGGTTTACTGTTTTCTCGCACATCATGTGTCAAGATGCATATTGCACAGCAGGAATGTTTAGTTTCTCAGGTGGACAGCTGAATGTAGGTCCCAAAACCGAGGCAAGGCGAATAGCTGCATCTTCTCAGTCCAGAAGTCGTCGGTGGGTGTCTAAATGTGAGTGGCAGTGAGGAGTGAAACTGTTTTACATTGCAGCTGATTGGAAGCAGTCGAGGTGTCATCAGTAGGCGTCCTCAGTGTATGGGAAGAGAAGAAGTAAACTATGTTTTATTTAGAGAGTTAACTGAAACAATTCGTGTGCAAATGAAGGAACGTTATACAGTAG
Source organism: Schistocerca nitens (assembly GCF_023898315.1). NCBI lineage: Eukaryota > Metazoa > Arthropoda > Insecta > Orthoptera > Acrididae > Schistocerca > Schistocerca nitens. The sequence continues at coordinate 346,806,301 of NC_064620.1, forward strand.
AGAATTACCGAATGAGGCAGTGCAGTTGTTAGGACACTGACCTCATATTTGGGAGGATGGAGCTCTTGGTCTGGCCATTCTCATTGGGTTTTTTTCTCATTTTCCTGGATCGCTATCGCAAATGACAGGATGGTTGCTCAATCTCGACCATGGCCGAATGCCTGTCCTATCCCATAGGCTACAAGACTTATTCTGTTAAAGCAGACTATGTATACTGTGTGTTATACTTTGGCCGATTGATTGGCACTGTGTTAGCTCGATAAATCCTATATCTTTGTGATTATCCTCAGAGGAATAAGGATAAATAAATAAATAGAATCTGATGTGCTTCTGGAGGCTACGAGAACACTGAGGTCAAGGCCATTTTAAATAACTATGCCAAAGAAGACAGATTTAGTGCCTTTGCAACCTAAATCACCATAGAATTGTGGAAAATGTTGTGTCTAGGAATCCTGCATACTCGGTTCGCTAGACAAACAATCAGACAACTTGTATTAATGAGTTTTATAACAACAAGACAAATACAAACGCTTAACTTTGATTTGAGAATTCTTCTAGTCCTTATACACGATCATCCACAAGTGCAATTACACAAATGTGTCGCAAGCAAAGGGCGACAAAATAATCAGTCTTCTTCAGAACAGACAAACAAAACTAACACTTCTGGTCCTAGCGACCGCTACTAACAACAGCCTGTCAACTGAACTGCAGTGACATCTGATCTCTAACTGAACTACATAGAGATTGCTAATGAAGTGGCTACGCTGTGTTGGCTAACGAAGTGGCTAACATTGAAGCTGCTATCGAAGTAGGCTGCCACCAGTTGGGCGTGGCGCTTATGTCGTCTTCACCTAGGGGATGCTGCTGTAATGTGGACAGAGGTTGGTCAGTGTGCAATTGGCTGACCTTTTCTCACAGCCTTCTCTTCTCTGTCGTTCCCGAGTGGCGTGCCGGAGCTGACTTTATGCCGTAAGGAGCGTGGATACTCTGATGGACTGAAAGCTATAGCCGCAGGGGACATCAGATTTCTGGTTATATCCCACCATTTGGCTTTTGCTGTGGTGGAAATGTCCCCCAGAAAACGTCCAGAAGGGTACGGGTGCGTGTCTAACTCCTGAGGCCCATACCACATGTATAAGGCGTCGGCAGCTGCTGCATGGCGGGTCAAGCTCCATTGATCATGGAATTCTTTTAGATAAGCTACATCACTATGTTTTGAGGGGGGCAGTGCACAAATGGTTTAATTCATACTTAACTGGAAGAATGCAGAAAGTTGAAATAAGTGGTTCATGTAATGTTAAAACAACAGCTGATTACTCAAACTGGGGGGCTATCAAGTATGGGGTACCACAGGGTTCGGTCTTAGGTCCTTTACTGTTCTTGATATACATTATCTTGACATACATTCCACATTGATGAAGATGCAAAGTTAGTTCTTTTTGCTGATGATACAAGTATAGTGATAACATCCAAAAACTAAGAACTAAGTGATGTAATTGTAAATGATGTTTTTCACAAAATTATTAAGTGGTTCTCAGCAAATGGACTCTCTTTAAATTTTGATAAAACACATTGTATACAGTTCCATGCAGAAAATGGCGTAACTCAAGTAATAAATATAGACTTTGAACAAAAGTCTGTAGCTAAGGAAGAATTTTCAAAATTTTTAGGTGTGTCCATTGATGAGAGGTTAAACTGGAAGCAACACATTGACGTCTGCTGAAACGTCTGAGTTCAGCTACGTATGCTATTAGGGTTATTGCAAATTTTGGTGATAAGAATCTCAGTAAATTAGCTTACTATGCCTACTTTCATTCACTGCTTTCGTATGGCATCATATTCTGGGGTAATTCATCGTTGAGTAGAAAAGTATTCATTGCTCAAAAACGTGTAATCAGAATAATTGCTGGAGCCCACCCACGGTCATCCTGCAGACATCTATTTAAGGATCTAGGGATCCTCACAGTAACCTCACAGTATATATATTCACTTATGAAATTTGTTGTTAATAATCCAACCCAGTTCAAAAGTAATAGCAGTGTGCATAGCTATAACACCAGGAGAAAGGATGATCTTCACTATGCAGGGTTAAATCTGACTTTGGCTCAGAAAGGGGTAAATTATGCTGCCACAAAAGTCTTTGGTCACCTACCAAACAGCATCAAAAGCCTGACAAGATAGCCAACTAACATTTAAAAATAAATTAAAAGAATTTCTAGATGACAACTCCTTCTACTCATTGGCTGAATTTTTAGATATAAATTAAGGGAAAAAAACTTAAACATTAGTGTCATGCAATATTTTGTGTAATGTAATATCTTGTACAGATATCTTATATTAACCTGACACGTTCCACATCATTACGAAGTGTTGTATTCATGATCTATGGAACAAGTATTAATCTAATCTAATCCAAACTAATCTCGATAGGACGAGAGGAGGCGGAGGGTCGTTCTGCGGCGTCATTATGGCACCCTCTAGCAGCTGCTGTGGGTGCGCTGTCCTCAGGATCTGTGAATCTGGGGGGAGAGATACAGAAGGATCACTGAGCACATGGCAGTGGCGAATTTGACTATGATGTCGGCGCTACAGTCCATCTGGGCCTGAAATGAGATACATGGATGTGCCAAGTCGAAGATAGATCTAGCCTCGCACACACCGTCTGCTGCCGCTAAAAGCCCTGAAAAACACATCATCATGCGGCACAAAGCGACACTTGCCGCCTTCCTTGGGCGGCGGATGCTGAAGAGGGTGGAGCAGGTGGAACGGTGTCCGATGGCGGCGGCCGTGAAGCAATTCCGCCGTCGATGTCCATCTCGTGGATGTGAACGATAGGAGGTGAGAAAAACATTTGTAATGCTTGATCCCTGGTGTGAGTGGTGCGCAGTTTGGCCATCTGTGGCTTGAAGCTTCGCTGTGTATGGGAGGACGCACTAGTTAGGTGTTGTAAGCCAATGTATTCACAGAGTGTTTCAAATTCGTTTGACGTGAACTGAGGGCCGTTATCAGACACTATGACTTCAGGCAGACCCTCCAGGCAAAAAATAGAGGACAATGCCTGAACTGTGCTACATGACGTTTTCAAGTTCATTGGCATAGTAAAAGGAAACTTGCTCTAAGAGTCTACCACAATCAACCAACGAATGTTCCTAAAAGGACCCACAAGTCCATGTACCCACTTTGCCACGGTGATTGCGACTTAGGCCAAGCAGAGAATTTTTGTATTGGAGCGGACTGATTATCCGCAAATGCGTGACACTCTGACGTCATCCGTTCTAGTTGCATGTCCATACCCTGCCAAGTACAATGTCGATGCGCTAACTGTTTCGTACAAACAATCGCCAAGGGTCCTTGATGAAAGGTTGGAAATTTTGTCCTCAATTAATATATTCTGAAACTTAGGTGAACAAGTATCACTGCCAAGCCCATGCTAGTCTTAACACAGTCACTCACAATCCCTTTCACTCACGTTAGCAAGTTTATGGTTTGCATTTCCCGAAAACGTAATAGCTACAAAATACTGATTGTTTTTGATTGAGAATGCTCGCCAAATATTAAGTCTGTCGGTACCAAATGCAGTCACAATTTTTAGCCACCGACCTGCTCAATATGCCACGCGGAATATACGTTTTTTCTCGTCACAAAATTCACTTAAAAATTCCGAACTTTCTACACGCCCATCGGAATAATTATGCCATCACTTTACCACATTTTTGATGTATGAAACACTGCTAGATCCGGCAACTTATCGTTTCCATTGGAACTACTACTACTCACGTCCGAACTGTTTCATGGCTAGGCGTCCACTCCTCTCTAGAATACTCTGTCTTCTCTAACAGCAGAGAAAGGCGCGCGAAGAATATTGCTTTACAATTGGTCAGTTTACTCAACAGCCAATAGCAAAACAACATTCTCCCGGGTCAGTCCGCGCTTTTCATCCATAACCAATCGCAAAATAGTAAACCTCACGACTGCACTTTTTACCGACGTAATTATCTAATATGCTGAAGTTTTGTTTATGCATAAAGTTATTTACTATTGTTATTTATACCTGAATTAACTTTCCGTTTACCATAAACTTACTTTACAAATCTATTCTACAAAAATCCCCTTTGTCCATATCCATAATTCTTCGAAATGTTCCCACACTAAATCCTACTTCTCAACTCGTTAAACAATCATCTTCATATTAACCTTAAACCACACTCACGCATCATTCATACTGCTAAAACACATTCAGAATATTTTACATAGACAAAAAGACATAATAACACTTTATGAAAATACTAGAACAGTTTATGAAAAAATTCTATTACTTTAGTGCACTCTAGTGGGCACAATCGAAACTAAATCAGTCCCCTATCCAATACTGTCCTCTATCGGCTGATACATAAACTACGTGTGCGTCCAGTCTCGTGTCACCATCTGTAACTATCCAGCTCTGAGACACATCTCCCACTTAACCGCCTCCAAGGCAGTATTGTTATACGGCGCTACGCCTCAGTGATTGTCCACTGACATTTTGAACAAGAATCACACTTTGCTGTATATCGAGGCTATGACGACGTGCGAAGTATCGTCGCATTCCAGAGTTCTGTACGGTATGGAATGAGCGGTCCCAAAATGTGCGAATCTAGTTTAGCAAAATGTTCAGAGCCGAATCAGCTTCCGTGGCCTGTGCAATTTTCCTATAGTTTAGAGGGAATGATTGAAGCAATTCAGAATCAATAACATCGATGTGACAACAAGATGCAGCAGAAGCGTCAAAGTCTGTATCAGGGCCAATCGGAAGACGTAACAATGCGTCCTCATTACCATGTTGAGCTGTCGGACGATACACAATCTTGTACTGGTATTGAGACAACAGCAAAGCCCATTTTTGCAATTTTTTGGCAGTTCATACGGGCTTCATCGGATGAAACAAGGACTGCAATGGTTTGTAATCCGTTACTAAGTAGAATTTTCTGCCATACAAATAGTGGTAGAATTTGGTGACACCAAACACAATAGCCGATGCGTCTTTCTCTATTTGTGAATAGTTACACTGAGCTTTGGACAACACCTTTGATGCGAAAGCAATTGTCCTATGTTTATCACCAAATCTGTGCGAAAGCATTGTACCGATTCCATAAGATGAAGCGCCAACTTGCAACACAACCGGTTTGTCAGGATCAAAGTGAACTAAGCTTCGATCACTGAGCAATGCATCTTTGAGGTTTTGAAAAACTTCTTGGCACTCATCTGCCCAAATAAAGCGGGCGTTCTTGTGACGCAAGCGGTGCAATGGAGCTACGATTTGTGCAGCGGTCGGTACGAACCGAATATAATAGTTCGTTTTCCCTAAGACTGACCGCAATTCTGCGACATTGCGAGGAACTGGTAGGTCACGTATGGTTAACAAATGTGACTGAAGAGGATGTACACCTTGATTGTTTACGTATTGACCAAGACACTGTAACTCAGTTTTAAAACAAATCACACTTGTCTCGTCTACACTTTAGTCCTGCATCAGATAGCACACGATACAAAACACGTAAATTTTCAATATTTTCTTCAGGTGTACGACCTGCTACGACAATATCGTCCAAATAGTTTGAACAGTTTGATACTTGAGCAGTCAGGTGTCCAAATACCGTTGGAATATGGCGGGTGCGGAAGTACTGTCAAAAGGCAAACGCAAATATTTAAACAAGCACAGATGAGTGTTCACAACACACATGCTCTGAGGTTCTTCATCTAGTGGTATTTCAAGATATGAGTCATGCAAATCAGTTTTTGAAAAGTAGCGACCAGCGCCTAATCCGTTCATGAGATCATCTGGGCATGGCAATGGATGAGTATCAGCCACAGTTTGTGGCTTGACTGTAGACTTAAAGTCAATACAGAGGCGAATGCGACCTGCAGATTTGGGGAGCAAAACCAGCGGACTTGCCCACTGACTAGCTTCTATGGGCGCAATAGCTCCACTATCTTGCAATTCTTTAAGTTCAGCAGCAACTCTGTACTGTGATGCAATGGGAACAAGTCTGGCCTGGCAAAATTTCGGCTGAGCATTGTTTTTCATGGTAATATGTGCAACAAAATTGTTATCCTTTCCTAAAGCTTTAGTAAAGAATTCAGGGAATTCTTTCAGCAAACTAGCTGAACTGTCTTTGGCATTGAATGCACTCACTGATAACACAGTGTCATGAATTTGAAATACAAACAAATCAAGGCCAAATATGTACTCACAATGATGTGATTGTAGCACAGTGAAAGTCACAGTTCGCGTATGCGAGCGATTCATGTCAGGCAAAGTATATTTTCCGAGAACCGGACCGTCTTGTCCATTATAAGCCATCAGGGGCGTGCTAGTTTTAGATTGGTGTGGGGAGCCTAACAGTTCATAAGGGTTACGATTCAGCGATGTAACAGAGGCATCCGTATCCACCTGAAATTTCACACTTTTTCCGATAAGATGCAAATGAACAAAGAGTTTGTTCGACTGGCTGGTTCAAATGATTCAAATGGCTCTGAGCACTATGGGACTCAACTGCTGAGGTTATTAGTCCCCTAGAACTTAGAACTAGTTAAACCTAACTAACCTAAGGACATCACACACATCCATGCCCGAGGCAGGATTCGAACCTGCGACCGTAGCGGTCTCGCGGTTCCAGACTGCAGCGCCAGAACCGCGCGGCCACTTCGGCCGGCTTCGACTGGCGTAGCACTGAAGAAACTGTTTGCTTGCTAGTTTTGCTAATGCCTGCAGCAGGCTTTGAATACACTTCATTGTTTACATGGGCCTTGTGACTAAATTTGTGTGGGTGGGCAGAATTCTTATGTTTGTTCCGTTGCAAACATACAGATTGTATATGACCTTTCTTGCCACAGGTGTAACACTGTGCTTGTCTGAATGGGCAATCTTGGCGTTTGTGCCGTGAATAGCACCGAGGGTATGGCTTAATTTTATTCACTGATGTAGCCGCCGGTTTAGAGAACTGGATATGTGGCTCGCCGCGTGCGTGATGTTGCTGCCTACTGGGCCGGTCGTGAACAAGGGACGACCCAACACAACAAATCGATGGGTGCTCAAATTTATCGGCCGCTACGGCACCTGAATCAAACTGATCTAGAATTTGCACTGTGTGATGAAATGATGGATCTAACTGTTTCAAGATCTGTTCTCTAAGGTTGACATCAGTTACATCGGACACAATCCCATCACACAACATAACATCTGAATGTAAAGCACCACAAGCACATCTAAATTTGCATTTTCTCATCATACCCTGCAAATCTGTTACTCTCTCGCGATGAGTTTGTTCTAATCTTTTATTTCATAAGAATTGGTACCTATCTGTCACCACATTCACTTATTGATCATAATAGTTAGAGAACCTTCAACCTGATCATAGGAAAGTCCACTCAGAGTGGCGTTAGGGGACAATTTCTGAATGAGGTGAAAGACTGCACATACTACCATTGACAAAAAGTAGTGTAGTTTCACAGTACCAGATGTTTTGTGAGCAATGATGTGGGCTTCATACTGTTGCAACCACTCGAGGCATTCCTCTTCTTCTTCGTTAAACTGGCGAAAAGTCAGTATTGCACTTGGAGCTGCCATTGTTACATGTTGGTCAGGTGGTTGCACTGCATTTGTTGCTTGATTGGCCAATAACTGCTATACCGTGTTTAGAAGGGTTGCAATCTGCTGCATCTGAAATTGAAAGATCTGTTTAAGCTGCATTGCATCTATCACTTGCAGATAAGGAGCCTGAGCAGGGGGTGGGAGAGGTGGGTTGCTCATTTTGAAATAGGTAATCGGATTAATCATACAATGCAACCAATAAAAAGAAGCACACTAGGAAAGAAAATTTCTGCAACGCATACCTGAAAACACTGAATGGAATAAACACTATAAGAAACACAGTTAAAACATGTAAACACACCCCTGCAAAGAAAAGACAAGGCAGAATTAAGGCGTCAGCAAAACACAAAAGTCCACAGTAAAACGAAACAGAGACAATCTGTGGCAGCTGGTGTCTCTGGGTTCGAAGCGCTAACAGGTTGTCGCTATGTTATTGCTCCTTCATCGTCGGTACCATGTTATTCGTACATCTCGTCGCCATGCTATTGTGTCTAGAAATCCTACATACTCGGTTCCCTAGACAAACAATCAAACAACTCATATTAATGAGTTTTATTACAACAACACAAATACGAATACTTAACTTTGATCTGAGAATTCTTGTAGTTCCTTTATACATGATCATCCACAAGTGCAATTACACGGATGAGTCACAAGCAAAGGGCAACGTACAAAATAATCAGTCTTCTTCAGAACAGAGAAACACATGTAACACTTCTGGTCCTAGCTACTGCTACTAACAACGGTCTGTCAACTGAACTGCAGTGACAGCTGATCTCTAACTGAGCTACATAGAGATTGCTAACGAAGAGGCTACAATGTGTTGGCTAACGAAGTGGCTAACGTTGAAGATGCTGTCGAAGTGGGCTGCCACCAGTCAGGTGGGGCGCTATGTCGTCTTCACGTAGGGGCTGCTGTTGTCATGTTGTTGTCCTGGAGGGAGGTTGATCAGTGTGCAATTGGCCGACCTCTTCTCACAGCCTTCACTTCTCTGTCGTTCCCAACTGGCGTGCTGGCGCTGAATTTACGCCATAACAGAAAATGCATGATATGGGGGCCTAGGCATTAGAGAGAGGCATGATGCCCGAGATTGATGATTTGCTGATGAGCAGGTGGGATGTGCCGATGGTCTCATCCCAGCCACAGCCATCTACCAGTGACTTTGAATTCATTCAGGCAATATTTCAGCAACCAGGCTGGAAGGAGGAGATAGTATAAAAAACTTTTTTAAAGCTTTCAATTTTTCTTTGCCTATTTTTGTACTCCAGATGCTTACAGTTATCAAGTGCTTCATTTGTTTCGCACATTTCTATCATTTTTGTTGTTGACGGAACAAAATCTATACCTTTTAATCAATATAACTACGTGATCAGAAATATCCAGACACCTGGCTGAAAATGACTTACAAGTTCATGGCGGTCTCCATCGGTAATGCTGGAATTCAATATGGTGTTGGCCCACCGTTAGCCTTGATGACAGCTTCCACTCTTGCAGGCATACGTTCAATCAGGTGCTGGAAGGTTTCTTGGGGAATGGTAACCTATTCTTCACGGAGTACTGCACTGATGAGAGGCATCAATGTTGGTCGGTGAGGCCTGGCACGAAATCGGCGTTCCAAAACATCCCAAGGGTGTTCCATAGGATTCAGGTCAGGGCTCTATGCAGGCCAGCCCATTACAGGGATGTTATTGTCATGTAATCACTCCGCTGCAGGCCGTGCATTATGAGCAGGTGCTCGATCGCGTTGAAAGATGCAATCGCGATCTCCGAATCGCTCTTCAGTAGTGGGAAGCAAGATGGTGCTTAAAACATCAATGTAGGGCTGTGCTGTGATAGTGCCACGTAAAACAAGGGGTTCAAGCCCCTCCATGAAAAACACGACCACACTACAACACCACTGCCTCCGAATTTACTGTTGGCACTACACACGCCGGCAGATGACATTCACCGGGCCTTCGCCCTACCCATACCCTGGCACTGGATCGCCACATTGTGTAACGTGATTCGTCACTCCATACAACGTTTTTCCACTGTCCAATCGTCCAATGTATACGCTCCTTACACCAAGCGTGGCGTTGTCTGGCATTTACTGGCGAGATGTGTGGCTTATTAGCAGCCACTCGACCATGAAATCCAAGTTTCCTCACCTCCCGCCTGTCACAGTACTTGCAGTGGATCCCGATGCAGTTTGGAATTCCTGTGCGATGGGCTGGATAGATGTCTGCCTATTACACATTATGACCCTCTTCAGTTGTTGGCGGTCTCTGTCACTCAACAGATGAGGTCGGCCAATACGCTTTTGTGCTGTAAGTGTCCCTTACGTTTCCACTTCACTATCACATTAGAAACAGTGGACCTAAGGATGTTTAGGAGTGTGGAAATCTCGCATACAGATGTATGACACAAGTGACACCCAATGACCTGATCATATTCCAAGTCCGTAAGTTCCGCAGAGCGCCCCATTCTACTCTCTCACGATGTCTAATGACTACTGAGGTCGCTGATATGGTGTACATGACAGTAGGTGGTAGAACAATTCATATAATATGAAAAACGTATGTTTTGGGAGTGTCCGGATACTTTTGATCATATAGTGGAAATTAAAAAATAGTCCCTCAAATATTCCTCCACCAGATCTTTATAAATAGCTTCACAGTTTCTGGTAATATCTCTGCCAATATCCACTTCTGTGTTTAGTGCTCTAGAGTAAACTACTGTAGCTTTCTCCTGTTGCAAGAAAGCATAGCGTTACAGTGAGTCTGTCTTTTGGGGATATAGCATTTCTTATGTGCTTATTCTGCTATGTAATATGAAGAGCCGCTTTCCTGAACACATATTGAAATGACTATGCAAGTAATTTTCATACAACTGTACATCCTCAACTTGCAGCTCCTGTAACAAATTTTATTGGATGCTTTTATTATCTCGCCATTAAGTCCATGGCTTCACCCAAGTACATTTCCTTTTTCCATACCTCTTCCAAATGTAAACACAGTGCAGTTCTAGTACACGTAACTGCTGTGCATAGTAACAAGTCGTTGTCTGCTGTACTGATGAAACTTCGATGAAAATGTTGAATACATGTAATAACCGTTTGCGACACATGAAAGATCTCTGTCGGAGAAATGTGCGAATATTTGAGCAAGTTCTTTGTCAAAGAAATATAAGAAGGAATTTCACATTGTAATACAAGACCTACAGGGAGCTGATGTTCTTGTGAGCGATCACCACATCAACACTACCACCGACAAGAAACAAAGGAACTAATGAACTAGACATCATTAGACAGAGGTATGGCCAACAATTTTTTAAAAAAATAAAGAGCTATGTCACTTTTCCTACACAGAGATATCAGTGCCATCACTGGCTATTAACTCAACTAGAGAACGACATCTGCAAGAAAAACAAACTGCACAGAGGGAAATTACTACTCATCCAAATGTGAAAATAACCTATGATCAAAATAAAATCAATAGGTATCAGATTGATGCACTTGGGCCTTGTTATGTATTTGTCAAGGGAATTAACAGCAGTAAATACCATCCCATGGCTTTGGGGAAATTAATGTTTACCTCTGACTCAGGTTATAAAAATTGAATCATGAACCTCAGTGTTGCTGGAAAGAACAGAACCCATAGTGATTCATCTCCATGAGAGGCTACCAATAAATCTGCAAAATACAACACTCTAAATCACAAATATAGCATGTATACCAAATCACATAACACACTGTAGAGGCAAATAAGAAATGTACACACTGAACCATGGATGTTGCCGTTGGTGTGGAGCCTTGCACGACTCAGTGATACAGATAGCTGTACCTTACAAGGGAACCTCCCCATCGCACCCCCCTCAGATTTAGTTATAAATCGACGCAGTGGATAGGCCTTGAAAAACTGAACACAGATCTATCGAGAAAACAGGAAGAAGTTGTGTGAAACTATGAAAAAATTAATAAAATATACAAACTGAATAGTTCATGTGCAACATATGCAACATCAAGGACAATGTGGGTTGAGGAGCGCCGTGGTCCCATGGTTAGAGCGAGCAGATATAGAACGAGAGGTCATTGGTTCAAGTCCTCCCTCGAGTGAAAATTTTACTTTCTTTATTTTCGCAAAGTTACGATCTGTCCATTCATTCATTGACGTCTCTGTTCACTGTAATAAGTTTAGTGTCTGTGTTTTGCGACCGCACCGCAAAACCGTGCGATTTGTAGACGAACGGACGTGCCTCTCCAATGGGAACCGAAAACATTTGATCGCAAGGTCATAGGTCAACCGATTCCTCCACAGGAAAACACGTCTGATGTATTCTATACGACACTGGTGACGGCATGTGCGTCACATGACACGAATATGTTGTCGACCCACCTAACTTGCACACTTGGCGAATGGGTAAAAAGATTCTTCTACCTTGCCCGATTTAGGTTTTATTGTGGATGTGATAATCACTCCCAAAAAAGTGATGAAAACATAAGAGTTGGTCACATAAACTACAACAAATGAATGCAACAGTTTCACAGTCGCACAGTTTTCCCTGTGCTCTGTCAGAACATACGTTTTTTACGTTTCAAATGTTTCCGTGTGTAGACCGTCAAATCCAGCATATGTCCAAGCAAATCTAAACATGTCCTGGAATTTTGGAGAGCGAAGTTGATTATGTGTGAGTGCCTGAACTTTAATAATTGTCTGAAAATAAAAAATTAAACATTTCACTCGAGAGAAGATTTGAACCAAAGATCTCTCGTTCCGCAGCTGCTCACGCTAACCACGGGACCACGGCGCTCGTCAGCTGACACTCTCCTAGATGTTGCCTACCTTGCGCATGGACTACTCATTAGTATATTTTGCTTATTTTTTTCATAGTTCCACACAACTTCTTCCTGTTTTCTCGATTGATCTGTGTTCAGTTTTTCAAGGCCTATCCCTGTGCCAACGTATAACTAAATCTGAGGGGGGTGCGATGGGGAGGTTCCCTTGTTAGGTGCAACCGCAATGGAGAGGTATCTGTTGAGATGCCAGACAAACGTGTGGTTCCTGAAGAGTGGCACTGGCCTTTTCAGTAGTTCCAGGAACGAGTCTGGATAATTGTCTGATCTGGCCTTATAAATAACCAGAGCGGCCTTGCTGTGTTGGTACTGTCAACGGCTGAAAGCAAGGGGAAACTACAGCTGTAATTTTTCCCAAGGGCATACAGATTTAATGTACGGTTAGATGATGATGGCGTTCTCTTGCGAAAATAATGTGGAGATAAAATAGTCCCCCATTTGGATCTTCGGGTGGGGACTATTCAGGAGGGCGTCGTTATCAGGAGAAAGAAAGCTGGTGTTCTATGGATTGAAGCGTGGAATGTCAGATCCTTTAATCGGATAGGTAGATTAGAAAATTTAATAGCGGAAATGGATAGATTAAAGTTAGATATAGTAATAATTAGTGAAGTTCGGTGGCACGAGAAACAAGACTTCTGGTCAGGTGAATGCAGGGATATAAATACAAAATCAAATAGGGGTAATGTAGGACTAGGTTTAATAATGAATAAAAAATAGGAGGGTGGGTAAGCTACTATGTAGTAGTAGTAGTAGTAGAAGTAGTTTATTCATCCAGAGACAATTTACATTGCATGGATTTCGTCAAAAAATATGTTGATGTTGTTGTGGTCTTCAGTCCTGAGACTGGTTTGATGCAGCTCTCCATGCTACTCTATCCTGTGCAAGCTTCTTCATCTCCCAGTATCTACTGCTACCTACATCCTTCTGAATCTGCTTAGTGTATTGATCTCTTGGTCTCCCTCTACGATTTTTACCCTCCACGCTGCCCTCCATTGCTAAATTTGTGATCCCTTGATGCCTCAATACATGTCCTACCAACCGATCCCTTCTTCTAGTCAAGTTGTGCCACAAACTTCTCTTCTCCCCAATCCTATTCAATACCTCCTCATTAGTTATGTGATCTACCCACCTTATCTTCAGCATTCTTCTGTAGCACCACATTTCGAAAGCTTCTATTCTCTTCTTGTCCAAACTGGTTATCGTCCATGTTTCACTTCCATACATGGCTGCACTCCATACAAATACTTTCAGAAACGACTTCCTGACACTTAAATCTATACTCGATGTTAACAAATTTCTCTTCTTCAGAAACGATTTCCTTGCCATTTCCAGTCTACATTTTATATCCTCTCTACTTCGACCATCATCAGTTATTTTACTCCCTAAATAGCAAAACTCCTTTACTACTTTAAGTGTCTCATTTCCTAATCTAATCCGATTTAATTTGACTACATTCCATTATCCTCGTTTTGCTTTTGTTGATGTTCATCTTATATCCTCCTTTCAAGACGCTGTCCATTCCGTTCAACTGCTCTTCCAAGTCCTTTGCTGTCTCTGACAGAATTACAATGTCATCGGCGAACCTCAGAGTTTTTACTTCTTCTCCATGAAATTTAATACCTACTCCAAATTTTTCTTTTGTCTCCTTTACTGCTTTCTCAATATACAGATTGAATAACATCGGGGAGAGGCTACAACCCTGTCTCACTCCTTTCCCAACCACTGCTTCCCTTTCATGCCCCTCGACTCCTGTAACTGCCATCTTGTTTCTGTACAAATTGTAAATAGCCTTTCGCTCCTTGTATTTTACCCCTGCCACCTTCAGAATTTGAAAGAGAGTATTCCAGTTAACATTGTCAAAAGCTTTCTCTAAGTCTACAAATGCTAGAAACGTAGGTTTGCCTTTTCTTAATCTTTCTTCTAAGATAAGTCGTAAGGTTAGTATTGCCTCAAGTGTTCCAACATTTCTACGGAATCCAAACTGATCTTCCCCGAGGTCCGCTTCTACCAGTTTTTCCATTCGTCTGTAAAGAATTCGCGTTAGTATTTTGCAGCTGTGACTTATTAAACTGATAGTTCGGTAATTTTCACATCTGTCAACACCTGCTTTCTTTGGGATTGGAATTATTATATTCTTCTTGAAGTCTGTGGGTATTTCGCCTGTCTCATACATCTTGCTCATCAGATGGTAGAGTTTTGTCATGACTGGCTCTCCCAGGGCCATCAGTAGTTCTAATGGAATGTTGTCTACTCCCAGGGCCTTGTTTTGACTCAGGTCTTTCAGTGCTCTGTCAAACTCTTCACGTAGTATCTTATCTCCCATTTCATCTTCATCTACATCCTATTCCATTTCCATAATATTGTCCTCAAGTACATCGCCCTTGTATAAACCCTCTATATACTCCTTCCACCTTTCTGCCTTCCCTTCTTTGCTTAGAACTGGGTTGCCATCTGAGCTCTTGATATTCATACAAGTGGTTCTCTTTTCTACAAAGGTCTCTTTAATTTTCCTGTAGGCAGTATCTATCTTACCCCTAGTGAGACAAGCCTCTACATCCTTACATTTGTCCTCTAGCCATCGCTGCTTAGCCATTTTGCACTTCCTGTCGATTTCATTTTTGAGGCGTTTGTATTCCTTTTTGCCTGCTTCATTTACTGCATTTTTATATTTTCTCCTTTCATCAATTAAATTCAATATTTCTTCTGTTACCCAAGGATTTCTATTAGCCCTCGTCTTTTTACCTAATAGGTCCTCTGCTGCCTTCACTACTTCATCCCTCAAAGCTACCCATTCTTCTTCTACTGTATTTCTTTCCCCCATTCCTGTCAATTGTTCCCTTATGCTCTCCCTGAAACTCTGTACAACCTCTGGTTCTTTCAGTTTATCCAGGTCCCATCTCCTTAAATTCCCACCTTTTTGCAGTTTCTTCAGTTTTAATCTACAGGTCATAACCAATAGATTGTGATCAGAGTCCACATCTGCTCCTGGAAATGTTTTACAATTTAAAACCTGGTTCCTAAATCTCTGTCTTACCATTATATAATCTATCTGATACCTTTTAGTATCTCCAGGATTCTTCCAGGTATACAACCTTCTTTTATGATTCTTGAACCAAGTGTTAGCTATGATTAAGTTGTGCTCTGTGCAAAATTCTACAAGGCGGCTTCCTCTTTCATTTCTTCCCCCCAATCCATATTCACCTACTATGTTTCCTTCTCTCCCTTTTCCTACTGACGAATTCCAGTCACCCATGACTATTAAATTTTCGTCTCCCTTCACTACCTGAATATTTTCTTTTATCTCGTCATACATTTCATCAATTTCTTCATCATCTGCAAGGCTAGTTGGCATACAAACTTGTACTACTGTAGTAGGCATGGGCTTCGTATCTATCTTGGCCACAATAATGCATTCACTATGCTGTTTGTAGTAGCTAACCCGAACTCCTATTTTTTATTCATTATTAAACCTACTCCTGCATTACCCCTATTTGATTTTGTATGTATAACCCTGTATTCACCTTACATTAAGTCTTGTTCCTATTATATTAAAGTTTATATTAAAGTAAGTTGTCACAAAGTTTTATGGAAAAAACTCATGCATGCAGAAAATGAGACAAACAGAACTTCACTAATTCCCACTATATCTAACTTTAACCTATCCATTTCCCTTTTTAAATTTTCTAACTTACCTGCCCGATTAAGGGATCTGACATTCCAGGCTCCAATCGGTAGAACGCCAGTTTTCTTTCTCCTGATAACGACGTCCTCTTGAGTAGTCCCCGCCCAGAGATCCGAATGGGGGACTATTTTACCTCCGGAATATTTTACCCAAGAGGACGCCATCATCATTTAATCATACAGTAAAGCTGCATGTCCTCAGGAAAAATTACGGCTGTAGTTTCCCCTTGCTTTCAGCCGTTCGCAGTACCAGCACAGCAAGGCCGTTTTGGTTAATGTTACAAGGCCAGATCAGTCAATCATCCAGACTGTTGCCCCTGCAACTACTGAAAAGGCTGCTGCCCCTCTTCAGGAACTACATGTTTGTCTGGCCTCTCAACAGATACCCCTCCATTGTGGTTGCACCTACGGTACGGCCATCTGTATCGCTGAGGCACGCAAGCCTCCCCACCAACAGCAAGGTCCATGGTTCATGGGGGAAGTCAAAAAAAAAAAAAATATATATATATATATATATATATACACACACACATATAGGGTGATCAATACTATACAAAATACAGATGTGCATAGAAGACTACATAACATCAGACCACATTGAAATAGCATGTACAACTTTGATTATTTACATTGATGTATGAGAAAGACTTTTTACATGGAATGCACAGTTGATATTTAGATATGACACATACAATTCTAGCACTTTTGTACATATTATTTATTTAGATCATAGCAACAGTCAGATAAAAATTTCTATTGGCACAGAGTACATAAATATAATTGTTTAGTATGAAGCTATTCCAGGTATTCTGTTACACTATAATAGCAATTGGTCATTAAAAATTTGAATACTGCTTCTTTAAATGAAGACAATTTTTTTATTTCTTTTATCTTTACCAGTAGTTTGTTATACAATCTGCTTCCTTGTATGTTTGTTTGTTTCTGCGCCAAGCCTTGTTAACTCTTTTTATATGAATGTCATTGCACTTTCTTGTGTTGTAAGTATGTAGATCCGAGTTGGCTTGGAAACTGTTAATATTTCGTTTTACATTAATTACGCTTTTCTGTATATAGAGGCACGGTAGGGGTAGAATATTCAGTTGTTTAAATAATTGTTTTGAAGGAGTTAGCCTTGAACTGTTGGTAATTATTCTAACAGCTCGTTTTTGCAGAGTGAAGATGGTTTTGAGATTTTTCTTACTATGACCCCAGAAGCTGAGGCCATAGGTAATAGCAAAATGTAAATAAGCAAAGTAAACAGCTCTGCTACATTCCCTACTACATACAAAGCTAATAACGCGTAAAGCAAAGCAGGCAGAGCTTAACTTATGCGAGAGATACAGGATATGGGATTTCCAGTCTAAATTTTCATCTATATGTACACCTAAGAATTTTGTGGTAGCAACTCTAACAATTTCTTTATTTTGTATTCTGAGATCTAGATCAGAGTGTGACTTTGCTTTCCTGTAATGGATATAATTAGTTTTAGAGATATTTATGGTTAATTTGTTCACTTCAAACCAATTTTGCAAATATTCTATAACTCTGGTTGCAGATGTTGGCAATACCCGGTTTATATCAGTTACTACAATGTTTGTGTCATCCGCAAACAGGGTTATATGAGTACCATTTACGGGAATCTTGATATCATTTATGTAAAGAAGAAATGGGAAAGGTCCTAGAACACTCCCCTGCGGTACCCCTATTGGCACAGTCTGAATATCCGATCTGTAAATAACACTTTGGTTTTTACTGTTTGTTGTTGCAATTTCTACTACCTGTTTCCTATTATGGAGATATGACTGAAACCACTTTTTAGCTACTCCTACATATTCTAATTTGTCTAGTAGGATATCATGTTGGACAGTATCGAATGCCTTTGAGAGGTCCAAATTTATTCCTATTGTACTGTTGTTCTTATCTAGCCCCGTTACAATATTTTCAATGAATTGGGTGATGGCTGACTCTGTACTCATTCCTTTGCGAAAGCCGTGTTGGTTTACAGACAATAGATTGAATTTCTCGAGGTAATTTGTAATTCTGTTTTTCATGACTGTCTCTATTACTTTTGAAAATACCGATAATAAAGCTATTGGTCTATAGTTTCCCACTTCATGTATATTGCCCTTTTTATACAATGGTTTTACTTTTGCAATTTTTAATCTTTGTGGAAAGACACCTTCTGAAAATGATATGTTTATGATGTGTGAGAATGGGTCTGATATGACACTAGCACATCTCATCATGACTGAGCAAGGTATCTCGTCAATCCCTGAGGACATTTTATTCTTCATTGTTTTTATTATTCGATTAACTTCCAATTTGTTTGTGGGAGGTAGCAATAATGAATTAACACTTTGTTCTTCTGGGATTGATGTTCTACTAATCTTAGAACAATTTTTATGCAGATTGATTGGACTTTATGAAGTAGTCATTAATGTAATTTGCTAAAGTACGATTTCTGACTAGCACACCTTGATCATCTTTTAAAACAAAGTCATCTGGATTTCTAACATTTTTGCTTGGGCCTATTTCTTTTTTTACTACATTCCATATAGCTTTTGATTTGTTTGCTGACCCAGCAATTACACTGTCATTGTGCATTGTCTTGGCTTTTTTGATCACCTTCCTGTAAATTTTCTTGTATGTCTTAACATAATCTGTGAAGTGTTCATCTTTGTTATCTTTTTTGAGTTGACTGATATGTTTTAGTGTTTGACTAGATACTCTAATAGCAGGTGTTATCCACTGGCTTGTGTTCCTAGGCATGACATTGATCTTTGTGAGCTTTTTAGGGAAACACATCTCACATAGGGACATGAATGTACTAGAAAAAGCATTGAAAGATTCCTCGGTTGTTGTTTGTGCAAAGACATCTTCCCAGGTTTCATTAGCTAACAACTGGATGAAAGTATTTACTTTTTCTGTGTAGAAGTGCCTTTTGTATCCCCCCTTATAATTTACTGCCTTGGGGATAGAGTAATTTATGTATGTTAATAGTGTATTGTGATCCGAAAGACCTAAGTTTATGTTTAGTGGCTCAGTGATACCATTCTCCATATTTGAGAAAATATTGTCTAAAAGAGAAGATGACAGTTCTGTTATTCTGGTGGCATCTGTAAAGAGTGGTTTCATGTGGAAGCTGCTGAGTATACTCAAAAGCTGTCTTTTTTCATCACTTTCAATTAACAGGTTAATATTAAAATCTCCACATAAAAATAATTTCACTTCATTACTATAAAAAGTGTTTAATGCTGCTTCTATTTTTTTGAAGAATATGTTTTTGTCACACAGTGGAGATCTATATACTGTAATGACAACTAGTTTTTCACTCTTCTCCTCAGTTTTTAACTCTATGACACATGATTCAAAATGTTTTTCTATATTTAGATGGTCCAATTCTGTTTTCACTTTGAACTGCAGTCATACTCTAGAGTAAATGCATACCCCACCATTTTTAAAAACACTTCGGCAATAATGTGTTGCTAAATTAAACTTGCTTATATTTATGAGACTTAATTCACTAGCCTTGCACCAGTGTTCAGATAAATAAATACAAGAGACATCAGCAAGATTATTTAAAGCTACTTCTAGATCTAGTACTTTGTTTCTGAGGCATTGAATATTCTGACACATTATCCTGACTGTATTGCAAGTATTTTTTCTTTTGTCATTACCTGGTAATGTGCTGCTTTTTCCATAGTAGTTGTGACTTATCTGCAAATTTTCTTGCTGATTTGTCACAATCTTTTCCATTTCTTTGTCTGAAGCCATAAAAAATCCTTATTTAATGATGTAAATGTACCTTGTCTTTGGCTCCTCCTTAGGCGGTGTTGTGTTGCTGCAACTGTTGTTGATGGTTTTGTTGCTGCTGCTACTGTTGTTGTTGGTTCAGTTGCTGCTGCTGTTGTTGCTGCTGGTGCTTCTGTGGCCGGAGGTGGTGGTGGTGGTAGTGGTAGTGGATGTGGTGGTGGTGCTGACAGGATTCTTCGTGCTGTTGCTGCCTTTGATTCTTTTATTGGCACTGTTTCTGTCGGTGGTGGATCTGTTGTTGTAGTATCTGTTGGTTTTGCCCTGTAATTGTTGATGCCTGTGGTTTCCTTCCTCTTTTCTGCCAGTGACTGTAGTGGAACTGCTACAGTTGTTGACATCATTTCTGCTTTTGTTG
Source organism: Schistocerca nitens (assembly GCF_023898315.1). Classification (NCBI taxonomy): domain Eukaryota; kingdom Metazoa; phylum Arthropoda; class Insecta; order Orthoptera; family Acrididae; genus Schistocerca; species Schistocerca nitens. The sequence goes on from NC_064620.1 coordinate 346,826,611, forward strand.
CTTGTGCTGCTGCTGTTATTGGTCTTGTTGCTTGAGCTGGTTCAGATGTTGCTGGTTTTGCTGGTGCTGCAGTTGTTACTGAATTTGATCGTGATGCTGTAACAATTTGTGGTTCTGCAGCTGCTTTAGTTGTTGTCTCCAAGACAGATTAACTTCCTCCATGGTTGCTTCCAGTAGTGTATTGGTAGTTCATTACAATGGCTGGTACTGACTCATAGATACTTTGTTTTTTATATGGTTCTAACGTTTCGTAAATTGCTTTGCACAGAGATGACTTGCCTCTTCTATTCAGGTGCATGCCATGTTTTGAAAAGCTCCATCTATCCAAGAAATCGATTGATAGAAATCTTATGTTTGGGTACACTTTACACGCTGTTTGTATCTGTTTATTTGCTTCCTTAATTTCGGCGTTCACACATGAAGCAGATATGAGGTCATGCGTATGTGGTATACCAATAACAGTTACTTTTTGGTTTTCTATCGAACTGAGGGCACTTTTGAGACTGATAATAGCGTTAGCTAACTCGTTACAATACACGTCATTTGCTCCTCCAATTAATACAACGTGACGATTTTTGTTGTCTTGTTTGTCCAGTAAAACGTCCCTAATAATTTCCCGCATTGGTGCTCCTGGTTTCACAAGACTGCATACTTTCAGATCGTAATGGTTTCGTAGTACTTCCGCCAGTCCGCGTCCGTGGCTATCTGAGTAGATATTTAACTCAGTGAGATTTCGTGAAGATTTATTATTTATTCTTGGAGACAAATATTTCACTTGGGCACAGATTTTCGCTTTGCTGGTATGCATTTTCTGTTGAAATTCATCGATCTCTGCGTGTTTTCTATGTGAGGCCTGTCTTTGTAGTTCATTAGTTAATGAACTTATTATTATTTTCGCTTCTTGCAGTTCGCTTTTATATTTTAATATATCAGGCTGTAGGTCTTCTTGTGTTAAGGCCTCATATTTACGTTTAAAAATGCCGATCTCAGTTAGCAACGTTGCAATCACTTCACTTTCGCATTCTGCACTGATCAATTTGTTTTCAATGTCGTCTAAATAATATTCCCGACAAGCCCAGAATTTATGTTTCGGATTAGCACTTGCACAACTGGAATGGTGTAAAGTTTTGCATTTAACACACATAATACCTTTCGCCGCTCGCTTGTTGCAGTAGCATTTGTCTGAGTATACACGATAATGTTCACCACGAGGTTGACCGGAAGACGATGTGGACGCTATACTCGCGATTGCGTTAACGAAATTTGTCGATTTTCCCATCCTTTCTTCTGATATTTTTACAATCATATGGCATGTAACACATTTCTCTTCACTGTAAATGTTTTGTTTTTTACATTTTTCACACTTTTTACCACTGTTTTTGTTCACATTTGCGGAGCTAACGCACACTATATCTTCACTTTCCGCCATCTTGATTTTGAATGAACAGCATAGTGAATACATTATTGTAGCAAGGTAGACACGAAGCCAACGCTTACAGCAGTAATATAGGTATGTATGCCAACTAGCTCCGCAGATGACAAAAAGATTTAAGAAGGGTATGATGAGATAAAATAAATTATTCAAATAGTGAAGAGAGACGAAAATTTGATAGTCATGGGGGTGGAATTCGAAGTAGGAAAAGGAAGAGAAGGAAAAGTTGTAGGTGAATATGGAACAGGGGTAAGGAATGAAAGAGGAAGCTACCTGGTAGAAATTTGTACAGAGCATAACTTAATCATAGCTAACACTTCGTTAAGAATCATGAAAGGAGGCTGTATACGTGGTAGAGGTCTGGGGACCCTGGAAGATTTCAAATAGGTGATATAATCATAAGACGGAGGTTTAGGAACCAAGTTTTAAATTATAAGACATTTCCAGGGGCAGATGTGGACTCTGGCCACAATCTATTACCTATGAACTGTGGATTAAAACTGAAGAAACTGCAAAAAGTTGGGAATTTAAGGAGATGGCACCTGGATAAACTGAAAGAACCCGAGGTTGTAGTGAGTTTCAGAGAGAACATTAGGATACAATTGACAAGAATAGGGGAAAGAAATATAGTAGAAGAAGAATAAGTAGTTTTGAGAGAGAAATAGTGAAGACAGTGGAGGATCGAGTAGGTATAAAGACGAGGGCTAGTAGAACTCCTTGGGGAACAGAACAGATATTGAATTTAATTGATGAAAGGAGAAAATATAAAAAAGCACTAAATGAAGTAGGCAAATAGGAATACAAACGTCTCAAAAATGAGATCGACAGGAGGTGCAAAATAGCTAAGCAGCGATAGCTAGAGGACAAATGTAAGGATGTAGAGGCATATATCACTAGGTGTAAGACAGATACTGCCTAATGAGACCTTTGGAGAAAAGAGAATCACCTCTATGAATATAAAGAGCTCAGATGAAAAACAGTTCTAAGCAAAGAATGGAAGGCAGAGAGGTGGAAGTAGTATATAGAGTGTCTAAACAAGGGTGATGTAATTGAGGGCAATGTTATGGAGATGAAAGTGGATGTAGATGAAGATGAAATAGGAGATATGATACTGCATGAGGAGTTTGACAGAGCACTGAAAGACCTAAAGCGAAACAGGGCCCAAGGAGTAGACAACATTCCATGAGAACTACTGAAGCCTTGGGAGAGCCAGCCATGACAAAACTCTACCATCTGGAGACCAAGATGTATAAGACAGGCGAAATACCTTCAGACTTCAAGAAGAATGTAATTATTCAAATCCCAAAGAGAGCAGGTTTTGACAGGTGTGAAAATTACAGAACTATCAGTTTATAAGTCACAGCTGCAAAATACTGACACGAATTCTTTACAGATGAATGGAAAAACTGATAGAAGCTGACCTCGGGGAAGATCAGTTTGGATTCCGTAGAAATGTTGGAAGATGTGAGGCAATACTGACCTTATGACCTATCTTAGAAGGTAGGTTAAGGAAAGGCAAACCTACGTTTCTAGCATTTGTAGACTTAGAGAAAGCTTTTGACAATGTTGACTGGAATACTCTCTTTCAAATTCTGAAGGTGGCAGGGGTCAAATACAGGTAGCGAAAGGCTATTTACAATTTGTACAGAAACCAGATGGCAATTATAAGAGTCGAGGGGCATGAAAGGGAAATAGTGGTTGGGAAGGGAGTGAGAAGGGTTGTAGCCTATACCCGATGTTATTCAGTCTATATAGTAGTAGTATTAGCTTTATTCATCTGTACATATCTTTTTACAAGGATATAGGACATGTCAAGGTATTTACAAATTTAGATCAATTTAAAATAAACTAATTTGTATACACATATATTTACTGACTTCTATTTAGAGACAATCATTAGATTTACTCCTGGTATACAATACCCATTTATAAAAAAAAGTTATTAAATAATGTAATGCCACATTGTTCACTCATTTCTCACTATCAGTCACTGCACACACTATACACATATTGTTTCATAACACTTTACTCACTACACACACGCACACACGCTCCCACCCACAGACACACACACACACACACACACACACACACACACACACACACACACAAACACACACACACACTGGTGATCTCTGGGACATTTTCTGTACTGCAACTTCCCATTTGCTATCCTGAAAAATTGTGTCAGCACCCCTCCATAATGAGTGAGATGTTGAGTCCAGAAAGAGGAAGAGGTGTTAGTATTGTACCATGCACAGCTTGGGGGTAAGTGTTTCTAGAAAGGAAAAAAAAGAGAAAACGTAAAGTGAAGGTGTTATGTGGAATGTTGGATATTTTATAATCATTATTATCATTATTTAGTTGATAATATGTTTTTATCAAACCCATTCTCTGTTTTAGCTAAGTAATCCTTCTATGAATATAATGTATTGCATAACAGGTTTTTTAGCTGCCTTTTTAAATAAATGTATTTTTGCAATTTCTTTAATCTCTTTTGGTAATTTATTATACAGTTTTAATCCTTGGTAAAAAAAGGCTGTTTTGAGTTTTATGTTTATTTTTTTTTTTTTGGTAAATGTAAGTTGAGTCTATCTCTTGCTGCATGGTCATGGACAGAGCTGTTTGTGCAGTAATTACCAATGTTATTTTTAATGTGTATAACTGACTGGTAAATGTTTTCACATGGAGCAGTTAAAATCCCCAGTATTCTGAACAGATCTTTACAATGAGCTCAACTAGTATTTTTGGTTCTTATTCTTATGACTCTTTTCTGGAGTTTTAAAATTGTGTTCATATTTTGTGCATTTGTTCCCCATAAAAGAATGCCATAGCTAAGAATTGTGTGTACATATGAATAATATGTAGCACTGATGGTAGGTTCTAAGTGCATAACATGCTAATGACATTCTGTTTGCAAGTACCTTTGTGTGTTCACACCACTTCAACTGAGAATCAATATTCACTCCTAGAAATTTTGCATTTGTTACACAGTCTATAGAGGTGCCATCTACATTTAATTTAACATTGTCATTTTTCCTCTTCAAACTGAAATTCATGGCATTAGTTTTCTTTATGTTCAATATCACTTTATTACTTATTGAACAATCATAAACTTCCTTGAGAGTTTCATTTTCTTTCTCGGCAAGTAGTTTTCTTGTTTTCTCAGTGACTATAATATTGCTGTTATCAGCAAAGAGGATTTTTTCACCATAAGTAACAGTACAGGGAAAGTCATTGATGTATATCAGGAACAGTATTGGTCCTAATATGCTACCTTGCGGAACTCCTATATTAATGTATTTTGGTTCTGATAAATATTTCGCTAAATGTTTAGATATATTTGAAGTATGTGTTATCTCTACTCTTTGTACCCTATCTGCTAGCTATGATCGAAACCAGTCATTGGCTACCCCTCTTATTCCTAATGCTTCTAATTTATTCAATAGGATCTTGTGGTCAACTGTATCAAATGCCTTAGTAAGATCCAAAATTATGCCTGTGACACACTCATCTTTATCAAGATCAAGAAGTACAACTTTTGTGAATTCTACTATGGCTGACCCCTTATTTTTGGAACTTGGAAACTAAATTGTGATTGAGTTAAAAGATTGTATTTATTCAGGTAATTCATTAATCTCTGTTTCATAATTGCTTCTATTATTTTTTAGAATGCTGACAGCAGGGAAATGGGTCGGTAATTTTCTATGTCTTCTGCATTACCTTTCTTAAACAAAGGTACACCTCTTGCATGTTTTAACTACTCTGGAAATGTCCCTGATGGGAAGGATTCATTTATTATACTTGATAAGGGGCCTTGTATAATCCCTATGCAATGTTTCAGTACACACATTGGCACTTCATCTAAGCTTAATGACTTTTTATTTTTTCGTTTTTGAAATGTTTTACTGACTTCATTCTCTGTGGTTGGAAGTAACATTATTGTATTTAGTGCAACATTATTTACAGGTGTTATATTTGTTTGGGGGAATTTTTGCTGTAACTTCTCTGCAATACTTTAAAAATCCTCTTTTACATAGATTTCTAACTGCTGTGGATCATTTATTACTTTACCCCGTCCCTTAGCAGTATGTTATTCTGTGTTTGTTTGCGTATCCTCGTTTCCTTTTTTATAACATCCCAGACTGCTTTGCTTTTATTCTCTGCATTATATATTATTTTATCATTAAATGACTCTTTGCAGCAATCTGCACCTTCCAATAGATCTTTTTGTATCTATGATAGAAATTTAAGAATTCTAGAGCATTGCGAATATTTTCATGGAACTAAGGTGTTTAAGTGTTTGGGAACACTTCTGACCTGCTGTTATCCATCTGTTTTTGTGGTATGTTGATACAGACATGCATACTTTTGGAAATGCCTTTTCAAAGTTCAATTTAAACAATGTGGAGAAATTAGAGAATTTCATATTCTCATTGGTTTCCTTATACACTTCATCCCAGCTTTGTTTTTCTAGTTCCTTTGAGAAATCTTTTATTTTGATTTCTGACAGATGTCGTTTGTAGGCTTGTAGTTTAGGGAGTGATTCGATGCCTGACTTTGCTGTTGTTATTTGACAGAGTTGGTCTGATAGTCCGAGATCTTTTAAAGCTACAGCGCATTTTTCCCTGTCCATATTTGTGGCCACATGGTCAATTACTGAAGAAGTCGTTGTGGTAACCCTTGTTGCACTATTGACCAATAGGGACATGCCAAAACTTTGAAGGATGTTTATGAAGGTGCTGCTGGATTCATTTATGATGTTAGTGTTGATGTTAATCCCCACACACAGAATTATGTTGACCTTTGTACTTGAAACTTTATCTAGAACTTCTGTTAACTTTTTGAAAAAAGTGTCCACACTACCACTGGGAGATCTATACACACACAAAATAATTAATTTCTTGGTGATATCAAGCCCTGTTAATTCAACAGCTGATATTTCAAAATGTTTGTCTTCACTTATGGTACTGAGGTCATGTCTTGATTTGAACTGTGTTCCTTTTCTGATGTAAATGCATGATCCTCCACCCCTTGAAGTAGTTCTGCAGTAAGAGTTTGCCTTTTCATACAATGATTGTACAACATGTTGGATTTCTATATCTCTACAGCAGTACTCAGCAATACAAACTACTGTGCAGTTCAAAGATTGGAGCTCAACTTCTAATAGTTGTATTTTATTTTTTATTAATTGCATGTATTCATGGAAGATTTTTAAGTCTGTGAAATGCCCCATGTTGCTCTTTCCAATAGTTTGTTTTTCTTTTCTATGTATTGAGCAAACAGTAAAGAAAACAAAAGAAAAATTTGGAGTAGGAATCAAAATCCGTGGCGAAGAAATAAAAACTCTGAGGTTTGCTGATGACATTGTAATTCTGTCAGAGACAGCAATGGACCTGGAAGAGCAGTTATATGGAATGGACAGTGTCTTGAAAGAAGGATGTAAATTGAACATAAATAATAGCAAAACGAGGATAATGGAATGAAGTCGAATTAAATCAGGTGATACTGAGGGACTTACTTAAAGTAGTAGATGATATTTTCTATCTGGGGCCCAAAATAACTGATGATTGTCGAAGCAGGGAGGGTATAAAATGTAGACTGTCAATGGCAAGGAAAGCGTTTCTGAAGAAGAGAAGTTTGTTAACATCAAGTATAAATTTAAGTGTAAGGAAGTCTTTTCTGAAAGTATTTGTATGGAGTGTAGCTTTGTATGGAAGAGAAACATGGACAATAAATAGCTTAGACAAGAAGAGAATTGAAGCTTTCAATATGTTGAAGATTAGATGGGTAGATCATGTAACTAATGAGGAGGTACTAAATATAATTGGGGAGCAGAGGAATTTGTGAGGCAACTTGACTAGAAGAAGCGATCGGTTGAAAGGACATGTTCTCAGGCTTCAAGGGATCACCAATTTAGTATTGGAGGGCAGCGTGGAGAGTAAAAATCGTAGAAGGAGACAAAGAGATGAATACAATAAGCAGATTCAGAAGGAGGTGTGTTGCAGTGGGAACTTGGAGATGAAGAAGCTTGCACAGGATAGTGTAGCATGGAGAGGTGCATCAAACCAGTCTCTAGACTGCAGACCACAACAACAACAGACATTGAACTGTCAGAGCTGGAGCTGAATGGTGCCACTCCACTCAGTATGCAGATCAGTCCCTGTTACAAATGTTCATAGGATGTTCAAGAGAATAAATCACTTCGTGCACTAAGTAATGTGACAAACGTGTTATCACGTTTTCGTCAGAGTTCTTGCCAGATTATGTTGCAATTTATGGTATGTGGTTTACAGTTAAGCCATACATTCCACTTGTCAAACAGCACTTCTGTTGCCTATGATTTGGTCACTTAAGTAATCAGTGCTGGTCAGAGGTCTGTTGGTATAAATGTAGAGGTAACTAGGAGGCAACACTGTGTACAAGCCAAACGACTTGTTTATTACGCTCAAGGAACAACAAGCAGGAAAAATAGGCAGCAATTATTAACAAATAAAACAGAAAACAGATCAAAATGCTTTTAATAAACATTTCAGAGATGAGAATGCACTTGCATAAAACACACTTGCTTAATTTGGTATTAATCTTCTCGGATTTGCAGCAGATTTGTCAGCTACTTTCTTTTCTGATGTCTCGTAGATTTCTTTCATGTAACTTCAGTGTATGCTCAGCAGGCACAACCCATAAGACTTTTCATCTCTCATAGTGCTTCTAAACCTGACTCTTTGAAGTGTACTGAAGTATTGTTTCACAGTCGCTGTTGTACGTGGATTAGTGTCCACAATTCGTAGTGCCTTTCTCATGCTAAGAAGGGGGTGGGGGGGAGATCCCATTAAACAGTTCAACGACTTCTATGTCCCTTAATTTTTTAGCTTCAGGTATATTCTTTTTCCTCCATAAATTGTACAATAGGACCTATTCTCAGGCAATGTCATCCAAACCATAAATGTTTTTAAACAGTTCTCAATTCTTATGAAATTCTGCTACACTAGTTTGCTCATATGCAAGGAATGTAGCTTATTTAGAGCCAAAGGCGGAATATTTTCTTGTGAAAATCAAATATTTAACGATGACATGAGTGATTCAATGTATGGTATTACCACCGAAAGTCACCAGTATTCGCTGTCACTTTCCGATGGCGGACTGCTGAATTTTTGCTTACAAGCAAACAGTGGATCAGCAGTTTCTATTCAAAGATCCTCTGCAGTGCTTACGCTTTTCCAAGTAATTCGATAGCTGTTCTTTCTGCTTCCTTACAGTCATTACTGAGAACGTCAAGGATACCTGTGATGTTATCCTCCCTGCTATCATGTCTACAGACTTAGATTGCAGGAAGTTAGCTACTGGCTCCAAAACTAAGGAGTATCTGGGTATTGTTTGTAAAACTAAGAGGACCACTGGTTTTGTAGTGGGTGAATGCAACTAATATGGAGATCTTATCGTTGAGTAATTTCCCTTCGTAGATAATTTTTCTAGAGCCCTCACAACCTCTGGGAACTGTTTAGAAAATAGTCTGATGGATTTGCATTTTTCAGACCATCTCGTCTTACACATATGTAATAAACTGGGAGTATATTTCCGACATGTAGTCGGCCTTCTAAAAAAGGTTTATAGTGTTTTCTACAATCACAGAAGTGTTCCTAATTTCGGGCACTGCATTTACGTTGTTCACCACTAGGCTGTTTGTGACTTTGAACAATGAACATATGAGGCTCAACAATATTTTTTTCTTAAAATGGCTTGTACACCGCTCTCTCTGCCTGCCACTGTAAAACTGCCATCAAAGCCTAATCCCACAGAATCTTCTGCTAGAAGATTGTTACTGATCAAGAAACTGTCAATTGCTACGGCGAATAATCATGCGTTTTGTGACTTTAGTTTTACAAAACCTACAAATTCTTCCCGAACTTTCACTTTGCTTCCATCGTAGAACTGCACACCTATTGATAACTATTTTTTCCTGGTTATGTCTGCTGTTTCACTAGCCAAGACTGCGTAAAACGTTGCTTCTTTAATGTCAATGGCTATATTCTCATTAATAACACCGCCACAAAAATTTATCAAATCATTTTGTTTTTTTGGCAATGTGTAAACAACATTGCGGCGAAACTTTTCCTGACGCCTCCTTAACTTGTCGTCGCCAGAATCGATTCTTTCATTCAGCAAATCTAATAAAATATTTTCATCTGCCTGTTTTCCTCTAAGAGGCATATGATGTCTACTGCAAAAAATTATGCAAGAAAGAATTGATGACAATATTTGCCTGTTTCCATTGATCACTTTTTGTTGCACATTATGCAGTTAGATGTTCACAGGTACTTGTTCAAAATAAGTTAATTGCTGCGGCTGTCATTGTTAAGTGACACTTGGTTTTCACGTGTTTCCGACAATCTTCACGCCTATTCTTGAATTTTGTAACTGTCCTTATGACAAATGATCCTACAATGCCGCCAACAGTGCCAGTGATACGAGGAAAGAAATCACATTGCTTGCATGGGGCTCTTTATAGTAGCTTGGTATTTATTGGCCACGGTGCATATTGATCTAAGTACCTGCCAAGGTAGCGGAGAGCACTAATGCGCTGCTTCCTGGACTTGGGTAGGTGCTCCAGGCCCAGATCGAATCCGCCCAGCAGATTAATGAAGGCCGGTCTGCGGGCCAGCCGGGATGTGGTTTTTAGGCGGTTTTCCACATCCCACTAGGTGATTACCGGGTTGGTCCCCATGTTCCGCCTCAGTTACACGACTTGCAGACATTTGACGAACGTTCGCACTACTTCACGGCTTACACTAGACGCTGACAGCTGGGGTACACTACTTACATCCCGGGGGGTTCTTGGTGGTGGCAGGAAGGGCATCTGGCCACCCTCTTCAACTAACACTACAAAATCCGTAATAGCACCGCCGACCCCGCGTTGGCGTAGGACATAGGCCCAAGGAAAGAAAGTGCATATCGCCAATGAAGAAACAATACCGCGTAAGTAGCAAAATAAGAATTTTACACGAGAGACAACAAACTGTCTAAAATGCCTAATACATTTCACAGGGGCGATAAATTTGCATCGTAGCACTACAGGAAATATTGGATCAAATAAAAGTGTGGAACAAAAAAAATACGCTTTAGAAAGCTTAATTACGGCACTTACGCGAAATTGCCTCGGTATTTATGCCATGATCTGTTACTTACGCGGTATTTGTTTGTCAGTCTCCCAGCACGACTTGACACATTTACGTTGGTATTCGGTGCTGAGGAAGCTAGAAAGAACATGTTTTGGAGCATTAATCATTTTTTATTGAAAGATTTCATAGAAATACTATTTTGAATAAATATACATGTCTGCACATTTATCCAGAAAAATACTAAACGTCATTCAAAGGAGCAACAGAGAATTAAACTGTACTGATACTCGTCACAGTTACCTCCGCGATAATTTTCATTCATAAGGAATGTTGTCATAATAACTATGACAATCCTGAGGAAGAACAGATTTAAGTTGCTGTAAATGATCCCATTTGGATTTCTTGATTTTCAGTCTTTCCTTGTATAGTTTCGGGAAGCAAACATCTCCAAGTATTTTCCTCGGACGCCTCGGGAATTCTTGCCTCACCTCGTTGAAAGAGCACTTGTAGTAAATAATACTATTTGGGCGGTACTGTAGCGCTCTCAAATCAGTAACTGTAGGCTCGTTTTTACAGCTCTTCCAGGACTAATTGAGCCGTACAGCCACAAACGTTTCTCTGCGTAGTTGATGAAAAAGGGATAAACTATGTAATGGACTTCGTATGGCTGTGGCTTTTTTTCTCGCTTCTTTAGATATCATAGCGTTTTGGTTAGGAAGTGAAACTTCACGTACTTCAAGATTGCACTCAATGGAACTGTGAACTGAGTCACATTCCATCTGAGTATGGATTTTCTCCAAACACTTTTGTGTAACCAATACTCCAGTATCAATTGCTAATCTTAAAAGAGCACTTGATAATATCACATTTCTGCTCTGATATGTGCAGCCGTCAGAATACAGAATGACTTGAACGGGATTTTCCTCAATCGTTCTGGATAGGGTGTCCACGATGCATGAGGCAAAACATGATGCAACCGAATCATCTTGCGTTTCATCGAACCAGTAACATACTGAATCACGACTTCCTAAATTATACATTGTAAAGTTAGGTATAGCTAACTTTGTTTTATAATAAACTGCACTTGCACTTAAAAATGGAGCTACTTTCATGGCCTTTAAGTCCATGGTGTACACTGAGCAGAGCTTCTGCTGGGCTTCTTTCTTGTCAGCATGTTTTTGCATCCTTGCCTGCTCTTTCCATTCTGTGTGTTGCTTCCACACGTCTTCACTCAAATTACCAAGCCTGTAACTACAACACAAGTCGCACTGGTCTATCTTGGAGGAAAATACGCTAATATTACTATCTTCTAAAATCAAGTTAAAGGTAGCCCGACTTAATGGCGAAACCTTCTCCACATGACATTTTTCCACATAGAGTCTATACAGCTATTGTTGGGGTTGTAGAATACGCTCAAGGTACAACTTCGAGGAGGATTTCCTGCAGTAATGCGACGGAAGTTTCGGAAGAGAGTCCAGGAATTCTTTCATGAAGGTTCTCTCATCTTTCTTCTTCGTCTGTTTGATTCGAGGTCGTGATGTGTGGACTGTGTGGAATTACCCAGCCAATATCGGACAGTCCATTCTTTAGTCTCAAGGGTATTGAGAAACATCTGTTAGCATACTTTATGTTTCCCCTGCTCATTTTTCAAATGCTAAATGAACGTCTCTTTTCTCCTGGATTTGTCAGTGTTCTTCCCTGGACATTTCGTTGGAATTACATCCACAAGGTTGATAACGTAAACCTTCCTCTTATCCCATGACTTCGTTTCCCAAAATGTGTTAAATACTGTCTGCCTATCGTCAGCAGAAAACTGATGACACTTCCTTTGAACGGATTTCTGGCACATCTTCGAAATACACGTTAGACCTAATTTTCGTGCCTCTCATGGAGTATCATGAGTGATTTTACTAATTTGACTTCTTTTGTATCCAATATATGCCTGTCCACGCATTGTCAGAATTTTATTGGCATTTTTCTTCCAATCTTCAGGATGTGGTTTAGACTTCCTTTTCCTGTCACTGCTTTCATCACCATAAAATTCTTGGCCTTCACCGTCAGCATCATTTTTGCTCCTGTGATCTTCCGATAATTTATCCAGAGTGTTTGGCAAACAATGAGCACCATCGCATAGCAATGAGTGTGAAGTACTGTCGTCTCTAGTGGAAACTGTGACTGTGGTTTCATTTTGAACATTGTTGGATACAGCCACTGAAGTTTTTAGATGGAAAAATATTTATAAATTAATTTAAGCAGACAAAGATGAAACTCAAATTCATATATTTATGAGAACGACGGCATCAGTAATACTATTAACAATAATCCCAAGAAAATTTACCTGCGTCATTAGACGTTGCAGATACAGTAACCGAGAACCCCATATACGAAATTCTTCTTCGGTAAATGTAACTTCAGCGTTACGACTTTTCTCGCCTGTTGTTTGTTCTGCATTTATGGGAGATCCTACAAGAAAGTGGAGAGTCTAGAAATCTTTGGGAGAAATGAATAAAGCACAGAATGAGTGAAGTGGGGGCGTTCTGCTTTATATGACAGTAAGACACTTGCGGTGCTACTAACATTCAAAGGTGAATAATAAAACAATTTTCTTACAGCTGTCTGTCACTCTCAGGGACAATTCTCCGCTTTCATAAGCTGAAAAACAATTTCTTCTTCAGTAAAAAGATCGTCATCTATATCGCTGTCCATTATCACGAATGAAGCTACAAGCATGGAACCCTTTCGAGCACTGTTAAATACGTAATAAGGCAGTAACAATGTGTGGCTGCGCGCGCTTTTGTATTTACGCGGTATTGTTCACAGTATCCATAGATTGTAGATACGCGGTATTTAATTCTCTACAGTTCCCCGGTATTGCCATCTATTTATTTGCTATTTCACATACACGGTATTGTTTTAGATATTTTTTTCATGGTAAATAATTAAAAATTCGGTATTATGGCGTTAAGAGCAGATGCGCGTACGGTCAACGACATCGTCTGACCGAAAAACGAAAAATCGGCAATTTGTCAGTTACGCGGTATTGTTTCTTCATCGACGATATTTATCTAACCTGCCATGACTAAATTTTCTTTGCAAACAGGTTGCATCACTTTCAAAATCATAATTCCATGAAGGGATCCAAAAATTTAGTAAGAGCTCCTTCTTCTTTTCCACTGATATCAGGATAATTAACCCAGATCATTTTCATTGCAGTCACTATTTACTGCAGTTTCTGAATCGTCTTTGGACATACAAGCTGCTTAGAATGCTGACTGAGAATTATGAACAGAGACTGCTACAGTTACAGGTATTGTTGTTGAATTTGATTGTTGTTCAGTATCACCTTTAGGTGTTGATCATGACTCTTCATTTTTGTTATGATCGTCATCATTCCCACTGCCACTATTTCGACTTCTTTTCCTCTAATGAACAGTATACTTTACAAAACAGTTAAATGTAATTTATTTCCTACTATTTACCATGAAAACGGAGTTAAGATAAATGGCAGGGAGATAGATTTATCATAAATATTATAACTCTCAAGCGCCAAGTACCTATATTATTTCTTCCATCAGTTCCTGAGCTATAAGAAATTATTATTCGAGTTTGTGAACTGTCATATAAACTACCATGATTTTTGATAAGATCGCCACAAAGCAGATAGGATTCGTAATTCAGGCAGCAATCAATTTCTGTCTGGAACTAAAGTAATTTCCTGTTGTAACTCTCTGAATACATTTCAAGCATATTTCATTACATGTTGTCAGCAGAGCTATTCCAGTATAAGTATCATCAATTTCGGAAGGAAAACCTTTGCTGTTCCTAATGAATTAAATTATTTAGGAGACAATCCGAGCCGTCATCTTAGACTTTTTGTAGATGATGCTCTCATTTACTGCCTGTAAAGTCATCAGAAGATCAAAACCGATTGCAAAATTATGTAAACAAAATATCAGTGTAGTGCCAAAAGAGGCCCTGAAGAATGAAAAGTGTGAGGTCATCGCGAGTCCTAAAAAGAATCCGCAACATTTCGGCTACACTACAGATCACACAAATTTATTGGCTGCCAATTCAACGAAATATCTAGGAATTACAAGTACAAACAACTTAAATTGGAAGGATCACATAGAAATGTTGAGGGGAAAGCTTAACACTGCGATTTATTGGCAGCACAATTAGAAGATGCAACAGGTCTACTGAAGACACTCTCTATACTACACTTATCCGTCCTCTGCTAGAGTACTGCAGTGCAGCATTGATGGAGGACATCGAAAAAGTTCAACGGAAGACAGCTCGTTTTGTATTATCCTGAAAAAGGGAGGCAGTGGCCTGTGTAAATAAAATGAGTAATGTACCTTATTCTCAAAATTTAGAAAAATTTCGCAGGTTCAGTGGCGCAAATAAACGGCCACGCAATGCGGTGTGAGTGGAGAAGCGAGGGCGGGGCTCTGTGAGAAGGTGCCCAATATTTTGGGGAGCCCCAAACTACTTTAGTGATTTATTTAAAAATTTGGTCTTATATTCAACCATGAAA
The DNA here is from genome assembly GCF_023898315.1 of Schistocerca nitens. Lineage (NCBI taxonomy): Eukaryota > Metazoa > Arthropoda > Insecta > Orthoptera > Acrididae > Schistocerca > Schistocerca nitens. The sequence goes on from NC_064620.1 coordinate 346,841,696, forward strand.
ACCCATTAAGGAGAAGCAGACAGGTGCGTGACAGCCAGCATTTCATACTCTGTTTTGTTAACTGTCAACAATTATCCTAAGTGTGTGGCAGTCAACATGCTCACAGTGCATAAACACTGCTTGTTTCTCTACACAAGCAGTGGCCTTCTTCAGAGTGCACTTCCTTCAATTGGTGTTGACAACAATAGGTTCTCCTCCTAAAATTCCCTTAAGTTCGTTTTTGTATGGTTGTAGCAGATGCAGTAGGTTGGTGCATAAGTTTGATAAGTTTCAATAAGTTTGATAAACACCACAGATACACGTAACAGGGACTTTAATCATCAATAATATACGAGGGTAGTTCAGAAAGTAAGTTCCGTTTGGTAATTAAAAAGGAGTCGAATACAGATAAAGTAATTTATTTCACAAAAATCTGTAACATTTACACTACTTTTCAACATAGCCCCTGTTATTTCCAGGCATTTCTCATAGGTTGGTATATGTTTATATGTTTCTTTGTCATAGAATATTGCCGCCTATATTGGCAATCATGTGGTTACATTTTTTGTTTACTTATTCATCGTTGTTGAAGCGCTTACCACTAAGGAACGACCTCAGACGCCGAAAGAGATTAAAATCGCTAGGAGAGAGGTCGGAACTGAAGGGAGGATGGCCAAAAACGTCCCAGTCAAATCTCTGCAGGAGTTGTTTTGTCACATTCGTTGTGTGTAGTCGGGCGTTGTCGTGAGTGAAAACCAAACACTTTGAGAGCATTCCTCTAAGCTTCAGTAACAGTCTCATACATTACTGTTCGTGAAATTTTTGCAAGTTGACGAGCAATGGCATGAATCATAAATCTACGGTTTTTCTTAATCATTTCTTCGACTGCACTAACCAGTTCATCAGAAACCACAGACGGACGTCCGTTTCGTTCGTTGTGATGCCTTCGATCACGCCCTTCCTTAAACTGTGGGATCCATCTTCACCATTGAAGCACTCATTCCATTTTCTCTATAAACTTCGCAGATTTGTCGGTGAATGGCGCTTGGTTTAACGTTCTTAACATTCAGAAAACAAATCACAGTTCTCAGTTCACAAACGGCGGTATTTTTTATGAACTCCGCCATTACAAACAATCACAACGAACGACGCATAACACAGAGCGAGCTCGCAATCTCGTCATTTCGTTCTGTAGCAGTGCCGCGGAGAAAAGTCAAAACGGAACTTACTTTCCGAACTACCCTCGTATTCTCCTTGTCTATTTACAACAGCCTTCCAACACTGGAGTAAGTTTTCAATTCAGCGACTGTAGAAATCACGTGGTTTTGTAGCGAAGAACTCGTCGAGCCTTGTGGAGAGCAAAAGAAGGTCAAGGTTGTCCGACAGAACGTGGAAAAGTATAAAATCTGAGCACACAAGATGAGTAAGGAATGTGCGGAACGACTTTGCAACTCAACTACTGTTTAGTGTTTTTGTCAGTCTAGCAGAATGTAGGCGGGCGTTATCGTGGAGTAGCATCACTCACCCAGTCTTCCTAGTCATAGTTTTTGGATTACGTCTGCAAGACGTCTCAGTTTTTGACAAAACGTGTCAACAATGATGGTTACACCTCGTGGAAGCAATTTGTAGTACATCACATCATCGCTGTTCCACCAGATGTGCTGTGTGCGGGCGCAGGAGGAACTGGCCGCGGTTCGCGGGCAGCTGAGAGTGCTGATGGCCACGGTCAGCCGCCTTCAGGCTGCTGCCTCGAGGTGCAGTGATGGCGGAGGTTCTGGCGCGTCGCTTGAGACATCCCAGATGTCGCTTGCTGCGTCCGCTGACTTAGCCGCCGAGGCATCTTCTAGTGTACCCGGCGTGTTGGGGCCGCCCTCACCTCAGGGTGAGTGGCGGACTGCAACGCGTTCGCATCGCTCGAGGCGGAGGGCCAATGTGGAGGCTGGCCGGTTGGCCGCGCCGTTCATCCTGTCGGTGGGCAGGTGGCCGCTCCTTCAGCAGGGCCCGAGCAGCCACACGGGGGCAAAGGCTTGCTGGTTATTGGGAGCTCCAACGTTAGGCAGGTGATGGAGCCGCTTAGGGAAATAGCATACAGGGCTGCAAAGAATTCCAATGTGCACTCGGTTTGTCTGCCGGGGGGCCTCATCCGAGATGTGGAGGCGGCCTTGCCTGCCGCTATCGAACGTACGGGATGCAGTCATCTGCAAGTAGTTGCTCACGTCGGCACCAATGATGCCTGTCGCTTGTGTTCTGAGGCGATCCTCAGTTCGTACAGGCGGCTGGTGGATTTGGTGAAGACCACTGGTCTCGCAAGCGGGGTGCAAGCAGAGCTCTCTATTTGCAGCATCGTTCCTCGAGTGGATCGGCGTCCTTTGTTTTCGAGCCGAGTGGAGGGTCTCAACCAGAGGCTTCGTCGACTCTGTGACGGTCTTGGCTGCAGATTTCTAGACTTGCGCTATTGGGTGGTCAATTGTAGGACGCCCCTAGATAGGTCAGGAGTGCACTACACAAAGGAAGCTTGTGTAGTGTACTTGTGGCGTGCACATGGGAGTTTTTTTATGCTAGGCAGTAGTGCGAGGTGTCCTGATGACACTCACCAGTCGACGTGCAGGCAGGGAAATCATCATGCGCTCAGTGTAAAGACACTTCAGCTCTCAAGATATTAGCAGTAAATTTTCAGAGTGTTCGGAATAAAGTTCCTGAATTTACTGCCCTCCAGGAAGCGTGTGGCGCGCAAATTATTCTCGGGACTGAGACCTGGCTGAACCCTGAGATAGTAAGTTCTGAAACATTTAGTGAGTGTTGGAACATGTATCGGAAAGACAGATTAGACACCGCAGCAGGTGGTGTCTTCATTGCAGTTGACAAAAATATTGTGTCTACTGAGGTCGAAGTAGAGTGTGATTGTGAAGTTATCTGGACACTTTCAACAGTGCTAGGAGAAATAAAGTTAATTGTTGGGTCTTATTACCGGCCACCAGGTTCCACTGTGACAGTTCTAGATTCATTCAAAGGGAGTCTACACTCTGTATCGCAGAAGTACCTGGATAATGCTATATTAGTCAGAGGCGACTTCAACCTACCTAGTATAGACTGGGATGTCTATGGATTCATTACAGGTGGTACAGACAAGCCGTCGTGTGAATTACTTTTGAACACATTATCCGAAAACTGTCTTGAGCAGCTAAATGACAGCCAATGCATTATGGAAATATTTTAGATGTAGTAGCCACCAATAGACCAGACCTCATCGACGGTGCAGTGTTGAGACAGGGATTAGTGATCATTACGTTGTCATTACGACTATGATTACGAAAGTTAAAAAATCGGTCATGAAGGCTACGAGAGTATTCTTACTAGAAAGAGCAGATAAGCAGTTGTTAGCATCCCACTTAGTAAATGAATCGACTTCATTTACTTCCAATACGATGGACGTGGAAGAATTATGGGCAAATTTTAAGCACACTGTAAATCACGCATTGGAGAAGTATGTGCCGAAAAAGTGCGTTACGGACGTAAAAGAACCACCGTGGTTTAACAGCGCAATTCGGAGAATGCTCAGGAAGCAAAGGCAGTTGCACTCGCGGTACAAGAAAGATCGGGAGAATGAGGACAGGCAAAAGTTAGTAGACATTCGTGCTGCTGTAAAAAGAGCGATGCGCGAAGCATACAACCACTACCACCGTCATACCTTAGCAAAAGATCTTGCAGAAAACCCAAGGAAATTCTGGTCTTACGTAAAATCGGTAAGCGGGTCGAAGGCTTCCATCCAGTCACTCACTGATCAGTCTGGCCTGGCAACGGAAGACAGCAAAACGAAAGCTGAAATTTTAAATTTAGTATTTGAGACATCTTTCACGCAGGAGGATCGTACAAACATACCGCCGTTCGAGTCTCGTACAGATTCCCGTATGGAGGACATAGTGGTAGACATCCCTGGGGTTGTGAAGCAGCTGAATGGGTTGAAAATAAATAAATCGCCAGGTTCTGATGGGATTCCAATTCGGTTTTACAGAGAGTACTCTACTGCATTGGCTCCTTACTTAGCTTGCATTTATCCCGAATCTCTTGCCCAATGTAAAGTCCCGAGCGACTGGAAAAAAGCGCAGGTGACGCCTGTATATAAGAGGGGTAGAAGGAAGGATCCTCAAAATTACAGACCAATATCCTTAACATCGGTTTGTTGCAGGATTCTCGAACATATTCCCAGTTCGAATATAAGGAATTTCCTTGAGACAGAGAAGTTGCTGTCCATGCATCAGCACGGCTTTAGAAAGCATCGCTCCTGCGAAACGCAACTCGCCCTTTTTTCACATGATATCTTGCTAACCATGAATGAAGGGTATCAGACGGATGCCATATTTCTTGACTTCCGGAAAGAGTTTGACTCGGTGCTCCACTGCAGACTCCTAACTAAGGTACGAGCATATGGGATTGGTTCCCAAATATGTGAGTAACTCGAAGACTTCTTAAGTAGTAGAACCCAGTACGTTGTCCTCAATGGTGAGTGTTCATCGGAGTTGAGGGTATCATCTGGAGTGCCCCAGGGAAGTGTGGTAGGTCCGCTGTTGTTGTCTGTCCACATAAATGATCTTTTGGATAGGGTGGATAGCAATGTGCGGCTGTTTGCTGATGATTCTGTGGTGTACGGGAAGGTGTCGTCGTTGAGTGACTGTAGGAGGATACAAGATGACTTGGACAGGATTTGTGAGTGGTATAAAGAATGGCAGCTAACTCTAAATATAGATAAATGCTAATTAATGCAGATGAATAGGAAAAAGAATCCCGTAATGTTTGAATACTCCATTAGTAGTGTAGCGCTTGACACAGTCACGTCGATTAAATATTTGGGCGTAACATTGCAGAGCGATATGAAGTGGGACAAGCGTGTAATGGCAGTTGTGGGGAAGGCGGACAGTCGTCTTTGGTTCATTGGTAGAATTTTGGGAAGATGTGGTTCACCTGTAAAGGAGACCGCTTATAAAAAACTAATACGACCTATTCCTGAGTACTGCTCGAGCGTTTGGGATCCCTATCAGGTCAGATTGAGGGGGGACATAGAATTAATTCAGAGGCGGGCTGCTAGATTTGTTACTGGTAGGTTTGATCATCACGCGAGTGTTACGGAAATGCTTCAGGAACTCGGGTGGTAGTCTCTGGAGGAAAGGAGGCGTTCTTTTCGTGAATCGCTACTGAGGGAATTTAAAGAACCAGCACTTGAGGCTGACTGCAGTACAATTTTACTGCCACCAACTTATATTTCGCTGAAAGATCACAAAGATAAGATAAGAGAGATTAGGGCTCGTACAGAGGCATATAGGCAGTCATTTTTCCCTCGTTCTGTTTGGGAGTGGAACAGGGAGAGAATATGCTAGTTGTGGTACGAGGTACCCTCCGCCACACACCGTATGGTGGATTGCGGAGTATGTATGTAGATGTAGATGCATAACATTATCTTTTGTAAATGTGTACAGGCCTTGTGTGGGAAGTCACTACTTTGTTTGGGCTTAACCATTCCTTCTTTTCCTCATGTTAGCATAAAGAAACCATTTCTCGTCACCAGTAACGATACAGGACAGGTTTTTTTTATGAGCCAATTGATGACGAGTAAGCACAGATGCATGAATGGCCACCTGCTTGCATTTGTGATTTTGGCACAGACGACTGCTTACATACTTGATGCACAAATGGACCATTATGCATCATATTTAACCAAAATTATCTTGTGTAAGAAAACTCTGAAGTAGCTCCAGTCTGGAGTAGATGAAAGTGTGATGTAATTTTAAGCTGTCGGTCGCCTAATGTGTTCACCTAACATCAGTAACAAAAAGTTTCCCCGCATGTTGACAATTCTGTAACACTGTCAGAAAATGCATTTTCGTAAACTGACCAGGTATCGACTTAATAATTTGTTGCTGCACGTAAAACGTACATCGAGACATAGTGAAATACTTCAAGAACACGTTGATGCCAGTCCGATATCTGCACATTGAATAGTTTGCCTGTTTGAGCGAGTATAGTGAAATATAAGATTACGTCGGTGTTCTGTGCCACATGTGGCAGACGACACATACTGAGAACCTTCTCAAAAAGGAGGGGAGGTAGTGGAGAAGAACTCCATCCTAAGTGAATATACTTCAAATTCAGACGAAATTGAGAATTTTCTCAGCGAATGTATCATTACTTTGAGAAACTTCTCTGGATAATATTCTATTTTTAATTCATAAAATTGAGTGAGACAGATATGGTGTGCGAGTTGGGGTGTCAACTATTAAAACAGAGGCGTTCTTCATTGTGGGGAAATATTTTCACGAAATTGTATTCTCAAAATGTCTCCCCTGAATACGAAAATATTTTGTTGACATACAGAGAAATGATCATTGTAAGGAAAATAAATAAATCAGAGCACACACAGGAAGATTTAATGTTCATTTTTCCAGCTCTCTTTGTGAGTGGAACAGTAGAGAAATAGTGTGCATTGCAGAGTAGGCACGTAGTTGTAGAATATACTATTTTTGCAATATATTGCATGCTATGTCAGTTTATATAAAGAACATTAAAATATTTAATAATGCTATTGTTGCTTCACAGATAACAGTATAATAAAATAATGTCTTAGTTTAAATTACACATAAAAACTCAGTTAAATATCCTGCATTTTGAAAAACATTAACAAAAAGTAGGTAATGTAGCTAAACTCATCTTTTTTAAAAATAATTCCATTTGATGAACACAATAACACCACAAAACAATTTCAAACTTTGTAACTGATATATTAAAAAGACTGGCTTCCAAAACTAATCATATGCCTGACTTTTGCTTTTACACTGTTGCATTGTGCATGTCATTCTTGGCGCTGGTGGTTGGAATATTTACTGAGGATGCATTGATCTGTGTTAAGACGGAAATGTGTTTTGACTCTTGGTCGCACGATGTCATTGTTGAATGCTCGGTGCAATTGTTGTATGTAGGAAAGTATTGTTTCAAATACTTCAATGCAAGAAGTAATTTGTATGTAAAAGTAATGGTGGAGTGCTAGGCTGTACTATTGTAAGCTGTAATTTTCATGATCATAATACAAAAGGGACTGAAATTTTACTTCATATTTCCCTAGCATATAAGGCTAGCAGGAATTTTGTTGTTGAAGTTATGTAGAAAAGACAATGTGGCAACTTATTCTGAGAAAGGAATGTCTTTAGAAACTTGTGTACAATACCTACAGAGTAGTTCCCCACTATTTATCCAGAAATAATAAAAAGTCCTGCAGAATGCGAACATTCATCCTTTATACTATCTTCAAAAATAAGTAAGAAAGGCAATTCACCTAGAAAAAGAAGAGCATAGTATTTTTATTGTGGTAATAGGGAACAACTGAAAAAAATTTGGTAAAATAAAAGTTTGTAGGGAACTTCCATTTATGGCGTAACTGTAATGCAGGCATCATAGTTCCTTTAGTGACATGTATGTAACCTTATTTCATAACATCATCCACTAGAAATGCTGTATTTTGATTTTATAACATACAGTCCTTGATTATGTTATGCATTTAACATATGTATCTTAACACCATTGTCGCTTGACAATGGAGATATAAAAGAGCTGAAACTGGTCAATAGCAAAATAAATATTTAAGTGGAGCTGTTCGAAGTTTCCTGTTTCCTTACCACACGTCTACAATTATTTTGCAGCATTACAAGACTGATAATACCAAAGTTTGTCACATTTACTGCACAGCATGTCAGTGTCGCTGACAAGAAGGTCAACTTGCATTGTTTGCAGTAGGTCATATGAGGAACAATTAATTCCACAGCTACCTCTACATCTATACTTTGCAAAATACCGTGAGGTGCATGGAAGAGGGTATATCCAGTTTTACCAGTTATTAGGGTTTCTTCCTGTTCCATTCACGCATGGAGTGTGGAAAGAATGACTGTTTAAATGCCTCTAAGCACGCAGCAGTTGTTCTAATCTTATCCCCATCATTGCTTTGTGAGCGATACATAGGGGATTGTAGTATATTCTTAGAGCCATCATTTAAACTTGGTTCTCGAAACTTTGTTAACAGACTTTCGCAGGATAGCTTAAATCTATCTTCTAGAGTCTTCAGTTCCTTCAATGTCTCTGTGACAATCTCCCACAGATTAAACAAACCTGTGACCATTTCCATAAATTCCCCTACCAACAACCATGTACTGATTACATAAAAACAACACCCAAGTCCAAGTGAAGAAGTTCAAAGCTCTTCTAGGTGGGAGAGTTGCCTCTCTTCCCGCCCCCCCCCCCCTCTCGCTGGGTACACCCATGCCGGAAGTCCAAATGGCCATTCCACATGAAACAAATTTCAATCATCCTCTACTAGCTATATTCACCAGGCATGAGTTGGAAGTAGTTGTGGAGAATTCTACGAATGCCTCTCCAGGAATTTATTATGTTCATTATGATACGATAAAAAAATCTTCCACTTGATGCTTTGGAACTATTTCTTTTGGTATTCAGTGACATTTGGGGAAGAGGGCAACTTATGGAGGCATGGACTACACAAATTACAACACCTCTATTGAAGCCCGGAAAAGATCCCAAAATTCATATCTCATATAGACCAACAGCCTTGTCCTCAAATGTGACAAAAACTCTTGAATGGCTAGTCAAAATCATATTGAGATATGGCTGAAAACTGATGAACAGCTATTTTGATCCCACTTTGGTTTTATTACAGGTAGAAGAATGTATTACAACATAACAATTTTTCACTAAGCTTCCCAAGAAATTCTTAACTCATTGTACTTACATGCGACACCACTTTTATCAAAGGTGGAGGAACATTGGACAACATAACAGTTTTGTGCTCAGGTTTCCAAGTAAATAAGTTTTTAACATCGACATACTTAGATGTGACAACAGCTTATGATAATGTCTAGGTCTCCACCTTTTAGAAAAGCTCAAGTGAATTTGTGTTCCTGTCAGCTGGATATTGGCATTAGTACTTTCTTCGCGAAGAGAACGGTGTATGTCAGATATCAGAAAAGCTTGACAGGACCTCTGGCTCTATCCAGATGTAGTTTTACTTTGATTTTCAGAGTATTTCTCACAGAAAGTGACTTCACTCTAACTAAGTCTCACTGAGGCTATCTGCTGATGCAGAAGCTGATTGATACCATACATAACACAATGAAGTTGTGTGTATGATAGGCAGTGATTTGTTTTGTGTGGCGATTAAACCATTGTTCTATCATGGACTGCAGCATCCTGTGAACACTGCATTTTTGTCATAAAGTTCAATAGTATAAAGTGCCTAATCCAAATTAGGAAAATACATTAGGGACACTGCTCAAAACTTCAATAAACATTTTGTATCGGAAAAAGGCGAGTATGGTTTCTGTTTTTTAAGCATAGAAATACGTACAGGGTAACTGGGTGGATAAAGGTGAGAGCTACAGGGCAGTGACACACCCATGGCAGGGCAGGGGGTTAATTTTATTTTTTACGAATGTCACGTGGCCAGCTGTAATGGTATAAAACACGCAGACCAAGTTTTTTCCTGAGGCAGTAGAGTCTGTCAGCTTCCTCCAAGCCAGGAAAAAAGTCTTCAGTTATTACAATCCTATAAATGAAAGTGGAAAAAAGTGAATAGGCGTGTAAGCTATCGTATTTTCATAGTTAGCATTAGAAACTGTACTATGAAAAGATAAAGTGAGTCACTCTTCCATGAACATAAAATACCAGCCTTTCAAATATAAGTACACATGGTAGTTATCTACATAGATAGGCCTAAAGAAACAGTGAATAGTTCAGTCCTACCTTCCCATATGCCATGCAACCATACTCGATCTGCTCTTAGTTAACACCCTATATATGGGCAGAAGAACATTGGGGTTTACACTGGACCAAACTCTGATTAAAGATCTGATGATGCTCGTGATTGGTTGGTTGATTGTTTGAATACGTATTTCTGGCGGACTTATTTATTGTTAGGTAGCTCTCTGGATTCTATGTGATAAAGTTTTGCAAACATCAATGGTATCTATTTATGTGGTTTTGCTAGCTAACACCAGTACAAATAACACACATGAACTATTAGAAGCCAGATACAAGATGTAAAGAAAACATGTTGTTGTTGTTGTTGTGGTCTTCAGTCCTGAGACTGGTTTGATGCAGCTCTTCATGCTACTTTATCCTGTGCAAGCTTCTTCATCTCCCAGTACGTACTGCAGCCTACATTCTTCTCAATCTGCTTCGTGTATTCATCACTTGGTCTCCCTCTACGATTTTTACCCTCCATGCTGCCCTCCAATACTAAATTTGTGATCCCTTGATGCCTCAGAACATGTCCTACCAACCGATCCCTTCTTCTAGTCAAGTTGTGCCACAAACTCCTCCCCAGTCCTATTCAATACCTCCTCATTAGCCGGCCGGAGTGGCCGAGCGGTTCTAGGCGCTTCAGTCTGGAACCGCGCGACCGCTAAGGTCGCAGGTTCGAATCCTGCCTCGGGCATGGATGTGTGTGATGTCCTTAGGTTAGTTAGGTTTAAGTAGTTCTAAGTTCTAGGGAACTGATGACCTCAGCTGTTATGTCCCATAGTGCTCAGAGCCATTTGAACCATTTGAACCTCCTCATTAGTTATGTGATCTATCCACCTAATCTGCAGCATTCTTCTGTAGCACCACATTTCGAATGCTTCTATTCTCTTCTTGTCCAAACTATTTATCGTCCATGTTTCACTTCCATACATGGCTACACTCCATACAAATACTTTCAGAAACGACTTCCTGGCACTTAGATCTATACTCGATGTTAACACATTTCACTTCTTCAGAAACGTTTTCCTTGCCATTGCCAGTCTACATTTTATATCCTCTCTACTTCGACCATCATCAGTTATTTTGCTCCTCAAATAGCAAAACTCCTTTACTAATTTAAGTTTCTCATTTCCTAATCTAATTCCCTCAGCATCACCTGACTTAATTCGACTACATTCCATTATCCTCGTTTTGCTTTTGTTAATGTTCATCTTATATCCTCCCTTCAAGACACTGTCCATTCCGTTCAACTGCTCTTCCAAGTCCTTTGCTGTCTCTAACAGAATTACAATGTCATCGGCGAACCTCAAAGTTTTTATTTCTTCTCCATGGATTTTAATACCTACTCCGAATTTTTCTTTTATTTCCTTTACTGCTTGCTCAATATACAGATTTAATAACCTGTCTCACTCCCTTCCCAACCACTGCTTCCCTTTCATGTCCCTCGACTCTTATAACTGCCATCTGGTTTCTGTACAAATTGTAAATAGCCTTTCACTCCCTGTATTTTACCCCTACCACCTTCAGAATTTGAAAGAGAGTATTCCAGTCAACATTGTCAAAAGCTTTCTCCAAGCCAACAAATGCTAGAAATGTAGGTTTGCCTTTTCTTAATCTAGCTTCTATGATAAGTCGTAAGGTCAGTATAGCCTCGTGTGTTCCCATATTTCTACGGAATCCAAACTGATCTTCCCTGAGGTCGGCTTCTACCAATTTTTCCATTCATCTGTAAAGAATTCGCGTTAGTATTTTGCAGCCATGACTTATTAAACTGTTAGTTCGGTAATTTTCACATCTGTCAACGCCTGCTTTCTTTGGGATTGGACTTATTATATTCTTCTTGAAGTCTGAGGGTATTTCGCCTGTCTCATAGATTTTGCTCACCAGATGGTAGAGTTTTGTCAGGACAGGTTCTCCCAAGGCTGTCAGTAGTTCTAATGGAGTGTTGTCTATCATCTTCATCTACATCCTCTTACCTTTCTACAACATTGCCCTCAAGTACATCGCCCTTGTATAGTCCCTCTATATACTCCTTCCACCTTTCTGCTTTCCCTTCTTTGCTTAGAACAGTTTTCCATCTGAGCACTTGATATTCATACAAGTGGTTCTCTTTTCTCCAAAAGTCTCTTTAATTTTCCTGTAGGCAGTATCTATCTTACCCCTAGTGAGATAAGCCTCTACATCCTTACATTCGTCCTCTAGCCATGCCTGCTTAGCCATTTTGCACTTCCTGTCGATCTCATTTTTGAGACGTTTGTATTCCTTTTTGCCTGCTTCATTTACTGCATTTTTATATTTTCTCCTTTCATCACTACTTCATCCATCAAAGCTACCCATTCTTCTTCTACTGTATTTCTTTCCCCCATTCTTGTCAATTGTTCCCTTATGTTCTCCCTGAAATTCTGTACAATCTCTGGTTTAGTCACTTTATCCAGGTCCCATCTCCTCAAATTGACACCTTTTTGCAGTTTCTTCAGTTTTAATCTACAGTTCATAACCAATAGATTGTGGTCAGAGTCCTCATCTGCCCCTGGAAATGTCTTACAATTTAAAACCTGGTTCCTAAATCTCTGTCTTACCATTATGTAATCTATCTGAAATTGTCAGTATCTCCAGGGTTCTTCCAGGTATACAACCTTCTTTTATGATTCTTGAACCAGGTGTTAGCTATGATTAAGTTGTGCTCTGTGCAAAATTCTATCAGGCGGGTTCCTCTTTCATTTCTTAGCCCCAATCCATATTGACCTACTATGTTTCCTTCTCTCCCTTTTCCTACTACTGAATTCCAGTCACCCATGACTATTAAATTTTCGTCTCCCTTCACTATCTGAATAATTTCTTTTATTTCATCATACATTTCTTCAATTACTTCGTCATATGCAGAGCTAGTTGGCATATAGACTTGTACTACTGTCATAGGCGTGGGCTTCTTGTCTATCTTGGCCACAATAATGCGTTCACTATGTTGTTTATAGTAGCTAACCCGAACTCCTATTTTTTTATTCATTATTAAACCTACTCCTTCATTACCCCTATTTGATTTTGTATTTATAACCCTGTATTCACTTGACCAAAAGTCTTGTTCCTCCTGCCACCGAACTTCACTAATTCCCACTATATCTAACTTTGACCTATCCATTTCCCTTTTTAAATTTTCTAATCTACCTGACCGATTAAGGGATCTGACATTCCACACTCCAATCCGTAGAATGCCAGTTTTCTTTCTCCTGACAATGACGTCCTCTTGAGTAGTCCCCACCCAGAGATCCGAATGGGGGACTATTTTACCTCCGGAATATTTTACCCAAGAGGACGCCATCATCATTTAATCATACAGTAAAGCTGCATGTCCTCAGGAAAAATTACGGCTGTAGTTTCCCCTTGCTTTCAGCCGTTCGCAGTACCAGCACAGCAAGGCCGTTTTGGTTAGTGCTACAAGGCCAGATTAGTCACTCATCCAGACTGTTGCTCCTGCAACTACTGAAAAGGCTGCTGCCCCTCATCAGGAACCATAACAAAACATATAACTCTTGAAGGGACAGAAGTGCTATATGACTATCACACATAAGTTTTCACTGGAGTGGTAGCAAAAACATTAAACAAAACAATTTTTATGGGGTTTAAAGGGAGCTCCTAACACTGTGTTCCTTTGGTAACTCTGGATGCAATTTTAAATAACAAATGAAAATAGTGGTGCTTCGACTTTCTAAAATAGTTATAAAATGCAGATCCCTCTTTCTTAAGCTCCTTGTGTAGTGTGTGAAGTATCCTTCTGTTCCAAATAATGACATTTTTTGTGTTTTGCACTTTTGTCTCCCTTCTCAAATATACATTCTATCCCTGCAAGCTGCAAACCATTTGAGTCCAATAAATGTCATTTTTTGTACAAATTCAGACTCTAAAAATGATATACAATCATTTTGTGAAGATCGCAATTATCGTGGAAATAGTGATTGAGGACAGCCATGTGAGTTGAGACCACGTGAAATGAATTAACTTGACGAACCGTGACGTGATGGACAGTATGAATTTACCTTGACATGATGGGCTGCGATGGCCAGTATGAATTTGCCTTCAGTGACGATTGAATGTCACGTCAGAGTCACCAATTTCTTGGGTTTAATGAAATCACTATGTTGCAAAATCTGAAACTATGCAGTCCCTCATTTAACTTTTTATATGCATAGAACCAAGCAACGGAGCAATGACAGATTGCAAACACAAATTAAAGAGAGATTGTGTCAGTGATAATGACTGAAACAATCACTTGTGTGCACAGCACTGCATTTCACTTAACATTGCACCTTCAAAGCACTGCACTTCAAATCAATCTTTGATACTCAGTACATGAAGTTACAAATGAACAGAAATCAGAAGTATTGTACAACATGTCTTAGCCATGCATTTACCAAAATATGTTGTGAGGAATGAAAAATATTCTCCTTGCTTCAACAGCAGAATTTCAAATTTGTTCTTATAGTGAAGAAGACCTGAGCACATATTTCAACCAAGCCAAAGGCTTGTTAACGAACAAAACTGAACATAGGCAAAATGTGTGCATGGAGATGCCTGCCTGAAGCGTTCAACAAATTTAAAAGTAAAATTATATCTACCGACCTGACAAAAAGTCGTAAGAGGTTTTGGCATAATCGTTGAGGCCTGCACACATTCAGTATTTACTGACACTACTAGTCTAGCAAAATTTCAATATATTGAATCATCGATAATAATGAAAAAAATTTTTAGGTCACAACATAATTTTACAAGGGTAAGATGCTCAACACCGAAAAGAAACAAAGTGGTGCAATTATATCAGGTATCGCTCACAAGCAGCAGAAAGCAGTGAAAAATCCGCAATCTGTCTGAGAATGGTTGAATAATAGTGGGAGTGCACCGGTCGTATGTTAATATGCGGACAGATCAGAACTATGGACCCAAAAGATTTCTTAATTAATTTTCCTACGGATCCTGCAGCACATGAGAAGTTATTAATGCTGACTTTAGATAAAATAGAGAAACAAAATACATCACTGAGAGAAGCAATCACAATGGACAAGAGATTATATGAGATAACTGCTTTTCGAAGTGGAAGCCTTTTCCTAAATTTCTGTTACATGTAATTCACCAACCTACAGACTTACTGTATCTTCAAATTAACAAAGTGAGGACTGTCGTAGAGAATGCTCTGTTGACCATCCTAAAATGTTACATGTAATGATTATTCTCGCAGAAATATATTAACAGTGTTTCCAGTTTTTTGATAAAGCAAGTCAAGGTCGGTGTCGCAACGAGGTCAAGTTAAATCTTATCGTAACCAGTTGTCTATATTATACGAGTAATATTCTTGTATGGTTACTGTATCACAGCCATGTTTAAAATTATTAAAATTATTTTGTGTTAAAAGACTACATGAAAAACTCTATCTAGGAGGTGATATCCACGAAGGCGAATTGGAAACAGTGCACACTTTCGCCATGTGACTGTACTGTTCACAGTCTATTATATTAGACTGTGGTACTGTTCATGAAACTGTGTCAACATCGGAATGAAGAATTCTGTCAAACTGTCGACACTTGACGCCATACGTTCAATACGTATTGAAATTGCTAAAAATGTTTTAGGGCGATCAATATTGCTCGTCAATATTTGCAGTACTGAGAAAACACTACTATAGTACTATATTGGAGCTCAATAGGTCGCCTCAGAAAAGTTACACAACCGGTGAAAAATTACTTTACTATCCATATTCCTCACTTGACACATGTCAGATTTATTTCCATCACCATATATCAAAGCGCACCATGTATCCAAGCTTACTAAATCTGTAATTTAACATTGACTGACAGAATAGTGAGTAGTCACCATATGTTAATATAGACCTAGAAATGCTCGTATCCTGGTAGCCTCTGTGCACTTCGATATCAGATTGTAGAAATAAATCCGAAAAGCGTCACATGAGAAATTTGACTAATAAAGTCATTTTCCACCTGCTTTATGACTTTCCTGACACGTCCTATTCAGCTCCAATACAGTACTACAGGATAATAAAATCACAGTCCCCTGCCTCCTACGAGATTTCGTGTCTCATCTATTATAACAATAAGTCAATACGCGCCCTCAGTCAGTCAATATATTGTCGGTTCGACAAGATTATTGACTGTGTGAGGTCTCCTTTAGATTGCCGCATCTCAGAGCTCCAATTTTTCTCCACTGACAGACATATATTTCTGTCTATGGTTCCAATGTAGTCAGTGGTGTTTAAAGGAAAGTCTTTGATTAGTAAAATCTTTGGATGACGTTATCGTTTGGTGGTTGAATTTGAACTTCGTTGTTTAGCGACTTAGCGTTGTTGTGACATTTGATTCATAACAGGATATGGAGGTAAAATTTTGTGTATGTGATGTGCTTCGTATGACCATAGAGAAAAATTTTGTTTGTAATATGTTACTACGGGGATTTTATGGTACATAATTTGGAGACTAGGTAGTGGTGTGTATAAGAATTTCAAAAAGTTCAGAAAATAATCGTCAGAACTTGCTTGTTAATAATATAACTTTATCAATGAAAATTATTAGACTTCATAAACTTTAGAATGTTAAATATTATCAAAATTGTACATGCTTTAGTGCGGGTGATTAAATTAAGTCAAGTTAAACCTAAAAAGAGAGAAAGTTTAGTTTTACCAATTCTGCAGCTGTCACCACAGCCAGTGTTTCAGGGTTCGGTCCACTTCCATGTACTAGCCATTCCACGCCATCTGCGTTAGTGAAAGGCTTTTAAAGACACTTGATTTTTCGAGGGAGGTGGGGGTGTGGAATCTTCATCTTTAGTGAGGGATTAATTATTTAGAAAATTCCTATTTCATTGTGTGAAGTGAAGACTACGTTGAAGGCCATTAACGTACTTTCTTTGCAAAATCATTGACCTCTGAAATCTGACGGCGTGTTTTCTTTTTTATATCTTGTGGTTTTAAAGTGTTTTTAATTTCTGTTACCTGTATAGGAACAACAGCATGAAGTTCACAGGCTATGTTTACAGTTATCCAATTTAAAAAATGAGAATGAAGGAATACAGAATGTTATTACACCTTTAGATGTGGAAAATGAGGAGCAAGATGAACTGGAAGCAAGCACTGAGAGGGTACACGAGACAGAACTAGCTGAACCGAATAAAGAGGTGAGTGCCTGATGTTTCAATCCCAGTAGCCTACTTCATGGTAATTTTTTGCAACATCTTTATGACTACTGAGTGAAGTAGCGCAGTGATTAGCACGCTGGAGTTATGGTCAGAGTAATGACAGTTGAAAGCTATGTCCGGCCATCCTTATTTGTAACAAGTTTCCAAATGAAAAGGTATGAAACATTCTAACGACCAAACATGTTAAAATTTGCATGTCAATGGAATCAATGAAAACCTCGTAGCTCCAGCTGTCTGTGAAATCTTCGTAATTCCAGTAACCGGTAACTCCGTTATCAAAGAGAGATTTGATACTACATTGATTTCTAGGTTTCTACTGTATGGTTACACATGTAGCAAAATGGAGTTATGAGGTTTTCATTGCCTACCATTAATATGCTGCTTTTGGGTAACATAGTGAGGCATCTAGGAATGTGAATGTGGTGCATTGCCTTCCCAAAAAATTCAAAGCTGTGCACTAGGGAGGCAGGGTGACGCTCACAAATTTTTTCAATGTCAGAGGTCAAATATTCAATCATGGAAAAACCATTAACAAGTTAACATTCTTTTTGGATTGCATTACGGTGAACAAATTAGAATGGGTTGCTCAACAATCCATGCTGCTGATGGTATGGCTATTCAAAGCCTGCTACCTTCCCAACTCGGTGAATTGCAGGAGGGAGAAAGAGGAGCTGCCAAATTATATTGACTGAAAGCTTGAGGGCTCTGCTAATACATGATTAGTGTGTAAACCGATTTTGTTGATTTTGCGCTTCCACATTCGGAACCAGTCGGGGTCTATGCAGAGGCAGCTGTGAGTAAAGCTGTGGTAAAGTTTGGCAATCTTGAAATATGTTGCCAAACTCTTTGGCTGAGGGGACAGTTGTTACATTTGTTGTGATTATAAAAGTTTTGCTGAAAACTTACGGTGCATAATATTGGTGGCTTCATCAGTTTCGCTTTTCATGCCTCTCATGGCTCCATTCTCCATATATAAAGTTTTTTCAAATTTGCATTTTTCAAGTTTTAGTAGCATTAATTCAATAAATAGAATTAAAGTACAATGATTTCATATAAATTTCAAATTAGCAGAAATATAGTTGTATCAAATCTTGCCTGGTGCGTGAAAAGATTAGTTCATCAGGTCAACGTCAGCCTGTTGGAAGTACCATTACTGAACAATTAGACTTGTGTGTGTCAGTGAGTTGTCTTATTGGAACCAGATCACTGCACTGGGACAGCCCACTGAAACCATCATACTGGATGAGTGCCAGGGCTCCCCCTTGAATGTCCTGTGTATGCTCAGACGTCCTGGCACTGAAGTCTGTCTGTGGTGCAGTGTGTTATGTTCGGCATATCTTGACTATATTCATGTTACACTTGCAACATGTCAATAAACAATACAGTTCAAAAAAGGGAAATTTTGGAAGCGTCCGATCCCGCCCGTCTGCTTTGACCCATGACGTCACAAATATGGCGGAAACAAAAACACACACTTTCCACAAGAAGCCTAATGACACTAACGCGACAAGCACGGGAAATGGGGTGTTTTGGGTGGGGGGCAAACTAAATATAAACAAATTTAGATGCCTTGCGTAGCTACAACGTGTAAGTCAAGACAGCCATGCATGAATACCCACCCACATCCCCAGGGGTCGTAACCCCTGCAACCCATAGAAGATAAAGATGTTTCAGTAGCTGATTAGTGTTTTTTGTCTTTTTAAAAAAAAAAAGTCTCATGGGATAGAACGAACAGATCAGAAAGATAAATATAATAAACTAAAACAGAAATTGGAGGAAACAGATAATTAAAATAAGTAATAAGTGTTTTTAAATTAAAAAAAAATCTCTCGAGATAGAACGAACAGATCAGAAAAGTAAATAAAATAAAACAGAACTGGAGACAGCCACACTCAAACCAAACTCCGCGCTGTCATGACGTCACACACGACAACACCCTTACGTCACGGGTCAAAGCCGACGCATGGGGTCGGACGCTTCTGTCGACCCCAAAAAAGATATGGTAGCAAGATGGTGTGGATCTTAATTACTTCTGTGGGTATACGTATCCTAACCCGTAATAAACAGAAGGGGGATTCCATTGTCACGGGTGGGACAGTTGCACTACGTTTTTCAACAGTCAGATGCTGATATAACATGAAGTAAAAATAGAAATAAAGTAAAAATTGACTGGTTGCCTTACAAATAATTTTTACCTTCCCTTTAAATCTGAATGTCAGAAGTTTACAAATTGAGCTGTTATTCATCTTTAAAACTTTGTCACGGGTGGGACAGCAAATAGACGTAGCATTGAATAACCACCAACATTTTAGAAGAATTCTGTGATTTATGCACTTATTTTCTTTTGAAAATATTGAATTCACATTAATAAAATAATTCTCTACATGACATAATATCAATAAACATTAGATTAGTAATACTTACTTGCAATAATTGCAATCAAAGACTGTCACGGGTGGGACAAGGAATTGTCACGGGTGGGACTCATGTGAAGTACAATCTTTTTTTTTTTATTTAAACTGATTTTATTATGTCAGTTAGCTATGAATCAGTAGGTAACATATTGGAGGACACTTTAAGTTTTAATAACTTTGTAGAACATTTTTGTTGCTTGTAAATAATATAAATTTTGTTATAGTATTAGTTTACAGTTCTGAGTACGTAATTATTTCACTTGAAGAATGTACCACTTTGAAAAAATACACTTGGCCTATCACCCACTTTCGAAAATGTCTAAATTGCCAGGAAACTCATTATATAAGGTGTCCCTAACATGTTTGACATTTGGATTCGGGAGAATAGCAAGAACTTGTTTAAACTCTATGTATGATACATCCTCCTCGTCAGCTTTAAATACCTTTGCTGAGTCCCCAACAGATCGCATACACATAATCTGTATTTCCCCATTGTCTTCTACACTTCTCTGTGCAATTACAGCATATCTGTATGTAGTGGATTTCTTTCTTGCAGTTTGGAACTCAACTAAAATAAATGTTCCTGGCATGATTTGTTCCACAGCTGGTTCTGAACCTGTAACTTCTTGGGAATTGGATGTCAACAGGACATCAGGATATGAGTCCTCATCACTCATCTCAGAATCTGTGTAGATTAGTGAATATATGTTGGGTGAAAGTGGGAAAACCTCCACTTTCTCTAAATCTGATTTTAGGAAAGTTCTACCACATACTAGGTTACAGGTATTGTAACCGTTGAAGTAATGCTTGCTGCGAATATCTTTTATTTTTTTAACAGCTTTCCAACGGCCATCCAGAAGGTCTCTGTTTTCATCAGTATGATCTTTTGTTAGAAGAAGAAAGTTTATTCCAGAAACAGATGATTTGGCACAGTCTAAAAACTCCTGTGCATTGCTGATGATGACTTTTCTTTGCTTAACTTTATTCCAAACAGCCCTTTTTGTTACAGCTCCAGTGCCATCCACTGCACCTTTCCCATGTGATGTTGCAAACAAAAACCATTCTCCAGACACTCCAAAGTCTTGCATCATGTAGCAGAGGTTAGAAATGGTGAATTTGTTCTTAAATTGACCTGCGCAACCATCAGAAAAAATTCGTATCGCGGTCAAATTGGGAAGCTCTTGTTTCAGCTTACTTATTATACTCTTCAAACATGCATAAACTGAGTACTTGTCGTGGCACAGTTCATTGCTCACAATTGCAAATGACTGTAGCCCTTTTTTCATCCAAACGCAAATAGTGACCACTGTAATCTGTGTATGACTCCAGTGGGCACTTTGTACCTCATCTTGTGCTAGTGCTACATAGTTTTCTGCAAAATCTATTTGCAATATCACTTCGCCATCACTAACTGATGCTTTCACAGTCTTGAAAGCTCCAGATTGCATCCTTTTGACAAAGAAGTGCTCTTTGAATGTTTTTAGTTGAGACTGAAGTTCAGAGAGAGCTTCACAAAGTGTTCCACTGGTAGTAGTCTGTTTAGGGTGACACTCATGTTCGGTCCATTTTCTCCAAGATATTATGTCACACGAATCAAACTTTCCATCTATTAATGTGTGTAAATTCATGATGCATTTCTTGCATTGACTTGTCATGCATATTTCACTTTCTACATCACAGCAAACAAGATTCATAAGGTGAGTGTGAGTAGCAAGGAAACTAGCTATTTCTTTGTGAATGGCTTCAATGATGAAGTTGAAGTTAGCATGATATCTGCACACACATACATTGTGAGGCATTTGAGACGTTAGAACAACATTTTTAGGCCGCAACTCGTAGAATTTTGAAATCTTGATGTCAATATCTGGATTGTCTTGCTTAAAAAGAAAAAAATGCTTCCTTAACTGTCATATTCATGTGACGTTTCTGCAAGCTAACTCTTTTCCCAGTTTCATGGTCTACAATAGACTTTACATCCTTTATGCCAGGTGTCTGCCTGCTGATTTAATCATTTGTGAAAAAAATTTGTAGTTTGAGCAGATTATCACCTGTAAGTTTACGAGATGTCTTCTTTACTACTGGGAAAATTTGGTTAACTACCTTTTTAGGTAGGCTTTCACTTACAAGCTTTTTTATTACTGCTGATTTTTTTGAGGGGCTTGAAGGAAGCACCTTCTTTACCCGAGAAACAGCTTTGCCAAGGGACTGAGGACATATATATGATCCTAACTGGGAAATACAGGTCTCAGACTGATCTTCAATTAATACGGATTTTAGTTTAAGTCTGTACTTCCTTTTTCTTTCAGCTTCCTTCTTTCGATATTCCAATAAAGATTTTTCACTGGAGGGTACCTTCATCTTCATATTTTCCCTTCTTCTTTTATCCTGCTCTCTTTCTTTTTCTTTATGGGCATTGTACCTGCTGGTATCTTTCTTCAGTTTTTCTCGAAGTTTTCTCATACGCTCTGCTGATGTTGTTTTCCCCATTTTCTGAATAAACAGTAAGTTTTTATTTAGTGTAAACCATCAAAGCACTTGTTATATCAACCAATTTAACTTAACAATAACAAGAAGTGTTAAATGGTTTAGATTTGAGTAACATCCAAAAATCTGTCACGGGTGGGACACAATTTCTTTTAACATTTATAGATGATCATTTACAACTTAGAAGGTCCCTTATGGTTCATTGGATGTTTTTATTTGTTTTTCTTACTTCTGACCTAAAATATATAGAATTACTATAATTGCTGAGTTAGAAGGTAAACTTTTTCATGTTTTTTGTCACGGGTGGGACACTAAATACATAGTAAATTCCTACAAACACCCTAGAAGGAAAACAAAGGCAGAGGATGAGATGGTCAGATGAAGTTAATCGACACCTCATGTTCTGTTATTACGAAGCAACAAACCTAGGAACCAACACAACTGGATACAGATCACAAGTATACACAACATTTATTACCAGATACCCAGAATTAAAATTTTTAACAGAACAACGACTAGCTGATCAGATCCGTGTAATAATAAAAAATAACAGGATACCCCAGTCAGAATTAGAAAACATCAAACAACAAGTACAACAAATACTGGAACAAAATAATGTGCAAACAGAAGAAGAAGAAAATAGAATAATGGACTCAAACATCTCAGAGCAAACAAACAAAGAACAACACGCATCAATTAAACAATCAGAGGAAAACGAAATCTTACGACAGCCACCAGAACAAGCACAAATAGAACACGAAGTGACACACATGTTAGATATAGAAGAAAAATTTCAGCTGACGTATATAGAATACAAAGACACAAATACAGACATTAGACCATTCTTGCACAGACCGCCAAGTAACCCACAAGTCGAAACAACAATAAAAACTATCAACACAATCATACACAACAAAATAAATGAATATACAACTATGGAAGAGTTACAACTACTGGTTTATATAGGAGCACTCACTACACTAAATATACACACTAGGCAGAGATCAGAACCAACCAACACACAGAAGAAACCCACAAAACCAGCATGGCAACACAGGCTACAGATCAGAATAGAAAAACTGAGAAAGGACATCGGACAGCTAACACAATTTATAAGAAATGAAATGTCAGAAAAAAAACGAAAAAGGTTAGGTAAAATCTCACAAGAAGAAGCGATAGAGCAATTAGATGAGAAGAAGCAGAAATTACAAGCATTGACCAAACGACTTAGGAGATACAAAAAAAGTGAAAATAGAAGGAAACAAAACCAAACATTCAACGCAAACCAAAAGAAATTTTACCAGACAATAGATAACACACACATTAAAATAGACAATCCACCAAACATAACAGACATGGAACACTTCTGGAGCAACATATGGTCAAACCCGGTACAACATAACAGGCATGCACGGTGGATACAAGCATAAACAGACACATACAAGATGATACCACAAATGCCTGAAGTGATAATTTTGCAACATGAAGTCACCCAAGCTATTAATTCTACTCACAATTGGAAAGCCCCTGGAAAAGATAAAATAGCAAATTTCTGGCTAAAGAAGTTCACCTCAACACATTCACATCTAACTAAATTATTTAACAGTTACATTGCAGACCCATACACATTCCCTGATACACTTACACATGGAATAACTTATCTGAAACCTAAAGATCAAGCAGACACAGCAAACCCAGCTAAATATCGCCCCATAACATGCCTACCAACAATATACAAAATATTAACTTCAGTCATTACACAGAAATTAATGACACATACAACACAGAACAAAATTATAAATGAAGAACAAAAAGGCTGTTGCAAAGGAGCACGAGGATGTAAAGAGCAACTGATAATATGTAGATGCAGAGGTGACATATCAAGCTAAAACTAAACAAAGGTCGCTACATTACGCATACATTGATTACCGAAAAGCTTTTGATAGTGTACCCCACTCATGGTTACTACAAATATTGGAAATATACAAAGTAGATCCTAAATTGATACAGTTCCTAAACATAGTAATGAAAAATTGGAAAACCACACTTAATATCCAAACAAATTCAAATAATATCACATCACAGCCAATACAGATTAAGCGTGGAATATACCAAGGAGATTCATTAAGTCCTTACTGGTTCTGCCTTGCTCTGAACCCACTATCCAACATGCTAAATAATGAAAATTATGGATACAATATCACTGGAACATACCCACACAAAATCACACATTTGCTATACATGGATGATCTAAAACTACTGGCAGCAACAAATCAACAACTCAACCAATTACTA
This sequence comes from Schistocerca nitens, assembly GCF_023898315.1. Classification (NCBI taxonomy): domain Eukaryota; kingdom Metazoa; phylum Arthropoda; class Insecta; order Orthoptera; family Acrididae; genus Schistocerca; species Schistocerca nitens. The sequence continues at coordinate 346,865,860 of NC_064620.1, forward strand.
AAGATAACAGAAATATTCAGCAATGATATAAATATGGCTTTTGGAACAGACAAATGTAAGAAAAATAGCATAGTCAAGGGAAAACACGCTAAACAAGAAGATTACATATTGGATAACCACAGTGACTGCATAGAAGCGATGGAAAAAACAGATGCCTATAAATATCTAGGATACAGACAAAAAATAGGAGTAGATAATACAAATATTAAAGAAGAACTAAAAGAAAAATATAGACAAAGACTAACAAAAATACTGAAAACAGAATTGACAGCAAGAAATAAGACAAAAGCTATAAATACCTATGCTATACCAATATTGACCTACTCATTTGGAGTAGTGAAATGGAGTAACACAGACCTAGAAGCACTCAATGCACTTACACGATCACAATGCCACAAATATAGAATACATCACATACATTCAGCAACAGAAAGATTCACATTAAGCAGAAAGGAAGGAGGAAGGGGATTTATCGACATAAAAAACCTACATTATGGACAGGTAGATAATTTAAGAAAATTCTTTATAGAACGAGCAGAAATCAGCAAAATACACAAAGCAATCACTCATGTAAATACATCTGCTACACCACTGCAATTTCATAACCACTTCTACAACCCTTTAGATGACATAACATCAACAGATACGAAGAAAGTAAATTGGAAAAAGAAAACACTACACGGCAAGCACCCGTATCATCTAACACAGCCACACATCTATCAAGACGCATCCAACACATGGCTAAGAAAAGGCAATATATACAGTGAGACGGAAGGATTCATGATTGCAATACAGGATCAAACAATAAACACCAGGTATTACAGCAAGCATATTATTAAAGATCCCAATACCACAACAGATAAATGCAGACTTTGCAAACAACAAATAGAAACAGTAGATCACATCACAAGCGGATGTACAATACTAGCAAATACAGAATACCCCAGAAGACATGACAATGTTGCAAAAATAATTCATCTGCCTTACAGCATAAACTTATAAAAAAACACGTTCCTACATACAAGTATGCACCACAAAATGTACAGGAGAATGATGAATACAAATTATACTGGAACAGAACCATTATAACAGATAAAACAATGCCACATAACAAACCTGACATCATACTCACCAATAAAAAGAAGAAATTAACACAACTAATCGAAATATCCATACCCAATACAACAAATATACAAAAGAAAACAGGAGAAAAAATTGAAAAATACATCCAACTGGCTGAGGAAGTCAAAGACATGTGGCATCAGGATAAAGTTGACATCATACCAATTATATTATCAACTACAGGAGTCATACCACACAATATCCACCAGTACATCAACGCAATACAGCTACATCCAAACATATATATACTACAGAAATCTGTAATTATTGATACATGTTCAACTACCCGAAAGTTCCTAAACGGAATGTAACATATACCGTACAGTTAAAAGGAAGTCTCGCTTGATCAAGGTCCGCGTCACTTTCATTTCGAACCAGACCTAAGGTCTGAGAAAGGAAAGAAATAATAATAATAATAATGCTTTCCTTGTGCTAATGAGGTTCAGAAGTGAGACTAAAGATCAGATTAAAAGGGATATCAGTGATAAGATTTGCTGATGGCGTTGCTGTTCTCTATGAAAGTGAGGAAGAATTCCAGTGCCTGTTGAATCGAATGAGTCATCTGCTAAGCGCATAGCATTTATTTAGAATAAATCAAATAGACAAAAGTATGTGGTAGTAGAAATGAGATCTGCAATGAACTTATGGAAATTGTGGACTACATAGCAGACAGAGGTGGAATTCTGCTGCCTTGTAAGTAAACTTAATGTGAAATGGATGAAACTAGGATGCATAAGAAGAAAATACATGCATATTTTTCTAGTATTAGTCATTGGCCTTAATTTGAGAAAGAAATACCTTGGAATCTACATCTGAAATGCAACATTACATGGAAGTGAATTGTGGACTATGAGAAAACCAGAAAAGAGACTGAAAGTTTGGAAGCATATTACAGGAAATGAAATTGCGCCCTCATGACAGCTTTGACCTTCCGCCTGAGGTCGGCATTCCATGTCATGGGGGTGTCATGTTGCTCAAACAGGATGACATTCATAGTCATCCCATCTCCCTGATTACCCATCTTCAAGCTGTTGCAGTTCGCCTTTTCCTTCCCTGCCTGATTTTTTTTTCCCTCTGTACCTTAAACGGCTTCATCCTGTGTGCATGACGTCGTCTGATGCTGCCACTGTCACTCCTGTTACAGGTCCATCCGTTGCACCATATACAGTCAGCTCTCAGACCCGAGGGACCACACCTGCCCCCTTGATGGTGGGGGGCTCTTCCCTCCCTGTTGCTCCTGCACCACCTACCTCGGGACCAGCAATGCCTCACATCGGGGACACCAGTCCACACTTCTAAGCCGGAGAAGCGTAAGTCTTCTTCGCCTTCTCTCGCTAGGAAGGGATCTCTTGGGTCGCTCCCTTCTCAGGTTCCTACCAGTGTCAATCCAGACACCTGTCAGGGGCTGAAGAAGCCGCAGGTAGCTGGTCATAGGGCTTCGCGGTCCTCTTCAGTCCTGGAGACTGAATCAAAGAAGCCCTCCCAGCAAGCTTAACCAAAGGAACAGCGTGAGAAATCGAAGTCAAAGACCCCTAAGACCAAGGAAATCGTGGTGGCACCCACTCCACTGCTACTTAAAAGCCCTGCATTTGAGGACGCAGTGGAGATTCTGGCGTCCGTTGAGGATCTAGATCTCGCCGGTCCCTCAGACATGATGGATGTCGCTCCTGTCGGTACTCAGTCGGTGGCAGCAGATGACCCAGCCGTATAATCTGCCTCCTTGGTCCCTTCATGCCCTTCTTGGCCGTGGACAATGTCATCCTCCAGTGGAACTGCAGCGGTTTTTTCCCACCATCTTGCTGAGCTCTGACAACTTCTCAGCCTTCACCCTTTCCTCTGCATTGCTCTTGAGGAATATTGGTTTCCAACGAGGCGAACCTGCGCCCTCCGTGGCTATCGTGATTATTATAAGAACCGGGCAGCTTATTAGAGGGTATCTGGTGGCATCTGTATCTACGTCCTTCACTCTCTTTACAGCGAGTCTGTCCCTCTACAAACACCTTTAGAGGCTGTTGCTGTTTGGGTGTGGACGCCTCAGGCTGTTACTGTCTGCAGTGTCCATCTTCCACCGGATGGTGATGTCCCACAGCATGTCCTGGCTGCGCTGATAGACCAATTGCCGCCGCATTTTTTGTTACTGGGCGACTTCAACGCCCATAACCCTCTGTCGGGTGGATCAGTGGCAACAGGCCGAGGCAGCATCGTTAAGCAAGTATTGTCACAGTTCGACCTTTCTCTTTTAAATACTGGTGCCTTCACACATTTTAGTGTGGCACATGGCATGTACTCAGCCATCGACCTTTCGATCTGCAGACCTAGCCTATTACCATCTGTCGAGTCCAATGGAGTGTGCATGATGACTTGTGCGGTAGTGACCACTTTCCGATCTTTCTGTCACTGCCACAGTGTCGCTCTTCTGGGCGCCCCTGCAGATGGGCTATGAATAAGGCTGACTGGGACTTGTTCACTTCCATTGCCACTATTGAGCCTCTTTCCAATGACGCCATTGATGTGGTGGTTCACTCGGTCACCACTGGCATCATTACTGCAGCAGAATCTGCCATTCCCTGTTCTTCTGGGTCCCTTCGGCGGAGGACTGTGCCTTGGTGGTTGCCCGAGATCGCCGAGGCGATTATAGATCGCAGGCAGACACTCCAGCTTCACAAGTGGCATCCCTCATTGGAACACCTCATTGCCTGTAAAGGGCTCTGTGCCTGAGCCTGCCGCCTCATTCGCCAATGTAAGCAGGAGTGCTGGGAAAGGCATGTCTCCACCATTGGCCTCCATACCTCTCCATCGCAGGTTTGGGCCAAGATCAGGCGACTACCCACTGTCCTTCCGCTCCCTGAAAGAACGGTTGGAACGTCGGAGCCTTTCATTTCACACGCGCCACCCTGAATCGTACAATGCTCCGTTCAGTGAGTGGGAATTCCAAAGTGCCCTAGCCACTTGCCCTGATACGGCTCCCGGGCAAGATCGCATCCACTGTCAGATGCTCAAACACCTCTCGGTGGACTGCCAGCGACACCTTCTAGACCTTTTCAACCGTATCTGGATTGAGGACGAGTTCCCTTCGCAATGGCGGGACGGCATTGTAATCCCCGTGTTGAAACCTGGCAAGAACCCCTGGCGGTGGACAGCTACCGCGCCATTAGCCTCACCAATATTCTTTGTAAGTTGCTTGAACGCATGGTGAACCGGAGGTTGAGTGGCTACTTGAGTCTCGGGGCCTTCTGGCTATGTCTCAGGGTGGGTTGCGTAAGGGCTGCTCTGCCACCAATAATCTGGTGTGCTTTGAGTCTGCCATCCAAGCAGCCTTTGCCCGCCGTCAGCATCTGGTCGCCGTCTTTTTTGATATGCGGAAGGCTTACGATATGACACGGCGACATCGCATCTTCTCTACGCTTCATAGTTGGGGCCTTTGGCGTCTGCTCCCGATTTTCATACAAAATTTTCTGTCGCATCGTTCCTTCCGCATGCAAGTTGCGGCCTCCCATAGTTCCTCCCAAGTTCAGGAGAATGGCGTACCGCAAGGATCTGTCTTAAGTGTCTGCCTCTTTTTAATTGCAATTAATGGGCTCGCTGTGGCGATGTGAACATCTGTCTCAGCTTCCTTGTATGCTGACGACTGCTGCCTATCTGTTAGCTCCACTGTCATTGCAGCTGCTGAACGGCAACTGCAGGGTGCTATCCGCAAGGTGCAGTCTTGGGCTGTAGCACATGGCTTCCAGGTTTTGGCTGCCAAGACCTGTGTTATGCATTTCTGCCGTCGACACACTGTTCACCCTGAGCCACGGCTTTATCTTGACGGCGAACCTCTTGCTGTGATGGAGACTCATCAGATTTTGGGATTGGTTTTTGATACTCTGTTGACTTGGCTTCCTCATATTCGGCAGCTTAAACAGATGTGCTGGCGGCACCTTAACGCTCTCTGTTGCTTGCATCACACCAGCTGGGTTGCTGATCGGTCTACCCTTCTATGGCTGTACCAGACGTTAATTCAGTTCTGTCTAGATTATGGGAGCCTGGCTTACGGTTCAGCATCCCCTTCCGCATTGCAGTTGCTGGACTCCATCCTTCACAGCAGGATCAGACGCGCCACTGGAGCTTTCCGGACAAGCCCTGTCAACAGCATACTTGTGGAGGCAGGTGTCCCTCCATTGCGGCTCCGGCGCCAACGATTACTGGCCGCTTATGCTACACACATTTGTAGCTTGCATGGGCATCCCAATTATTGTCTCCTGTTCCCTCAGTCGGTCGTCCATCTTCTGGAATGGCGGCCCCAGTCAGGGTGTACGATTGCGGTTCGCGTCAGAGCTCTTCTCTCTGGGTTTGATCCCCCAGGGGCTCAGCATTCATTTGCTGGGTACGGGCTTGGCGACCCCGGGGTCCTGAGCTGGGGACTGGTCAGCGCCGCCAGTCTCCTGTCACCGTAACCCCGGACATGCTTCAGCGACCACCGTATGGCGCGGCGGTGGAATGTTGTGTGCTGCGGGGAATGGTAATCTTGGCTTGACCGCCTGGATTGCGAGGAAAGCCAACCTCTATAAAAACCCCTCAATCTTCCGGTGTGCTCCGCACCTATGAGATGCATGGCTGTTGAGGTGGAACAGTCGCAAGCGGGCAACCTCTGGGGCACCTGGCACACCCCAGTTGTATACGGCTTACTCAGGCACGCGGGGCTCTGTCTGAGCGGACCTTTAGTTCCCTAGCTGCTCGTGGGACCGCAATGGACCCTTCGACCTCTACATTTCCCCCTACCAGTGGCTTGGGTGGGCCACTGGTAGGAAAACACACCCCATCGAAAAAGCGACTTCGTGCTGCGAGTCCTCCAGCGCCTGGTGTTACTAGAGATTTATCAGACTGTCGTAACAGAGCACATGCTGATATCCAGAATGTGTTTTTGATTGTCAAACGGAAGGAAGGTAGCTTTGAGAGAGTTTCACCCTTTTACATCCACAAGGGTCTTGAGGGAATTGCAGGAACACTGAAATCTGTGAAGCGTCTGCGCAATGGGACTCTGTTAGTTGAAACTTCTAGTTCCCGTCAAGTCACTTATCTTAGGAAAGCAACCTGTCTCGGAGAGTACGCTATCGAGACCGAGCTCCACTCCACTTTGCACTATAGTAAGGGTGTTGTGACATGTAGGGACTTGGTGGATATCCCCAAGGGCGAGTTGAAATCTGAGTGGGCTGAAGAAGGTATTGTCGATGTGCAGCATATTATGAAACGAGTCGATGGTGACCTAGTCAAATCCGACTCGTTTATTCTCACGTTCAATTGCCCGAGACTCCCGGAGCATGTTAAAGCGGGTTTCTTACGTTTGCCAGTACGGCCATATTTCCCCAACCCAATGCGCTGTTTTAAATGTCAGCGCTTTGGGCATACTACGTTGGGGTGCAATGGGATAGCCACTTGTGGTAAATGTGGTCAGCCTGCCCATGAAGGAGCCGATTGTTCATCGCCTGTGAAGTGCGTGAATTGCTCTGGGGGTCACCCTGTCTGGAGCCGGGTCTGCCCCATCTACCTCGACGAACGTAAGATCCAGGAGATCAAAACATCTAAGCGCATCCCCTATGGTGAGGCCAAGAAGCTCTTTAAGGCCATGCAACCTCCTGTGTTTACGACATCTTTCGCTTCCGCTCTGAAAAAACCGGTACAAATGGCCACTGGAGGTTGCTAGTGTTAGCACTAATACCTGCGTTTGCCAGTGCACTTGCGCTGCTGCGGTTGTTTTGCAACCTGCGGCTCTCCCCGCAACGTCGGACAAGGCTGTGGTTGCTGACATCGGGGTACTTCCTGCCTCTTCCCATATGGCGCCTTCTGCCAAGGCGGGTACAGCTCCACCTGCTGCCAAGGCTCTGCCTTCTCAGCCCCCCAAGACAAAGACGCCGAAGGTGAAGGTTTTGCCACCTGCGGAGACTGGTCAGGGTCGGTCCGATGACGAGGCCATCGTACTGTCTGACATCTCCCGTGGGTCGTCATCGGAGCTGATGGACGTTGATGTCGACCGGGGGCGATCTTCTCGCCCCAGGAATAAATCTCCGGCCAGTACAGGCTCTCCTCCAAAACACAGAGGCAGGGTGAAAGTTCAACCACCCTGATCACTGGCTCCCATATTACAGTGGAACCTGAATGGGTTCAGGACGCATGTGGCCGAATTACAACTCCTTGTATGAGAGTGCCCTTTGTGCTTATGTCTCCAAGAGACACATTTTCGGGCCACTGATGCTCCTTCTTTACGGGGCTATACTGTATATCGGAAAGATGATCTGACGGGGCAAAGGGCGAAAGGTGGTGTTGCGGTTTTTGTCCGTGACATGCACCCCTCATCTGAGCTCCCTCTCGTTACAGACTTGCAAGCACTTGCAGTTGACCTTCTTGTGGGTCGGAGGCTCACGGTCTGTTCCCTTTATTTACCACCTCAGGTTGCGATAGACTCTGAGGCTCTCGCAGACCTTATTAGCCAACTCCCCCGCCCATTTCTTCTTCTGGGGGACTTCAATGCTCATCATGTCTTATGGGGCTCTTCGACTACTTGCCCCAGGGGTCGCCTTCTGGAAAACCTCATGATGTCTGAAGGACTGTGCATCCTGAACTCTGGTGCTCCCACTCATTTCTGTACTGCTTCTGGGTCGTCATCAGCTATTGACCTTTCCTTTTGCTCTCCAGCACTCGCCGATTCTGCTCTGTGGGAGGTTGCTGCAGACCTCCATTCTAGTGACCACTTCCCCCTTTGGATTCGCCTCCTGGATGAGGCTGTGGTATTACCAGTGCCGCCCAGGTGGCACCTCTGCAGAGCTGACTGGACACTTTTCAGCCAACTGGCTGTTTTGGAACACCATGCCAGCGTCCACGAATGGGTAGACCATGTTGCAGCCGTGATCTCCCATGCTGCTGAATTGTCAATCCCACGGTCATCCGGTCATCCCCAGAGGCGTCCTGTCCCTTGGTGGACCACTGAGTGCCGCTCAGCTATCCGAGCCTGCCGTGCAGCTTTGCGCCGCTTCAAGTGCCGTCCCTCCGCTGACAATCTTGCGGCCTTTCGGGTGGCAAGGGCCAAGGCGCGGCAAGTGATTAAAGAGAGCAAACGACGGTCATGGCAATCGTTCCTGAACTCCATCTCCCGCTCCACTAGTTCTACAAAAGTATGGGAAGCCATCAGGAGGATTTCCGGGAAACGCACGGCATTGCTGCATCAGGGAAGTCTTCTCACGGCGCCGAGAGACATTTCCCAGACACTGGCCATGCATTTTGCGGCATCTACCGTCACTATTCACTGTGATCCAGATTTCTGCCGCTACCACACTGCCATCGAGAGGGCTCACTTGGACTTCCGGTCTCCAAATTCTGAGCCCTACAACTGCCCCTTCACAATGTGGGAACTGGATTCGGCGCTGTCTGTGGCTCATGATACTGCGCCTGGTGATGATCAAATCCGGTACAGCATGCTGCAGCACTTGTTACTGCCTGCCAAGGAAGTTCTCCTGAATTGTTTTAATATGATATGGTTATCCGGCACGTACCCTGACTCGTGGCGGGAGGCGATTTTGATTCCCCTCCTCAAACTGGGGAAGGACCGAACGCATCCCAGTAGTTATCGGAGTATTGCTTTGACGAGCTGTGTCGGGAAGACGTTAGAACGCATGGTCAACCGTCGCCTGGTTTGGCTGCTCGAGACCAGGCAGCTCCTTAGCCCCTCGCAGTGTGGCTTTCGGAGATGTCGTTCAACTATCGACAACTTGACCCTGCTTGAGGCGGCCATCCAGCAGGCCTTCCTACATAACCAGCATTGTCTCGGTGTCTTCTTTGACATTCACAAGGCGTATGACACTACTTGGCGCCGCCATATCCTCAATCAACTCCATGAGTGGGGCTTTCGTGGCCGTCTCCCCATCTTCATTCGGTCCTTTCTTTCCCACCGCCTCTTTCGATATAAGGTTGGTAATGTGCTCTCTGATTTGTATGTGCAGGAGAATGGTGTTCCTCAGGGAAGCGTTTTAAGTGTCACCCTCTTTGCCGTCGCCATTAACAGTATCACGTCCACTATCCGGAGTCCTGCCCAATGCTCCTTGTTTGTGGACGATTTTGCTGTTTTCTGTTCTTCCTCCAGTCTTGTCACTGCTAGTCGACAGTTGCAGCTTACGATACAGCGATTAGAGGTATGGACTGCGAAGACGGGTTTTACCTTTTCTGCAGACAAATGTGTGTGTGTTCATTTTAATCGTTCTCGACGTCTTTTTACCTCCCCTGAATTGCGTCTTAGGGACACCATTCTTCCTTTTAACGACACTGTGCGGTTCCTGGGCCTCACTTTTGATTCCAAGTTGTCGTGGTTGCCTCACCTTAAAGACCTCAAGGTGCGGGCCCTGAAGGCACTGAATATTTTGAAGTGCCTGAGCCATCGGTCCTGGGGAGCCGATCGGGCGCGTCTGCTGCAGTTTTGTAGGGCTTTCGTCCGATCGCGTCTTGACTATGGTTGCACCGTGTATGGGTCCGCAAGGCCTTCGTCTCTGAAGATCCTTGACGCCGTACACCATGAGGGTATCAGGCTGGCCACTGGTGCCTTCCGTACCAGTCCCATCCCCAGCCTGTGTGCTGAGGCAGGGGAACCGCCGCTCGCCATCCGTAGGAAACTCCTCATGGTGCGACGGGTGTGTCAATTCCTTGCCTGTCCTACCTCCCCTGCGTACCCTACCGTTGCCCGACCGCCTATGGAACGTCTCTTTTCCTGTCGTCCCAGGGCAACGAGACCATTTGGGATTCGTGCCAAGCTTTTGCTTGAGTCCCTTGGTGTGGAGCGTGTGGCCCCCCAACGACAAGGTTTTACTCGCCTGCCTCCCTGGTTGCTCCAGAGGCCCAGCGTCCTTTTAGACTTGTCGGACTACCGGAGGAGCTGCACTCCTGCATTTGTTTTTACCTCCTTATTTTATGATATTTTAAACCAGCATCCCGACCATGTACCAGTATTTACGGATGGCTCTCAACAGGGGGACTCTGTTGGTTGTGCTGTTGTTTTCCCTGATCGAGTCGTCAAGTTACGGCTTCCTGCGGCGTTTACCATTTTTGATGCCGAATTGTTTGCGATCTTGCGGGCATTGGAGCAGATGAGATGTGTTCCCAGTCGTAAGTTCCTCATCTGTTCTGACTCCCTGAGTGCCCTTCAGACCATGCACCACTTGTACCCAGCGGATACGGTCGTCCAGAACATCCATGATGCCCTACTCCACCTGCAACGGCAGGGGAAGGAGGTTTCCTTCTGCTGGGTGCCGGGGCACGTGGGTATTAGGGGCAACGAACTGGCGGATGTGGCTGCCAAAGATGCGTGTTCCCTCCCTCACGTTGTTGAATGTGCCGTCCCCCTACATGCTGTTACCTCCCTCCTGCGTTTTCGCGTTATGCGTCAGTGGGAAGAGGAGTGGCTGGCCGTCGGTGAAAATAAGCTGCGTCTGGTCAAGGCCACCACGCGGCCATGGCGTACGTCCTACCAGTCATGCAGGCGGGATGAGGTTCTCCTCACTCGCCTCCGCATCGGGCACAGTCCCTTCACCCATGGTTTTTTACTTCGGCGGGAGGATCCCCCCCCTCTGCACTGCTTGTGGCGTCCAGATTACTGTCCGCCACATTTTACTTGACTGTCTTTTATTCTCTGACCAGAGGGCGGTGGTTTCTTTGCCACCGGATTTGCCCTCTATTTTGAAAGACGACGCAACGTCTGTGGTTAAGGTTTTACGGTTTTGTGTCCTGTCCAATTTGTTGCCACGGATTTTAGGGAGAGGGTTTTAATGTGCTGCTGGATGACTGGCTCACCCAGATTTTAGGTAAGAGGTCCGCCAGTCACGAATACCTCCTTGTTTCCCTTCGGTTTCTGTCCTCCCTTCCTTGTGTTTCCTTTCCTTTTTTAGTGCACTCCTTCTCCTCTTGTTTTGCCTCTATATGTGAGGATTTGGAACTGCGTCAGGTCTGTGTCTTTTAGCTGTTCCCCTTGTTCGTTGTTCGTCTTAGTCCCTTCCCTGCATGTGTTCCTGTTTTTATGCGTTTGGGCGCTGATGACCCCGCTGTTTAGCGCCCGTAAACCACAAACACACACACACTCTGGGTTTGAGGCTTTCTTTCTTCCACCTCTTTTTCTGGGCCCCTCTGTGTATACGCCTGTGGCGTGTGCCCCGCCCATGCCTTCGGCTCAATTTGGCGCAGGGCCCGAAGGACTCAGTCCCTCCTGAGGTCTTCTGCCACTGCTTTCTTTCAATCTTTGACACATTTCAAGGCTCTGATGTTGTCTATACTGATGGTTCGATAGCTGCTGGTCATGTCGGTTATGCTCTTACTCTAGGGGATCATTATGAACAACACTCATTGACGGCTGGCTGCAGTGTTTTCATTGCCGAGCTGGTCGCCATCTCTCGTGCTATACATATCTATATATATCTCATGCTATATATATCCGCTCCTGCTCAGGTGAGACCTTCGTTATCTGTAGTGACTCACTGAGCGGTTTATGAGCTATCGACCAGTGTTTCCCTCGCTCTCATCTAGTGATGGCTATCCAGGAGTCCCTTCATACTCTTGCCCGTTGTGGCCGCTCTGTGGTCTTTGTGAGGACCTCGGGTCATGTCGGCATCCCAGGAAATGAACGTCTTGACATGCTGGCCAAACAGGCTGTCGGTGCACCAGTCTTGGAGATTGGCATTTCGGAGAGTGACCTCAGGTCAGTTTTGCGGCAGAAGGTACTTCGCACCTGGGGGGGAAGAAGGCTGCCCCCTTCCTTCACCCAACAAACTTCGGGCCATCAAGGAGGCTACCGGTGCGTGGCGCTCCTCCTTGTGGGTCTCTTGCAAGGGCTCTGTTGTCCTCTGCCGGCTGCGCATTGGCCACACGTCGATGACACACACCTATTTATTGCACTGTGAGCACCCACTTTTATGTCACTGCGGGTTAGCTTTGACCGTGGTCCACATCTTGTTGGACTGCCCCCTTTTAACTCCGCTCAGGCAGATGTTTGCACTGCCTGATACGCTTCCTGCACTTTTATCAGATGACGTGTGATGGCAGTTTTGAGTTTCATTCGTGCAGGGGTTTTTTATGGCTTGATCTAAGTGTTTGTCCTTTTTTGTGTTGAGTCTGGCCTTTGGCCCACGATTTTAGACTGGGTTTTTTAGTGCATTTCTTGGTGGTTGGCGTTTCCTTTTTTGTTTCTGTGGTTGGGCAACCAGTGTTACACTTCCTTATTTCTGGTCTCCGGCTGTCTCTTTCTTGTGCTGTGTCGTCTCTTGTCATCTCCATTATTTGTTGTTTGTGGGTGTTTAAAGTTCATGGAAAAAGGGACTGATGGTCCTAGTAGCCTGGTCCCTTCAATCCCACAAACCAACCAACCGCAGTTGGTTTCTCCCACCATTTTTAACATTTTCGGCCTTTTGTCCTTCTACAAAATCGGGCTCATGTTCGATAGGAAACTCTTAGTCCTCCCATGTATGTTACCTGGCAGCCTGCTGTACGCAGTTCCTCAATGGTACTTCCTGGGGTGCCGATCGAACCACCCTCCTCTGTTTGTACCGCTCCCTTGTGCATTCAAACCTCGACAATGGGTGCTTTGTTTATGCGTCTGCACGCCCATCCCTCTTACGCCATCTCGATGCTATCCATCATTGTGGCATCAGTTTGGCCACGGGCACCGTTTACACCATCCCAGTTGAGAGTCTGCATGCTGACACTGCTGAACTACCATTGTACTACTGCTGTGACTTTCTCCTCAGCAGGTATGCATGCCGTTTGTCAGCCCTGCGTGGCCATCCATTCTATGCCTCCTCCTTTGATGATTCCTTTGATCGTCAATATGGAGCTCGTCCTTCTTATGTGTTACCTCGTGGAGTCCACTTTCTGCACTTGCTACGGCGGCTTAACTTCACACTACCTGCACCTTTTCCGGTGGATCTGAACCCTTCACCACCTTGACTTCGTGAAGTGGCCGATGTTAACTTTGGCCTTGATTCGCTTTCTAAGGACACTACTCCAGCCTCGGTCTATCGCCTTCAGTTTCACGACCTTCACATGGAACTTTGTGATGGTACCTTTGTCTACACTGATGGCCCTCGGACTGACTGTGTGGTCGGGTGTGACTTCATCATTGGCACCCGTGTCTTTAGATTTTGGCTTCCGGCACACTGCTCAGTCTTACAGCCGAGCTCTTTGCCTTGTATCATGCCATGGAGTACATCCGGTGACACAGGCTTTTCAATTGTGTCTTCTGCTCAGACTTGCAGTGCCCTTCAAAGTCTATGTGTGCTGTACGCTGCCCATCCCTTAGTGCAGCGGGTCCAGGAAAACTGTCAACTGCTCACTCTTGGTGGAGCCAGTGTGATGTTTCTGTGGGTTCCTGGTCATGTCGGTCTGCCAGGAAACGAGGCTGCTAAAGCTGCAGTCCTCGTACCTCAGCCTGCGAGTACCCATATCCCCTCCAATTATCTCTCTATTGCCGTCTGTCAGGAGGTGGTGTCCCTTTGGCGTGGCCAATGGTCCTCCCTTCACAGGAATAATCTCCGGCTTATTAAGCCTCTCCCAGTGGATTGGACGACCACCTCTTGGCCCTCCCGCCAGGCGGAGGTTATTTTAACTCGGCTGTGTATTGAGCACTGCCTTTTTAGCCATAGTCATTTGCTAAGTGGTGCTACCCCACCATTTTGTACACATTGCACTCAAGTTTTAATTGTCCACCACTTCCTGATGGAATGTCCATTTTTTAACCTTTTACGTCCCCGTTTGGGTTTGCCGTCTGAGTTACTGGCTGTTTTAGCAAATGACGCATGGCTGTCGACCACATCTTACTTTTTATCTGCCAAAGCAATATGGCAAAGGCCATTTAATTTTTTTAGTTTTGGACCTCCATTTCCGTGTGGTGTCATTTTAGCCCTTCTTCCACGTGCCTGTTTTTAGCTGTCTTCTATTATGTCAATTAGGACTGACGTATAGTCGTTTTTTAACTCCTCTCTGTCTTTGTGTTCTGTCGTTTTGACATGGGCTTGTATGACCACAGTTCTTTTGTGCCCTAAAGCAAAAAGAGAGAGGGAGAGAGAGTGCTGAATATTTATTTGACAAAGATAAGAAACGAGAAGCTTCTCCACGTAATTAGTGACAAAAAGAGTATGTGCAGAGCACTAATTATACGAAGTGACACAGTTATACGAAGTGACACAGTTATACGAAGTGACACAGTTATACGAAGTGACACAGTTATACGAAGTGACACAGTTATACGAAGGGACACAGTTATACGAAGGGACACAATTAGATGGTTTGTTGAGACATCAGGAAATGAAAGAAACAAAGCCAAAAAGATAATTGCAGCATCCAAGAGAAATCTTGGGAAGACTTTGGAAACAGGTTGGAGACTTTGGGTCAAGCTGCTGGAAAACCATTCTGGAGTGTAATTAGCAGTCTTCGAAAGGGAGGTAAGAAGGAAACGACAAGTCAGGACAAGGTCAGGAAAACTGCTGGTGAATCCTGTTGATGCCTTGGACAGATGGAGGGAATATTTTGAAGAGTTGCTCAGTGTAGGTGAAAATACGATCAGTATTGTTTCAGATTTCAATGTACAATAGGATATGAATGATGATGGAATTAGGATCACATTTGAGGAAGTGGAGAAAATGGTCAATCGATTGCAGTGCAATAAAGCTGCTGGGGTGGATGAAATTAAGTTGGAACTCATCAAATACAGTGGACTGTCAGGTCCAAGCTGCTGGACTCGCTTCAAGGTCACCCGCCTGGCGCAACAACTTGGCGGCTACGCACACAGCCATGCTATAATACCCACCCACCTCCCCAGGAGTCGGAACTCCCGCACCCTTCGAGAAGATACAGATGCTTCAGTAGCTGGTATTTTTCTTAGGAAAGGTTCGTTATTAAGCATGATAATATACAATAACATCTCCTTGTTCATCAATTACACCTTCTAAAGCACCACTTATTTTACACCATGGCTGTGTATGTAGCCGCCAAGTTGTTGCGCCAGGCGGATGACCTTGAAGCTAGTTCCACTCGCTGCTGCCAGGGCCTTGCAGGATTGCGCTCAGTTTTAACTTAGCGCGGTCCGCTGCAAAAGAGAGCTTCCGGTGCAGCAACGCCCTTCCGGCGTGGCAACGCCCTTCCGGTGTGCGCTGATTGGCTGGCGCTGCGCTCATTGTCCTTCATTCAAAATATATCTCTCATTCTCCTGCTGCTGCTGCTGCTGCTGCTGCTGCGGTAAGGCTGTGTATCGTGCAGCTGCCTCGAGTAGAATGACCATGCTGTTGCCTCACGAGTGAGACTGGGCCCCCAGCGGATGTAACTGCTGATAAGAGCGCAGCGCCATCCAATCAGTGCATGCCGGAAGGGCGTTGCCGCACCGGAAACTCTCTTTTGCAGCGGATCGCGCTAAGTTAAAACTGAGCGCGATCCTGCAAGGCCCTGGCGGCAGCGAGTGGAACTCGCTTCAAGGTCACCCACCTGGCGCAACAACTTGGCGGCTACGCACACAGCTGCGCTCTTATCAGCAGTTACATCTGCTGGGGGCCCAGTCTCGCTCGTGAGGCAACAGCATGGTCATTCTACTCGAGGCAGCCGCACAGTACACACAGCCATGCCTTATCGTAGCAGCAGCAGAAGATACAGAAGGAGAATGAGATTACCAGTGTATAATAATGTAGATACATTTGATGTTACACCAAAACCAACAGCACAACAGCAACTACTTGAAGGACCAATTACTTTTGTAGGATGTAAGGTTAATTTTTCATGTACAACTACAGAGGTTGTGAGTGGTAATTCTTGGTTGACAATCGCTATACTACAGGATAACTGAAATGGTGTGGGAGTCGGGACAGGTTCCATCAGACTGGACAAAAGCAGTAATCACACCAATCTTTAAACATGGAAACAGAAAAGATTGTAACAACTGCAGAGGTATCTCTTTAATCAGCATTGTGGGAAAAATCTTCTCAGGTACCGTTGGAAGGAAAGTGCGAGTATTAGTTGAGGACAAATTGGATGAAAATCGGTGTGGGTTTAGGGCTCTTAGAGGTTGTCAGGACCAGATCTTTAGCTTACGGCAAATAATGGAGAAGTGTTAAGAGTGGAACAGGGAATTGTATCTGTGCTTTGTAGATCTAGAAAAGGCATATGACCGGGTTCCTAGGAGGAAGTTATTGTCTGTACTACGAGATTCTGGAATAGGAGGCAAACTTTTGCAAGCAATTAAAGGTCTTTACATAGATAGTCAGGCAGCAGTTAGAGTTGACGGTAAATTGAGTTCATGGTTCAGAGTAGTTTCAGGGGTAAGACAAGGCTGCAACCTGTCTCCACTGTTGTTCATATTATTTATGGATCATATGTTGAAAACAATAGACTGGCTGGGTGAGATTAAGATATGTGAACACAAAATAAGCAGTCTCGCGTATGCAGATGACTTAGTTGTGATGGCAGATTCGACTGAAAGCTTGCAAAGTAATATTTCAGAGCTAGATCAGAAATGTAAGGACTATGGTATCAAGATTAGCATCTCCAAAATGAAAGTAATGTCAGTAGGAAACAGAGATAAACGGATTGAGTGCCAAATAGGAGGAACAAAGTTAGAACAGATGGACGGTTTCAAGTACTTAGGATGCATATTCTCACAGTATGGCAACACAGTGAAAGAACTGGAAGCGAGGTTTAGCAAAGCTAATGCAGTGAACGCTCAGTTACGATCTACTCTCTTCTGCAAGAAGGAAGTCAGTACCAAGACTAAGTTATCTGTGCACCGTTCAATCTTTCGACCAACTTTGTTGTATTGTAGCGAAAGCTGGGTGGATTCAGGTTACCTTATCAATAAGGCTGAGGTTATGGATGTGAAAGTAGCTAGGATGATTGCAGGTACTAGTAGATGGGAACGATGGCAGGAGGGTGTTCACAATGAGGAAATCAAAGAAAAACTGGGAATGAACTCTGTAGATGTAGCAGTCAGGGCGAACAAGCTTAGATGGCAGGGTCATGTTACATGCATGGGAGAAGCAAGGTTACCCAAGAGACTTGTGGGTTCAGCTGTAGAGGATAGGAGGAGTCAGGGTAGACCAAGGAGAAGGTTCCTGGAATCGGTTAAGAATGATTTTGAAGTAATAGGCTTAACATTAGAGGAGGAACCAATGTTAGCACTGAATAAGGGATCATGGAGGAATTTTATAAGTGGGGACTATGCTCCAGATTGAATGCTGAAAGGCATAATCAGTCTTAGATGATGATGATCAGGAAATTACTTCTGTGAACAGCGAACCATCTACTTTTTGTGTGTGCAGTGTAAGCTCTGATACTTTGCTCTGCGTCAAACTAAAAACAAAAGATATAGGTGCTTCTTGCAGTCTTATGATTACACACATTGTAATTAATTGATTATGTTGTGCTGAACAAATGAATTGTATTTACTGTCAATACTTCTGCAGCACTAGAGGACCACAAGGGGCAAAAATTGTAGTGCAGACACGGATTGGAATATATGAAGCATATAATTTAGGACATTGGGTGCCAGGGCTACTCTTGAGCTTGGTACAGGGCAGGAAATAACAAGCTGGATCTAACCAGTTGGAGGAAAACAAAATAACAATTGCATCTATGCTTGATAATGGGAAAGTTATGTTTGTTTAGCTGCTAACATCTATCTTTCTGCTGAACTTGAATAGTGGGCTATGATCTATGGGTTATAGAAATGGATGTGTATATATTCCACATTTCCTCATAAACCACTGGATCAATTTAAACCAAACTAGGTACACACTAGATACTATTCTGCCAAAGTAGTCACATGGATCACTTACACATGGAAAAAAATAATGCTGAGGGTTGCCTATAGCAACTTCAAATAAATTTGCCATTACATGAATCATTTTTTGTAAAAAATACTGTGGGATGAGCATGACTAGAGGGTGATGAGCTGGCGGGAATACCACGTTGTAGCGGTGGTGGTTCAGAATGCTGGGATGCGGGCGCACATGAAGTGGGGCAAGGACAAAGTGACTGACTCAGGTGTTTGTGTTGATGACAATAGGACTAGCCTGGCAGTTCTTATGCTGATTGGAACTACATATGATCATCCCTCGCCTCAAGCCATGCTCTTTTTTCTGTATGCTAGTGACAGTAGAAAACATTTTTTGCATTTGTGTTTATCTGTTAGCTTGTATCTACACTTTGTTTCATTGTTCTGCCCCCCAGTAGAGTGACTCGCATGTAGAGTTATGTTCCCTTTTTTTGGTTTCAACTCACAGCTTTGCTGCTGAGCTGCTCTCAGCACATATAGTTTACATTTGTGCCAGCAGTGACGGTTCATGGCATTGTCAAGCCTTGCACAGATATAAAAGTGTGATGTAGGGTGACCTTACGTATGTGATACCTTTCTTTCTTCCTTTTTCATTGGTGTTAAATTGTGGCCATCATAGACCTGACATTTTTGCAATGCTGGCAGTAGTATTTGCATCTCCAGGAGTAACAACAGAAACTTCAGCAGGAGCAGATGCAGGAACTCTTCAGTGAGAATGCGTAATTGCTCCGTAGTCATGCTGTGCTGACAGTGAGTCAGGCACTGGCGGAAGAGCTTTCTCCATGCCACCCCAGTGTTGTTCTCCCCCTTCGATGAGTCTATGGAAAGTTGGGAATATTACCTGTGGCCGTTCTTGCTACACTGCCAAGTAAGGAACAGTGTCAATCCAATTGATAAGGCTGCCTCGTTAATGTCCAACAGTATAGGATTATACAAAATTGTATGGAATTTGAAGCCCTGTACCGAGCCTGAGAAATGTGACTTTGATGAACTTTGTCAGTTGCTCACACAATATTTTGGTGGCCAAACCCAAGTGCTGGTGGCAGAGTTACAGCTTGACCAGCACCATTGGCACCCTTGTAGTCTTATGCAGTGTGAATTGCTGACCTGCGAGGTCTCTTGCGCAAGTGTCATATTTTTCCCAGTGTGCTACCTATGTGTGGACTCTCTCATTAGAGACACAATCTGATCCGTGGATCCAAACTAGGGTCCCCCTGCGGGTCTGGAGCTTAGAATAGGCCTGAAGTATTCCTGCTTGTTGTGAGAGGCGACTAAAAGGAGTCTCACAAATTTCAGCCTTTGTGATAGTCCCCTGTAGGGTTTGTCCTCCATTTTTCAAAATTTTCCCGAAGAGCGAGCCAATTGGGGATGGGCGCCTTGCATGGTGCATAGTGTCCATCATGCGCTGAGACCTCTCCCATCCTTCGACGTGGAACTGCACTTCCGCTCATTCTCCAACTGTCTGGCAAGGTCACCCTCCTGGGTGAGTTTTCTTCCATCCTCTGTGCAGTATCGCTTTCTGCGCTGGCGACGATAATGGACTTCTTAGCTTGTTTGCACCTGATATCCAGCACGGTAGCCAGTCAGTTGTGGTGGGGCTGCCATGTACCCTGTTGGTTGTAGCCCCATGCCCACACGGGGATCGCTCTGCTGATGCCTGTGCCGTTAACTCCCCACGTATACCAAGTAGTAGATGTCTGTCACCCTGGGGCAATGGGACTCCTGACAATGGCCATCCTGGCAGGTGGCCTTTGCTGCAGTTGGGTGGCGCCTGTGGGGAGCGCCCCTGGTCGGAGTGGGTGGTATCAGGGTGGATGACACGCCATGAAGTATAGTACATCTCTTGCTGGTGGTCAAACACTAGCACTCTCCTAAGCGGTCAAGGTCTAACTTCAGTGCTAAGAAATATGAACCTAAATTTCCCCCTCCCCCTCCTTCCGGCCATACCATGGGAGGAAGGCCAGGCTAAGGATGGCTGTGAAGCTTATTTACCCCGGGACCTCGTATGTACGAGAGTTGATGGGGAATCTTTCTTGTCAATGAAACCTCAGTTTTTTGTGGAGCATTTAGAGGACAAGTTTGGGGAGGTGGAAGGCTTATCCAAAATGCGGTCAGGGTTGTTTTTTATCAAAACAGCGTCCTCTGCCCAATCACAGGCACTACTTGCCTGTGACAAGCTGGGGGATGTTTCTGGTTCCATCACACCCCATAAGAGCTTAATATGGTCCAGGGTATAATGTTTCACAGGGACCTTCGTTTACAGTCTGACAATGAGCTGTGCACTGATTTAGAGTGGTGAGGTGTCCATTTTGTCCTGTGCACCCACTGGGGTCTGAGGGATAATCAGGTTGGCACTGGTGCCTTCATCTTGGTCTTCGAGGATGACACATTACCCGAGAAGGTCGAGGTGATGGTCCAACGCTGTGACGTAAAAGCCACATATCCCTCCCCTGATGCGGTGCTTTGAGTGCTGGAAGTTCGGCCATGTGTCTTCCCACTGTACTTCCAGCATCACCTATTGGGATTGTGGACATCCTTCACATCCCAATACTCCCTGTGCCTCGCCTTCCATCTGTGTCAACTGCAGAAAGTACCATTCGCCTTGCTCACCAGACTGCAGGATTCTCCAGAAAGAAAGAAAAGTAATGGAATACAAGACCCTGGACCTACTGAGCTACACTGAGGCTAAGAGGAAATACGATTGGCTACATGCTGTGCATATGTCATCAACCTATGCCGCCGCTACGACATCTGTTCTACCATCTTCCATTCCCCCATGTACAGTTGGCTCTCAGAGCTGTCAAACTCCACCTCCCCCCTTGATGGTGGGGGGGGGGGGGGCACTTTCCTCCCTGTTGCTCCTGCACAACCTACTTCAGTACTTAAGGAGCAACACTCCTGCCCCCCCCCCCCTCCCTGTCCCCCCTTTCCCCCAACCATCAGGGATGTCAGTCTCCACTTTTCAGCCGGAGAAGCGTTAATCTTCTCCGTCTCCTATCGCCAGGAAGGGATCCCTTGGGTCACTCCCTTCCTAGGTTCCTACCAGTGGCGAAGCTGATACCTGCCAGTGGCTGAAGCAATCACAGGTAGCTGGTCGTAGGACTTCATGGTCCGTATCAGTCCCTGAGACTGCATCAAAGAAGCCCTCTCAGCCGAACAAACCTAAGGAGCAGCGAGAGATAATTAACAAGAAATAGACCCCCAAGAACCAAGGCACTGCAGTGACTGCCCCCACCACCACCACTGCCTACAAGCTCTGTGTATTAGGATGAGGTGGAGATTCTGGCGTCTGCTGAAGACTTAGATCAAAATGGGCCCTCAGACACAATGGATGTCAATTGCACAGGTACTCATCTGGTGGCAGCAGGTGACCCTGAGGCGTAGACTGCCTCATTGAGTGTTTCATGCCTTCCCAGTCTCATGACCACGTAATCCTCCAGTGGAATTGTGGCAGTTTTTTTCACCATCTGGCTGAGCTACGGCAACTGTTAAGCCTTACACCTGCTTTCTGCATTGTCCTCCAAGAAACCTGTTTCTCGGCAGTACAGACCCCTGCCCTCTGCGACTATAAGGGATATTACAGGAACTGTAGCGACTATAATAGAGTGTCAGGTGGAGTTTGCATCTATGTCCTGGACTCGGTATGCAGTGAACTTGTGCCCCTTCAAACCCCTCTTGAAGCTGTGGCTGTCAGGATAAGGACAACACAGGAAATAACTGTCTGCAACGTATATCTTCCTCCAGATGGCGCAGTATCCCTGACCATATCGGCTGCACTAATTGATCAAATCCCTAAACCTTTCCTGCTTTTGGGAGATTTTAACGCGGATAACCACTTGTGGGGTGGCACCATGCTTACTGGCTGAGGTAGGGAGGTTGAAAATTTACTGTCACAACTCGACCTCTGTCTCTTAAATACAGGTGCCCCCACACATTTCAGTGCGGTACATGGCACATATTCGGCATTGATCTCTCGGTTTACAGTCCTGGCCTTCTCCCATCTATCCACTGAAGAGCATGTGACGACCTCTGTGGTTGTGAGCACTTCCCCATCTCCCTGTCACTCCCATCAGCATCATGCCCATGGACCCCTACCCAGATGGGCTTCAGTAAGGCAGACTGGGAAGCCTTCACCTCTGCTGTCACTGCTGAATCTCCTCCACATGGTGCCATCGATCTTGTCATTAAGCAGGTCACCACAACGATCGTTTCTGTATCGGAAAACGTGATTCCGCGTTTGCCAGCTTGTAAAATGACGGAAACAGGAGTGTTGGGAGAGGTACGTGCCGACCATTGGGTGCCATACGTCACCTTCCCAAGTCTGGGCGAAGATCAGACGTCTTTTTGGGTACCAGATCCCAACAGGTGTCCCTGGCATTAACATCAAACAGCGACTGGAAGGGAAAGTCCTCTCGCTCACTACATGCCACAGTGAATCCTATAATGCCCCATTTACAGATTGGGAGCCCCTCATTGCCCTTGCACATTGCCCCGACACAGCTCCCGGACCAGCTCGGATCCACAGTCAGATGATTAAACATCTCTCATCTGACCACAAGTGATGCCTTCTCCTTGTCATCTTCAACTGGATGTGGTGCAATGGCTTCTTCCATCGCAGTGGCGGGAGAGCACCATCATTCCAGTGTTCAACTCAAACCCGGTAAAAATGCACTTGATGTGGATAGCTATTGGCCCATCAGCCTCACCAATGTTCTTTGTAAGCTGCTTGAACATATGATGTGTCGGCAGTTTGGTCCTGGAGTTACATGGCCTACTGGCTCCATGTCAGGGCGGCTACCGTCAGGGTCGCTCTACCACTGATAATCTTGTGTCCCTAGCGTCTGCCATCCAAACAGCCTTTTCCAGACACCAACACATGGTTGCTGTCTTTTTTGCTTTATGAGAAGCGTATGACATGACCTGGTGACATCATATCCTTGCACATTATACGAGTGGGGTCTCAGAGGCCCGCTCCAGATTTCTGTCCAGAATTTCCTACCACTTCGTACTTTCCGTGTCCAAGCCCCCCCTCCATGAAGGGCTCAGTTTTGAGTGTGTCTCTATTTTTAGTGGCCATTAATCGTCTAGCAGAAGCTGTAGGGCTGTCTGTCTCACTTTCTCTGTATGCAGACAACTTCTGCATTTCATACTGCTCCACCAGTACTGGTGTTGCTGAGCGGCGCCTACAGGGAGCCATCCACAAGGCGCAGTCATGGGCACTAGTCCACAGTTTCCAGTATTCGGCCGCAAAGTCATGTGTTATGCACTTCTGTCAGCGTTGTACTGTTCATCCAGAACCGGACTTTACCTTAATGATGATCCACTCATTGTAGTGGAGACATATCGATTCTTAGGACTGGTTTTCGACTCCCGATTGACTTGGCTTCCTCATCTTCATCAGCTTAAGCAGAAGTGCTGGCAGCACCTCAATATCCTCCTCTGCCTGAGCGCAACACCAAGTGGTGTGCAGATAGCTCTACGCTGCTGCAGCTCTACAGAGACCTTGGTCAATCCCTTCTTGACTATGGGAGTCTGGTTTACGGTTCGGTGACACCCTCAGCGCTGCATTTACTTGACCCAGTGCACCACTGTGCCATTCGCCTAGCAACAGGAGCTTTTAGGACGAGTCCGGTGACCAGCGTCCTTGTGGAAAGTGTCCTTCATTTCAGGTTAGGTGTGCACAACTGCTGGCCAGTTCCGTAGCACACGTTTGTAGTTCTCCTGCACATCCAAATCACCATCTCCTTTTTCCACCCATGGCAGTTCATCTCCCACATTGGCGGTCCACATCAGGGCTTCCAATTGCAGTTTGTGTCCGATCCCTTCTTTCTGAACTGGAGTCCTTGCCTTTACCAACTATACTTGAGATCCATTCATGTACACCTCCATGGTGTACATCTAGGCCAGAGCTTCGCCTGGACCTTTCACATGGCCCTAAGAACTCAGTTAACCCCGCGGCCCTCCGCTGCCACTTCCTCTCAATTTTTGACAAGTACCGAGGCCATGAAGTGGTTTACACCGACTGCTCGATGTTAGATGCTCATGTCGGCTTTGCTTATGTCCATGGAGGACATATTGAACAACATTCCTTGCCTGATGGCTGCAATGTTTTCACTGCTGAGCTGGTGGCTGTAGCTCTTGCTCTTGAGCACATCCGTTCGTGCCGTGGGGAGGCGTTTCTTCTGTGTACTGACTCCTTGAGCAGCATAGAAGCTCTCAACCAGTGCTACCCTCATTATCGTCTGATAACGACCATCCAGGAGTCCATCTACGCCGTGGATCGGTCTGGTTGTTCAGTGGTGTTTGTCTGGACCCCAGGTCATATCGGAATCCCAGGCAATGAACTTGCCGACAGGCTGGCCAAACAGGCTACGCAAAAACTGCTTATGGAGATCGGCTCCTCCGCAACTGACCTGTGTTCCCTACTACACCGCAAGGTTTTGCAGCTTTGGGAGACGAATGGCATAACCTCAGCACACACAACAAACTGCGTGCCATTAAGGAGACCACAAATGAGTGGCAGTCCTCCATGCGGGCCTCTCGCAGGGACTCTGTGGTTCTCTGCTGGCTCTGCATTGGCCATGCTTGGTTGACACATGGCTACCTCCTGCGCTGTGATGACACACCTCAGTGTCAGTGCGGCACCCAGCCGACAGTGGTCCATATCTTGGTGAGCTGTCCTTCTTTGGCTGCCCTGCGATGGACTCTTCAGTTACCGGACTCGTTGCCATTAATTTTAGCTGACATCGCCTCATCAGCTAGTTTAATTTTATGTTTTATATGCGATGGTGGGTTTTATCATTCTATATAAATTTCAGCACATGTCCTTTGTCTCTTTGTGGCACATTAAAACATTCACCCTAAAAGCATTAGAGTGGAGAACACAGAGTGGCTGGCTTTCCTTTTTATTCTGGTGGTCGGCCAGCCACGGTCATCTGCTCTCTTGTTTTTGCTCCTACCTGTTTCTTGCTTCTCTCTATGATTTTCGTTTCCTGTTTTTTTGCCCATAGTAGTATTGGTTGCCCTTCTGTCATTCTTCTGGTTCTTCCTTTCTTTTGTTATTGTGCTGTATGTCTCCTTTCTTTTCTTCTTTCCATTGTGTGATTATTTTACTGGGAACAAGGGACTGATGACCTCGTAGTTTGGTCCCTCCCCTTTTAAACCAACCAACCAACTTGTCAATGTACATGTGGGAAGGAAAAGCTGCAGTGGACCCCGAAACCATTCGGAAACTGTCTGTGATGGACTAGGAACGTCAACTGCATACTACTGCACACCATCAGAGACTCACTAAGCTGCTCTGTCTACCTATGCAACCAACTCCTCTTATAAGCATGGAATGTGTCAGACAAAAGTAATCGAAAATCGAATAAAGTAGCAACACCACCATTGGATTGGTGAGCACGCCCCATTTCTGATGGTTTTACGTTTGAAGATACTGATATCCACTTGTGGACCAAAGAGCTGGGCACAATCTAATGTTCCCCCTAACCTGTCGGGTAAATCGTACCGCTGTGTGAGGATGACGATGATCACCTTCTCTAATCAGTGGCTCCCACAGGGACTTCCGTATTGCAGTAGAGCTTAAATGGATACTGATGATTAGGGAATGGATTATATACATTTGCAAGTTGCATATGCATTTATGTATTTGGCTCCTTTTCACTGGTTGTTACGTATTTTATCTAAAAACTAGTGATGATGCATATTTTCGTTATGTTCTATTTTAAAAAGTTAGATGGGCGGTCTCTAGCTCGATCTAGTTTTGATGTCTCACAGATTGACCATGACCTAGAATTGCGTGCAATCACTAACCAAGAGGACACCGCCTAGCAAAATCATTGCAGAAGGGGAACAGAAACAGGCAGATAGTCAATGCTCCTGTGCCCGCGCTCCGGTTAATCCCCTCTGCTGTCATACCGTACGCATCGGCAACAATTAAATTAAACTACGCAAGCTTTTAGTTGCACGTCCATTGTTTCAGTTTAGCTTTCTATTTACTTGTACACAGTTGAACGTGTTTATGCTGTGAAGTGTGTGGCTTGTGCGCCATTCTGCCCGAAAAAAGAAACCTTTCATGGATAGCTGACGATCCTGGAACATTTACATATCACAGAATTGTTTTCGATTGTAGAGTTTACAAGAAAAATGTTTCATGCAAAACAAGTTTCAAATAGACCAGCATGTCAAGACAAGTCTTCATACTGCAGGAGTGCAGAAGAAAGGACTGTGACTACAACTTCTGATAACAGCAAGTTGCAGTTGCAGGGATTTGTCCAAAGGTAACCAAAAAAGTCGGTTCAACAGGGATCTATGTGAAGCATTCATTGCAAGTCATATGCCTCTTCGCAAACTTACAAACCCTATCCTCAAAGGCTTCCTGCGCAAATATTGTTTAAATCAAAATATATACCAGATGAATCAACATTGCACAAAAATTACATACTGACAATTGTCCTGGAAGAAATACGCAGTGTAGTCAAGGAAAGTATTATCTGGATTTCAGTTGATGAAACTACAGACGCTTGTGGCCGTTACATTGCAAATTTAATTGTTGGTGCTTTGAAAGAAGAGTCTTCCTCTTCCTATTTAGTGGCCTGCAAAGAACTTGAAAAAGTAAATCATTCTATGATTGCCAGATTTGTGAATGAGGTTATTAGAAAAATATTTCCAAATCTTCTGCAAATGAAAGGGTGTTTGTGTTTATTTCAGGTGCTGGTCCCTATATGATCAAAGCAGGAAGAGCCCTTAGAGTATTTTATACCTTGATTCGTGTGACATGCTTTGCTCGTGGAGTACATCGCCTTGCTGAGGAAGTATGTTCTACATTTGTGAATGTAAATAAACTGATTTCATCCACAAAGAAAGTATTTCTAAAGGCTCCTGCTCACATCAAAACCTAAAAAGGAAAACTACAAATGTGCCTTTACCTCCTGTATCAGTGGTAACTTGTTGGGGTATGTGGGTCGAAGCTGTGTTGTTTTACAGTGAACATTTTGAGCCCATTAGAGGGGTAGTTAATGACTTAGATAGTGCAGAGGCTTTGACCGTTCGCCAGTGCAAGGAAACTTTTAATGATTCCAGTATTAAAAAAGACATTGCTTTGATCGGCATTCATTTTTGCCATATACCTGCAAGCAATGAAAAGCTTGAAATTCGAGATTTGGTGTTGAATGAGTCTATTCAGTTAATGAATAAAATTATTCCAGTGAACTCTTAATTGCCAGAGGTATTCCCAAGAAAACATAAGGAAAAGTTTGAAAACATTTTAAACAATAACCCAGGCTTTGAACCGTTCTGCCAAATTCATAGTTTTATTAATGGGACGGGTGAACTTTTACCAGAAACAATAAGTGGCAACATAGCACTGAAATGTGAATACTGCCCAGTTACCTCATTTGATGTAGAACGGTCCTTTCCTGATTATAAAAATGTTTAGAGTGATCGAAGACACAATCTTACTGCTGAACATTTCGAACAGTACTTTGTCGTTTATGTTTACAATAGTAGAAAGAATGTAAAATAAATTGTAAGTGATAATTAATCATTGCTGTTCAAAAAATTCCTAGTTGTGTGTTGTTTTTTAAATAAAATATTACGGAGTTTCTAAGTGTGCCTCGCTGTGTGCGATATATGTCAATGCTGGTCTGTACATATTGATTGTTTTGCTGTGACTCACACCCATCACATCCACATGTTTCAGACAATAGCAAAGGAGGAACAAGTCTTGAAACACGGTATACATCCCCATTTTGCAAATTTTTAGAAAATAATTTCAGAAAGACCCCTTCCCAACCTCTGCCACAAAGTATGCAGAAAATATCAGTGTTCTAAATGTACCAATTTTTCGCGTGGCCAGCACTCTTCCTCGTAATTGGTATGCACAGGTTTGACTTAGAGATATAGTGCACACAGTAACTAGCATGTTTTTTATATTTGATCTTGCATATTTCAACTTTTTTAATGCATTTTTAAGCATTTTTAATTCATATTTGCATGTATATTTTAAGGTTTTTATGATGCATATAATCTGGTCTCTACGGATGATGTTTGGAAGAATTACAGCTCCTGGTCCGACTTATGGTATTTGGTAGTTCATAAGATGCAGGCGGGCCAGTCAGAAAGGGCTCCAAATCAATGCATCTTACGTGGAACTAGAAAAATGGATAGAGCCTAATAATTAAACAGATGTAAAAATGTTGCTCTGTGTGGGCGGATGACGGACAAAGAAACAGGAAACAACTACTGTACGCACACTGTTTTCTTCTCTTTCTTTGTAAATGCCCAGTTAAGTCGATTTCTTTAAATTTTTGGTGTCCTACCTCAAACGGTCGATGGAAAAGGGGGAGGGGGGGAACTATTACCCTGCTTCGGAAATACAGTAGATATGGGACTGATACATAGAGCAGACTGAGTTGTAATGTGGAGGTGGGTAGTCTCCACACAACCCGTGTTTACGTGTAGTGATTTTGCCGTTTCCTCTTCGATTATTTGTCACACGTCAAACAAAAACAAAACGGATTTCTGTGGTGGGGAGCTATGAAGGGAATTAAAATACATTCACATAATTATGGAAGGCTAAAATATGTTGTTAGTTACAGATTTCATTTTATTTCCACCTTTCTGACAGGTAAGCATTAATTGCCTTGCAGAACAATGAAGTAATTTCTGTCGGTTTGCTAAAGAAATTTGGGTTTTATTAATTTTTTTCGCAGAGGCAGTCAATTTATTTGAAACTAAATAAGTGTTTAATTCTACGCTATTGGATAGTTTCAACTGTTTGCTGCTTTGAAGTGCGCATTAACATCTTCTAGTGCGTATAGCATTATGCCATAATAAAGAACCAAACATGAGATAATACAGTACTGGTACTCCAAGAATGTTTGCATCCGAATCTGGACATACGAATAAGCACTTATGCCAAATTTTGGATTTTAGTATGGTTCACGAAATTTTGATGCTCTTGAAGTATCCTCTGATATCTTGTTTCTTTTATGAAATAATGTAAGATATTTTAATGTTTTACATGTACGAACATACAGGCTTCCTGCGTCATTGTAACTGCGCAAGCGCGATGACGCCTGCTATCTGGCCTGCTCTGGCAACTGCTGAAACGAACGTATTTCCACAGTTCGTGGGAAAATATTTCGAATGGTGGTTTGAAGAGTGTTACTTTCAAAGCAAGTTTCCTTTTACGCAAAATGAACTATGTGCGAGAATGTACGGTGAATTTCTTAAATCACAGAGCGTTTGACTCCCATTTAAAAATCCGCTTGTTGAGGATGACCGTTTAGTAGAATTTAGATCCCAGATAAGACATTTATGTTGTTATTAAAAATTTTACTGGCACATTTGTGTGATGTACCTTAAGGTGTAACATGGGCAAGGAATATCAATATTATATATGAAAGCTTAGCTTCTCTTGCAGCTTATTAATCTTGGAGACCAATATCATAAGTGAAAGCTTTGCTTTTCTTGTAGCAACATTATGTATATTAATTTAAACCATTAACATTTCCTGTTTGTGTAATCGCGCTACTCAATAGTGATGTTGCTGCTATTGGCTGAGTGTCAGGTGTCCTCTGCTATGAATATCCGCTGTCATCGGCTGGCGAGATCACATGACTTGAGCTATGTCTGGCTTACAGAGTTGGATCACAATCTCGATTTCGATGCTTCGGAAAGTGACACATGGTGTTCGATGGAATTCGAATTTATACTTCCGCAGTACGAAAACATGCAGTGTACATGTTGCCGCACAACACAGATACCCCCTCCCCCAACCCCCATCCCCCCTGCCCCAGTTTCATTCCGAAAGTGCTGGGAAACTCTACACCGGTGTATAAAACCATAACGATTCAATGGATTGATAAGTTTTACAGTTTCGAGGAAAAGTATACTATCCCTTAATACTGAAAAAGTGTATTTTCATCCAGGAGAAAGTGTATTTTTAACCGGGAGATCAGGGAAAAATCCAGTAATTTTTTTTTCCTTGTTGCCATATAGACCCTGTAACTGTATATGTAATATTAGCTGACATGCTAGTGAGCACTCAACTTGTGTTACACATACATCTAGAATCGCTCCTATCCTGTCACCCACTGTGCACTTGGATATCTGATTATGGAAATAAATCTGAACCATGTCACCTGAGAAATTTGATTATTAATGTCATTTTTTGACAGGCTGTGAGACTTCACTGAACTGTCCTATTCAGCTCCAATAAAGTACAACAGGATAATATGACCATGGTTGCCTGTCTCCTACAAGTTTTCATGTCTCATCTATATTAACAATACCTTAATAGGCGCTGTCATGTGGTCAATATATTGATGGTTCAACATTATTATTGAATGTGTCAGGGCGCCTTTTGATTGCTGTATCTCAGAGCTCCCAGTGGCTCCAACGAAATAAGCGATGTGTAAAAGAATGTCGTTGGTTAGTAATATCTTTGGATGATGTGATCATATGGTTGTTGGGTTGGGTTGTTGGGGAGGAGACCAGACAGCGAGGTCATCGGTCTCATCGGATTATGGAAGGACGGGGAAGGAAGTAGGCTGCGCCCTTTCAAAGGAACCATCCTGGCATTTGCCTGGAGCGATTTAGGGAAATTACGGAAAACCTAATTCGGGATGGCCGGGCGCGGGATTGAACCGTCGTCGTCCTGAATGAGAGTCCTGTGTGCTAACCACTGCACCACCTCGCTCGGTATGGTTGTTAAATTTGAACTTTGTTGTTCAGTGTTGTTGTGACACTTTTGGCTTGATATATGTTACTATGGAAATTTAATTTTACACAATTGGCAGACATAAATTGTAGTGTGTATGAGGATTTCAAAATTCGGAATATAGTCGTTGGAGCTTGCCTGTTAGTAATGTAACTTTATCAATGAAAATTATTAGACTTTATAGGCTTTAGAATGTTAAATACTATCATAATTGTACAAGCTTCAGTGCGCAAGATTAAATTAAAGCAAGTTAAACCTAAAAAGAGAGAGAGTTTAGTTTTACCAATTCTGCAGCTGAAATCACAGCCAGGATTACAGGGTTGGGTCCACTTCCACGTACTAACCATTCCATGCCATTTGTGAGGCTTATAAAGCCACTTGATTTTTCTGAGGGGAGGGGGGGGGGTGAAATCTTCGTCTTTAGTGAAGGAAGAAAGAGTTAGTAAATTCGTATTTCATTGTGTGAAGTGAAGACTACATTGGAGGCCATTAACCTACTTTCTTTGCAAAATCATTGACATCTGAACTTGGACAGCATGTTTTTTATGTCTTGTCGTTTTAATATATTTTTAATTTCTGTTAACGGTACAGGAACAACAGCATGAAATTGACAGACTACGTTTCCAGTTACCCAATTTAGAAAATGAGAATGAAGGAATACAGAATGTTATTACATCTCTGGAGGTGGGAAATGAGGAGCAAGATAAACTGCAAGCAAGCATTGAGAAGGTACACGAGACAGAACTAGCTGAACTGAATGAAGAGGTGAGTACCTGATGTTTCAACCCAGTAGCCTACGTAATGGTACCCTTTTCCAGCACTTTTCTCACTCTCAAGCAAAGTGGTGCAGTGGGTAGCAAACTGGAGTTGGGTCTGGAATGATGATAGTTGATATCCCTGTCCTGGCATCCAGCTTTATAATGAATTTTCAAATGATAATGTATGAAACATCGTAAGAACCAAAGAGATTGAAATTTGCATATTGATGGTATCAAGGAGATTCTCATAACTCCACTAGTCAGTGA
The DNA here is from genome assembly GCF_023898315.1 of Schistocerca nitens. Taxonomy (NCBI): domain Eukaryota; kingdom Metazoa; phylum Arthropoda; class Insecta; order Orthoptera; family Acrididae; genus Schistocerca; species Schistocerca nitens. The sequence goes on from NC_064620.1 coordinate 346,897,553, forward strand.
AAGCTTTGTAAATACAGAAACCAGTAACTCTGTTACCAAAAAGATTTGAATGTGCTTGGAATTCTCTAATCTGTCAATAACTAGGATTCTGCTATATAGTTACACATGTAGCAACTTTTTGTATCACTTTAAAATGTTTTTAACAAACTGTTTCTGCTTCTTCTGTAAAATTAAATAAAATGGAGTTTGAGGTTCTCATTGCCTACCATCAATATCCTGCTTTTAGGTAACATAGTGAGGCATCTAGGAATGCTAATGTGGTGTCATCACCTACCCCAAAAATTGGGAGCTGCGCACTGTGCCAGCAAGTTGAAGTACACCATGTTTTTCAGTGTCACACGTCCAATACTCAATCGTGGAAATATCATTAATGGGGTAATACTCTTGTTGGATTGCTTTATGGTGAACAAATCAGGATGGGTTGCTGAACAGTGCACACTGCTGACAGCGTGGCTATTAGAAGCCTGCTATTTTCTCAACTCAGTTAATTACAGGTGGGAGAAAGACGAACTGCCAAAGGGTATTGACTGAAGGCTTGAGGTTGTGTACTCTACTGACACACGATTAGTGTATGAACTGATTGTTTTGGCTGTGCACTTTGACATTCAGAACCAGTCAGGTCTATGCTGAGACAGCTGTGAGTATAGCTCTGGTAAAGCTTGACAATGTTGAAATGTGTCGCCAAACTCTTAGGGCCTGGGGAGAGTTGTGACATTGATTATGATTGTAAAAGTTTTGCTGAAAACGTAGGGTGCATAGTGTTGGTGGCTTTATCAATCTCCCTTTTCATGTCTCACATAGCTCCACTCTCCATACAAGTAGTGTTGTTTCTGTTTCAATGACGTGTGTAAGTTGTGAATAGTTTTGCTGAGGTAGGTGGAAAATGTACATGTAAGACAGCTAGATTCTGACTAAAGCAAGTGCTCAGCTCTGTTGAGAGCTATCAGATCTTAGTTCACATAGCACCGAAAACATAGAGCAGTGGCAGTAAGACCATTATCACCCCTTCTACGCATAAAATATAGCCTCTTGCATTAAATTCGTGTGACGCTTTACAACAAATGATCCCCAAGAAATAGAAATATGGTGTGAAAATGACCCAGGTTAAGTAGGAACATTTGTTATTGTGCAGTTCTTTGGTGTGGCCTATTTGAGAGCAGTAACAATGGAAAATGCTCTAAAAGGCTTCTGAAAAATGGGACTCTTCATATGTAACAGGCATGTGGTCGAATGGTTCAAATTGCTCTGAGCACTATGGGACTTAATTTCTGAGGTCATCAGTCCCCTAGAACTTAGAACTACTTAAACCTAACAAACCTTAGGACATCACACACACCCATGCCCAATCAGGATTCGAACCTGCGACCGTAGCGGTTGCACGGTTCCAGACTGTAGCGCCTAGAACCGTTCGGCAACCCCGCCCGGCGGGCATGTGGTTGATGCAGTGACTTTGCAATACACTGGGAGTTTGACTCTGAATGCATATTCTGCAGTGGGTTTGTCTAAAGACTAACATGTAGAAATGGAACAGTGCATGGGATGCTGTCCATGGGCTTCAGAACAAAGTTAACTCTAAAGAGAGCTTTTATGTATCCTGAGTGCACTTCTGCACAACAAATGCAGGAAATATTGGGGGGAGAATAAGAAAGAGAGTATTATTACTTTAGGGTTAATCTGGTGTTACATTGATTGATATTGTTTTTTCTGATTGTCTCATATTAGGACACTATTTCTTTACAAATTGATTTGTTTCATTGTTTCCAAATGTACATTTATCAAGTGTTCAGTGGCATGAATTCAGTAAATAAAATGTAAAGTACAATGATGTCCTGTAAATTTCCTATTAACAAGTGTACAGTTGCTTCAAATGTTGCCGTATAGAGTGGAGTAATGTGGGACGGGGTTAGTTAAACATCAGGGATTAGGCTAGTATGATAGCCACCCACATTGGCATCAGTTATCTGCGTCATTTGATGAGACATGGAGGCAGTCAGCCTCTGGAAATATCTCATCATCAGCAAGACTTGCACATGTATCCAGTACTAGTTCCAGGGGCTGGTATTGGCAAGTGGAAGTTAATTTTCGCCCGCAAGCTTTTAGTGGGAGTGAAGTGCGGTGCTCAAACAAGGTAGTCGATCAGGTCAATGTCAGCCTGTTGTGCAAACCATTGGTGAACGATTTGACTTGTATGAACCAGTGAGTGGTCTTACCGGAGTTGGATCACTGCATTGGGACAGCACCCTGAAACCATCATACTATATAAGTTCCAGGATACCCTCTTTCCTGGCCTGTGTATGCACAGACATCCTGTCAGGAAAACTTTCATATACCAGTCTGTGGCGCAGTTTGTTATGTTTGGCATACCTAGACTATATTCATGTTAAGATTGCGGCACATAAGCAAACAATACTGTCCATGCAGACAACCTTTTGCTCCCTGTATTTTATTGTATTTCACAGTTTCAAAGAATGTTTTCTAGTCAACATTGTCGAAACATGTTTACTCTCCCAAGCTGAGTACTGGAGAACCACAGTTCTATTGGTCAACACTTGTAGATACTGGTACTGCTATTAATCCCATTGAGATCACTTTGTAACTTAGGCCTACTATCAAAATGCCCAATTTTTTTCCTTTATTTCAGTTACAGTAGTTTCACTTACCCAGTTAAAATTTTATGTTGTGTAATTACAGTTGTTTCGTTTACCTGTTCAGTCTCACTTGGTATGTAATATCTGTTTGTGATACAGGACATTTTAAGGACAATATTATCTTGTTCAGTTCCCCCCCTAGGAACATTAATTTATGTAAAGAGATCTGCTGCAGTTGTACTAAAGATTTATTCAAACCACGGCCAATTTTGGGATGTTTAAATCTCATGTCAGGTGTATAAAACTAATACAAAGAGGAGGAAGGAAGAAATATAATAAACATATCTGGGAAAACCAGAAGAGCAGGCTAATTAAACAACACGACTCACTTATGGTATTTGGTAATGTGTAACATGCAGTCAGGTCAGTTAGAAATCATTCAAAATCACAGAATCAAATGTGGATCTAGAGAAAAGGAGAAGTCGTAATAATTAAACAGATCTAAGAATGTAGCTCTGGGTGGGTGGGATGAAGGAGAAAGAAACCAGAAACGAGCACTGTACTCACACATTTTCTCTCTCTTTCTTCCTACCTGTCCAGTTACAACACTAAGTCCAATTCATTATTAGGCCCTCTCCTTTTTTCTAGTTCTGCCAAAATGCAGTCATATGAAAAAGTAAGTCTCTTTGTTTCATTAGTCTGTCCTTCTGGTTTTTCCGGATATGTTGTATTATATTTCTTCCCTCCTCTCCTTTCTAGTATGTTACAGTTTTATACACCTGAAGATGGGATTTTAACATCCCAAAATCATTTGTGGTTCGAATAAATAATTCGTACAACTGAAGAGGATCTCTTTAAATTAATCAATCATGCCTCTCAGGTGAACTCCCAAAGACAGATAAATCAAAGCCTCCAGAATTGTATATCATAAGGAATTTCAGCAAAGGAAATACAGATTTATTCCACGGTAAACTCAGTACTGTAAGCAGGTTTGCAGAGCACTACAGTTCGAGCATCATAAACTAGGGCAAATTCTTAAATTGCACTTTAGATATATTTACTGAAACTTTTCCTCGTAGTCCATTGAATTTCGGGAATGCAGCCGCGCAAATAAAATTTCCTCCGCTGATATTTTGGCTGTGTATCGTCTGGCATCCTCAGAGTGTGTCACAAGACTGACGACAAGATGCCAAGCGTAGCCTTACATGCTAGGCAAGTTTTAAACCAACAGTCTTCTGGAGGTATGTGGACGCCACATTTGTGGTATGGCCACACGGGATTGATGAATTACATCGCTTTCTTGAGCGTTTGAATTCCATCCATGATAGCATCAAATTTACTATGGAAACAGAAAAAGACATCTGCCTCCTCTCTTTGGATGTTGTCATTCGCTGTATAGTTGGTGGCACATAGGACATGCCATATATCGGATACCAACAAACACAAATCTGTATCGTCATGCCGGTAGCTGCCATCACCCTTCACAGACCATATGTGTCCTTAAGACCTTAGTGAATAAAGCGCACTGTATATCCGATAAAGACAATTTGCAAGAAGAGCTCACATAACTTAAACGCATATTTAAATCGAATGGATTTTCTCCACAGCAAATTCATAGAACATTCAATGCAAAACCTAGAATTCAGGTATCTGATGATGATGAAGAAGATAGTAATTCCTTCAGATCTAGTGTGTTTTTGCCCTATGTGGGTACTCGTTCCTCGAAGATAGGCTGTATTCTCGAGAAACACTGTGTTAAGGTGATCTTCCGGTCCACCACAGAGATTGCATCTTTACTCGGCTCTGTGAAGGACGATTTACAGCTTCGTAAAGCGGGTGTGTATCAGATTCCCTGCGGAAACAGTGAGAAGTCATACACAGGTCAAACAACATACAACATTCACCATTCATGAGAGATGTGTGGAGCATCAAAGACACACACTTATTACAGCCAGACAAGTCAGCTGTGGCCGAACATTGTATTGATATGGGGCATTCCATGAATTAAAGATTTTAACATCCACCTCTTCCTTTTGGGGATGTGTCTTCAAGGAAGCTATCGAGATTAGATTAGCTAATAATTTAATAAATGGAGATAATGGTTTTAATTGGGACAAAGCATGGAGTCTGGCTCTTGAGGTAATTAAACTGCAGAGAAGTCGTCATGGTGTCACCGCTGCCAATCATACATTGATAAGCGAATAGAATGTCTGTACGCCTTCGCCACAGGCGGCACATGTGTAAGCGTATTCCTTTCCGCTGACCAGCATCTGTGACCCGCATGCGCAGTACTGCTGTGGTGGAGCATATAAGGCCACGCTTGGCATCTTGTCGTCAATCGTATGACTCACTCTGAGGATGGCCGTATGATACGCGGCCGAAATATCATTGGAGGAAATTTTATTTGCGCAGCTGCGTGCCCGAAATTTAATGGACTATTCATTAAGCTGCGAGAAGTTGAAAATGCACATTTTCCCTTAGATCGTGGCAAAAGAATGTAAGCAGTACATTTAAGTGGATTACATTAGGAATAAAAATTTCTGGTGCAAAAAAAAAAAAAAAAAAAAAGGGAAACTCCACAATGAGTGAAAATCAAATAGAAACCCTGGTTTTGTATTGTACATCAGATGCTATAAAGCTGTATTCAGGAAAGTTGTAGTTGCGTCTGAAAAAATAGCCAATAATACTTTCATCCTCCAACATAGTGATAAGACTAATGCAGTATGGTCAGTTGTTCAGTCTAATTAGGAGCCAAAGTTGTAGTCACGAGATTTTGAAAATTAGATTTGAAAAAGATTCTGAAAAAAAAAAAAAAAAAGGAATTTGAAGAAATAGTGGTTGCTCGTGCCTTCAGTGTAGATTTCCTTAGACTCTCCCAATAAGAACTTATTTGAGTTAGTAACACTATCAATCAACTTAATTCCCACTATAAAGCTGAGCACTAGGGCAGCAAATTGCTCACAAACGGCCATTGATAACGTCTTCATAGAAATGTTCAATGAACAAAATTATATTACTAAACCAATAGTCAATGGCCTCTCAGACCATGACATGCAGTTCCTTTGTTAAATGTTAACACTGAACGGGATATAAAATCTGTTAAATCTGAGCTCAAGAGGGTAATTGATAAGCCAAAAATTGATTATTTTAGGACACTCCTCAGATACATTCACTGGAGTGGTGTTTACAGTGCTCATGGCATGAATGAAAAATATAACACTTTTGCTAATAAAGTGCTTACCTTATTGGAACACTGTTTTCCCCCAAAACTAACCAAGGCTGAGCAAAGTCTACAAAGAAGCCATGGATTACTCAAGGAATAGAGGTATCTTGTAAAACAAAAAGAAAACTGTCAATTCAAAACAGTTTTGATGTTATGCTATAGCACATTACAAGAAATACTGCAAAATATTAATGACTGTAATACAGACATCAAAGCAAATCTATTACAAGGAAAAGATAGTCATATCAGATAACAAAATAAGGATAATATGGGATATAGTGAAGGAGGAGACTGGTAGAACCAGACATGAAGAGGGCCGAATAGCATTAAGAGTAAATGATACATTGGTGACAGATGTGTATAGTGTTGCAGAACTTTTTAATAAACATTTCATAACTGTTACTGAAAGGATGGGGTTGTCAATTTCTGTAGATGCTGCTATGGAATACCTCAGACCAGACAATTCAAGTAACTTCAATAATATGAATTTGACCCTCACTACCCCAGCAGAAGTAATGTCCATCATAAAGTCTTTAAAATAAAAACATTTAGTGGTTATGATGAAATATCAACAAAGTTAATTAAAGAATGTGATTCTGAGTTGTTGTTGTTGTTGTTGTTGTTGTTGTTGATGTTGTGGTCTTCAGTGCTGAGACTGGTTTGATGCAGCTCTCCATGCTACTCTATCCTGTGCAAGCTGCTCCATCTCCCAGTACCCACTGCAGCCTGCATCCTTCTGAACTTGCTTAGGGTATTCATCTCTTGGTCTCCCTCTATGATTTTTACCCTCCATGCTGCCCTCCAGTACTAAACTGGTGATCCCTTGATGCCTCAGAACATGTCCTACCAACTGATCCCTTCTTCTAGTCAAGTTGTGCCACAAACTCCTCTTCTCCCCAGTTCTATTCAATACCTCTTCATTAGTTATGTGATCTACCCATCTAATCTTCAGCATTCTTCTGTAGCACCACATTTCAATAGCTTCTATTCCCTTCTTGTCCAAACTATTTATCGTCTATGTTTCACTTCCATGCATGGCTACACTCCATACAAATACTTTCAGAAACGACTTCCTGACACTTAAATCTATACTCGACGTTAACCAGTTCCTCTTCTTCAGAAACGCTTTCCTTGCCATTGCCAGTCTACATTTTATATCCTCTCTACTTCGACTATCATCAGTTAATTTGCTCCCCAAATAGCAAAACTCCTTTACTACTTTAAGTGTCTCATTTCGTAATCTAATTACCTCAGCATCACCTGAGTTAATTCGACTACTTTCCATTATCCTCGCTTTGCTTTTGTTGATGTTCATCTTATATGCTCCTTTCTAGACACTGTCCATTCCGTTCAACTGCTCTTCCAAGTCCTTTGCTATCTCTGACAGAATTACAATGTCATTGGCGAACCTCAAAGTTTTTATTTCTTCTCCCCGGATTTTAATACCTACTCCGATTTTTTCTTTTGTTTCCTTTACTGCTTGCTCAATATACAGATTGAGCAACATCGGGGATAGGCTACAACCCTGTCTTACTACCTTCCCAACCACTGCTTCCCTTTCATGCCCCACGACTCTTATAACTGCCATCTGGTTTCTGTACAAATTGTAAATAGCCTTTTGCTCCCTGTATTTTACCCCCGCCACCTTCAGAATTTGAGAGATTATTCCAGTCGGCATTGTCAAAAGCTTTCTCTAAGTCTACAAATGCTAGAAACATAGGTTTGCCTTTTCTTAATCTAGCTTCTAAGATAAGCCGTAGGGTCAGTATTGCCTCACGTGTTCCAACATTTCTACGGAATCCAAACTGATCTTCCCCGTGGTCGGCTTCTACCAGTTTTTCCATTCGTCTGTAAAGAATTCGTCTTAGTATTTTGCGGCCGTGGCTTGTTAAACTGATAGTTTGGTAATTTTCACACCTGTCAACACCTGCTTTCTTTGGGATTGGAATTATTATATTCTTCTTGAAGTCTGAGGGTATTTCGCCTGTCTCATACATCTTGTTCACCAGATGGTAGAGTTTTGTCATGACTGGTTCTTCCAAGGCCATCAGTAGTTCTAATGGAATGTTGTCTACTCCCGGGTCCTTGTTTCCACTTAGGTCTTTCAGTGCTCTGTCAAACTCTTCACACAGTATCATATCTCCCTTTTCGTCGTCATCTACATCCTCTTCCATTTCCATAATATTGTCCTCAAGAACATCGCCCCTGTATAGACCCTCTATATACTCCTTCCACCTTTCTGCTTTCCCTTCTTTGCTTAGAATTGGGTTTCCATCTGAGCTCTTGATATTCATGCAAGTGATTCTCTTTTCTCCAAAGGCATCTTTAATTTTCCTGTAGGCAGTATCTATCTTACCCCTAGTGATATAAGTCATCCTTACATTTGTCCTCTAGCCATCCCTGCTTAGCCATTTTGCGCTTCCTGTCTATCTCATTTTTGAGACGTTTGTATTCATTTTTGCCTGCTTCATTTACTGCATTTTTATATTTTCTCCTTTCATCAATTAAATTCAGTATTTCTTCTGTTACCCAAGGATTTCTACAAGCCCTCGTCTTTTTACCTACTAGGTCCTCTGCTGCCTTCACTACTTCATCTCTCAAAGCTACCCATTCTTCTTCTACTGTATTTCTTTCCCCCATTCCTGTCAATTGTCCCCTTATGCTCTCCCTGAAACTCTGTACAACCTCTGGTTCTTTCAGTTTATCCAGGTCCCATCTCCTTAAATTCCCACCTTTTTGCAGTTTCTTCAGTTTTAATCTACAGTTCATAACCGATAGATTGTGATCCGAGTCCACATCTGCCCCTGGAAATGTCTTACAATTTAAAACCTGGTTCCTAAATCTCCGTCTTAACATTATATAATCTATCTGATACCTATTAGTATCTCCAGGGTTCTTCCAGGTATACAACCTTCTTTTATGATTCTTAAACCAGGTGTTAGCTATGATTAAGTTGTGCTCTGTGCAAAATTCTATCAGGCGGCTTCCTCTTTCATTTCTTAGCCCCAATCCATGTTGACCTACTATGTTGCTTTCTCTCCCTTTTCCTACTACTGAATTCCAGTCACCCATGACTATTAAATTTTCGTCTCCCTTCACTATCCGAATAATTTCTTTTGTCTCATCATACATTTCTTCAATTTCTTCATCATCTGCATAGCTAGTTGGCATATAAACTTCTACTCTTGTAGTAGGTGTGGGCTTCATGTCTATCTTGGCCACAATAAAGCGTTCACTATGCTGTTTGTAGTAGCTTACCTTAACTCCTATTTTTTTATTCATTATTAAACCTACTCCTGCATTACTCCTATTTGATTTTGTATTTACAACCCTGTATTCACCTGACCAGAAGTCTTGTTCTTCCTGCCACCGAACTTCACTAATTCCACTATATCTAACTGTAACCTATCCATTTCCATTTTTAAATTTTCTAACCTACCTGCCCGATTAAGGGATCTGACATTCCACGCTCTGATACGTAGAACGCCAGTTTTATTTCTCCTGATAACGACGTCCTCTTGAGTAGTCCCCGCCTGGAGATCCAAATGGGGGACTATTTTACCTTCGGAATATTTTACCCAAGAGGACGCCATCATCATGTAACCATACAGTAAAGCTGGATGCATTCGAGGTTAAATATCGTATTAAGCTATCTGTGTAACCAGTCATTAATCAGTGGAATGTTTCCTGAATGATTGTAGTGCACTGAAGTTAAGCTACTGTTTAAGGAGGGATATAAGGAAATAGCATCAAATTTCCACCCAATTTCACTTTTGTCAGCATTCTGACAAATTTTAGAAGTGGTAATGTACAATTGGCTTTGTAACCATCTTATGACAAATAACATACGGTCAAAGTAGCAGTTTGGATTTCTGAATCGTTCTGGTATTGAGAAGGCTATCTACACTTACAGTGAAAATGTAGTTAATTCATTAGACAAAAAAGTAGCAGGCAACTGGTATATTTTGTGATCTGTCAAAGGCGTTTCACTGTGTAAATCACAATATCCTTATAAATAAATTAGAATATTATGATGTAACAGGAAATGGTGCAAAATGGTTCAAATCTTATATCTCTGGCAGGAAACAAAGGATATTATTAGGAAAGATACTTTTATTAAGCTATCAGGCATCATCCAACTGTGAACCAATTACATGTGGGGTCCCACAAGGTTACATCTTGGGAGGGCCCTTACTTTTTCTTGTGTAAGTCAATGACCTTTCATCAATAACATTACCAGATGCAAGGTTTGTTTTGTTTGCCGATGATACAAACATTGCAATAAATAGCAAATCACGTGTAGTCTTAGAAAGATCGGCTAATAAAATATTTGTGGACATTAATCACTGGTTCCTAGCCAATTCTTTGTCACTAAACTATGAAAAAACACACTACATGCAGTTCAGAACTTGTAAGGGGTGTCCCACGACTATGTGTAACGTACAATGACAAACAGATAGAAGAAGTGGACACTGTTAAATTCTTGGGATTACAGCTTAAATTTATTATGAACTGGGAGGAGCGCACCACAGAAGTGCTGAAGCGTCGTAACAAATCCCTATTTGCAATGCGATTTGTCAGACATAGGGAATATAAGAATGAAAAACCTGGCATACTATGCTTACTTTCAGTCCATAATGTCTTATGATATTATTTTTTGGGGTATTTCATCAAGCCAAGTTAAAGTTTTCTGAGCACAAAAATGTGCAATAAGAGTTACTTGTGGTGTGAACTCAAGAACATCCTACAGGAGCCTGTTTAGGGAACCAGGGATATTAACTACTACTTCCAAATATTTATTCCTTAATGAAATTTGTCATTAAAATATATCACTTTTTCAAACCAATAGGTCAATTCATGGAACCAGTACTAGAAATAAGAATAATCTTCATAGTGATTTAAAATCACGTACTGCTGTACAAAAAAGGTGTACATTACTCAGGAACACACATTTTCAATAACTTGCCAGTGTGTGTGTGTGTGTGTGTGTGTGTGTGTGTGTTGTACATTCTAACTTCTGCACCATTTCAGTGTAGTAATGTGTTAATTGTAAATAAATATTGTGGTAGTTCTATTAAATGTTCATTACCTTACAAATAATAAAAACTTTTTTAAACTTTTGAATTCAGTGCATTAATGCGATCTTCGTAAATGAGTGTTCGTAAAATGATTCTTTCATATTGTGTTCATTAAAAAAAAATGACTATCATTCCACTTGGGGCCTGTGGAAGGTACATTAGCTTATCTGTTTCAGTTATAAATATCTGTCATCTGTTATTGTTTTTCTGACACATTCTACATCCCGGAGGACCTCCTCAATATGGATCAATTGGAATGAAAATAAATCTAATCTAATAAAACCTGTTGATGAGATGTCAGATTGTTTCAATGAATTCTTCTTAAATGTAATGATGTAAGATGAAGGTATAGCACCCTATCAAGAAAATGTAAATTACATACACTTGGAAACAACCTGAACACATCTTTGAAACAGTTTGAAAAATCACTCAAAGGGACATGGAAAATGAAATTTTGTCTTTCGAAACCAAAACCTCACCTGGGCTGGATGAAATGCCCACATATGTAATCAACAGAGTGCATAATATAATTTCAGTCACTGTCAGTTATTATAAAGCAATCTTTTGAGCAGGGATGTTTTCCACATGTATTAAAATATGCTGAGATGCATCCAATATTCAAAAGGGTCAGCAGAAGATGAGGGGAAATACGACCCTATCTCTATTCTGCTGGTACTTTCTCATGTGTTTAAAAAGACTTCAGCAAAACAAATTCAAATTGCTTTTTACTGTGAGTGACACATAATTTTCAAAAACCAGTTTGGGCAGAAAGATCACAGGAATAATTTATCTTACAACCGCTTTAGATTCATGAAATACTCCTTACTTCTACGCATAATTCATGTATACAGAATCACACACACACACTGCTTTATTATATGTTCACCTCTTAACAGACAGGAAACAAAGAGTAAGTGTAACTCCAGATTCATGAAATTAAGTCTCAAACTGGAAAATAATTGGCCCAGGAGCCGTGCAGGGTTCTATATTGGGTCCGTCCATGTTCCTTTTCTACATAAATGACCTAACATTTTGTACTGGTGCTCATTAAGTTTTATTTGTTGACGATACATCAGTTCTAGTTGAAAATGAGGCACCTGAAAGAATTCCGGAAAGTGTTGTAAATACTTTAGAGAAAATTAAATCCCAATTCCATCAAAGTGGACTGAATGTAAATGTAACTGAAATAAAAATGATGCAGTTTGAACCTAAATCATTAGAACGAAACAAAATAAATTTAGCTAGCAATGATCTTAATACGACAGAAGCAAACATCATTTCAAAAGGTGAAAAATTGCTTTATTATTCAAATTTCTCGTGCGATGCAATTTCGGATTTATTCCCTTCATGTATCAAAGTGCACATACGGTCACAAGATGCTGGCGTAACTAAATGCGTATGTAATATTAGCTGATACACTAGTGAGTACTCAGCTTGTGGTACATATACATCTAGAATCGCTCCTATCCTGTCACCCAATGTGCACTTGGATATCCGATTATCGAAATAAATCTGAAACATGTCACATGAGAAATTTGATTATTAATGTCATTTGTTGATAGGCTGAGAGACTTTGCTGAAGTGTCCTATTCAGCTCCAGAAGAGTACAGTAGGATACTACCATGGTCGCCTGCCTCGTACAAGGTTATATGTCTCTTCTATATTAACAATACCTTAATAGGCGCTGTCATGTGGTCAATATATTGATGGTTCAACATTATTATTGAATGTGTCAGGGCGCTTTCAGATTGCTGTATCTCAGAGCTCCAAGTGGCTCTAATGATACCAATGATGTTTAAAAGAATGTCTTTGGTTAGTAATATATTTGGATGATATGATATGGTTGTTAAATTTGAACTTTGTTGTTAAGTGTTGTTGTGACACTTAATTCATAGCAGGTAATGGAGGTAAATTTTTGTTTCATGTGAATTGCTTTGGATGACCTTAGAGAATATTTTGGCTTGAAATATGTTACTATGGAAATTTAAAGTTACACAATTGGCAGACATAGTTTGTAGTGTGTATAAGGATCTCAAAATTCAGAAAATAGTCGCCGGAACTTGCCTGTTAGTAATGTAACTTTATCAATGGAAATTATTAGACTTTATAAGCTTTAGAATGTTAAATATTGCCATAATTGTACAAGCTACAGTAAGCGAGATTGAATTAAAGCAAGTTAAACCTAAAGAGAGAGAGTTTAATTTTACCAATTCTGCAGCTGTCATCTCAGCCAGGATTTTTAGGGTTGGGTCTGCTTGCACGTGCTAACCATTTCACGCCATGTGTGTTTGTGAAAGGCTTATATAGCCACTTGATTTTTTGAAGTGTGTGTGTGTGTGTGTGTGTGTGTGTGTGTGTGTGTGTGTGTGTGTGTGTGTGTGTGTGTGTTGACTACTACATTGAAGGCCATTAACCTACTTTCGTTGCAAAATCATTGACATCTGAACTCGACCAGTTTATTTTGTATGTTGTTGTTTTAATATATTTTTAATTTCTGTTATCTGTACAGGAACAATGGCATGATATCCACAGACTACGTTTACAGTTATCCAATTTAGAAAATGAGAATGAAGGAATACAGAATGTAATTACGTCTTTAGAGGTGGAAAATGGGGAGCAAGATAAACTACAAGCAAGCACTGAGAAGGCACACGAGACAGAAATAGCTGAACTGAATAAAGAGGTGAGTGCCTGATGTTTCAACCCAGTAGCCTACGTAATGGTGTCCTTTTGCAACACTTTTATCAGCCTCGAGCAAGGTGGTGTAGTGGGTAGCACACTGGAGTTGCGTCTGGTATGATGACAGTTGAAATCCTTGTCGTGCCGCCCAGATTTATAATGAGTTTTCAATTGAAAAGTTATGAAACATGGTAAGAACCAAAGAGGTTGAAATTTGCATATTGATGGTATCAAGGAGATCCTCATAACTCCACTAGTCTGTGAAAGCTTTGTAAATCCAGTAACTAGTAGTATGAGAGCCACCCCCATTGGCATCAGTTATCTGCCTCATTTGATGAGACATGGAGGCAGTCAGCCTCTGGAAATCTCTCTTCATCGGCAAGACTTGCCCATGTATCCGGCACTAGTTCCAGGGGTCAGCATTGGAAAGTGGAAGTTCATTTTGACAGGTTTTCAGTGGAAGTAAAGTGCGGTGCTTAAACAATGCAGTCGATCAGGACAATGTCAGCCTGTTGTGCAAACCGTTGTTGAACGATTTGACTTCTGTGAACCTCACAGTGGCCTTACTGGAGATGGATCACTGCATTGGGACAGCACACTGAAACCATCATACTTTTGTTGTGCACAGATATCCTGGCATGAAAACTTTTGTTTACCAGTCTGCCGCAGTGTGTTATGTTTTGCATACCTAGACTATATTCATATTACGTTTCGGCATTCAACAACCAACATAGTGCAAAATCGGGCGAGTTTGTTGGGTGTCGGTGAAAGTTGCAGACAACCTTTTGCTCCTTGTATTTTATCCTATTTACCTTTACAATTTCAAAGAATGTTTTCTAGTCAACGTCAAAACATGTTTACTTGCTCAAGTGTAGTACTGGAGAACCACAGTTCCATTACTCGACACTTGTAGCTACTGGCACTGCTATTAATCCCATTGAGATCACTTTGTAACTTAGGCCTACTATCAAAATGCCCAATTTTTTTCCTTTATTTCAGTTACAGTAGTTTCACTTACCCAGTTAAAATTTTATGTTGTGTAATTACAGTTGTTTCGTTTACCTGTTCAGTCTCACTTGGTAAGTAATATCTGTTTGTGATACAGGACATTTTAAGGACAATATTATCTTGTTCAGTCACCCCCTAGGAACATTAATTTATGTAAAGAGATCTGCTGCAGTTGTACTAAAGATTTATTCAAACCATGGCCAGTTTTTGGATGTTTAAATCCCATGTCAGGTGTATAAAACTAATACAAAGAGGAGGAGGGAAGAAATACAACAAACATATCTGGAAAAACCAGAAGTGCAGGCTAATTAAACAACACGACTCACTTATGGTATTTGGTAATGCGTAACATGCAGTCAGGTCAGTTAGAAAGCATTCAAAATCACAGTATCAAATGTGGATCTAGAGAAAAGGAGAAGTTGTAATAATCAAACAGATCTATGAATGTAGCTCTGGGTGGGTTGGACGAAGGAGGAAGAAACCAGAAATGAACACTGTACTCACACAGTTTGTTTTGGTTTCTCTCTCTTTCTTCCTACGTGTCCAGTTACAACATTCTTAAGTCAATTTCATTATTAGGCCCTCTCCTTTTTTCTAGATCTGCCAAAATGCAGTCATACGAAAAAGTCTCTTTGTTTCATTAGTCTGCCCTTCTGGTTTTTCCGGATATGTTGTATTATATTTCTTCCCTCCTCTCCTTTCTAGTATGTTACAGTTTTATAACCTGAAGATGGGATTTTAACATCCCAAAACCAGTTGTGCTTCGAATAAATGATTCGTGCAACTGAAGAGGATCTCTTCAAATTAATCAATCATGCCTCTCAGTTGAGCTCCCAAAGGCAGATAGATTAAAGGCTCCAAAATTGTATATCATACGGAATTTGGAATTTCAGCAAAGGAAATACGGATTTAGTCCACGGTAAACTCAGTACTGTGAGCAGGTCTGCAGAGCACTACATAAACTATGGCAAATTCTTAAATTGCTTTTCAGATATTTTTACTGAAACTTTCCCTTGTAGACCTCTGGAAAAGAATGTAAGCAGTAAACTTAAGTGGATTACACCAGGAATAAAAATTTCTGGTGCCAAAAAAAGGAAACTGCGCAATGAGTTAATATCAAACGGAAACCCCAGTTTTGTTATGTATGTCAGGTGCTATAAAGTTGTATTCAGGAAAGTTGTAGTTGCATCTGAAAAAATAGCCAATAATACTTTCATCGTCTAACAAAGTAATAAGACTAATGCATACGGTCAGTTGTTCAGTCAGAATGAGATATAGGGTATTACAGTAGCAAAGTATGTGAAGTTCTTAGGGCTAAATCTCAATAAAAATTTTAATTGGAAATTACCCATAGACTGCTTAGAAAAGTTAACATCCTAGCTTTTGCAATGTATATTTATTTGTCAGGTGCCACAAGCGTAGATATCAGAAAGATAGTCATGACCCTTACTTTGAGTCAGTTATTTGTTATGCTTAATCTTTCTAGGTACTTCAGCAACTTTCAAGGGACTCCTAACACCAAAAAACATAAATAAATAAAAATAGGAACATGTCTGGTGAAACATAACAGCTAGCAGATTAAAAGTATATGTTGAGTCTTGCTATGGTGAATCCAAAGTGAGAAGTGTAATCAGTAGGTCATGCGAGATGCTGTACTTGTAAAATATTGTACACACATATTTCCTTAATTTACTGTAAAGAAGACTATTTCATGTTTAAGGGGAGTTGGAACGCCCTATCCCGACAATGTTAAATTTAGTGACTTCCTTCCCTGTATTTCAGGGACCACTGTAGCCATTGACATGAAACTTTTACAGGACATTAAATTGTACATTCTGAGTCTACCGACGTACAAAAATTGCATTTCACCCACGGCTTTCGGAAATACAATTTTTTAATTACATGGTTTGAATTTTGTGTACTTTTTTGTACATTATCCTAAATAATTTTAATTATATGTAACATGCTTCTTTAGTTCAGTAGACTCAGGATATGTATGTTATTACTCCTTGAAAATTTGAATACTCTACTCGAAGTGGTTTTCATTAATTTGCTGTGTTGAAAAAATAAGAGTGACATTATTGCAAAACATGCATATACAGATCCTTTTCACCAGTTTTTTGAGAGACTTCAAAGTGGCTGCTCTGCCAGTGAGTTTAGCAAAAATAGGTGGCTTGTTTTTTTTTGGAGAGAGTTATTTGGAGGTGGTTGGTGTAAGTTTTTGGCTTTTGTTTGGTGTAGGGGAAGTAATGGCATCATAGTGGTGTGATGGCTTCCCTTTGTTCCTTTGTAACAACCACAATCGGTGACTAAGACACTTTGAAACTATAGAAACAATATGTCTAGCACAAATTAGTGGCACACAGTTGATTGCCTGGCCAGTGGTCATATCACCAAGAAACATATATTATCTTTACAACTCCAATGATTCAGAAAATGGAGAAGAACTTTGCAGTGGTGCCAAACATAGGGCATCATGTTGACCACTATCAAAAAATCGTAAAATACTATCTATATCTTCTCTTTATATATAGAGGTATTGTTGTCCTATAATTGTCAACATATTCTTAATTCTTTCTTTTTTGACCACAAACTACGCAACTCATCACATCACAGAGGTAATTTTAAACTTCCAACACACTGTTTAAAAGTCTGTGCTGAAACATCAGAGTATATGGGATCAAAAATTCACAATAAAATAAAAGGCAGTAATATATTGACATGAAGTTAGGTTCACTGAAAAAATTACTCTATACCTGTATGCCGGAAATGTGTTCCTTGAGGACTGTTTTACTTTTTTGAAAAAGAAAATTATACATTTACTTCTGTATCTTGGATACAGTAGCATCTCAGATACGTATAAATAGTCATGTAAAAGTCCTGATGTTTCCAATACATCAAATCAACATTGATTTGAAATGTATGTTAAGAGATGAATAAGTCTGTAACTGGGACAATACTTGGCAGTAGCTTATTTGATTTGTTCTTTGTTATGTTTGTCACTAATATTCCTTGCTTCTCTCCTTGGCTGTGGCTTGGGATCTGGAACTCTCCATCAGAGATGGAAACCTTGAGAGAAAGTGCATTTTATGAAATAACCATGCAGGGAGTAGTCTTGAGCAAGTTTGGGATGATAATGCATTTGGACATGGATCAGCAGTTTGTTTGACTGCACTAGTGACCTGACCTTACCTCACATGTGTAGCACCAAGTATGTAAGCCAGATGACTTTTTTTATAGTATGTAGTGATATACACAAACATTAATTGTGAATCAGTCTTATCTATTAGTGAAAACCAAATTAAAGTTCCTATGCACTATAGATCCTGAGATGAGCTATAACATACAGACAGAAAAATACGGCAGAGAACATTATCAAATGTATGTGACTCTTAGATGTTGATCATGTGGTTGAAATTGGCCATAGTGATGGAACATTTTATTGACTTAAGATAATCTCAGCAGAGCTGCAAGTTCTTTTAATCGAGGTCTGCTGGCTCTGGGCCCAAGCATAATAGATAAAACTGAAATTCCTATGTCACTTGCAGGTTTGTAGTTTTGCCATTTCCACTAATTGTTGGTGCTCGCTGCAGATGTTGGTTATCAAGTTTGCCTTCATTCTTAATCCTTTAGCCTCCAATATGGGCAGTAGCACTTCTCAGTACTTATTCTCCATTCAGTAAATAATCTTGTGTCTCATCAAGGTATTGTTCAGTAAATAATGCCCAATCTTGTGTAACCAACTTTTCACCTCCACCTAAGTCCAGACATAGACCCTAGATCTTACCCGTTTGGACGTGAAATCTCAGTTAATTATTCTTATCACCTGGAATACATTAAATGACTTCTCCTTTTTATGACAGTTGCTCCTAGCATAAGTGCAGAGGGGAAAAGAAAAGGGAGTTGCAGAATAAATTTTCCAACCCAGTTCTCACCCTTTGGCCAGAACATTATCCTGCTGCTCTTCTTTCTTATGTGTATGTTCAGTATCTTCATCGACACACAGTTCATTGCTTTTATTGTTTATACTGTGTGCACTGTGTGTTGTTGCATGCTTTTAGTTGTTTGGTGTTTTATGCCAAGTTTTACTGCCTTATCATTAGTTAATTGATGTCACTGAATCTTGCAAATGACTGTAGCAATTTGAATATGTCATAACTTGTTAACACACAGTGGGAGGAGATAGTTAATGGGCATAGTATTCTTCTTTCTTTTTATGCTAGTGTAAACTTACTTGATGATAGAAATGTGTAATATTTGTGCTCTTCTTGTCTGAATTTTAAGTGTGTGTGTTGCAGTGTGCTCATATATAAGTAATTTAGCTTGTATGTTGCTTTAAATATTAATTTAAACATAACGTCGTCCAGCCTTTTTATAGTTATTAGAGAGAACTACTTTCAAATAATGCATTTAATTTATGTATTTTCAGATTAATGAGCTGGAGTCAAAAATTCAAGAACTCGAAGTAATTTCAAGTCTGAGACGAGCAAGCATTGGAAAGGCTGAAGAGCAACATATTAGTCTAACTACTGACAGTTCAGAGGAATTACTGATGCTAGAGGTAAAATGATTTCAACTTCCTGTGTACTTTTGATAAAGTAGCTTTCACTTTCCAGTGCCGGTTTTTACAATTCAGAACATAAGTTCAAATATGATTTTCCTTCAAATCCCCTAAAACATTATTCGAGGTAGGCAAATTCGTATGATATATCTATTATATCAACAAAGGCAAAAAATATTAACAAGAATATTGTACCTTGGGAAATATGTTGTAAGGTAGGAAGAACTTTCAAATAATGTCCACAGTTCATTGTGTGAGATTAATGTGAATACTAACGTGGCAGGTTACTCAGTAATGTCAGCCATTTTAAAGTTAAGGAACCCCCCCCCCTCCCCCCCCTCCCCCCCCCCCCTCTCTCTCTCTCTCTCTCTCTCTCTCTCTCTCTCAACCAGATGATGGTGTGGTTCCTGAAGGACAGCAGCCTTTTCAGCAGTTGCAGGATCAGCAGTCTAAATTATTGACTTACCTGGCGTAGTAACAACAAAAACAGCCTAACTGTGCTGGTACTACGAATGACAGAAAGCAAAGGGAAACTGCAGCCATAATTTTTCCTGATTGCATACGGCTACTCTATATGGTTGGATGATGATGGTGTCCTTGGGCAAAACATTTAGGAGGTGAAATAGTCCTTCATTCGGACCATCAAGTGGGCACTACTCAGCAGGATGTCGTCATCAGGAGAAACAAAACTGGCATTCTACAGATTGGAGTGTGAAATTTTAGATCCCTTAATCGGGCAAGTAGGTTAGAAAATTTAAAAAGGATAGGTTTGAAATAAGATATAGTGGGAGTTGGTGAAGTTTGTTGACAGGAGGAATAGGACTTCCGATGAGGTGAATACAAAGTCAGATAGGGGTAATGCAGGAGTCGGTTTAATATTGAATAAGAAAATATTAATGCAAATAAGCTTCTGTGAACAGCATAGTGAATGCATTATCATAACCAATATAGACACGAATCTTACACCTACCGCATTACAGTTATGTGCCATCTAGTTCCTGAGGTGAAGAGATTGATGAAATGTATAATGAGATAAAAGAAATTATTCATATAATTAAAGGAGACAAAAATTTAGGTCCTATAGTAGGAAAAGGAAGAGAAGGATAATGAGCAAGCTGCCTGGTAGAATTTTGCACAGAGCATAATTTAATCATCGCTAACACTTGTTTTAAGAATTGTGAAAAAAGGTTGTATACATGGAAGACACCTGACGACAGTAGAATGTTTAGATTAATTTTATAATCGTAAGACAGAGATTTTGGAACCAGATTTTAAATTTTAGGACATTTCCAGGGGAAGATGTAGACTCTGACCACCATTTATTGATTATGAATTGTAGATTAAAACTGTAGGAATTGCAAAAAGGCAGAAAATTAAGGAAATGGGGGCTGGATAAGGTGAAAGAACAAGATGATGTTGAGTGAGTGTTTCAGGTGGAGCATTGGGTAATACTTGACTAGAAAAGGGAGAGGTACAGTAAAAGAAGCATGGATAGCTTTAAGAGATGAAATATTGACAGCAGCAGAGGATCAAATAAGTAAAAATACAAGGCCAAATAGAAATTTGTAGATAACACTGAATATATTGAACTTTATTGATGAAAGAAGAAAATATAACAATGCAGCAAATCAAGCAGGCAAAAAGGGAATACAAACATCTAAAAACTGAAATTGAATGAAGGTGCAGGAATGGCTAGAAGACAAAGCTAAGGATTTGGAAGCATATTTCACTAGAGGAAAAATAGATACAGCCTACAGGATAATTAAAGAGGCATTTGGAGAAAAGAGTAGTAGCTGTATGAATATCAAGAGTTCAGATAGAAAATAGTCCTGAGCAAAGAAAGCAAAGCTGAAAAGTGGAGGGAATATATAGAGGGTCTGTTCAAGGGAGATGAACTTGTAGGCAGTATTACAGAAATGGGAGAGTGTGTAGACGAAAATGAGATGGGGCACATGATATTGCAAGAATAATTTGACAAAGCAATGGTATTCACTTTAGTGGTACATGTGCTAATATTGGAACAATACAGAGAAGATTAGCATATTGCCATGTTCTTTGATATTAGAAAGGTGTACGGCACTACTCAAGGACACAGAATCTCGTGAAACTCCATCAAGGGGGCGTTTGTGTCCACCTCCCCAACTTCATATGGTCGGTCCTTCCTGTTGAATTGCTTTTTTAGGTCCTGAGTTGCTGTCTGATCGTTTAGAACGGTGTTCGTAAGGCAGTGTTTCAAGTATTGACCTCTTTGCCATAGCCATAAACAGTTTCGCATCAACAGTAAGGAGTCCTGTACAGTGTTCCTGGTTTGTGGATGATTTTGTTTTCTGTTCCTCCTCCAGTGTTGCAATACACATCACCACCTTCTAGTTCCAAAAGCTTAGAGAGGCCTAAGATATACAAAAGCAAAACTTTTTACTTATCTTAATTATCTCGTTGTTGTTGACTCAAGGTCTTGCGTCCATGGTACGTTCTTGAGGCTGTAATTTTTATAATGTTGCGGGTTCTTGTTGAGCTGAATCACTGATGAAGATTTGCTTGTATATTTCTTGTATTTTATTCTTTGTCACATTGTTAAACATTACACTGTCTTTGCATTTTCCAGATTAAAAAAAACATTATTTACATTGTTGTTGACAAACTTAGAAAAACATCTACTTCCATCAGAGGCATGCCCACTGCTACTTATGTTCTGTGGTAATTACAATATTCCAAAGAGCAGTATTCTTGACCAAAGAAGAATCTACACTAAAATATATCAATATTTTTTAAATGATTCAAGAAATAAATTTAATGATTAATGTTAGATTGTACAATTAATAATATGAATTTTAGATGTGCTAGAAATTTTGTAATTTCAAATATTTTTAAAAGAAGAGTAATTTTAACTGTACACATGGAGTACTAACAAATTAATTTAATTTTAAATATTTTAGCCTGAAACATAACACACCGTATACAGAATCATATGAAGTTTATTCAGTTAGACAGCTGATGTAATGTTCACCTATACAAGAATTGATAGTATACATGGTAACAGGTATTTCTATGAAAAAAGGTAATGTTAGAGGAGGGTGACCCATTACAATATTCCCTTCATAAAATTTGGAAACAATGTGTACAATATTTTGTGACAGACTATAAGGTTTGCCAACTAATGAACAAAATGATGCCCAGGATAAGAGATGGATGTATAGAACTATCTTACATGTAATATATTACAGAGAAGATAAGGAAATATCTACTATACAAATCATAATCTATGCATATATCAGGATATTGCATTCTGATTTTCAGATCTGTGGAATATACTGTCACAAGACAAATAATACAAATAATACTACATCAATACACCACTAAACTATAGAAATAAATACAGAGGCAATGTAAATTACTAGAATTATAAATTTTACTAACATCCATACAAACCAACCTTCAAAATAGAAGAGAAAAATTTCAGAGCCTATGTGTATGACGAGTGAGCTGATTCTAAAAACTCATAACGATGGGCACAGACAACAATAATATACTCAATAATGAATAGGAATCAGTCAGCCACATAAACCATGGTATTCAAATGTTTTAAATCAGCAAAACGAATAGAGCTCCTCATAATCATACCAGTAAGTTCAATCGTATGCAAAAAGTAAGTGTAACAAGCATCTAGCCTCAATCAATAGTTGTACCCTCTCCTTGAGCTTGCACGCACGCGCGCGCGCGCACACACACACACACACACACACACACACACACACACACACACACACACACACACACAGTCACGATGACCAGTGAACCCAAAACAGAGTTGAGCGCGAGTCTGTCCACAACTCAAGATCCAATCAGGTACAATGGTTGCAATACTCAGGATAAATTCAGGTAAACTTAGTCATAAACAGCTTTGAATGATTACACAAACCAGTAACTTGAGGACCCAAATCAGTGTATGAAAGCAGACATGTATACATCATCTTGTTATATTGTCCATACTAATAAATGTCTTCCACACTATTTCATAGTTGCCCACGTAAACTAACCTACGTACATAAAAGCCTAGAAGATTCACTTACAGATGATAAAAAAAATGCATATGGATTTAAAGTTACATAATGTATTGTACTTGAAAAAACATACATTTACACTGAATAAGACTGTCTTCAGCAGTCTTGGCTAACAGTTCACAAGGAATAGTCCGTATCACTTCAGGTTGGGGGGGTTACCTTCATAGTCTTGGATGTTATTGAATTTAGCATATGTTAAAATACAGGAGTAAGTAAGAAACACATATTTTTGTTTTCTCAAAATACAGTCCTCCAAAGATGACACTGCGAACACCATTTTGAAGATGCGAATTTCGGAAAAATTTTTAAGCTATATCTCTGTAACAGTTCTAGATATTTTGTTAGTTTTTTTATTTGAAAGGTAATTGCTTTACGATTACAATGGTATCCTCTGTTTGGACATATCTGTCAAAGTTCTTTTACTGTTGCCTTTTGAATTTTTTTTATAATTTACAGAAAAAATGTTTTTTTCAAAAATGACAATCCAGAATAGGTAGATTTTTACCACGTAGTACTGTATTCTCTGTAAAGGAGAGCTTCCACTTCTAAGTTGGACAAGTTTTATTTTAAAAAAATCACTTTTTTGACTTTCAAGGGTAATGAATGTCTTCACTGAAATTGTAACTTACTAATTTTTTTTACGATGTTTATTTCTATTGTGTTTTTTGCAGTTATTTCTTTTCACTTTCTTTGATGCAGTTATTTCTTTACACTTTCCTTGTTGTGGTTATTTCTTTTCCCTTTCCTTGTTGCAGATATTTCTTATACTTTGTTGTAGTTTCTTGCCCGTTTCTTTGTTGTGGTTGTTCGTTGCAAGTTTCTGTATTGTAGTTGTTCAGTGCTAATTTGTTTACTGAAGGGCTTTTTAGAAATCTGAGACAATCCAGCGAGTTCTGTGTCTTCATAAGGAATTTGCCACAGTTGCATGCGTTTTGTGAAAAGGACTGTTAGAAATGTTTTCTGACTGGGGCCACAGGAGATTGAAGTGTGCTGACTATTTGCATATCCATAAAAGAGTGATACATAAGACAAAGGGGAAAACAGACTTTGTTCAGGTTGGGAATATGTGTTCTCATTTGAAGACTCTGTTTCAAAGTGAAGATGTTTCCAGTGATGCCTTTTGTGATCTACATGTTTCGACAGAATAACAGCGATAGTATCTGAATAAGGTGAAGCCTCCCATGTTGCCGATGATGCAGATTTTACATCAATAGAGGAAGAATTAAATACCTTGGATCACTCAGCTACGGAGGTAGGTGTTAGTCCTGTTAAGAAACAATTGTCAATGAAGTAGAGTCATAAGCTCTATACATCAAGAAAGCACAGAGAAACTACTAAAACTATGACTAAATACACTACAGCAAAACTGACCATACTCTTCAAAGTAGAAATTCCATCATCAGAAGCACTCTCGCACGTCTTGCCAGGAATTTTTCACAAATATCAATTCAGCTGTTGAATACTGTGCATCCTACAGTGAAAAGGTGCAAGTTTTAACTATTATTCCAGGGACAGTTTCAAGGAAAACAATTTTGAACCACGTTCAATCAGTATCAAACTACATGGTAGACAGATCAAGAAATGTGAGTCTGTAAAGGGAGTCTTTGGAACACCAGATCCCTATTATGGTCATCCTGTAGAAGCAGCTCAAGTTCAAATAGTGCAGTCATTTTATTGGGAAGATAAATGGAACTGTTCTCACCAGAGTGCCAACAAAAAAGTTATTATAACTGTAACAGTTGAAGGTCAAAAAGTTATAAAAGTGAAGAGGTACATGACTCGCTGTATTAAAGAAACTTTTGCAATATATAAGAGAAACTATACAACTTCTCATATTGGAAGATCAAAATTTTATGCACTATGACCTAAGTGGGTAGTTTCACACCTACCTAGAAATGTCTGTGTATACTGCGCGAATTTTCGACTTCGTGTGCTAACTTTGAAGAACTTGCTAGAGCACTTGACATATGACACCTAGGTTAGGCATGTGAAGTCATTGGCAGTCTGTGACGTAAAGCGAGAGACTTGTTTGTTCAAGAATGTCGTGACTGCCCTGGAAATGGAGGACTGTCTTTACACACGGTTGGCCTGGAAGACGTAGCAGACAACTCTGCAGAAATTACGTATGCAACATGGAATGAAAATAAAGTAATTAAGAAAACTGTTGCCTTTGACAGTTTCATTGATGAACTTGGTAAATGATCAGTGAAAGCAGTAACACACCAGCATCTGAAGAACACACCAACATCTGGAGAAATTGCAACAACACATTACAGAAGTAGAAGGGTGTGTACAGGCTGAAGAACTAGATTTATTGCTTCACTGTGATTTTGCTGAGAACTGGTGTGTAATTTACCCACAAGAAGTAAAAGGGAGTAATGACCAGGTTTCAATTTTTACAGGAGTGATATATTTTCAAAACAAGGCCACAAGTGTTGCAGTTATAAGTGATGACACAGGACATGACTTAGCACATGCTTTGCTAGCAATGCACAAAATTCTTCAACTGCAAACAGCTGCAGAGAAGATCATCATTATTTCTGATGGTGCTCCTAGTCATTTTAAAAATTGTTACCAGCTGTTTGAATTGAGTAAGTCACTTGTGCCAGCTGACTGGGTATACAGTGCTCCTGGTCACAGGAAGGGGCCTTGCGATGGTGTAGGAGGCCTGCTGAAGCACCATGCTACAAAATATAACCTTTCCAGACCAAATACAGCTGTGATTCAGAATGCTGAGGATTTTATGAGAGTTGTGAAATCTTATACATCAACAGCCCTCATTCTTTTGCCAAAGAGAAAATCGAAGAATTCTGTGATCAGAAAGAAGAAGAATGGTTCAAACAAACTACTACTCTGAAAGGAATTCAGAAGACACACTTATTGACTCAGTGATGGGCGAACTCATATTGCACACACTTTAAAGAGCAAGACAGAAGGGATTAGTTCATTCAGCCAACACCTCAGAAACAGAAATATAATATTTAGATTCACAACCTGAGAAGGGGGATGTTTGTGGCCTGTGTGTAGGACTGTGGCTGGTGGAGTGCAGAGATTATAGGTACCAGTTATGAGTTAAACAAAATTGTAGTGAACTTTATGCTACCACATGGACCAGCTGCTGGATATAGGTTTCCAGCTGAAGGACAGCAACAACGCCATCAGTGCTCACTTCCTGTTCACAATGTTTTGAAGATTGTAAGTACTCCAGTTCCTATTGGTTCAACGGGAAGGCATCATTCTGTGTCAAAGGAAGGTATAGAAGCAGTGGAACTCATTTTTAGTTCATTGACTGGCTAATTTCAGTACAAAACAGAGTGCACAGAAGTTGTATAAATTGAAGCCTTTCAAGTGTTCGGAGCTTTCACATACATTTTGGAATCATTTAAACTGCTTGAAAAATGAGTCTCTTACTCAATCTTTCAAAACTAAAATTATGTTAAATAAGGCTAGGTTTTGATTTTTATGAGCTTGTTATGTGATAATGTGGTAAAAAACAGGTTTTATGTATGGCAAAAATTCCGTTGTTTATAAAACCTGTTCAACCTAAAAGTGGTAGCTCTCCTTTTCAGGGAATGTAGAACTATATGGTACTAATCAACAGGAAAAAAATCAGTATGGATTGGCATTTTTGAAAATTTTTTTCCCATAAATCATAAAGTTCAGAACGCTATAGTAAAAGAACTTTGACAGATAAGTCCAAATTGTGGATTTCTTTGTAATCATAAAGCAGTTACCTTTCAAATAAAGAAAACTCCAACAAAATATCCAGAACTGTTTCAGAGATACAGCATTTTAAATTTTTTTTTGCAAAATTTGCATCTGTAAAATGGTATGTCATTGTCACCTTTGGAGGGCTGTATCTCGGAGCAGAATTGTTTTTGGAGAAAACAAAAAATACGTTTTCCTTATTTAGTCTTTCATTTTAAAATATGCTAAATTCAATAACATCTGAGACTATGAAGGTGAGATTTTTTCCTAGCCTGCCTGAATTGATATGGACTATGCCACAAATATAAGTCACAACACAGATCTAGTCGACAGAGGCTAGAGTACGTTACTCAGCACCCGTAATCTCTTGGTAAGTTGACTGGTCCAGTAGGGTACAGTCATGCAGCAATGTGAGGAGTGGATCCGCCCACATCTTTCAGTTTCTTTTTTAGGGTTCTCATCACACGCTCCAACGGATAGGTAACTTCCTGCCTAGCATTCACATCAAATCCTGAAACATTGTTTTGTGTACTAAATGTTGTTGTGGTCTTCAGTCCTGAGACTGGTTTGATGCAGCTCTCCATGCTCATACAGTAAAGCTGCATGCCCTCGGGAAAAATTACGGCTGTAGTTTCCCCTTGCTTTCAGCCGTTCGCAGTACCAGCACAGCAAGGCCGTTTTGGTTAATGTTACAAGGCCAGATCAGTCAATCATCCAGACTGTTGCCCCTGCAACTACTGAAAAGGCTGCTGCCCATCTTCAGGAACCACATGTTTGTCTGGTCTGTCAACAGATACCCCTCCGTTGTGGTTGCACCTACGGTACGGCCATCTGTATCGCTGAGGCACGCAAGCCTCCCCACCAATGGCAAGGTCCATGGTTCATGGTTCATATGCTGTTCAATACCTCCTTCACATCACATGAGATGTTCTCCTCAATCATTTTACATGGTTAATTGTATGGGATTTATGTCAGTTGCAATTAAAGGGTGTTCATATATGACACATTAATAAACAGAGTTAAATGCAATTAAAAAATGGGCTATGGAGGTATTACACACAGACATGCTCAGATGGGTCATTCCATGTCAAGTATCCTAGAATAAAAAAATGGACCCCTCGCGACCATTCGGTTCAAAACTTATTTTGTATACATATGTATATGCTAGGTCAATGTGCAAAATTTTGGCTCAATTGTTATAGTGGTTCCAGAGCTAGGGCCACTTTAATCGACCCATAACAAGTCACAAAGTGCACGGTGTGAAGAATTCTGTTAACTTTGTTATAACTTTGTGCATCTTCTGTGATACCTATCACTCTGAATTTTTGTATCATAGTACTACTTTTGTTGCTGAATGCAGCTAAAGCATTCAAATTCCTTAGAAATGACTATCCATTATGCTTCTTGGTCTGAAAGTGCCTTGTAAAATTTATTGCAAAAGATTCAAGCCCTACTTTAACCACCATTTACTATAAGGGAAAGGAAGCTGGAACATTGATTTTTGGGTTGCTAGCCAACAACCAGTTCTCCAAATTTCTAGTGCTTTTCAGGATCAGTTTTCTATATTGCTATCAACTCTGGTCTTTTTATTGACACCACTGAAAAGAGCAAATTTTTTGCTGCAAGGGACTTGAAAAAGTAGAATGGTAATTTTCCATAAAAGGCGTTTAAAATAGATTAACAGAAACCTAAGCTGTTACGCTTACCGAATGTATTTCCTTGTTGGCAGCTGTTGTGCTGGAGAATGTCAAGGCACTTGTGATGTGATTTGTTGGTACAAATTATTTGCAGCACAATACTCTAAGGCCCCGGGAGTAGACAACATTCCATTGGAACTACTGACAGCCTTGGGAGAGCCAGTCCTGACAAATCTTTACCATCTGGTGAGCAAAATGTATGAGACAGGCGAAACTCCCACAGACTTCAAGAAGAATATAATAATTCCAATCCCAAAGGAAGCAGGTGTTGGCAGATGTGAAAATTACCGAACTATCAGTTTAATAAGCCACGTCTGCAAAATACTAACGCAAATTCTTTACAGATGAATGTAAAAACTGGTAGAAGCTGACGTCGGGGAAGATCAGTTTGGATTCCGTAGAAATGTTGGAACACATGAGGCAATACTGACCCTAAGGCTTATCTTATAAGCTAGATTAAGAAAAGGCAAACCTATGTTTCTAGCATTTGTAGACTTAGAGAAAGCTTTTGACAATGCCGACTGGAATACTCTCTCAAATTCTGAAGGTGGCGGGGCTAAAATACAGGGAGCAAAAGGCTATTTACAATTTGTACAGAAACCAGATGGCAGTTATAAGAGTCGAGGGGCATGAAAGGGAAGCAGTGGTTGGGAAGGGAGTAAGACAGGGTTGTAGCCTATCCCCGATGTTGCTCAATCTGTATATTGAGCAAGCAGTGAAGGAAACAAAAGAAAAATTCGGAGTAGTTATTAAAATCCATGGAGAAGAAATAAAAACTTTGAGGTTCGCCGATGACATTGTAATTCTGTCCGAGACGGCAAAGGACTTGGAAGAGCAGTTGAACAGAATGGACAGTGTCATGAAAGGAGGGTATAAGATGAACATCAACAAAAGCAAAACGAGGATAATGGAATGTAATCGAATTAAGTCGGGTGATGCTGAGGGAATTAGATTAGGAAATGAGACACTTAAAGTAATAAAGGAGTTTTGCTATTTGGGAGCAAAATAACTGATGATGGTCGAAGTAGAGAGGATATAAAATGTAGACTGGCAATGGTAAGGAAAGCATCTCTGAAGAAGATTAATTAGTTAACATCGAGTATAGATTTAAGTGTGAGGAAGTCATTTCTAAAAGTATTTGTATGGAGTGTAGCCATGTATGGAAGTGAAACATGGACGATAAATAGTTTGGACAAGAAGAGAATAGAAGCTTTCGAAATGTGGTGCTACAGAAGAATGCTGAAGATTAGATGGTAGATCACATAATTAATGAGGAGGTATTGAATAGAATTGGGGAGAAGAGGAGTTTGTGGCACAACTTGACAAGAAGAAGGGACCAGTAGGTAGGACATGTTCTGAGGCATCAAGGGATCACAAATTTAGCATTGGCGTGCAGCATGGAGGGTAAAAATCGTAGAGGGAGACCAAGAGATGAATGCTCTAAGCAGATTCAGAAGGATGTAGGTTGCAGTAGGTAATGGGAGATGAAGAAGCTTGCACAGGATAGAGTAGCATGGAGAGCTGCATCAAACCAGTCTCAGGACTGAAGACCATAACAACAACTACTCTGATGTGCTGGTACAACTGTTTCATATATGGGTTTTCAGAAACTTCTGGAAATTAGATAAGCAGGTATGACCGTTTTATAGCTTAGGGCACGGGTTCCAGAAACTTCTGTAAGTTGAGATGCAGATATTGCTGTTTTATAACACAGGGCATGCATTCCATAAACTTCTGGAAATTCGATATGCTAGTATGACTGTTTTTTCCAGAAACTTTTGGAAAATTGATGTGCAAGTATGACTGTCTTATAACAGGACATGGGTTCTGAAAATTTCTGGATATTTGATATGCAGGTATGACTGTTTTATAAAACAAGGCATTGATTCCAGAAACTGATACGCAGTTACAACACTTTTATAACAAGGCACTAGAAACTTCCGGAATTTTCTGTAATGTTCTAGAATGTTCTCCAGTATTCTCATTTTATCCATTCGCACTATATAAGATGTAATTTGATTTGGGTATCATTCATGTTTGTATGAAAATTGTCAATCATTGTATCATTTGTTGTTATTACCTGTGAATGTTTACCTTGGAGCTTGGTTGATTCCTTCATTTTTGAATCATTGCTGAAGTTAAAACTTGTTATGGCTTTAAGAAATGGAAATATGGATCTAGAGCAGTGCACCATTGGACAGATTAACAAGTCTGTGTGTCATTTAACGAAGTTCATAAAGGACAAACACCTTCTGAAGTCAATTAGTGGTCTCTCGACCAGGTTTTAATATCTGCAGAAATCATGCTGCAATCCATTTCAAAAGAAGAATCGTGTTCAACAAAGGTCTGCATCCTATTGATGTTGCAACAGCTGACTTTTTGAAACAACTTACAACAGTTGATGTTGAGTGTGGACAGAAACTTTGCCCTGCTTGTAGAGTTGACATCAATGCAAAATAAGTCCATCCATTGCCATCATCAGAGTATGATGATGATGACGATGATGATGATGATGATGATGATGATGATGATGATGATGATGATGCTGCTACAGTTGCTTCTGATAGCTTGAACTCTAGCTTGACAGCAATTGTGTGTCCACTAAAATTTCAGTGCGTTTCGAACTGGGATTCTAGTGGATATGCAAAACGAAAGATAAGGGAAGTTCAAATGGTTGTGGCTACCAAAATTGCTGAAATTGGTGGGCTTAAAGCAGATGGTGTCACAGAACTGCAACCAGGTCAAAAATGCCATGATTGCTCTTCGTACAAAGTGCTCACCAGCGAATTGAAAGCAACGCCCTCAGCTTCTGAGTAAATTCAGATTTTAACTTCGTCCCCTAGCAGTTGGAGTATTAAAAAAAAGATGGAAGAATTCAACATGTCTGAGCGAATGGTGAAAACTGCCAGAAAACTGAAGGAAGAGAAATGCGTATTAGCGAAACCAGATCCAAAGTGAGGAAAGGCTTTGCAAGAAGATATTAAGGACACCAGCTGGATCCTAGAGCAGCAGATAATCACATTTTGCCAGCTCTAAGTGACAGTTCCATGGGTTGGAGATTCTTACCCATCAGAGGTCCTGAAGAGCATTGAAGAGAATTTTAGAGCCATGAAAATGGTGTCATGAACTCTGACAACAAAATTATGATGCTTGGTTCATTTTGTGAACTCATTGCTTTATGTTCACAACAATGTTGTTTGTGCTCATTTTTGTACGTCATTCATCAAAGCTATTCTGTCAAGCATGCAGTATGCGCAAAAGCTAAGGTATATTTGAAGCTAGTTTAAAAACCTTACATGGAAAATTATCATTCTACTTTTTAATGTTCCTTGTAGCAAAAAAATGATCTCTTTCCAATGGTGTCAGTTAAAAGATGATCAGAGATGGTAGCCGTATTAAAAACTGTTCCTGAAAACTGCTGTAAATTTGCAATTTTCAGTTTGTCACTTGAGCAAGGATTAATAAAATCAGAACTATATACTCATAAAAGAGTGTAGTATGGTTGTTGGTTAGCAGCTCAAACATCGAGGTCATAGCTGCTTTTTCCCTTACAGTAAAAGATGCATAAAGTATAACTTAAATTCTGCGATAAATTTTACAAGGCACTTTCAGACCAAGTAGCAATTTAATTGCTATAGCTGCATTCAACACTAATTGTTGTACTAGTGTACAAAAATTCAAGGTGATAGATGTCACAACAGATGCACAAAGCTATACCAAAGTTGGCCAAATTATTCACCCCAAGAACTTTATGATTTGGTAGGGGTCCACTAAGGTGGCCCTAGCTCTGGAACCACTGAAAGAATTCAGCCAAAATTTTGTGCAGTGACCTAACACATACAAATGTACACACCTATAATTTTTTAGCAGAATATGAGTTGGTTGTGAGGGGACCCCTAGGACACTCAATGTGGAATGATCCAGATACTATTCCTAATTTTTGCAGTACAAATTATGATTACATTCCCATTTCAAAATTGCAAAAGGATCTAATCATACAGTCTCATGGCATATATGTATCAAATTCTAAAGCACATATCTATTACAGAACACAAATATATAGTGTATCATAGATTTCAACTCTGTCGATAGATCCCAGTTCGAAACGCACTGAAATTTTAGTGGACACACAATTGCTGTCAAGCTAGAGTTCAAGCTATCAGAAGCAACTGTAGCATATCACCTTACGTACTAAATTCCAGACAAAAAAAACAGTTATATAGTCTTATGAATGCACAGATAGATTTATACTCAGTCAATGGATAAGATAGAACTCTAGAAATCATATCATCTTACATACTAAATTCATGAAAATGGAAAAAGAACAAACAAAAATTAGATACTAATGGATCATATCTATATGCTTTCAGTTCAGTGATATTCCATAATTAAATTTAGGGTACACAAGTCTGTATGCATTAATGATGTGAATTTTCAAGAATTTCGAATGGTCCATTATAAACATGGAAAAATTTCTTTATTTCAAATATCAATACTTTAGATTTCTCTTTGGCTTTCACCAACGCAAGATCTCCTACTTCAAACTTAGAAAATCTACCTTTACCATCATTTCTCTGCTTTCTCCTATCCCCCGTTTTTTCATCATCTTCGTAACACACTCTTCCCTCTCTTGTGCTGACAGGATTTTACATCGTGGAAACTCAACATTTTCAGAAATATAGTTAGCTGGTCTGCGATTAAATATGATCTCAAATGGTGAAAAACCTTTGAAGAATGTTGTAAGCTGTTCATAATATCCTCAAAATTACTGACACAATCTATCCAACTTGTACACAATCTATCCAACTGGTATGATTTTCACTACAAAATGTTCTAAACAGTCTTCCAATCTCTCTTGTGTATCTTTCTGCAGGAGTACTCGAAGGATGGTACACCAAGGTTAAAATATACCTTATTTTTGTGTGATCAACAAAATCTTTCCTAGCTTGTGATGTAAAGTGAGAACTATTACCCGATAAAATTGTTCTAGGAATACTCACCTGATGAAAATGTGTTTCCAAATGATGATTTGCTTACTGGTAGCTTTAAGAGGAAACAACTTTATAAACTTCGAAAATACATCAACCACCACAAAAACATAACAAAATCCATTCTTAGACATAGGCAAAGGTCCATAAACATCCATAGACATGAGATCAAGGTTACAATTAGGCAGTATGTTTTGCATTTGGCCACTACTCATTTGGTTACTTACCTTCACTCTTTGACATCTGTCACTGCTGGCCATCTTCTTCTTGACTCTTCTTCCTATGTTATAAAAATAGATGTTTTCCCAAATCTTTTGTGTGCATGTGGTTGATCCATAATGACCAAAACTCTCATGTGTATGAGTAATTAAAGTACCAATAAACTGTTCTGGCCAACATAGTTTCCAATCCTGTGAGTCAATCTTATGTCTCCTGAATAAAATACCCTTGTGTACCTTATAATACTGTTCTGTCTTTTCTCATCCTCTCTTTCCCAGCATGCTCTTAACTAATTCCAATTTTGATAATGATTTTGATACATACGGGTGTCTTTGCAAATTTTCAAGATCTCTTTTTCCTCTTTCACACCTTTCAAGTACATAATTTTAAACTCGTTCTCTCTTCTCCAAAGTTGTTAGATGATTCGCTTCCTAAAGGTAGCCCAGATAAAGCATCAGCAACTCCATTGCCTGTGCCCTTAATGTATCTGATTTATAATTGAACTGCTGTAAAAACGAGGCCCAGCAAATAATTATGTTATGGTACAGCTTACACACCTGAAGATAATGTAATGCTTTGAGATCAGTGTAGATGATGACTTTGTGACGTTGTAAATAATTCTTAAATTTGTTGAATGCCCAATGTACAGCCAAAAGTTCTCTCTCTGTTACAGTGTGTGCCTTTTCACATTCCTCTGCAATACTCTTCTTTCAAATGCAAGAGCTATATGTTCAATAACACCATGAACTTCAACTTCCTGGAATAAATGAGCACCCAGTCCAACATCACTACTGTCTGTCATAACACAAAAAGGAAGAGAGAAATCCGGTCTGAACAGTATTGAACTTCGACACAACTGTTGTTTGATCTCATCGAAAGCGTCCTGACACTCCTGATTCCAATCCCAAACGGTATTCTTGAAAAACTCACTAAAGCATGGACCATTCAAAGCTTTGCTGTTACAAAATTTTCTATAAAACCCAGTTAACCCAATAAAGATGTAAGTTGTTTTTATTGTGAGTTGGAGGAAAATTAGTAATAGCATCAAGTTTCTCTTTATCAGGCGTAATTCCTTTCTCAGATATAACATGTCCTAAAAATTTAACTTCTTCCACACCAAATTTACACTTACCTATTTTCAAAGACATACCTCCTGATACTAATTTTGAAAACACATCACTTAACAGATTCAGATGTTGTTCCCAAGTCTTTTCTGTGACCAGAATGTCATCAACATACACAATTAATTTTGAACTCCTTTCACTTCCAGAGACAGAATCCAGAGTCCTTATGAACTCAGCTACAGATACATTTAGCCCAAATGGCACCACACAATACTGAAAACACTTACCTCCATACAAAAAAACTGTGTTTTCTGGAATTAATTTCAAGTGGCATCTGGTGAAATCCAGATGTCATGTCCAAACTACTCATGATTTTACATAATCAAATTTGTGTAACAGCTTGTCCATGTTCTCAGGATGATCATTCTCTCTGATAAGACATTTATTAAGATGTCTGGAGTCCAAAACAACTCACTCCACTATTTCTCTTACTTACCACAACTAAAGGATTATTGTAAGCACTCCTACTTCTCTCAATTACAACTCATGTTTACATTTTCTGAGTTTCTTTCTCTACATCTTTCCTTTTTGAAAATGGTATATTATACGGCTTGAGAAAGATAGGTTGATGATCTCTAAGGTAAAGTATGCCCTGATAGCCTTTCACTTCCCCTGGTTTTTCACTAAACACATTTCTAAATTCCTATTACAAATTTCTAAGTTGTTCCTTTTGTATGTCATTAAGAGTCGTAGCTTCCCTTACTTTAGAATCTACTTCACTTTCAAAATCTTGATCCTCAGTCTCATCAAAATATATATCATCAAACACCATGTACTCACCTTGGTTCACAATGTTCTGCAGATAGTCAAAACTTTTCCCACAGTATAAGATACAGAAATTAGTTTTCGCATAAGTATTACTTTTAGATTACAAAATAAACAATTCTTTAGAATTCCATCCAAAACCGTCTCAACTTTCACTCTCCAATCCATACTGAGAATTGTATTTTCTTCCAGACTAGGGACCACTAAGCATCCATGTTCAAAGGTTTTGCCTTCTATGCTAAACATTAAAAGTACTTGAGAGTTCACCAATTTGCTTTGCTTACCTGTAGCTCATCTTATCTTTACACCTAAAATGGGCATTTCCACAATATTCTTACTATATTGGATTTTGTCTCTAAATTGTCCAGATCTATCACAAATCAGGCTACCAGTATCTATGAAACAGTTCCCTTCCCACTGATCAATCATAGTCTTAACGTAACGACATCCAAAATCTGAATCATCATCTCTGCTATTAGACACTTCATGTAAAAGATCACTTTGTTTCGTTAAATGCTACATCTACACTTTTTTTGGAGGGTTTTATCAACTTTATTGGTATCATAGCATTACATTGGCCACACATGTTGTCAGGTAAATATTGAACACACTGGATGAATTCCATAGCGCAGCTACCATCACTTATTACAGAAGGAACCCAAAATATGTTACTTTCAAAATTAAATTTCCTATTTAGATCTTCTTAAAACCTCATTCCACCAATTTTGATACAAATTTTGACTAACTGCTGCTAACTTACTCCACAATGCACATTTATCTACGTTATCATCAATCTGGTTCCAAACAAATTTTAAATGTTTTCACTATTATTCTCTAGGCTTACAGATAAGTCACCTGTACTGTTAAGATCATTACTCTGCATGAAATTAATGAAAAACTGCTTCGACTGGACTGGTATTCCTTGACTCTCACTTACATCATCACAAACATCATTTACCTTACCTGTATTCACAAATAACTCTGAAACTTCATAATTATTAAACCCCACAAATACCTGATGCTCATCATCATCATATTCTTCCAAAATTACTTCATTAGCAACATCATTAACAACACGTTTCATTACCATCAAAGTCACACACCTCACCTACATTCATTTGCAAAAAGCTACCAGCCTCAGACTTACCAACCTCAGTCATTTCACAGCTCTCATTCACATCTACATCAAAAATACCACCTAATTCAGATCCAATACAGTCATCACCTGTTTTGCATACATCAGTAACACTGTTTTCTGAATAAGAGAAGAAATCATTAGTAGACACTACATCAAGATTCTCATTACTCTCACATTTTGGTTTGTGATTAGTACCTACATCATTATAATTAAACATAGTGTTCCAAAACTTTTGATCAAAACATAAATGAGAAATCTGATGTTCCTTCTGTCCAATTTCAGAAGATACCAGTGCCACATTATTAATACTGTTATTATTGTCCAAATGCAAGTGTAAATTGGGGGTCCTGTATTTGTTGTGTTTCCTCCCCCCAAAACTGTGGATATTCATTGAGGTGGACTGCCGTTTCTCGAATTGTTTTTTCTATTAAGTTGCCCATAGTTATCCTCATTGTTCCTTTTCCGCTGATGTTCAGAACTTCTGTCTCTGTTACCATTTTGACCGTGATTGAAGTTACCAGTATCTCTATTTCTGTAGTTGTTATGATTGTGATTTCTATCATTACGATTGTTATGGTACATGCTTCTTTCTACTGCCCTATCCAGCCTGTCAACATGTCATAAAAATTGTTCAAGACAGTCTTCAGGACCGTGTACTTAATCCCAATGCAACCTCTTTGGTAAAGAAACAAAACAATTCTGATAAAGAGATTTCCCAGGAATTATTTTCTCATTGCAATTACTGGTTTTCAGTTAAGACAAATGCTAAAGTTTTATTTCTCTCATATCTATAGTGATTCCTTTCTCACCTGTTTTCAATGGGTTTAAGCAGTATTTCCCAAAAAAGATGATTATACTTAGGTGCAACTTATTTCTTTTCATGGTACTCTCAAATTGAAGACTCCACTACTCACTCTTAGCTTAAAAATTGTTGTATCCTATCATCAGACTTATTAAAATGTTGAAGTACATTAGAAATCCAACTATAATGAGATTTAAGACACACTTCATTAACAAATTGTCCAATAGAACATTGTTCATCCATTTGAAGAATATGCTGCAGGATCATAATACCTGTTATAGGACTAGATTATTAAGATAAACACGTCACAGAATATTATGTTTCACGGCATACATCTACACTGTATGTCTTCAACACTGACTCTGTTAATGGTGGAGATGACAGTAAACAAAATATTCCTATCCTGATGAGACTTGAAGTCCTTTTTTGTTCCCATAGTTGAGAGATTTCAGTTTTAATATTTAAATCATTATTTTTCTTTAGTTTAACAAAGGCTAATTATACAAAAATCAAAACTATATAAAATAGACTTGCCTTATTAAGGGACAAATGAAACGAATGAAATATGCAGGATAGCTAATTTCTGTGTAAGCTAGAAATGTAGCAGAATATTAAAAATTATATCTTGGTTTGGCATCAAGTACCAACAATGAAATTATTATGGTTCACAAACACAGAGATGAAAGATAGGTGAAAGAATCAGATTTTTTTTACTTAACCCTACCAAAGGTATTAAACCCCAAAGTTAATTTTTTTTTAAATGGAGAGTTATTGTGGACTTGGTACTCTGTTATGTTGTGTATCATACCTAATAGTGTTAAGAAAATTAGCTATGTTGCTTTATTCCTTCATTGAAATTTTAAACCTTGAAAAATGTATTTTATTCAGTTGTGATTTAAAAGTTTGGTAGCCATTTTCTCTAACTATAATTAGTTTTAGGCTTTTGGTTTTAGGCGAGAATTGTAGAATAGAATGTTGTGGGCAAAATTTTGTGTTTCATTCCTATAATATTACCCAGTCTGAAGATATTTAGTTTACCGCAAATGTCTGTAAAGCCACACATATGACCCCAAAGCTCAACAAAAATAGTCGCCTCTCTGAAATGGCTAGAGATAAAAAATTTTAAAACCTATTTTGAACTAGTTATTTACTATATTTTAACATATACAGAAATCATTGAAATCAAAAATTTTCAAGCAACCTGTAATTTCTTTTATCACTTCATATGGATTGACCTGATGTGTGATTGTGTAGGTCAACGCTCATGATGTGGGGGTGAGTAAGCAATTGTCGTTTTGTGTCTTTCCTCCTCAGTCTGTGATAACAGTTTGTCATTTTCTCCTCATTCATTTCTTTACAAACACACACACACACACACACACACACACACACACACACACACACACACACACCACTGAAAGATCTAAGTCAAAACAAGACCCAGGAGTAGCTGGAGTAGATGACATTCTATTAGAACTACATCAGAGCGCCAGCCATGACAAAACATCAATTTGATATCAAGCTGTATGAGATAGGCGAAATACCTTCAGACTTCAATGAGGACGAAATAATTAGAGTTCCACAGAAATTAGTTGCTGTCAGGTGTGAAAATTGCCAAACTATCAGTGTGTAAGTCATGGATTCGAAATACTAACATGATTTCCTTAGAGAAAAATGGAAAAACTGGTAGAAGACGACTTCAGGGAACATTAGTTCAGTTTTTAGAGAAATGTAGGAACATGCGAGACAGTACTGACCCTACAACATATCTTAGAAGAGAGGTTAAAGAAAGACTGGGCATGGGAGTGAGACAGGGTTGAAGCCTTTCCACGATGTTATTCATTCTGTACATTGAGCAAGATTAAAGGAAATGAAAGAAAAAAGAAGAAATAAAAACTTTGAGGTTTCTAATGACATTGTACTTCTGTCAGTCAGAAAAGGACTTGGAAGAGTAGCCAAATGGAATGGGTGGTGTCTTGAAAGGAGGATATAAGATGAACATTAACAAAAGCAAAACAAGGATAGTCAAATTTAGTCGAATTATATCAGGGGATGCTAAGGGAATCAGATTAGGAAACTACACACTTAAAGTAGTATATGAGTTTTGCTATTTGGGCAGCAAAATAACTGGTGATGATTGAAGTAGAGGATATGAAATGCAGACTGGCAATGTCAAAAAAAGCTTTTCTGAAGACAAATTTATTAACACTAAATGTGGACTTAATGTTTGGAAGTCTTATTATGAAGGTACTTCTCTGAAGTGTAGCCATGTATGGAAATGAGACATGGATCATTAACAGTTTAGACAAGAAGAGAATAGAAGCTTATGAAATCCCGTACTACAGAAGAGTGCTGAAGATTAGGTGGGTTGATCACATAACTAATGAAGAGGTACTGAATAGAATTGTGGAACAAGAAATTTGTGGTACAACTAGACTAAAAGGGTAGATCAGTTGATAGGACATACTAAGTGACCAAGGGAACACCAGTTCAGTATTGGAGGCAGTATGAGGGGTAAAAATCGTAGAGGGAGACAAAGAGATGAATACGTTGGCATATTTAGAAGGATGTAGGTTGTTGTACTTACTTGGAGATGAAGAGGCTTGCACAACATAGAGTAGCATGGAGAGCTGTGTTAGACCAGTCTTTGGACTGAAGAAGACTACAACAACAACAAGAGTAAGATAAGCTTAAATTACACTGTTCGGACCGAGCGGGGTGGCGCAGTGGTTAGACACTGGACTCGCATTCGGGAGGACGACGGTTCAATCCCGCGTCCGGCCATCCTGATTTAGGTTTTCCGTGATTTCCCTAAATCACTCCAGGCAAATGCCGGGATGGTTCCTCTGAAAGGGCACGGCCGACTTCCTTCCCAATCCTTCCCTAATCCGATGAGACCGATGACCACGCTGTCTGGTCTCCTTCCCCAAACCAACCAACCAACCAATTATTGTTGTTGTGGTCTTCAGTCCTGAGACTGGTCTGATGCAGCTCTCCATGCTACTCTACCCTGTGCAAGCATCTTCATCTCCCAGTACCTACTACAACCTACATCCTTCTGAATCTTCTTTGTGTATTCCTCCCTTGGTCTCCCTTTACGATTTTTACCCTCCATGCTGCCCTCCAATACTAAATTGGTGAGCCTAAATTAAGGGACACAAAAATGGATCAACTGTCATGAAATTTTTTAATGTATTTACAAATGTCTTGTGTAATGCATGTAATTTAAATGATGTAATTGTTTATTAAGCTTAGATAAAGTAATACCTGTACTGAATATGAGATAGTTGGTTATAAGCTTAGAAAAAAAGTTTTACCTATACACGACAACACAAAGATCTGTGCACGTAACACACAGAAATAAGAAGCCAAAGATGCACAAATAATGTAATAATACAAATACACCTCTGTATGCATAAATTTATAAAATGAATATTAGATACATTTTGTACGCTGCCTTGAGTGTGACAGGCCTGATGCTTTGCCGAGCATCAGAGATAGGCTAGCTAGGTGGTGGCATGATCTCTAATACAAATCTGTGTAGTTTCTTATCATCTTTCATTTCTCCTCTTTAAATGCAAGAATATAGTTATTTTTTATAATGTCTTAACCTCTTCTCTATTTTCCAAAATTCTGTCTTCTATACATAAATTGTCAATATTAAGATTTGCTATTTCTTAATTATTTTAAAGTCTATAAATATGTAAAGCTGCAACATTGTTATTTCTTATTAAAAATAAGAAATATCAAATAAGTTTCACATTCTGTACATGTAAAGTTTTATATTGTGAAAACTGTACCTGTCCTAGTATCAATGTGACAGGTCATTTGCAAATGGCAGCAAATAAAATAAAAAATATATTTCTGTGTGTGTGTGTGTGTGTGTGTGTGTGTGTGTGTGTGTGTGTGTGTGTGTGTGTGTGTGATTTTGGTGTTATTTGTTGCAGGCTGAAAAATGTGAAGCTTGGAAAGCCTATTCAGAGTTACAGAAGGGAACTGAAGAGCTTAATGCACAAAATAATCTACTGGCAAGTGAAACAAATGAGCTTTCGAAAAAAAATTCTGAATTGAGTTCAAAACTGGCTCTGACAGTTGAGGAATGCAATATGTCCAATGAAAAAATGGAGGTAAGGCATGCTGATTCTAATACTTTACATTTTATAGCAAGCGTGGATTATAACTTCGTGATAAGTTTACATTGTAACTATAAAAAAGAGATTATTTCATGACGAAATACATTTGAACAGTGTACCGTTGCTTTTTTAAGGGAAGGAAGAAACTTGCTTTATTTATATAGCATGTCACCATGTTTATTGTATTTTGTTACCTTTTAATTAATAGTGTAGATTTAGATGTAATCCATGACAAGTTATGGATGAAAGAAAAAAGGAAAGGAAGTGACAAACTGTACTGCTGAAGTTGTTAGATAGCAGTAAAAAAAAAAAATGAAAAGGAGATAACTCTGAGTGCAAATGCGAATATCAGGGGCATCGAGTTAGAATTATGGGTTTTTTGTTGGTAGCCACACTGATTGTAATTCTCCAAACACCTAGTGCATTAACATACAAAGCAGAAAGTAAGTACAGTAATAATAGTCTTGTAACATATAGAAACCTAACAAATTAGCAGTTGAACCTTAACTGACAAATATGGCACTTCTACATCTTCATAGAAATTTTGTTAAAATGTAGAAAAGTTCAGCTATAACATTTTATCCACAGTTAATTTGATAATGGGGTACAGAAGTGTGGCATAAGGTATGCTTTCGATGGCAGTGAAGACCACCATACCTCTGAAGTGGACTAAAATGATGAAGATGAAGAAGAAGAAGAAGAAGAAGAAAAGAAGAAGAAATTGGTATTTGGTAATAAGGAAAATCATTCACACAGGACAAGGATTAAAATTTCACATATACAATATTGTTCGCTACTTCGCTACAGATGTGAAAATTACCGAACTATCAGTTTAATAAGTCACAGAAGTAGCGAAGGCAGCAGAGGATCAAGTAGGTAAAAAGACGAGGGCTAGTAGAAATCCTTGGGTAACAGAAGAAATATTGAATTTAATTGATGAAAGGAGAAAATATAAAAATGCAGTAAATGAAGCAGGCAAAAAGGAATACAAACGTCTCAAAAATGAGATCAACAGGAAGTGCAAAATGGCTAAGCAGGGATGGCTAGAGGACAAATGTAAGGATGTAGAGGCCTATCTCACTAGGGGTAAGATAGATACTGCCTACAGGAAAATTAAAGAGACCTTTGGAGATAAGAGAATGACTTGTATGAATATCAAGAGCTTTGATGGAAACCCAGTTCTAAGCAAAGAAGGGAAAGCAGAAAGGTGGAAGGAGTATATAGAGGGTCTATACAAGGGCGATGTACTTGAGGACAATATTATGGAAATGGAAGAGAATGTAGATGAAGATGAAATGGGAGATATGATACTGCGTGAAGAGTTTGACAGAGCACTGAAAGACCTGAGTCGAAACAAGGCCCCAGGAGTAGACAACATTCCATTGGAACTACTGGCGGCCTTGGGAGAGCCAGTCCTGACAAAACTCTACCATCTGGTGAGCAAGATGTTTGAAACAGGCGAAATACCCTCAGACTTCAAGAAGAATATAATAATTCCAATCCCAAAGAAAGCAGGTGTTGACAGATGTGAAAATTACCGAACTATCAGTTTAATAAGTCACAGCTGCAAAATACAAACACGAATTCTTTACAGATGAATGGAAAAACTAGTAGAAGCCAACCTCGGGGAAGATCAGTTTGGATTCCGTAGAAATATTGGAACACGTGAGGCAATACTGACCTTACGACTTATCTTAGAAGAAAGATTAAGGAAAGGCAAACCTACGTTTCTAGCATTTGTAGACTTAGAGAAAGCTTTTGACAATGTTGACTGGAATACTCTCTTTCAAATTCTAAAGGTGGCAGGGGTAAAATACAGGGAGCGAAAGGCTATTTACAATTTGTACAGAAACCAGATGGCAGTTATAAGAGTCGAGGGCCATGAAAGGGAAGCAGTGGTTGGGAAGGGAGTAAGACAGGGTTGTAGCCTCTCCCCGATGTTGTTCAATCTGTATATTGAGCAAGCAGTAAAGGAAACAAAAGAAAAATTCGGAGTAGGTATTAAAATTCATGGAGAAGAAATAAAAACTTTGAGGTTCGCCGATGACATTGTAATTCTGTCAGAGACAGCAAAGGACTTGGAAGAGCCGTTGAATGGAATGGACAGTGTCTTGAAAGGAGGATATAAGATGAACATCAACAAAAGCAAAACAAGGATAATGGAATGTAGTCTAATGAAGTCGGGTGATGCTGAGGGAATTAGATTAGGAAATGAGACACTTAAAGTAGTAAAGGAGTTTTGCTATTTAGGGAGCAAAATAACTGATGATGGTCGAAGTAGAGAGGATATAAAATGTAGACTGGCAATGGCAAGGAAAGCGTTTCTGAAGAAGAGAAATTTGTTAACATCGAGTATAGATTTAAGAGTCAGGAAGTCATTTCTGAAAGTATTTTTATGGAGTGTAGCCATGTATGGAAGTGAAACATGGACGATAAATAGTTTGAACAAGAAGAGAATAGAAGCTTTCGAAATGTGGTGCTACAGAAGAATGCTGAAGATTAGATGGGTAGATCACATAACTAATGAGGAAGTATTGAATAGGATTGGGGAGAAGAGAAGTTCGTGGCACAACTTGACCAGAAGAAGGGATCGGTTGGTAGGACATGTTCTGAGGCATCAAGGGATCACCTATTTAGTATTGGAGGGCAGCGTGGAGGGTAAAAATCGTAGAGGGAGACCAAGAGATGAATACACTAAGCAGATTCAGAAGGATGTAGGTTGCAGTAGGTACTGGGAGATGAAAAAGCTTGCACAGGATAGAGTAGCATGGAGAGCTGCATCAAACCAGTCTCAGGACTGAAGACAACAACAACAACAACAACAATATTGTTTGATAAAATGATACTATGACAGTGGCATGTCTTTTACAGTTATTTCTAAGCGTCTGAAATGTCACA
Source organism: Schistocerca nitens (assembly GCF_023898315.1). NCBI lineage: Eukaryota > Metazoa > Arthropoda > Insecta > Orthoptera > Acrididae > Schistocerca > Schistocerca nitens. The sequence goes on from NC_064620.1 coordinate 346,942,223, forward strand.
ATCTTAGGGTGAGGTGGAGGTGCTTTTAGTGTGACATACTGGTTTTGTGGCAACAGTTATTAAGGAAAAGCTCTTTTTCCAATCTGGTACAAATTTTAATGTGTACCACATTTTACAGACTACGAGACACTTCTTTCATTGAAAAATTTGCCTACAGAAGTCAGGCGTGTCTTAAACTAAAAATTAATATAAAAATGTCCAGTGAAATTCCCACCAGTTTTAAAAAGTCCATATATTTGATGCCGCAGGAAATCTCTCTCTATCTGGCAGCATTGGATTCAGCTGGCAGCAGCAGAACACTGATGTAATGAACATGAGTTGTGGGGATTAACAAGCTTGCTAACACTGTCTCCCTCCCATCTGCTATCACAGGCCCAGAACATTGTTTAGTCTATGATACAACACTGCCGCCTACGGTGCCACTGAACTTCAACTGAAAGTGATTTGTGTTATTGGTAGCAGTACAATATTTTTGTTAGTAGATAGTTTCGTAATGGGGAAAAATAAGATATTCATATGATACAGGCTATAAATTGAAAGTAATGGCATCTGCAGAACAACATGGAAACAGAGAAGCTGAGTGTCATTTTGGCCCTCCACCAACAGAAAAAGCCATTCACTGTTGGTGGGCCAGTAAAGAACTGAAAAAATGAAAGACTAAATGTGCAAAATGCCCAGAACTATGTGACGATGTATTGAAATGGATTCAAGGACACCGTCAAAATGGCACTGGGATTAATACAAAAATGATTCAAATGCACACTTGTAACCTAGCACTACAGTGGAATTTAAGACTTTAGGTATGGAGTTGGTTAGTGCTACAGGTTTATGAAATGCCATGGACTTAGCATGCGAACCACAACAAAATACCTCAGAAAATGCCACAAGAGTATGAGGAGAGAATATCTTTCCATATCTGTATTATTAAACATTTAAAGAAAACCAGTGTGGAACAAAGCCAAACAGTGAATATGGGTGAAACTCCTCTGACATTTGGTTTGCTGAGTAACAGAGCTGTTGCCATGAAAGGTACTGAAATTGTAACTATAAAAACAAATGGACATGAAAAAATGCACTACACTGTTGTCCTGTCATGTTGTGCTGATGACCCTAAATTTAATCCAGTGATGATTTTGAAGTGCAAAACAATAAGGTTGGATAGGATGGTACGAAATTATGGATTAACAGAGTGTGGGAGAAAAGGAAGGGTACTGTATTGAAGAAGAGTTCTCTTCGTGTACTATATCAGGTTAGTCATTTAAAAAATTATGTGAAAGAGAAATTGAGGCAGGGAAATACAGAGCTTGCTGTTATCCTGGGAGGACTTTATTCACAATTGCAACCTTTTGATGTCTCAATAAGTAAACCATTTGAAGTGTGTGTGAGAGAGGAATGGAACAATGGATGATGGATGAAACCCAATATGAATTCACGCCAAAGAGAGCTTTAAAATGAACTAAAATTAAACAAGTGTATCTGAGGATAAAACAGTCATGGTCTAGAGTGAGAGAAGACATTATTGTTAAATCTTTCAAGAAGTGCGGCATAAGGTATGCTTTCGATGGCAGTGAAGACCACCATACCTCTGAAGAGGACTAAAATGGTGAAGATGAAGAAGAAGAAGAAGATGAAGATGAAGATGAAGAAGAAGAAGAAGATGAAGAAGAAGAAGAAGAAGAAGAAATTTTTAAGATCATTTCAGTTTTATAAACCAAGAATTTTTTTAGTGTGGCTTCACAGTCTAATAATAAACATGGTAAAAATGCGATTTTTTTAAAAAAAAAAATCTTAAAATTAAGGGGCGTCTTAGTCAGTAGCGACTTATAGTCTGTAAAATATGGTAAGGGGCAATCAAAAAGTTTCATTCAAAGACTGTACTGTCCTGAATCAGCATTTCATCCATGCTAAATCGCTGTGAGTGTTGAGGCAGTCATCCCACCGATGCACCAATGTGAACATACAAGTTTGGTAAAATACCATGACCTGCTGTGTGATAAAGTCTCTAATTGCCTGCTGCTCATCCTCATCTGACAGGAACTGTTGATCCTTCAAGGCTTTTTGTAAGGGACCAAAGCCATGATAATTGCATGGAGAGAGATCAAGACTACAGAGTGGGTGCTCAAATGTCTCCAGCTTGAGTTGATATAATTTACGTGGTAAGACATTTGCGATATGGGGTCGTACGTTCTCATGAAGCACCAGCATCCTTTGGTGTATCATTCCATAGTGGTAGCTTTTGACAGACATACTCTATACACATAATTCTGCCTCCTATGGCTCTCTACCAGCGTGTATTCTTCAGCAGCCAAGAAAAGAACAGCAGCATGTTGGTCCTGTTTGGACACATTAGGTAATAATGTAGCCATAGTTCACGTTGCCTACAGGTTGGTGTTGTGTCGGAGTTGCGCTACATTGCATATACACTGCAGCAGTGCCCTCAAACATAAACTTTTTGATCGTCTCTTGTACCTGGCCCACAGTCTTTTTTTCATATTCCTCTTGGAACCACTCCTTGACTAAACATTTTACAGTGAAGCACACAACTTTATGCCAGTCATGTCCACAATGCCTTGCTATACATTTTGTCACCACACCATCTACATACTTACGCATGCACTCTCACAGGCACTTCACATCCAGCCTCTTTCACTGTTAACTTCTGTATCCTATCTAGTTATCTCGTATAGCACAAATCCAAATACCATTCACACTCTATCTTTGCTTCTATACAATACGACGTCCTTTGTGTTGTGAGTGTGTCTTACAGCATTTACAAAATTATTTTCAGTAGTTGACAAGGAAATTGTCACAGTATTACATTTAATTAGTACTGATCAGAAAATGTTGCAAGTATGTACACTTATGATCAAAGAATGACATTGAAAATGCATAAACAAATATTTTGCTAAGTGTGGATTACTATTTTTAAGTGTTACAGCAGTTCCACTAGGCAATTTCGTGTTATACATACAGTATACTTTCCAGTACACTGCCAACAATCCATGGTTGACAAATTCGTTGAGATTTTTATGGCACATTCTCGATCACCAGTGTGAAACTTTGACCACATCCTATTTTGGCGAAGGATCAATGATGATGTGATTCTTGACTGATGTCCATGAAGTAGTTCAGCAGATGACTTTGCAGTTATTGAAATTGGGGTTGTGCAATAAGTTATCAACATTTGCTGCAGCCCATCTTGCATGTTTTCTTATTTCTTTTTGAAGCAATGTAAAATGGAACTGTAGCCAGTTGCTCCATTCCATTCCTGCCACAGAAATCTGAGAATTCCGTATATAAAATTGTTCCATTGCGTGAAACTGGTCTTGAGGAGTTATTCTATGGCAGAGTTTTTTTGGAGTGCCTTTATTGTGGCTTTGTAGATGTCCTCATGTCAAATATATATGAGAACTGTGTATGCCCATACGCATGAACCAGCATACTTTCCAGATTGGTCATACATAATTATTGTGGGTCATTTCCCACAGTTCTGATGCTTGAGACTAGTTCTGAAAATCTTTTTTGAGGTTTGATTTTATCATTTGCCAAGGTTTACAGTATAAAGCCATTTCTTCAACTTCTTGCTCATTTTTTGACACCAGCAATATTGTCTTGCTATTCGTTTCACTCTGATGATGTCCAGTTATCCACAAGGAAATGTCTTCAAAATTGTCTTATGGCACTTTTGTGTATAATGACCCTTGTGAAGTAGCAAGCCACAACTAGTGCTGATGATAGTACTTTTGTTAAAATGTGGCTGCTAAAAATTGTTGTCCTTTGGCTAATAGTTTTGTCATCTGTAATGCTGAATTATTTTTAGAGCTGCATCCATGCTCATGGCATCTCAAATTTTTCTGTGATAAACCAGAAATGAATTGCTCTGTTCATTAATTTCATCAAAGTGAAAGCAAGATTTTTAAGACATGAGAACTGTGTATGCCCATACGCATGAACCAGCATACTTTCCAGATTGGTCATACATAATTATTGTGGGTCATTTCCCACAGTTCTGATGCTTGAGACTAGTTCTGAAAATCTTTTTTGAGGTTTGATTTTATCATTTGCCAAGGTTTACAGTATAAAGCCATTTCTTCAACTTCTTGCTCATTTTTTGACACCAGCAATATTGTCTTGCTATTCGTTTCACTCTGATGATGTCCAGTTATCCACAAGGAAATGTCTTCAAAATTGTCTTATGGCACTTTTGTGTATAATGACCCTTGTGAAGTAGCAAGCCACAACTAGTGCTGATGATAGTACTTTTGTTAAAATGTGGCTGCTAAAAATTGTTGTCCTTTGGCTAATAGTTTTGTCATCTGTAATGCTGAATTATTTTTAGAGCTGCATCCATGCTCATGGCATCTCAAATTTTTCTGTGATAAACCAGAAATGAATTGCTCTGTTCATTAATTTCATCAAAGTGAAAGCAAGATTTTTAAGACATGTTGAATTTTTCATCAGAACCAGCAGGCAGCTTTAATTCATTATTGGATTTCACAGTTACATCCCGAAACTGGCAACTGTTTGCTTGGCTAGAATACTGAAACCAGAAGCTTGTGATCTCTGCCAGCATCACAGTTTGAGGTGGGTCAAAGTACACCAACTTCTTTTCCTTGATAATTTCCTTATTGAAGTTCAAAAATGCTTTCACTTTTTGCTTAATCTATATGAAGTGTGCATAGTTGTTTCAGTGGTCCAGTAATTTCAGCAAATCTTTTGATGCGTATGTTGTTGTAGTTTACTTTTCTAATGAAATATTGTAGATCTTGGATGTTCTGTGGATGAAGCAGCTTTTTTGTTGCTTCCACACTAGCTTTGGGTGGTTATATTCCACTTGCATTAGTGATGTGGCCCAGGTGGTTATATTCCACTTGCATTAGTGATGTGGCCCAGGTATTTCACTTTGTTTTTGAAGAATTCACATTTCTCTCTGTTGCACATGAGGCCATTTTCTTTCATTTGTGTGAAAAACATACATTGTCCAGGTAATTGGTACATACTTTCGTGATACTGTGATGTATGCCACAAATCACTTGTGTATTAAAGGGACAACTGCTATGCCAAATTATAGTCTCTGGTATTTTACCATCACTTCAAAGTCTCCTCAGATTCATGATCAGCTTGGCTATGGTACAGCCACAGTAGTCCATTGACTGGTCTACACTGGCGTCCACATTCCTTCTGTGATCAACATTTCAGACCTTCTTTAAATTAGTCCAACATGGCAAGCGGTGCTGGTCTGGGCTTGGTTCCTGTTTTTAATTTTAGGACTACTTCATAGTTTTTGCAAGTGCCTAAGTCCAGCTGGAAAAGATTCATAATCTTTGCATGTTTCCTTCTCAGCTTCTTTAAAACTGTTTTGATGCACCAAGTTGCCAATCAGTGACTAACGTATTGAACCAGTTCATGCCAAAGAGATTGGCTTTTTTTATTAATTGGTTGTTCCATTGTATTTGACGACTGCCATTTTTCCCCATTAGGTCAATCTGGGTTCCAATGAATGTTTTCAATGTTAAATTTGAATTGAAATATTGTTATGATACCAGCAAGTCGTCACAAATCTAGGTCTATCAGTGAGAAAGTTACACCAGCAGGAATTGCATTCTGTTGCTATTGGTTTCTTGCGTCTTCACTACTAATGATTTCTTTACTGCTGGTTTATAGCAGAGATGCTGAGTCAAAGATAGGCACAACAGAGAGACTCAGAAAATGAGCTTTCGGCCAACAAGGCCGTCATCGTATGTAGAAAACACATTGGCCTCAGCAGCCAGACTGCAGTCTCGTGTGTTGTGTGTGTGTTGGGGGGGGGGGGGGGGGATTATGCACCAAAGCAAATGGAGGGCCCTTCCTCACTGTTAAGCCAATGTTCTTTGTGGAAAATGTTGAAGACTTTTTTGGTACTCTATCACTTCCCTTAGTAAATTATTAAGTGGTTCCATTTTAATCTTAACCAAGCAAATTGGTGTGTACTTGTTACCAAACACCCCGTGAGAGCCTAAACATGATACAGGGTTTAACTTTTACCAAGACATGTTGCCTTGTACGGATAAAGAATTAAGTACACGGTTCGAGAAGCGAGGGATCCATTTCGTATGACATGTTGAGGCCCATCAGAAATAATGTTGACATGAGTGACCATTTGATTAGGTTGGCGATAGTGATCAAACATACTTTTTCTAAACTCGAAATCCCAGCATCACATAGCAGTCTTCTTTGACCTACATAAGGCACATGACACCACTTGATGCCATAGTATTTTAATTAGTCATGGCTGGGGCTTTCAGGATTCCCTGCTGACTTTTCCCACTAATTGTTTCAGGTTAGAGTTGGTACATCAAAGCCCTCACAGCCTCTGTGCTGAGTGTTACTTTTTCCTCATTGCCATTAATGAGCGAGTTACTCCATCGGATCAGTGATTACCCCTGCACTGTACATCAGTGACGTTTGCATTTGGTATAGCTTCCAATCTGTAGCACTGAGCAAAAAGGTGCAGTCGTCAGCTCATTACTCAAATTCGAGATGACAATGATTAAAGTCACTATCAAGCCATCCAGATTTAGGTTTTTCAAGATTTCACTAAATTACTCCAGGTCAATGCCGGGGTAGTTTCTTTGAAAGGATGTGGTCGATTTCCTTCCCCATCCTTCAGACACTCAAAGCATGTGCTGCATCTCTAATGACCTCGATTTCAGTGAGATGTTAAACTGTAAACTTCCTTCCAATCTGTAGCCTGAGCTGAACACCAGCTCCCAGGTGACATTGGAAGGGCCTTTGCAAAGGCCTCCACTTTAATTCTTTATTGTGGCTTCCAATTCTCTTGTGCAAAAATGCAACTTGTGTGTTTATCTTACCACAGTCCATCCTAGCCCAGAACTCTTACTTTGTTATTTGGCACTTGGACGTTGTTGCATAGTCTAGATTTTTTGGACTGCTCTTTGGTAAGAAATTGATAGGGCTGCATGTGAAAGCTCATTGCTCTTTGCATCTTGCTCATATCTGTTGGGATGTGGATTGCACTATTCTACTCTATTTTTACTGGTCTCATTGCAACTGGGTTATGGTTGCGAAGTTTATTGCTCAGCAGCACCTTCAACTTTGAAATTATTGGACCCAGTCCATCATTGTCAAGTAAAACTGGCCACTGGCCCCTTCCATACTAGTTCTGCAGAAAGTCTCCTTGTCAAAGTGGGATCTTACCTCATCAGTTGCACTGGTAATAACTTTTTCTCACTTATGCAACCACTATCCAATAATTTCCTAGCCACCCAACTTATCAAATTCTTTTTGCTTAAGAGGCATTGACCCCCTGACCCAGGTCCTAAGGTGGATTACCAATTGGAGTCCAGTGCTAGGCTCTCTTCTGGGATCCCTGCCTAACATTCTTAGAATGTGCTCCCTGTGTTTTGCCGCCTACCCACCTCCTTTCCGCTGCCTTGGTAAGTACCCAGGGCACAAATTAGCACCAGTCTATTTCAAGGATCAGTATGCCTTAGTAGTTGAGTGGCTAGCATGGCTTACTGCCATGCAGATAACCCAGGTTTGACTCCTTGTACTTCCAAGAATTTTTCCTTGCCGGGAGTACTGTAATGGGATGAAGTCAGCCTTGTGAGGCCAATTGAGAAGCTAGTTGGCCAAATAGTAGTGGCTCCAGGTCATGAAATTTGACAGCGGCCAAGATAGTGATGCGCTGACCTCCACACCTCTCAACACTGAATTCAATTAATGCCATTGGCAGACGCTGACACAGGTTGGTCAGTATCGGTAGGCCCTCCAGGGCCTGTGGACAGAATTTACCCCAAGGACCTAAAGTTAGTTAGTTCTGTGACCATCCAGTAGATACTTCTGTTAGTTAGGAATATCAGGATGGTACAGTCATTTACAGTGACGGCTTTAAAACCATTGGTACTAAGAGATATGCTTTTACATCTCTCACTGGTCAGGAACATCATTTGCTGTTGGGAATTGTAGTGTTTTTATGATGGAGCTGATAGCCATTAACAGAGCCCCATGTTTTATTAAATGGACCTTTCTCAACTGTATTTTAATTTTTAGTGACTCAGTGAACAGTTTCCAGGCTATTGATTGATATTACTTCAGTCGCCCTGTGATATGTGCTTCTCATGATCTTTGACCTTAGTCATACTGCCTTCTCAGTTGCCTTTTCTGGGTCCCAGTTCACGGATATCCTGGAAAATTAACTTGCTGTTCATTTTGCTAGAGAAACTTACCCAACATTCCTTTTGACAATTCTAGGTACAGATTTGTGGACACAAATAAGATCTCTCCTCACTTGGAGAGGGAACGTGAACTGGTGGGTTATGCCCCATTTAATTAAACTCCAAAAAGCATTTGACTCAGTACTGCACCTACACTTATTGTAAAAAATGCTATCATATGGGGTATCCGGTGAAATTTGTGACTGGATTGAGGGCTTTTTGGTAGGAAGGACACAGCATGTTACGTTAGATGGAGAGTCATTGTTAGATGTAGAAGTAACTTAGGAATGTCCCCAGGGAAGTGTGTTGGAACCCTTGCTGTTCATATTGTATATTAATGAGCTTGCAGATGATATTAATAATAAAATCAGGCTTTTTGCAGATGATGCAATTATCTGTAATGAAGTACTATCTGAAAGAAGCTGCATAAATATTCAGTCAGATCTTGATAAGATTTCAACATAGTGCAGAGATTGGCAGCTTGCTCTAAATGTTCAGAAATGTAAAATTTTGCACTCCACAAAACAAGAAAAAAAGTAGTATCCTATAACTACAATATCAGTGAGTCACTATTGGAACTGGCCAACTCATACAAGTTCCTGGGTGGTAACACATTGTAGGGATATGAAATGGAATGATCTCACAGGTTGTCATGGGTAAAGCAGCTGGTAGACTTTAGTTTATTGGTAGAATACCGGGAAAGTGCAGTCAGTCTAGAAAAGAGATTGCTTACAAATCACTCGTGTGACTGGTTCTAGAATATTACTAAAGTGTGTGGGACGAGTACCAGATAGAACTAACAGGGCATACTGAATGTATACAGAAAAGGGCAGCACGAATGGTCACAGGTTTGTTTAATCTGTGGGAGAATGTCAGACAGATACTGAAGGAACTGAACAGGCAAACTCTTGAAGACAGATGTAAACTATCCCGAGAAAGTCTGTTAACAAAGTTTCAAGAAATGGCTTTAAATGATTGCTCTGGGGAATACTACAAGCATTACATATTGCTCACATAGGGATTGTGAGAATAAGATTAGAATAATTACTCGCACATGGAGGCATTTAAACAATCATTCTTCCCGCGTTCCATACATCAATGGAACAGGAAGAAACCCTAATAACTGGTACAGTGGTATATACCCTTTGCCATGCACCTCATGGTGTTTTGCAGAGTATAAGTGTAGGTGTAGATGTAGATGCACTATCAAGGAGGCTACTGCTGTATGGTGCTCCTGTTCATATTCCTCCCAGAAGGAATCCACCGTCTTGTCACCTCTGTTTTGGCTGTAGTATATTAACCCCTAGTTTCATGTTATGTAATGTCGTGAGCCAACTCCACATTGTGGTTGTGGAGCCTCGCAGACAGTAGCCCACATCCATATGTAATGCCTATCCTCCCAGATCTGTGCTAAGCATGGATTCTTTGTCACTGACTGATGGACTAGTTGCCTTGTTGGATTCTCTCAAGAGCCACCTGGCAGTTTTATACCTCTGCTGTCACCTTCATCCCCTCTGTCAGATTCCATTGATGAGATTGTGGGAGGCATCCTTGATGCATTAACCTGTCGCTTAAACTACCATCCTCTTTCATATGGGCTCACTTCACCGGCATCTGGTATCAAAGATCGTAACAGCTATTCAGAATTGCAGAAAGGCTGTGAAAAGTCTCATGTGACATCTTTCACATACCACCCTTATCACATTTTAAGTGACTCTGTACAAAGGCTTGCTACCTAATTAAATGCAGTAAGAACAAATGCTGGGAATGCTGCTTCTCCTTGGGAATATATACCTCCTCATCTGAGGTGAGGTGTGAGCCAAGCTTTGTTGTATACTGAGCCACCAAAGATCATCAGCTGTTTTGGGTGTTCTCCGTCACGGTGATATTTGTTCTGATGCGTCAATTCATGCTGAACACCTTATAACCCACTTTGCAATGGTGGTGTCATCCTCTTCTTGCCTTGTTACCTTTCTTTGGGGCGACGACGGTTCAAATCCACAGCCAGCCATCGATATTTAAATTTTCCATAATTTTCCTAAATTGCTCCAGGCAAATGCTGGGTTGGTTTCTTTGATGGGGTACGTCAGATTTCTTCCCCTTCCTTGACAATCAGGAGCTTGTATTCAGTCTCTAGTGACCTCGATGTTGATGGGATGGTAAACCCAGTCTTCCTTCCTTCGTTCCTTCCTTGTTACCTTTTGAACACATATGACAAATTGAAGACACCCACGTATCTTTTAACCTCTGTAAGACTGAATTATATACTGAACCTTGTACCAACTGGGGGAACTGCTTCAGGCTTATGACTCCCCACATGATACAGCAATAGGCCTTGATTGGATACATAATCACATAATTCAACATCAGAATGTTATTTGGACTCATCTACCCAGTCTTCAGCTGTGTTTGGCTAGAAGCATTTTCCTTTGCTGTATCCCTATCTATCTTGCTGTTTGTGTAAGAGGTGAAACAGATGACTACTTTGCTCAGAAACATGACATGGCCACAAATTATGGCTCGAAACATACAATTTCATGTGTACTTAAATGTAATGTGTGGATGAGTAACTCAGAATATATTAGCAAGATGTGATAGTGTAAAAACGGTGAAATATGGCATAAATCCTGCATACAATATGGCAGCTCAGCATTAGGGGTACTCTCAGCTCTCCTGACAATGCCGGTATAATTTTTCCTGTTTCTAAGCTACACCAAGCAGATCTTGAGAGATGTAAGTTGCTGTCTACATGGGAGATCTGAACATGCAGAGTGCAACTATCTGAGATCTTGCCTTACTCTTGGACACTGCCAGTGAGCTGACTCTTGGCGCTGTTTACGCGGCGTAATTTGCTCCCAAAAGTTGCCTGAGAGAGAAACACTATCTCGTCTGCGAAGGTTAACACTCTCTGCTTCCCAGCCCATGCCTCTTGGAATGCGAATCATACTACTATACTCCATAGACATGACCTTGACCCCAATTGGACTATGGTTGACAGGTTTAACAGTCTCCTCACCGAATTGTGAATCTTACTACTACAGTTCTGATACACAATTACCATACAGCAACTTACGAATTGTCCGACTTATCAATTTCTGTTTTTCTGTGAGATTTGAAGAGCCTGGGACACTTGCCTTTGAGTTGGATTACCAGTAGGACTGCACAGCAAGACACTCTTCCTGGATCTCTGCCTATCCCTTTTGGAATGTGTTGCTGATATATTCCTGAACACTTCCCCTAGTTAGTACCCAGACAACGAAAAAGGAATGATTTATTTCAAGGACCTAAAGTTTCAGTTACCAGATAGATCTTTTGGCTTCTGTTTCTCCTGGTTTTTCAGGAGTGGTATCTTCATTTACACTGACCTGATGACTCTAGAACTATGGATGGTACGAGACACACTTCAACAGCTCCCATGAGTCCAGATTATCATTTGCTGTCCGGAGTGGTAGCTTTTTTACTGTGAATCTGGTAGCCAATAACAGAGCCCTACATTTTACTATACTGCTAGTAATTGCAAGCCTCTGTGTGTGAGAATAACAGTAATTGTGCGAGTATAGTATGTAGACATGTGGAGACTTAAGGTGGTTTGTGTCGATTCTGGAGGCATGCTCGGATGGCAGAGGCAGTTATGGTGACAGCTCATGTAAAGCAAGAAATGTGGGTTCAAGTCCTGGTCTGGCACTAATTTTCATTGTGCGTTGCACAGCCGGAATCTGATCATATTCGCAATTGCAAATACATTTCATGTAGCCCTACATTTTATTAAACAGATCTCTTACGCAAGTGTTCTAATTTGTAGTGATTGAAAGAGCAGTTGCTGGGCCTTTTAATCAATGCTACTCTTGTCTCCTTGGGATATCTGCTATTGAGGAGCTTCTCTCTGACCTTAGTTGTACTACCTACTCAGTTGTCTTTTGTTGGGGCCCAAGCTGTGGATATCCTGGGGAATCAATTGTCTGATTGTTTGGCTAGAGAAGCAATTACCCACACAGTATCCACATTGACAATCCCAGGTGCGTATTTGTTGGTGCAAATTAGACCTCCGGTGGGCCACGGCGGGCCCCTCTAATAAACCCTACACTATCAAGGAGACTATGGCAGCATGACGCTCCCTTTTCTTTTCCCCGTAGAAGGAATCTACCATCCCATGTCACTTCTGCATTCGTCATGCCAGATTAGGCCTAAATTTTGTCTGATGTGTTGAGGCTTGCCTAGCATTAGACAGTAGCACACATTATGGTAGTATACCTCCTCCTTCTGGCTACCTATGCCAAGCATGGTTTTCCAGATTCTTTGCCTCTAACATTGGTGGATGATATATGGACAGTTAAGATAGTTCGTTTCCTTTGAGAAACTGGTTATTCACAGAGGTAATATTTTAAACTGCTTTTAGAGTGGGGACATGGTTGTTGGGTTGGAATGTCTTCCATCACATTCTGGGAGAGGGGCCCTCAATCATACCTCTTGTGCTAGCTGCCATGGTGGTCCCTCTTTTATTCTGTTTTAATTACATTTGGTTGTGGGTAACCATTTTTCTGCTTCACCCACTTCTACTTTTTAGGAGTGCTTCTTAAATGAATGTGATATCTTAAGGATTCCTTAACCTCGATACTTGTTGATGTCACAAGAATGGTTCAACAGGGCTTTATGCTTCCTCTGATGGAGTAGATGCATTTTTATATTTAGAAATTTGCCCATAGGTATCGTGTGGGAGAGACAGGTCCTGTCGCATGCAGAGCTCCAGGCCACTTGGCTGGCCTTACTCAGTACTGATCTGATTATTTCTCTGTCCAACAAATGTTTATTATGATTTCAGCCTTCTCACTTTTACTGTTGAGAATATTCTATCTAGAAGGCCTATTTTCTTCCACTCTGTCTTAGCTCTTAATGGATTGTGGGGGAGGGAGGGGATAAGATTTGGGTGGTGTGTACCCCACCACAGATTAGTGCTGGGGAACCCTCATAGACTGGCATATCCATAGACATTTACCTCTCTTTAAATTATTTATTATCTCTGATATCAGTTTTGCATTTAGTATCTCAATGTTACTACCCCTACATACTGTCACAAGCAAATCAAGTTTGTGGCTGACATCACTAACTCCTGATGGACTGTCTCCTGAACGGGGGACTGATGACTTCACTGTTTATTCCCTTAACCCTGTGGTGCACATGTCAACTTCAGTGAACAGTTTTTAATGTTGATTCTTTGGCATTCTCAATCAGTCCGGAGGTGAAAGTGTATGCAGTCCATTCCGGTGGATATTCCCTGCTGGTGCTGTGCCCTGGGTGCATTTGCAGCATCACGACTGATAGAAAACACCAAAGAAGTGACTATTAACAACTGTCCACTGCAGTGAAAATGTACACCAGAGGGTTAATTGCTACAAACCAACCAACCAATCATAATCAGGGTTATACACGCCAGAACAAGATGAAAGTAATTGTAATTTAACCCTCCAGCAGGTGCGTCAACTTTCATGACACTACTAGTCGCGATGTATCTCGTAGATACATGCGATGATATTTGTGGTTTTTTGTTTGTTTACAGGTTCTTTTTCTTTTGTTTCTGTTTTAAATAGCAGTTACCTTTATTGCTACAGATTTTACAAATACAGAAGTGAACATCAGGCTCATCCCACTTTCAAATTAACAGAAATATTTGACATTTTGTAATGGAGAAGTACATGAAATTCTTTTAAAAATTGATTTTATTATAGATGTTGTTGTGTTGTTGTTGTGGTCTTCAGTCCTGAGACTGGTTTGATGCAGCTCTCCATGCTACTCTATCCTGTGCAAGCTTCTTCATCTCCCAGTACCTACTGCAACCTACATCCTTCTGAATCTGCTTAGTGTATTCATCTCTTGGTCTCCCCCTACGATTTTTACCCTCCACGCTGCCCTCCAGTACTAAATTGGTGATCCCTTGATGCCTCAGAACATGTCCTACCAACCGATCCCTTCTTCTAGTCAAGTTGTGCCACAAACTCCTCCTCTCCCCAATCCTGTTCAGTACCTCCTCATTAGTTATGTGATCTACCCACTTTATCTTCAGCATTCTTCTGTAGCACCACATTTCGAAAGCTTCTATTCTCTTCTTGTCCAAACTGGTTATCGTCCATGTTTCACTTCCATACATGGCTACACTCCATACAAATACTTTCAGAAACGACTTCCTGACACTTAAATCTATACTCGATGTTAACAAATTTCTCTTTTTCAGAAACGATTTCCTTGCCATTGCCAGTCTACATTTTATATCCTCTCTACTTCGACCATCATCAGTTATTTTACTCCCTAAATAGCAAAACTCCTTTACTACTTTAAGTGTCTCATTTCCGAATCTAATTCCCTCAGCATCACCCGATTTAATTTGACTACATTCCATTATCCTCGTTTTGCTTTTGTTGATGTTCATCTTATATCCTCCCTTCAAGACACCATCCATTCCGTTCAACTGCTCTTCCAAGTCCTTTGCTGTCTTGACAGAATTACAATGTCATCGGCGAACCTCAAAGTTTTTACTTCTTCTCCATGAATTTTAATACCTACTCCGAATTTTTCTTTTGTTTCCTTTACTGCTTGCTCAATATACAGATTGAATAACATCGGGGAGAGGCTACAACCCTGTCTTACTCCCTTCCCAACCACTGCTTCCCTTTCTTGTCCCTCGACTCTTATAACTGCAATCTGGTTTCTGTACAAATTGTAAATAGCCTTTTGCTCCCTGTATTTTAGCCCTGCCATCTTTAGAATTTGAAAGAGAGTATTCCAGTCAACATTGTCAAAAGCTTTCTCTAAGTCTACAAATGCTAGAAACGTAGGTTTGCCTTTCCTTAATCTTTCTTCTAAGATAAGTCGTAAGGTCAGTATTGCCTCACGTGTTCCAGTATTTCTACGGAATCCAAACTGATCTTCCCCGAGGTTGGCTTCTACTAGTTTATACATTAGTCTGTAAAGAATTCGTGTTAGTATTTTGCAGCTGTGGCTTATTAAACTGATTGTACGGTAATTCTCACATCTGTCAACACCTGCTTTCTTTGGGATTGGAATTATTATATTCTTCTTGAAGTCTGTGGGTATTTCGCCTGTTTCAAACATCTTGCTCACCAGATGGTAGAGTTTTGTCAGGACTGGCTCTCCCAAGGCCGCCAGTAGTTCCAATGGAATGTTGTCTACTCCTGGGGCCTTGTTCCGACTCAGGTCTTTCAGTGCTCTGTCAAACTCTTCACACAGTATCGTATCTCCCATTTCATCTTCATCTACATCCTCTTCCATATCCATAATATTGTCCTCAAGTACATCGCCCTTGTATAGACCCTCTATATACTCCTTCCACCTTTCTGCTTTCCCTTCTTTGCTTAGAACTGGGTTTCCATCTGAGCTCTTGATGTTCATACAAGTGGTTCTCTTATCTCCAAAGGTCTCTTTAATTTTCCTGTTGGCAGTATCTATCTTACCCCTAGTGAGATAAGCCTCTACAGCCTTACATTTGTCCTCTAGCCATCCCTGCTTAGCCATTTTGCACTTCCTGTCGATCTCATTTTTGAGACGTTTGTATTCCTTTTTGCCTGCTTCATTTACTGCATTTTTATATTTTCTCCTTTCATCAATTAAATTCAATATTTCTTCTGTTACCCAAGGATTTCTACTAGCCCTCGTCTTTTTACCTACTTGATCCTCTGCTGCTTTCACTACTTCATCCCTCAAAGCTACCCATTCTTCTTCTACTGTATTTCTTTCCCCCATTCCTGTCAATTGTTCCCTTATGCTCTCCCTGAAACTCTGTACAACCTCTGGTTCTTTCAGTTTATCCAGGTCCCATCTCCTTAAATTCCCACCTTTTTGCAGTTTCTTCAGTTTTAATCTACAGGTCATAACCAATAGATTGTGGTCACAGTCCACATCTGCCCCAGGAAATGTCTTACAATTTAAAACCTGGGTCCTAAATCTCTGTCTTACCATTATATAATCTATCTGATACCTATTAGTATCTCCAGGGTTCTTCCATGTATACAACCTTCTATCATGATTCTTAAACCAAGTGTTAGCTATGATTAAGTTGTGCTCTGTGCAAAATTCTACCAGGCGGCTTCCTCTTTCATTTCTTAGCCCCAATCCATATTCACCTACTACGTTTCCTTCTCTCCCTTTTCCTACTGACGAATTCCCGTCACCCATGACTATTAAATTTTCGTCTCCCTTCACTATCTGAATAATTTATTTTATTTTATCATACATTTCTTCAATTTCTTCGTCATCTGCAGAGCTAGTTGGCATATAAACTTGTACTACTGTAGTAGGTGTGGGCTTCGTATCTATCTTGGCCACAATAATGGTTTCACTATGGTGTTTGTAGTAGCGTACCCGCACTCCTATTTTTTTGTTCATTATTAAACCTACTCCTGCATTACCCCTATTTGATTTTGTATTTATAACCCTGTAGTCACCTGACCAGAAGTCTTGTTCCTCCTGCCACCGAACTTCACTAATTCCCACTATATCTAACTTTAACCTATCCATTTCCCTTTTTAAATTTTCTAACATACCTGCCCGATTAAGGGGTCTGACATTCCACGCTCTGATCCGTAGAATGCCAGTTTTCTTTCTCCTGATAACGACATCCTCTTGAGTAGTCCCCGCCCGGAGATCCGAATGGGGGACTATTTTACCTCCAGAATATTTTACCCAAGAGGACGCCATCATCATTTAACCATACAGTAAAGCTGCATGCCCTCGGGAAAAATGACGGCTGTAGTTCCCCCTTGCTTTCAGCCGTTTGCAGCACCAGCACAGCAAGGCCGTTTTGGTTATTGTTACAAGGCCAGATCAGTCAGTCATCCAGACTGTTGCCCTTGCAACTACTGAAAAGGCTGCTGCCCCTCTTCAGGAACCACACGTTTGTCTGTCCTCTCAACAGATACCCCTCCGTTGTGGTTGTACCTACGGTACGGCTATCTGTATCGCTGAGGCACGCAAGCCTCCCCACCAACGGCAAGGTCCATGGTTCATATAGATACAAATAAATTATTGAACTAATCAAAGCATGTCTCTTTTTACTGATTGCCCTCTACAAAAAGACATTGTTCACAAATTATTTTTGCGTGCTTTTGCAAACAAAGATGTGTACCGCATTTTTCACATGTATACTTGCTGAGACAAGTCTTTTTTGTCTCCCTGTAGCATGAATGGCACCTTTTCTTTTCTTGTTTTCTGATTCCAAGGATTGTTCAGCGTTTTCTTGCTCTTTTCCTTTAGGTTTGTACTTTACTAGCATTGACTTTATATCATCAGGTAGAATCATAATAAGAGCTCTTCTTTTGAGATGATCTTGCAGTAGAGTCAGGGCCAAAGTTTTGAGGTACGCGCGCCGATTTGAGTATTTATTCTTGTTGCCCAAGAAAATTACTCTTGAGTTGATGCCTGCAATGTTCAACAGGTGGAAAAAAATCACCATAGGCCATCTTGTTGACCTAGCTACATTGTAGGTTGCACAGAGTTTGTCAACTACATCAACTCCAGATTTGGTGTCATTATAGTGTAGATTAATTGATGGTTTTTTCTCTAAACCTTCCGAAACCTCACTTGACGATACATGCATACTCGAAAGGAGGACTACAGTTTTCCCGTTTTTCGGGACATACGATACAAGGGTTTCATTCTTGCTGTAGCCAAATACGCTATCATATTGCTGTCTACTTTTTGGTGCTACGAAATTCGATGGCAGTTCCTTCTTGTTTTTTTCTAATCGTGCCTACAAACGACAGTCTCCTTTTATGCAGTTCTCTTACTAACTCCAAACTAGTGAACCAGTTATCTGCTGTAATGTTTCTACCCGTCCCATATATTGGTTCGGCAAGTCTCAGAACTACTAATTTGGCGGAGTTATTCTGAAAGGGTCCTTCTGGTTGTAATCCACAATATATTTCCATGTTGTAAGTATAATAAAGCTTGGCATCACATAGGCAGAAAATTTTGATGTCATATTTAGATGGTTTGCCCGCATCTCGTGGTCGTGCGGTAGCGTTCTCGCTTCCCACGCCCGGGTTCCCGCGTTCGATTCCCGGCGGGGTCAGGGATTTTCTCTGCCTCGTGATGGCTGGGTGTTGTGTGATGTCCTTAGGTTAGTTAGGTTTAAGTAGTTCTAAGTTCTAGGGGACTAATGACCTGAGAAGTTGAGTCTCATAGTGCTCAGAGCCATTTGTACCATTAGCCATTTAGATGGTTTGGATGGTATGAACTTGCAAAATCCACACTGGCCTCGAAATGCTGGTAGCTGCTCATCAACTGTGACGTTCTGACCGAAGGAGTAATGTGTCTTGCAGTTATTCAAACGCATGGTGAACATTTCCCTCACGGCTGCTAATTTGTCTGTGTTGCGCCGTTCTTGTCTTGTGGCTCCATCATCAAAACGAATACATCTTATTAGGAACAGGAAACGTTTTTCGGACATGGTCATTCTGAAAATATTCAGACCAAGCTCATCTGCTGTCCAGAAGTCGTGAATATTCTGTCGCCCACCACGGAACACACCAGCAAGGTGTAACAAGCCAAGAAAGGCTTTTATTTCGATTGCGTCTGTGTCCTTGCAGTCACTCTCGCGAGCAAAGTTTCCTTTTAGATCAGCTATACGCCTGTTAGTGTTGACCACAATTAGATCTAGGATATCATTACTGATGAATAGGCTCCAGCAGTCAATTTTAGTTACCATTTTCTTTGCGTCTCCAAGTACCCCAGGCAGTTTGGTTAGTATATTATGAGGCCGTGTCTGTGTTGCTTTCCAAGGCACTTTCCTCCATTTAGTTCCATCCTTACCTAAAATAAAAAAATAAGTACATTACACCATTATTAGATATTGTTATTATTAAATCTGAAAGCATATTTATTGTCTTCTCACCAAAATAGTAATGCTCATCAGTTTCCTGCGCTTCATTATTTTCCTCTTCATCAAATTCATGATCTGTGTCTGAGTCTACAGATCATGTTTTGAGTATATCTTCGGTTTCTGAATCAGTTTCTGCAAGATCAACTTGATGTTCAAAGGATACCTCGTCGTCGAGAAGAAGGCGATGTACTTCATCCAAATCCTTAGGATTTTCTAGATCATATCGTTTACTCAGTTTGAAAGAGAGTACACGTAGCTACAACGAAACGTTGCTTCATTTAGAAGACAACAATGCAACTGCGGACTTGCGTATGCTGCAAACAATGCAACAGCTGCAGTCATTAGCGGCGACAAAGCGTTACCCGAGTAGGCGCGCTGTATCTGAGAGATACAGGCAGTACACGTTCCCACACCTGACTCATTTATGACCTTGTCAGTATCGGGATAAGACTGAAATTCCTGTGAAGCAATAAGAAAGGTATGACACAAGATGTCGTGGGCCAGCAAACCGTTACCACTGTTCATTGCGGTAATATTAGAGAAAAAGTAGGTCATGTATCTCACAGATACATGCGCGAATGTCGGAGGGTTAATACCTATCCTCTGCTGCCACATTTTTGCTATTATTGTTACTAGATATGAGAGAAAAACATCAAAAATCCTAAAATGATTTAGTAAACGGACCTGGAACATGGGAATCCGTAAAGTCACTAAGAGTTCCTGCCCATGCCAACTTAATTGCTCTGTATGCCATATCTAGGACCATTGCTGTAATATTGAGGGGTAGTCATACAGATTTAACTATCACAAAAAAGAAAGTCCCCCCCCCCCCCCCCCCCCTTCCGCAGTACACATCTGCTGTCTGGTACTTTCTTACGCGAAGACCAGTATTTAGGTTCCACAAGAGAATAACTATTGACAGGTGCTGTTGTACCTGGTACCCTGATTAACATTAGAATGAAGTTCATCACTTTGATGTGCTGTAAACTCTGTTTATGCAAAGGAAGTACTGGAACAGGAAGATGTTGTAAATATGTAGCCTCTTTCCAGAATACAATAAATATTTCAGTAATTGTTCCCAACAATTGGGTGATCAGATATAGCAGTATTACAACTCCTTCATTGTCATAACTGTACTTCCTTCATTGTCATAACTGTATTTAATAGTAGTTTAGATAAGTGCCTCAATAGATTGATGTCTGTATGTAAGTCTTGAAACTGAGCATGTTTCCAAATACAAGCAAGGAAAGTTCTCAGAAATAATAGACTTTCATTGTTTAGTTATTCATCAGTTTGTGACAGATTCCTACTCAACTTGGAACTATTGTCCTTTTGGAGCTAGTATTTTTAAATTATCAATCGAAAATATTCTAGAATATTTAATTGTGGAACAACAGAAAGATCTGGTCTGTTAGGACAGAGTGAGTTAAATGGAAACGAACAAGTCATCACATTATCACAAATCTTGTTTAACATAACTGTGTGAAGCCTGATCATGTAATCTTCATCAAATTATCTTTCAGAAAAGAGTCTAATGATAAACATATTATTTACCAATTGGAGTCAAACTTATTTTGTTCATTGCTGGAGCATTAAAATTCTGTAATTTTCATTAACTTAGGATTAAATATCTATCTGTTTTTTTTATGGGTTCACGAGTATATTTTGATTACTCATTGTTATTTTGACTTGTTTAAGCTAATGTTAATTGTTCGTTATTAGAGTGAATTACTTGCTGTAGAGTGACAGCTTTATGTGCTTTTATACGCAGGGTGAATCACCTAAATCTTACATCGCAAATATTGTGGAAATGGAAATTGTTATTGATCTGTGGTTTTCACAGAATAAATTGGTAGTCAGGGCTCGTATTGTTGTCCAGTAAACACGTTGTAATAAATACGTTTTGTGCAGACATAATTTTTTAAATTTGACAATGCCTATTGATATTAACAAACTAAAGGCAGGGATAAATTTGAATGTTGGTGGTGTTTGTTGCAGGATTCTAGTGCAAACCATTTATGAGGTCATATTTTGGAAAGTTTCCACACCTACCTACACTCCTGGAAATTGAAATAAGAACACCGTGAATTCATTGTCCCAGGAAGGGGAAACTTTATTGACACATTCCTGGGGTCAGATACATCACATGATCACACTGACAGAACCACAGGCACATAGACACAGGCAACAGAGCATGCACAATGTCGGCACTAGTACAGTGTATATCCACCTTTCGCAGCAATGCAGGCTGCTATTCTCCCATGGAGACGATCGTAGAGATGCTGGATGTAGTCCTGTGGAACGGCTTGCCATGCCATTTCCACCTGGCGCCTCAGTTGGACCAGCGTTCGTGCTGGACGTGCAGACCGCGTGAGACGACGCTTCATCCAGTCCCAAACATGCTCAATGGGGGACAGATCCGGAGATCTTGCTGGCCAGGGTAGTTGACTTACACCTTCTAGAGCACATTGGGTGGCACGGGATACATGCGGACGTGCATTGTCCTGTTGGAACAGCAAGTTCCCTTGACGGTCTAGGAATGGTAGAACGATGGGTTCGATGACGGTTTGGATGTACCGTGCACTATTCAGTGTCCCCTCGACGATCACCAGTGGTGTACGGCCAGTGTAGGAGATCGCTCCCCACACCATGATGCCGGGTGTTGGCCCTGTGTGCCTCGGTCGTATGCAGTCCTGATTGTGGCGCTCACCTGCACGGCGCCAAACACGCATACGACCATCATTGGCACCAAGGCAGAAGCGACTCTCACCGCTGAAGACGACACGTCTCCATTCGTCCCTCCATTCACGCCTGTTGCGACACCACTGGAGGCTGGCTGCACGATGTTGGGGCGTGAGCGGAAGACGGCCTAACGGTGTGCGGGACCGTAGCCCAGCTTCATGGAGACGGTTGCGAATGGTCCTCGCCGATACCCTAGGAGCAACAGTGTCCCTAATTTGCTGGGAAGTGGCGGTGCGGTCCCCTACGGCACTGCGTAGGATCCTACGGTCTTGGCGTGCATCCGTGCGTCGCTGCGGTCCGGTCCCAGGTCGACGGGCACGTGCACCTTCCGCTGACCACTGGCGACAACATCGATGTACTGTGGAGACCTCACGCCCCACGTGTTGAGCAATTCGGCGGTACGTGCACCCGGCCTCCCGCATGCCCACTATACGCCCTCGCTCAAAGTCCGTCAACTGCACATACGGTTCACGTCCACGCTGTCGCGGCATGCTACCAGTGTTAAAGACTGCGATGGAGCTCCGTATGCTACAGCAAACTGGCTGACACTGACGGCGGCGGTGCACAAATGCTGCGCAGCTAGCGCCGTTCGACGGCCAACACCGCGGTTCCTGGTGTGTCCGCTGTGCCGTGCGTGTGATCATTGCTTGTACAGCCCTCTCGCAGTGTCTGGAGCAAGTATGGTGGGTCTGACACACCGGTGTCAATGTGTTCTTTTTTCCATTTCCAGGAGTGTATTTTGATGCCATTCAACCTGCCTAGTTCCTCAATACAAAGTTGTCATGTTTACTTACATGTGCTTTTGTGTTCCTTGATTGCACTGTGACTTGCTAGTCAGTCAATCCAAGCAGTAGGTCCTGAGTGGATGATGAGATTTAAAAGTACCAAAAACGATGGCATGTTCATGGTGTATAGTGTGTGTAGGAATAATGCAGTTTGTTCTTGTATAATGTTTGTCAAGATATCCCAGTAAATGTCAACCATCTCGGCAATTATTCATCAACCCCTTCAACCAGTTACCTGAAAGTGATAGTGTAACATTTAGACGACAACAAAAGGAAATAGTGATGATGACTGAAGAGGGAGAAATTAATATCCTGCTGCTGTTGCAGTTGATCTGCTCATTAGCTCCTGCACAATTGCCTGAGTAAGTGACATGTCAGACAAGTGTCCTACGCATTCTCCATTGACATAGATTCCATCCCTATCACATCTCTCTTCACCAAGAGCTGCATAGAAACGATTATGAGAATCATGTTAATTTCTGTACGTGGGCATTAAGACCGGCTACTCCAGATGTATCGTGTATCTTGTTTAGTGATGAAGCCACATTTATCAGTCGCTGAAACACGCGCTATTGATCTGTTGACGGTCCCGATTGGCTTTGGCAGATGGAACGTCACCATCCATGGACTGTAAATGCGTGGCCCTGAATGGATGATGATGCCTTTATGATGCCTTTATTTTCTGCAAGGCATCTTCAGTGGCCTGAACCATCTTCAAACTGTGGGTGACAACATTGTTTTGTTTACTTCGAATCCAGGCGAACGTCAGCAAAATGTGGAGTAACTGAACAAAGCAAAGTAGACCCTATTGAGCCAGCACGACATTTCTGGATGACCTTGGTAGGGTCAGTCCCTGGTACAGAATGAGTAGTTAATGCAGACATCTGATTTCGTATGCATGCGTCAGTAATGACGATGTTCTTCGAAACTCACGAACATTTACAAATCCTTTAAACAGAACGGTTTGAAAAGCACATACTATAAACATTTAAAAAGTAAAAAACATTGTTTACAGCGACATGGAGGCCTTACTCATTTCTCTTGCAGTGCAAGCTTCAGGTGATTCACCCTGTATATTTTTTTAGTGTGAGTAGAATGAAGGTAGAGTAAGAATGTAAAGCTACTGTGGGACAGCTTCAGTTTAATTTATTAGTCTGTAAGTATCGTATCATTTAGGAGTAGGCTTTGCAGTATCGTGCTTATAATTCTATTTTATATTGTAGGCTCTTCAGGAAGAAAATCTCATAATGAAAGGTGAGCTTGAAATGCTCAAGGGAAAGGTGGGCAATCATTCATCAAAAGGAAACTCACTGTTTGCTGAAGTTGAAGATCGTCGACAGCACTTGAAAAATGAGGCCAAGAAGCAGAAAGAGCAGCTTATGGCTTTACAGAACACACATTCCCAGACAGTATTTGAGATTCGGAAACTTATGGTCTGTACTGTTGACATTTCTCAGAATTTGCGGTTGTCACAATAAAATGACCTATCATTATCCTAAACTGTTTTTGCTTGAGTGGAATATAGGGCACTTAAGAAATGTTCTCCATTTTTAGAAAGAAAATGCCAAAATGTCTGAAGAACTAGAACATGCCAAAGAACAAAGATCAACGGAAGAATTAAAACTGCAACTCACTACATACAAACAATGCATAAAGGTAAAGTAAGTGCTTTCCTTTGTTGCTTTCTAATTAGTAAGACTGGTAAAAATGAAAAACAAATTACTGCAAATAAATGTTTAAAGTCCTAATAATTGTTACGACTGTTTCCAGGATCTAGAAGATGCAAAAAAAATATGGGATCAGGAAGAAGCTGCTGGACCCATTGTTCGAGGTCAAGATGATGAGACGGGGAAATTTTATGATAATTTACTGAGGGAAGAGAGGTAAGATGCGCCACGTATTTAAAAATGAATGTGTGTGCGAGTGCGAGTGCGAGAGAGAGATCATTTCTCTGGCTCAGAAGCTCAGAAGTAATGCTGTAATTTCAGTACTACATGGCATAGCATTGTGTAATTTAGCTCAAAACCCCTCCTTCCCATCTTTTTTAAAAGATTCATTATTCTGGCTGAAGGCTGTAGGTTAAGATGATTTGGTATCAGTAATGAACTTAAATACTCATGCTTCTCATTTAGCAATTGGGAGAAATCGTACTTTGTGATAACACCTCAAAAGCAAAAGGAACTAATTAAATAAAGAATACAGTAATTCTTTTGAAGATAATAAAGAAGTTTTTGGTTTATATTTGCTAATGGAATACAAGCACATAGTCATACAGGTCATCCTTGTTCATTTATGATGAATTCTGTACACACAAGCCCTAATGTCTAGCTCAGCCAAAATTCCAAACAAAAATAAAATTACTGTCTCGAAGACTACTTTCCCACTCAATTACTTTCAGTTATTCCAAACAAGGAAATAAGAACCACTTCCAGAATTGGTTGTAGCTAACTGATGCTCCCACTAATTGTGCAGAAAAGCTGTATTCTTCTATGCTCAACAAACATAAATTATTTTCTCTTGGCCAATTAACATTGGTTTCAATTCACTCGAGGCAGAACTGAAAAGTATGGAAGTGATACATTCACAGCCTTTAACAATTACCAGATCATAAACATCTACTTTGAATAAGCTCTAAGTGGTAACCGATACAATCTAATAATGCTGTTCCAACAATTACAAGGTTAACAATAAGAAGTGTCCAGTGTTATCAAATTCTTCCTGGTCCCTAGCATGAGTATTTCTTGACTCCAACATGCTTTTACTTAAAGTTGTGGCTTGATTGGCTTGATTTTTTTTTCTCTCCCCATAAACATTTTATTATTGTGTGTTATTACTTTTATGTTGTAATTTCATGTAATGACATGTTCCATGACCTTGGAGATGTGCTCCTCGATTTGGTCCTCTGGAACTTGACATGTAAAATAAATAAATAAATAAGTAAATAAATGATTATTCTTGGGAAACAGGTTCAGATTTTCTGTGCGTTTGCAGATCTACCAATTCGACGCTGCTGGCTCTGCGCTCTCCAGGAGTGCTCATTTTATACGTCATAAATCTGTGAACACGTTATTGACTTCGCATGTTACTAAAAGTAAGACTCCAAAAGGAAAATGTTCATAGACAGTAACAATAAAAAGAAATCACCAACTATGATGCAAATTAACATTAGTTGAATTAGAAACTTTCTGCAATGCTGAAAATGTCTGTGTACATTTTTTCTTCATAGTTATACCATTGAAGACATTGTGCATAAGTTAAAGAATAGAATTGCAAGAATATTATCAAACATACTTTAATGTTTTAAAAGGTAGTTGTTGGCCTTCACTGTGCTGAGCTGGGCGGAGAATGGAGTTGTATATGGCTAAATGTAGATATCATAATTGTTAGCTTATATAGATATCGAGGTGGAAATGTATAATCTATCTCTTACAGATTAATGATAAAACTCTTTGCCTCTGTATATGTCTGCTTGTGTCTGTATACGTGTGGATGGATATGTGTGTGTGTGTGTGTGTGTGTGTGCGTGTGCGAGTGTATACCCACCCCTTTTTCCCCCTAAGGTAAGTCTTTCCACTCCCGGGATTGGAATGACTCCTTACCCTCTCCCTTAAAACCCACATCCTTTCGTCTTTCCCTCTCCTTCCCTCTTTCCTGACGAAGCAACCGTTGGTTGCGAAAGCTAGAATTTTGTGTGTATGTTTGTGTGTATGTTTGTGTTTGTTTGTGTGTCTATCGACGTGCCAGCGCTTTCGTTTGGTAAGTCACATCATCTTTGTTTTTAGATATACTATCTCTTACAGAGTTAGAGATACCTATGACGTCACATTTGCTGGTGAAGCTCTTGTTTATGGTTTCCGAGCTTCTGTGAACATAAGTCCAAGTCAAATTTATCGCTCAACAGTGAGCCTAGTATTACACTGCAAAAAGAGGGAAGAGGAATTTATTTATATATTCATTCATCATTCATTCATTCATTCATTCATTCATTGATGAATTAACAGATTTAAGGCAAGATTTTGGTTAAGAGACAGTTTTATAAAGTTTTCTTTAAAAACCTGCCACAATTATTGTAACCATGCTCACCTTTAATCAGTACTAACCCTAAGAAAAAAAAAAAAAAAAAAACTGATGAGAACGGTATGCTGATGATGCGACATTAGAAAGATGATGCTCAGACTATACAAAGTATAAGCACGCCAGACGTTACCTGTAGGACACCATTCCAGGATGTTGAATTGGAAGAGGAGGAGCGGAATATGAAATTCATAGCCAGTGGCCTTCCAGCTCTTGAGACTTTACATGTTGTAACATTTCTCTGTGGGGTTATATAAAAGACCATGTTTTTGTCCCCTGTGCCTAACACTCTTGAAAGCCTGCGACATTGCATTGTTGAAGCTGTGAATTCATTAACAAGAAACCAGGTGCTTCGTGTGTGGCAGGAAATGAACCACCATTTGGATATTTGTCATGTAACACATGATGCTCACACTGAATGCATAAAAATGTGAACTTTCTCTTTCCAGGAACACTGGAATTGTGTTTCTATCTTTTGTAGTTTGGCAGCAATAAATGTTTGAAATCTGTTCCTTCTTTTTAAATAGCACTGTATATAATTTTTATTTGTAAATAATCGCACAAGCTGATTGGCATTATTTATAAAGCTTGTAAAAGCATGATCTTAACAGAAAAAACTTACTTGTGGACAGTACACCGGTGCACCAAGCAAATGCAAAGCTTCACCAGACATTACCAAGAATTTTCAAACCTACAAAAATATGTACTTTTGGACTAAGAAGAAATTAAGAAGTGCTGCCTGACATCAGTAAGAACACTGAAAAACTAAGTTAGAAAAAGTGGTACATCTGTATTACACCTGCTAGGTGCTTCATGCACAACCATCTAGGTAACTGTTTCAAAATACACAACAGTTTCCAACAAGGTAGAAATACCACTACAGAGGTTGTAAAGTGCAAAGAAGGCAATCGACATCCATAAGTGCATTAATTTTATCCCAGTTATTAATAATAAGTAGGTTCTTATCTTGGTATAGCATTGAACTTAAAATTGTTCGAAGATGCAAACTGCATCAAATTGTGTACCCTCATGACATTACACTTCTGTGATGGAGAGTAGACATGATTTCAACAGGTTCCATTGAGAATTGAGAGTCAGTTGTTACAACAGCGTATGCTACTTCATAGCTTGCTCGCGGTGCTTCATCAGTGAATTTTCCCTTATGTCAGCGATTTAAAATTCGTTTGACAAAACTATAATTTAATAATTTGTGTGTGTGTGTGTGTGTGTGTGTGTGTGTGTGTGTGTGTGTGTGTGTATTAAGTACATATGGAAGCTTTGTGTGAATCATATTTCTAATTTAGTATCTTATACCACCGAGCACATTGAGGCAATTGCTGTGTGTCTGCCTTCCCGCCTTTGCTATAAAGTAAGAAGGGCAGCAGACTGTTTCTGGAAATCATCTTTAATACTGTCTTCACCACAAATAGCAGAACATTACAGATTCGCCCCCCTTTGATTTCCTTAGTAGTGTTCATAGATTAACGTGGCTGGTAGATTTGCAGTCGGCAGGGCAAGTGTGGAGAGAATGGTAGTGGTTGGAGTTGGTGGTAGACTGTCGACGTGTTGTAGGGTAAATGCCAAGCACTGGAGGGGAAGTGCCACTCAAACAGAAACCTACGATCGTAGTTGTTGTAAATATTAAGAGGAGCCCCTCCACACCCACACCTGTATGGTGATCATCCAGAAAGATCTACTGTCACCTCTGCTTTGGTTAGTAACTAAAAAGAATTCCGCTGAAAATGCAACTAAAGTGACGATTTATTCTTGCCTGACTTGTTAACAATTTGTAACTTTCAGAGAAGTGTCACGAATAGCAAATTTTGAGTGAAGCCTAAACTTCTCTTGTAGACATGTTAAAATTTGTTCCTTTTGTCAAAACACAGCAGAGTTTACACGTCACCTCTCTAACATGTTCTGCAGGTGCAGTCACAACAAAATCCTGTAACAGTGGTTTATTAAGTTTATTAAGTGAGGAATTGATGACAAGTAAGGTCAGTAGCTTATGAAAAAGCACGTCCTTGATACAGAAATGAATGTGTCATGCCTTCACTTATGTTGTTCCAAAACACGCAGCGCTTCCTGGTTCACCAGCAATTGATGGCCCTTAAAAGTTAGTCTTTCATTAAAAAAAATCTGTAGCTAGTGGAATAACAGTGTAGATAATAAAGTTTCGCATACTATCCATCTATCAAAATACTCTCCTCTTTCCTTAATACCATTTGTCAAAATCTCGTTTCGGTATCTCAAACCATTTGCCATTTGAGATATGAGGAAATTTATGGACATTTCATTGTGGCTCTATTGCTGGTGCGCGCGATAGCAAATTAGTGCGCCACATGAAATAAATTGGTGACTGAGACCTCCATCCAAGCCTAAAGAAAAATTCAATATGTTAATTAAATTTCGCATGCAGCAACATATGTAATATGCACCAAACTCAAAATAATAGCCCCCCCCCCCCCCGCCCTCCCGGCCTATTTTTCATTGCAAACTTTTCGAATTTCGCGCAGTCTTTTACACATATCATTATGAAGCTGATGTCTTAAAGCTATAAGTAAGGCAAAAAGATTTTTTATACCATATAGTTTCTGTAAGATCATTTGAGGATGATTGCAAGGCATACGCCACCATTCTGTCATTGCAGTGTGTCACCAACCAGCTGAAAGGGGACAAACAATGTTGTCATCTTCTTCCGAAAAAATGAACTCCTGCATAACTTTAGATGAAAATAGGTCACTGTTCACCAGCCACCGTATCCTTCGCGTACTCTACTTACTGGATTTGTATGTCTGTGTTTGGACGTAAATTTACCAAAGCAGTAAGACACACAAAACATGGGGGGAAAAAAACTCAGGGAAAAATTGTGTTTGAAGAATTCCAAACACTGTTTTTCAAACAATTTCACGCATTTTAATATCTTGTAATTGGGAAATTGCTGGTTCAGTTATCACCAGAAGCAACCTATTTCAACTTTCATTTCATTTCCATATTTATTAACAAATGGAAATATTAACAAATTTTTTTAGTTTTTAGTTATTAATTACATGAAAATGAGAGCATTCACAATAAATTTAATTTAGTACAAAAATACAAAACATCAAATAGAAAATAAGTTTCCTGTTTCTAGAGATTGAACACTGTTATTGATTTATACATTTTTAGATGTGGAAGTAAAGAATTTCACATTTCAGCATAAAATTTTAATTTATTGTAATTTACAATTAAAATTAAAATTTATTTAAAAAGTGATATTCTATATTTGTTACTAACATTCCCATTTGATGAAAGATGGTGGTGATGAAAGATGATGAACTAGGGACTTTGTGACTACTAGAGTTTTACTTTATGCTCCCAGCTGATGGTGGGTAAAATAATTTCACCATATTTCGGGGGACAGTTAAATTTGTTGATACCACATTGTTAATAGTAGCATTACATAGTTTAGAATGAAAAGTTTGTTTCTTAGGAAAATATGTAGGTTTTATAAGGGGAAAATAAAAAAAATCTGGCAAAAAAGTGTAAAATATTCTACATTTTTTATTCTTAACAATGCTAAAAAATCTTTGCTTGCAAAAGCCTTTTTAAATTTTTTGGAGAAGTGTGCCTACTGCTTTAGGAAATTGATTTCTAGGTGCTGACCTCAGCAGTATAAGTATGAAGAAAATTGAAGAGATCATCTTGTAAGCGCAAGTCTTTAACTGGCTGATCATTAAAGTTATGAATATCTAGAACTGCGTGTACACAACTGTACATGCTGCAAGGATAGTGACATAAGGCTGTTTTGCTGACAACCCAGGGGGAGGAGTTAAAACAGCTTGAAATAATAAGCTGCATCCAGAAGGTGGCTGTCTACTTGGATGACCCTTTACTTGTGTCCAAAGAATGGAAAAATTCTGGGCTCCAGTTGCGCGCAGTTTTTTTATGCATTTCAGAGTCAAACAAACAGTTTCCAGTCATTTTTCTTTTATTAATGTGTTCTGAACATTTGTTTTTGTTGGGTTGTAGTTTCAAAATACAGGAATCGCACCTAATTTAATTACTGAACAACTTTATTTGTAGTTTCCTGTATGGAGGATAACATAGAACTGGGAACAACATATCTGAAAACGCGCACATAGCGACATGTATGGATACTAACGATATTACATGTCAGTAGAATTGGAAGCTCAGCACACTTCCTCAGGCTTTACGAACAATTATAAATCATTAAGTTTATGGTTCTAGTCTAGTTGAAGTCAAAGTGCTTAAACACATTTATGTGCTTCGGTGCAGGAAGAGCCTTTGGGCATCTGTTATCACGTATTCTGTTGGACCAACAGCTCTCTTCTTGTGTCAACATCATGAGATTGCTGATGAACCTTGTAGCCTTCCATCAGAACTCGTCAAACAGCCTCTATGAAACTGAAGATTCTTTTGTTGCACTTGATGTAGGTCAGTTACTTTGAAGAATATAAGTATTCGCTTATGTGCTTACCAGTAAACAAAATCATGGCTGTTACTGTACTAGCTTAGCTTACTGACTGCATAGCATGTCTGGTTGAGTACTGATGGCAGTGAACATCAATGCTCCATCCAGTTCTGAAACCATGATCCTTGACGTCAAATCTGGCAGGTAACTCATCCTTAATTTGTTTTGTTATTTCTGCACCTGCTGAAAGAAGTCTCGTCTACTAAAGTGAGTATGAAGACTAGACAGTTTTCATACACTGTTTACAGAGATGCATGGACCAGAATTTGTGGGTTTGATGAAGTTGATGTTAGATTTACATTCAACTTCTCACCACTTTTGACCAGCTTGGTGCCGCTTATAAATAGCTGTTCTTAGTTTGCACCCTGTATCACTGGATTTCAATGTTTGGAATGTGTCACTTGCCTTCTTGACTATATGATTATCTTTCTCTTCACCTCTCCTGTTTTGTAAGAATTCAACCAGTGTATCTAGCTTTTCGATAAATATTTCTGTGTCAATTTTACCAAGAGAAATGCAGTGATGATATCCAGTTGGGAGACATACAAGTTAAGCTTGACTGACAAAGCCATGAGTAGTCCTAAGTATTAGATTCTTGCAATTGGAGAGACCATTTCCACATAGTCAACTCTAGGTTGTTGACGAAATCCCCGTGCATTTATTCTTGCTCATCTCCTCAGCAAAGATCCATCACTATTGTATTTCTTCCTCAAAATAATTCTAGAGTCAATTACCCTTTCATTCATTGGTCTGTCTGTGATGTCCCATGTATCATAGTTGACCTGATTTCATCATACATAGCTTAAAGCACTCTTGGTGATTCGGAACAAGTAATGAATCATTGATGTTGACCTCTGTTCATTTGCTATGAAATTATCATGGTTTGAAACATCTGACGAGTCTACATCTGGCTCAAACTATTGAGCAGGTGTGACGATTGAAGAATTATTGTCATCATCACAGAAGTCATTGTCAGGGGTGAATTCGTGTCCTGCAGTGATTGGAAGTCTGTATGCCTTATTTGGAAACCCTTGTTTCTTGTTCGCACCAGCTATGGTGTACCATCTCTCCATCTTGTTGCCATGTTAACACCATTGCTTTATGGCAGAATAACTTCTTATTCAAAGCTGTAGAATGGTTTGTTGTGATGACAAATTGGATTCATTGTTTGTATCATCACTGAAATACCCACTCCTGGAATTGATGTTGATACCTCCTCTTTGGTGGTGAACTGGCTCATCTTTGTTGAGTCCACATAAGTTTGCTGGGGCTCAAAACTGTCATGATGAAGGAATCTCACATCGATTATCAAGAGAATCGCGTAATTTCTTGTACCCACACACAGTAGGCTTTTGAACAGTTAAAATAGCCTACAAAAATCTCTTCCTGCCAAAGAAAGGAAAGTGTGACCCTCAAGGCAATTTATCTAGGATGGCAATGTTTTGACGAAATGTATGAACACGAGATACATCAGGTTTTCTCTTCAGCCACTTGCATACAGAGTTCCATTGCTTGGTCCTTGAATTAAACGACAATTTCAAATGTAGTTAGCTGTGTTGACGGCTTCAGGCTAAAATGATGATTGTTGACGTGACTCGAGCAACACTTCGCCCAATGAACAGTTCTTTCATTCAACACCACCATTCTGCTGCAATTTGTATGGAACTGTTAGACATTGCTGTATTCCCACCATTCTGAGGATGGAGTACATTCTTTCAGTGCTGTACTTCATATCATCGTCTGACTGAAAGGATTTAATTGCATGACCAGTCTGAGTTTAAACAGTGTTTTTGAATTT
The DNA here is from genome assembly GCF_023898315.1 of Schistocerca nitens. Classification (NCBI taxonomy): domain Eukaryota; kingdom Metazoa; phylum Arthropoda; class Insecta; order Orthoptera; family Acrididae; genus Schistocerca; species Schistocerca nitens. Next base: position 346,975,197 of record NC_064620.1, read on the forward strand.
GACAGATTTGTTACCAATATCTCCTTTATGTTGAAGGAAATATACTTTACACTGTCTGATGTAGTTGTCTATAAATGCCACCAAAAAAAAAAAAAAAAATTCCCCACCCTCTGAAGATATATCTCTTACTGGTCCACTGACATCCAGAAGTTCATTTGAGTTCCTTTCTTTGTGGACGAAGGAAATGGATGTGATTTTTCCTTCAGGACACACAGTGCATCTAGTGAGATAGATGTCACTGAATTTCAAACCTGTAACGGGAAGTCTTATTTGTGCCCTTGTTACAAAAGCTGCATTTGTATGCTGAGCTTTTTTTTTTTTTATTACCATTTGTCACTGTGGCTAACAGGACTTTTTTAATTTGTGCACAAAATGCTTACCTTGTTTAACAAACATTGCAGCACTTACATTTTCACTGTCTTTCTGAATCCTTGCAGTATGTTCTTCAAAGATATTTTAATTTTAGTGTCTTGATATCTGGTAGATGGTAACAGGATTCAATAGCACATTTAAAATTGTCATAAGTGTCCGTAGAGCAGCATTATTGACGATAGATTGCCAGCGGTTGCTTGTAACTTGTTCGCAGCATTGAAGAATTCAGTAAGATATTGTTACATCATCAGTGGGTTGCATTTTGTGAAACGTGAAGCATTTGAGCAGCTTTGCTTAGTCAGCAGGTCCTTCGGACGCATAAATTGATTTTAGTCTGGGCTATACTTCATGTGACATAGTGCAGTTCTTTACTTGCTTCAGATCTGTCTGATTGATTTATAAAATCAAGTTTTCTTTTGCCATTCTATCTGCTGCTAGCCGTGCTTTGTATGCAGCTTCTGCCACAGCAAGCATTTCACCTTCACCACTCACTACAAGTTGCATTACTTTTCCAGATAGATATCCCCGTGTGTAATTTTTGAAGAGTACTTGCATTGGTTAAACTTGTATTCTCTAAGTATTGTAATTATTTTATGACAGCATTTCTGGTCGAACTCTGTGTACAGTGGTCATTTGTGCCATATTCGTCACATTAACGAGTTTATTTCTACACTTTCTCTGTGTGAAAAATGTTGCTTTTACCAAGTGCGTAACCTGCGCCCAGTGTTGTGGTTTGGAAGTAATGGGCACACCATTTAACTATGGAACATCTTTATTTGTACTTTTCTGTACAGGAAGTAAAATAAATCTTGAGAACAACAGACTTGCAAACATGCATATAGCAACAGCTATGGGCACCAGTGACATTAAACAGTGGTAAAATTTGAATTTTGACAGCTTTGTGTGTAATAGTCTTCTCCTTGAATACTGTCATCCTACTTTTACTCAGTCTAATTTATTTCGCATAGTGCTTATTATTTTATTACACCGTTTGATTACACTTTCGTTAAGGAGTGTGTGTGTGTGTGTGTGTGTGTGTGTGTGTGTGTGTGTGTGTGTGTGGAGAGGGGGGGGGGGTTATTATGATAGATTTCACCATTGAAAAACAAACTGTTTAAGAGATGAAATCTAATAACATATTCATTATCTACTATTTAGGACTGCTGCAATTCATTTGGGAAGTGTGGTTTTTATCAGAACTTCAAAGGGAAGCCATGTCAGAAAGATGTTGTTTGTAGTAATTGTTTTACATTTCTCCTCCGTAACCAGACTGGTTAGTAGAACTTCCATACTGGTTTGTGTTGTTTCATCCCCTGATGCTTTCCTTTGTCCTTCATAATCATGTTCCACGAGACTTAGTTTTTCATTGGTTGACCTCCTCCTTGTCATTGTGTAATTGTAGCTTTTGTGAGTACACCCTCATTTTGAAAGAAAACGTCCTCTGCAGATTGTGCTATTGAATTCTGTTTGCCGGCCGGAGTGGCCTAGCGGTTCTAGGCGTTACAGTCTGGAACCGCGCAACCGCTACTGTCGCAGGTTCGAATCCTGCCTCGGGCATGGATGTGTGTGGTGTCCTTAGGTTAGTTAGGTTTAAGTAGTTCTAAGTTCTAGGGGACTGATGACCTTAGAAGTCCCATAGTGCTCAGAGCCATTTGAACCATTTTTTGAATTCTGTTTCTTTCCTTTAGAGAGAAGACAAAACAGGTGTGGGAACGCTGTGAAGATATTATGGCAAGGTACATTGCAGCAACTGAAGAAGTCGCAGCCACTGAACGTGAGAAAGCAGTTGTGGAAAGTGTGAAACTGCGTGCTGAGGGAGAAATAGTAAAACTTAAACTGCAGCTCCTGAAGAGTGAAGAAGGTAACTTTGATGGAATATTTTTTTAAGAAGGCAGTCTGTTTTGTGTGACTAATTTTGTTTAGAGAAGCTTGCTTTGATGATTAAGATAATACAGAAAAATACTACAATCAGTTTTGTTATAGTAATAAATATGTTGATAATTATTACAGGTACGACAGCCTTTAAGAAAAGGGGGCTTTAATAATAACAAGTTGTCACAAATTTAGCAGTTACTTTGAATCAGTAGTGCAAAATCTCATTTGGTACCATATACAAGTATGGGGTTTGTCTGTTTTCCCAGTAATTGCAGAATTTAAGGTACATTTGTCCTGGTATATTGATGCCAATGCAAAATTTCAACTTACTGAAAGAAGTGTTATTAGGGTGCTTCAAAGCTGCAAATCACTGTCAAGCACATGGAGTAGTACATGTGGTGAGCTTCCAGCATAGAGATAAAGAACGATACAGTGTAGAAACCACAAAAAGCTAATTGGATTTGTCATCTTAAGTTTGAAAGTGTGAGCTGCCAGCTCACATCTGACAAAGTGTAGCTTTCAAAGAAGATGCTGGAAATTATAAGTGGTCCTAAGTATTATGCAGGAACAACCATGTGAGTCTAACAGAGCTGTAACCATTTGACCTGGCTTTTTCAACATGAACATAATATTCATTATCACTTTAGTGTGATATGGAACCTACGTAATTTCGTGTCACAGTTTGACTACTTAGCTACATTAATGAGCCAAAATATGGCCACTGCCCTCTATCAGGTTGTATGCTGCCTGGTGGCAGTGAGCGTACTTGATGGAGTAAGAGAAATATATGAGCGGAGCAGAAACAGAACAGTTAAAGTGGAGTAGGGGACACTTTCTAGTGCTGATATGTGGCGAAAATACTTAAATCCACTGACTTAAACAACTTTTACAAAAATCAGATTGTTGTGCCCCAGTGCTTGGGAACAAGCATCTCGGAAATGGCAAAGCTGGTTGTCACACATGGAAAGTGGTTGAAGAATGCTAAACCGCAAGTAGGCAACAAGAAGTTGGACATCCATACTTCATCACAGAACATATGGACCGGAGGCTTGCCCACTCTCTAAAGCAGGATAGGCGGTGATCTGTGGTAGATCTGATAACAAAGTACAGTGCTGGTCCAGGCACAAGTCTTCTGTAGCACACGGTTCAGCACATGGTGTTGAACATGATATTCTCTGCAGAGAACCCCTGTGTGTTCCCATGTTGATCCAACATCACCACCACCACCACCACCACCAGTTATGGTTACTTTTTGCTTGGTATAATTGAGATTGGACCACGGATAAGTGGAATTTTGTTGCCTGGTTGGAGGAATCCTGTTTATCGCTAAATCAGATTGCTGCTTGTGTCCAGATATGGCGTCATCCAGGCAGATGGCTGCTCAAAACATATAACGTGCTATGGACGCAGGCCAGTGGGAGCAGTACTATGGGGGACTTTTCACCTGGGCTTCCATGGGACTGCAGCAGTAAGTGAAGGCACCATAAGGCTGTGGACTATGTGAACATTATTAGGGATCACCTGCAATCCCTTATGCTTGATATCTTCCTCAACAGTGAGGGCATCTTCAGGAGGACAACTGTCTGTGTCACAAGGCCAGAATTGTGCTGCAATGGTTTGGCTAGCATAATAACGAACTCGCTTTGATGTCTTGGCCATCAAATTCGGCCTATCTGCAGCTGATGAAACCCAGTTGGAACACTTTTGGGCACCCGCTCCATGCCCACAAATGAACCACCTATAATTTCGTGGAGTATGTGATTTGTACTTAGGCATCTGGTGCCTCAAAACTCTGGAAGCTTATCAAGTACTTGTTGAATTGATGCAATGCAGAATCACTGCTGAATTGCGTTCCAGAAGAGGACCAATTCACTTTTAAGTAGGTGGTCATAATGTTTCGGCTCATCAGTGTACATACGTGTCAGGGGTAACATTCAGGATCAGTGGTTAGTATAGGTATGGGGGGTAGTTGTAACCACTGAAAAAATTCAGTGTGTAAAATAAGCACTCTGGATGTGAGAGAATACATATGAGGCACTGAGAACCATAAGGGCCCAGAGGACAAACACACAGTTTTGAGAAAAATATGTTTGTGAAAAACAGATTACAGACAAACCACAAGTCTCATAGGTCTGAATTGTTTTTTTTTAACCAAGTCTAAACATCTTATATTTGCTAAGAAAAAATAATGTACCCACTTTATATAATAAAATATCAATTAATGTATAGGATTATATTATTATTAATGTTTATGCACAAAAGTCCATATATAGTTTAGTGGCAGTAATGTCTTTTGAAAGTTGTAAAATTTGTCACTAATGTGAAACTAGAATCAGGTATAATTACAGATAAATAGTTATGACCTATTCCAATACTACATGGTCATAATATCACCATCATTTTCATTTAGCACAATCTAAGGCTTGATGCCCTATTACTACTAGATACAAGATATAGGCCCCCCCATGAACCATGGACCTTGCCGTTGGTGGGGAGGCTTGAGTGTCTCAGTGATACAGATAGCCGTACCGCAGGTGCAACCACAATGGAGGGGTATCTGTTGAGAGGCCAGGCAAACTTGTGGCTCCTGAAGAGGGGCAGCAGCCTTTTCAGTAGTTGCAGGGGCAATAGTCTGGATGATTGACTGATCTGGCCTTGCAACACTAACCAAAACGGCCTTGCTGTGTTGGTACTGCGAACGGCTGAAAGCAAGGGGGAACTACAGCCGTCATTTTTCCCGAGGGCATGCAGCTTTACTGTCTGGTTAAATGATGATGGCGCCCTCTTGGGTAAAATATTCCGGAGGTAAAATAGTCCCCCATTCAGATCTCCGGGCGGGGACTACTCAAGAGGACGTCGTTATCAGGAGAAAGAAAACTGGTGTTCTACGGATCGGAGCGTGGAATGTCAGATCCCTTAATCGGGCAGGTAGGTTAGAAAATTTAAAAAGGGAAATGGATAGGTTAAAGTTAGATATAGTGGGAATTAGTGAAGTTCGGTGGAAGGAGGAACAAGACTTTTGGCCAGGCGAATACGGGGTTATAAATACAAAGTCAAATAGGGGTAATGCAGGAGTAGGTTTAATAATGAATAAAAAATAGGAGTGCGGGTAAGCTTCTACAAACAGCATAGTGAACGCACTATTGTGGCCAAGATAGACACGAAGCCCATGCCTACTACAGTAGTACAAGTCTATATGCCAACTAGCTCTGCAGATGAAGAAGAAATTGATGAAATGTATGATGAGATAAAAGAAATTATTCAGGTAGTGAAGGGAGACGAAAATTTAATAGTCATGGGTGACTGGAATTCGAGTGTAGGAAAAGGGAGAGAAGGAAACATAGTAGGTGAATATGGATTGGGAGAAAGAAATGAAAGAGAAAGCCGTCTGGTAGAATTTTGCACAGAGCATAACTTAACAATAGCTAACACGTGGTTCAAGAATCATGATAGAAGGTTGTACACGTGGAAGAATCCTGGAGATACTAGAAGATATCTGATAGATTATATAATGGTAAGACAGAGATTTAGGAACCAGGTTTTAAATTGTAAGACATTTCCAGGGGCAGATGTGGACTCTGACCACAATCTATTGGTTATGAACTGTAGTTTAAAACTGAAGAAACGGCAAAAAGGTGGAAATTTAAGGAGATGGGACCTGGATAAACTGAAAGAACCAGAGGTTGTACAGAGTTTCAGGGAGAGCATAAGGGAACAATTGACAGCAATGGAGGAAAGAAATACAGTAGAAGAAGAATGGATAGCTCTGAGGGATGAAGTATTGAAGGCAGCAGAGAATCAAGTAGGTAAAAAGACTACGGCTGGTAGAAATCCTTGGGTAACAGAAGAAATATTGAATTTAATTGATGAAAGGAGAAAATATAAAAATGCCGTAAAAGAAGCAGACAAAAAGGAATAGAAACGTCTCAAAAATGAGATTGACAGGAAGTTCAAAATGGCTTAGCAGGGATGGCTAGCGGACAGATGGAAGGATGTAGAGGCTTATCTCACTAGGGGCAAGATAGATACTGCCTATAGGAAAATCAAAGAAACCTTTGGAGAAAAGAGAGCCACTTGTATGAATATCAAGAGCTCAGAGCAGAAAGGTGGAAGGAGTATATAGATGGTCTATACATGGGCGATGTACTTGAGGACAATATTATGGAAATGGAAGAGGATGTAGATGAAGATGAAATGGGAGATACGATACTGTGTGAAGAGTTCGACAGAGCACTGAAAGACCTGAGTCGAAACAAGGCCCCAGGAGTAGACAACATACCATTAGAACTACTGGCGGCCTTGGGAGAGCCAGTCCTGACAAAACTCTACCAACTGGTGAGCAAGATGTATGAGACAGGCGAAATACCCTCAGACTTCAAGAAGAATATAGTAGTTCCAATCCCAAAGAAAGCAGGTGTTGGCAGATGTGAAAATTACCGAACTATCAGTTTAATAAGCCACAGCTGCAAAATACTAACGCAGATTCTTTACAGATGAATGGAAAAACTGGTAGAATCCGTCCTCGGGGAAGATCAGTTTGGATTCCGTAGAAATTTTGGAACACGTGAGTCAATACTGATCTTACGACTTAACTTAGAAGAAAGATTAAGGAAAGGCAAACCTACATTTCTAGCATTTGTAGACTTAGAGAAAGCTTTTGACAATGTTGACTGGAATATTCTCTTTCAAATTCTAAAGGTGGCAGGGGTAAAATACAGGGAGCGAAAGGCTATTTACAATTTGTACAGAAACCAGATGGCAGTTATAAGAGTCGAGGGACACGAAAGGGAAGCAGTGGTTGGGAAGGGAGTGAGACAGGGTTGTAGCCTATCCCCGATGTTATTCAATCTGTATATTGAGCAAGCAGTAAAGGAAACAAAAGAAAAATTCGGGATAGGTATTAAAATCCATGGAGAAGAAATAAAAACTTTGAGGTTTGCCGATGACATTGTAATTCTGTCAGAGACAGCAAAGGACTTGGAAGAGCAGTTGAACGGAATGGACAGTGTCTTGAAAGGAGGATATAAGATGAACATCAGCAAAAGCAAAACGAGGATAATGGAATGTAATCGAATTAAGTCGGGTGATGCTGAGGGAGTTAGATTAGGAAATGAGACAGTTAAAGTAGTAAAGGAGTTTTGCTATTTTGGGAGTAAAATAACTGATGATGGCCAAAGTAGAGAAGATATAAAATGTAGACTGACAATGGCAAGGAAGGCGTTTCTGAAGAAGAGAACTTTGTTGACATCGAGTATAGATTTAAGTGTCAGGAAGTCGTTTCTGAAAGTATTTGTATGGAGTGTAGCCATGTATGGAAGTGAAACATGGACGATAAGTAGTCTGGACAAGAAGAGAATAGAAGCTTTTGAAATGTGGTGCTACAGAAGAATGCTGAAGATTAGATGGGTAGATCACATAACTAATGAGGAGGTATTGAATAGAATTGGGGAGAAGAGGAGTTTGTGGCACAACTTGACAAGAAGAAGGGACGGGTTGTTAGGACATGTTCTGAGGCATCAGGGGATCACAAATTTAGCATTGGAGGGTAAAAATCGTAGAGGGAGACCAAGAGATGAATACACTAAGCAGATTCAGAAGGATGTAGGTTGCAGTAGGTACTGGGAGATGAAGAAGCTAGCATGGAGAGCTGCATCAAACCAGTCTTAGGACTGAAGACGACAACAACAACAACAACAACAAGGTATAGACACTAAATTCCATTAGCAATACTAGAAAACAGTTGAGTAGTGCAGAGCAACAAAATTATGCTTTGGGCCCACATGGAAATGAATATCAGATAAATCATTGAGGCAGTTTCTCGTTAATGTTCAGATAAACAGCATGCACCTATAGGTATAGGGAAAAAAACTGGTTCGTTATAAAATCAACACGTGCCACGTGCGTGCATATATGCCGCAGTCTCAAAATAGATGATTGTGTGCTTTAGGACCTTATTGTTCTCAGCACCTCATTTACACTGAGAGAATGTTTGCACAGCAGCTTTGCTAACTGCAGTTACGAAGACATACTTACTACTTAACGTGAGTTCTCTCCTACTTTTTGGAAAGCTGCTCTCATGAATAGTAGCCTGTCTGCTCCTACATGCTAGACAGTAGACATAGTATCATTTGGGGCAGCAGCTCTCCCAAAGAAGACGTGGCCATTTCAAGTGGTACAGCAGCATCAGAAACGTCTGGCGGCAGTATTAACCTGACATACTGGTGCAGCAGCTGCTGCACATTTGAGAACACTGTGGTAATCATCATGAGATACTGCAGGCATTGTGATTAGGACAGGAGCTCTACCAATGTCCACTCTGTGTACAAACACATTCATTTATGAAAATATATGATCAAGATAACTAACCTACAAGAAAGACAAGAAGGGATGCAGGGGAGCACTATACTTTGTTCATATATATACGGAAATTGGATGTTATTCTGGCCTCTTACTACAGCCAAGCAACAAAAGCTATTTTTCAGACTATTAAACACTTACTAGCTGACACATCACGTGACAGTTGTGCAATATAAAAAGAATTAGTGAATTTCCATCTGACAGTGTTTGTTTTTAGTCCTGGCTGGTCAAGTTTTGGTGCACTTATAGCATGAGAAAATGAGTAAACATAGTGTGGAATCATGATGATATCTGTTGTATGGAAGTTTTGATCGGTCCTGGAGATGTGCTTGGATAGCCGGGTGGTTAAAGCAACCGCTCACTTCGAGGTTTGAATCCTGGTCAGGCATAAATTTTCATGTGTTGCAAACAGCTGACATCAATGCATAGTTGCACAATTTGAATCTGTTTTCATCGTGTGGAAAGTTCAGGCAGAATGTAAGTAATTTACTGCTCCCGTTGTCCTTCGGCTCCCAGACCCATGACCTCGTTCCTTATACTCCTTCCCAACTATAGCCTGACATGCGGTGCTCCCGCTTTTGAGAGGAGGGTATACAAACAAATCAGTCGCACAGTCATGGGCACCCGCATGGCACCCCCTTGTTCGAAAATGTGTACCCACCATCTAGAGGAAACCATCCTAGCCACCCACACCTCTTGGTTTGGTTCTGGTTCATGATGATATCTTCATGACCTGAATGCAAGGCTGAGATGCCATATCCTCATTCTTCCAGAAACTCAATACCTTCGCTCTTATCTTCTTTACCATGTCCATCTCAATCTGATGTTCTGCCTTACTGGATGTTGACCTCCACTGCTCTGTCCATACATCTGTATATATTAACCCCACTAACCACCAGTGGTACATTAATTTTGACAACTGTTGCACTCTTCTAAACCAGAATTTCACCCCAAGGACAGCCTGGGCACCTGCGAACAGTGTATCAGGTATCAGCAGTGACGAGAATTCCACTGCCCAGTATGCTGTAGGTCTCACAAAGGCCTTTCCGGACAGGGTACTATCCTCTAAACCTAGTCCGCAAATAGATTTCCCATGGCATATCGCGCACACACACCCGCCACCTCCAAGAATTAGCTGCAAAGGAGTGCCCCACTCATCACTCAATATCACCCTGGAATGGAACAACTAAACCATATCCATCCCAAGATTTTGATTACCTGCCTGAAAATGAAAGGCACTCTACTCATGATTCTTCCTATTCTTCCTACAGTAGTGCCCATCGAACCTACACAACATCCTGGCAAATCCCTTTACCACTCCTACTCACAACCCCTTGCCACAAGGGTTGTATCCTTGTGAAAGACCTGTCAAGTTCACCCACACAGCACTTCCTAATCCAGTCATGTCACAGGCTTATCCCAAATGAGGCAGACTGTGAACATGACTACCAACCAGCTGTCCATAAGAATGAGTGCCCCTGTCAAACTGTGGCAAGGAACAGAGTTGACAGTGCAGTGGTGGAACGTACTGTTTAGCATAAAATACTAGAGTTCAGTGGCTACTTTACCACTTGTGCCATCTCCTTCCTTGCAGTACCAGCTTTTCTGAACTAAGAGGACATGCTAAAAAGTAATGCCTCAGAATTTTGTGAAAAACCTTACAGCTTTTTAAATAAAACAAACATTATTAACATTCTACATCTTTATTCTTCAAGGCTATATATTTATTTCTCACAGTACCCACCTTGTCAGTGAACACATTTCTCCCAATGAGAGACCAGTTTGTTGATCTCATCACTGTAGAATGTTTGACTTTATTGATGGGGCCACAACCTAAACTCTGCTTGCACTGCATCATCGCTATCTAAGTGACGTCCTTGATGGGTCCAAGTCGAGACTATGAAGGATGATAAATGACAGTGAATCTGAGGTATCGGATTGTTTCAGATGTCGCAGCATGCTGAAGGAGGGGCTGCTCCATGTGTGTTCTGATCGCATTTGAAACTATGTTGCTCAGACACTGATATAGTTACATTACACACCGCCATGTTATGTGCTACAGTTCAGAGCCCTCTTGTGGCAGAAGGCTGCAACTTGTGTTGGCAAAGTGGGAAAGTCAACAGAGTAATAAGCACGATGAGTGATACCTAAGCCAATATTGCGAACAGAATAAAAATTTGGAGGCATTACTTTTCATCATGTCCTCGAACTTAGATGGGAGTTATCATTCAATTTGTCCTTCACACCTGTAATCCTCCTGGATTCAATCTCCATTAACTTGCTGTCCCCACACCCTGTATCTGTTTGTTCTTGCTCTGTCTTGTCACCCTTCCTCCCATTCCATGTCTCCATATGTCATCCTCACTGTGTGTGTGTGTGTGTGTGTGTGTGTGTTTTCTCTCTAACTTGTCAAAGGATTTCTTCAGAAAGCTAGCAGAGTTTTAATTCTTTTTTTCGTGTGTGCCTGTTGATGACTCTATGCTGTCGCTGTCTCTATGCTGTTGCTGTTCGGTGCATGGTCTCCTGTACTTCTAAATTACATCTGAATAGGAGACTAACAGTAAACATTTGTAATTTGATTGCTATTGGTATTTTCTTATTACCGAGTGAAATTCATCCCAGTGAGCCAAGAATATTATAAGACTCTTGCTGATAGGTGGAAAGGAGCTGTATCTTTGGTTTTCCTTTTACTGTAGAAACTCTTAAAATGATGTGACAGTTCACTTTATTTTGTGGTACACCATGTTTTTGTAGTGATAGGTATGAGTATTACATGCGTGCAACCTGCTGCTCAGCTTTTGAATGTAAAGCCACACGAGACAGCACAGTATTTACATGTGTACCTCTTACTCCCATTCTGTATCTAGGACTGTTTTAAGTGAAATACAAGTCCACGCACTTTGAGTTCACAAAAACCCAGACACCAAAAAGAAAAGAACAATAAAGTTATATTATTCTTGCGTTCCCTTGACTTAAGACCTTGATAATGTCTAAATAAATAAATATCAGATTGAATCAACTAACACTCATCTTCAATTACGTACATACTGTTCAACTTAATGGCCTATTCAGAGCAAAGTTTGTGTTGTACTCTTGCTGAAATCTGCAATATTTGTAAGAAAAGTGCCCAGCACATTATTACTTCCACCAAGAAATCCTCAGATTGTTATGAATTGGAATCCCTAGGTGCAATGACAATTTTAAATAATCTCAGTTACTCACCACAAATGCTTCCACTCTTATGTTGTGGTACTAACTGAACCTCGGAATCCAGCTGCTTGCCATAATCTGTGTTTATAACAATATCCTTGATACAAATTGTATAGAGAAAACAAAAAATAGAAGAAATAAACAAGTAGGAAAGTAGTTAAATATTTTTAGGAATAGAATTACTGTTTTATTTGGCGTTGAAGTGTTTTATGAAAGTTCTATGGCATAACTTTCATAAAATTAAGGAAACATGATCTTGTAAGAAATTATATATCCAGAGATAGTCTTTGCAGAATAGAGTAAAAGAATTATTTTTAAATATTGAAATCTTTCTTTAAACATTTGTTCTGCCTGAATATGTTTTGATGATTATTTATGTTAGTGTTTTTACTGCTAAGAATAATGGAATTTGCTGAAATCTTAAAATGTCAATTATTTGTGCCAACTGCTATTCCATGACAAAAATTGGCCCAAAAGTACAGCGAAACCCCTACTTCACGTTCTTGTGCTTACCAGACTTAAAACCTCCAAAATATGAGCAAAAACACATTAATTTGCATATGTGGTTAAAAATCTTAATCCTCTCCAATACTGTGTACAAAATCTAAGGGAAGGAAATTAAATGTACAATACAATCTTGTGCAAAATTTTATGGTAATGAATTTCATCAGTTCTTAAAAAATCACATATGTGTAACAGCAAGTAAAAACCTGTCAAAAAATTGTAATTGGTATCTGGGTACAAGGTAATTGAGCTGTTTTCGGACATGCTATGAGCACAAATTACATGTTCAAAACAAGTGTTTTTGAGAAATCATTCTGTGTGCTCACCCAGAAAAAAAGCAAAAATTGATGAACATGTTGAATTAAACTAGAATCATCACAGAAGTTAGATATTTAAACCATAAGCATAAATGTGGACATCTGCTTAATGACATAGTTTTTCACCATTGCTGTTATTGTTTAATGACTTTCTGACGAGCTGCACTTTGTATGCTTATAACTGTTAAAGTCTTATTTTACGCTTGATGAGAGAAACAGGGATGTGAAAAAATGAGTTCACTTCCTCAGCTGACGTTACAAGCATATTAAAGTTACCTCAGTGGATTTCTGTATACTGTGTAAAATGTAAGTCTGAAATAAAGCTCAGTTGCTACAGTTTTGCTTCATGCCCTCTGTTACTGCTGCCAATCTTTACGATCTAAGGTGTGTGGCGTGTGCGATGCAGAGTATATGCACAAGTAGTGTATGTACTTGTTGCAACTGTATCATGTCAGAAGCTGTTGCAAAACCCTTGATCTATTCCCAAGTGACAGCTCTGTCATAGCACAGCATTTTTAGCACTTCACAAAATGCTTTCACCGTTACATGCTCTCCTGTCACTGAAGGGCCACACCCCCTCTCCACGCATTCAGTAGGCGAGCTTATTTTGTGTGTGTTGGTGTGGTGTGGTGTGGTGGCTGGGCCAGCTATTGGATGATGTAACAAGTCACTAATCAATAAGAATTCACTAGCCAGAAAGAGGCGATGTTTCCTCGATTGTGACCAAGCATATTCTTTGAGACTTGGTTTGAATTTAAAAGGCTGACAATTGATATTGTTGATGAATACAATACATCAGAAATATGTGCTAAAAGTTGAGACTTAGTTATAATTGGCTCAAGAAAAGGTGGTGCCTGGGTCCCTTCGTCATGTATTGGCTTGGTCTGGAACATTTCATGTTGACTGTCTTGTTTTTCCTTTACTCCTATAACCTTGCAGTAGTTCTATCATAATTGTGCGATGAAATTAAATGTTGCAAGTTGTGTTGGCACCCCTCTCTGCAGTGGCCAAAAATATTCTCTTAACTCCGCCACCACCCATGGTGTGAGCCATCTTCCTTCTTGTGCCACTTATAACTCGTTCAGTCACTTCAGATGTCAATAAGAAGAAAATGGGATGAAGTCAAGTGAGACACCATGTAAGTATTTAGAATCGAAGTAAACCTTACTAGGAAGAAATATAAAATTGAAGAATTTTTAGCATTGATCTTCAGGGCTTTTCATAGGGGCTACGAATTTATGGTGTAGAATTGCAAAAAACGTAAAATCGAAGTTCCACTGTAATAGTGATTGTAGAAAATAAATCATGAATATATGTTCATGTTACACTTGAGACGCATTTACGATTCCAATAATGTATTTACTGTGCATCAGAATGGACAAGAAATGTCCCTAGCTTTGTGTGCGTGAAATGTTTAGAATCAAAACCAGGTAGTTCATAGACTACATTTATATTTAAAATAAATTAAAATATACAGGATGACCATTATTGAACTATATGACAAAGTCGTCATAACTTCTGAGCGGTTTGCATTAGGATGTTCAAACTGCGTGGTTGGCTGTAGGGCATCATGGGAATTAGTATGCGAATGCATGGTTTGGTTTAGCAATGAAGCCCATTTTCATTTGCATGGGTTTGTCTATAAGCAAAATTGGCACATTTGAGGGACTGAGAATCCGCTTTTCACAATTGAGAAGTCTCTTCACCCTGAATGGGTGACTGTACGGTATGCAATGTCCATTCATGGATAATAGAAATGATATTCCTCGATGGCTCAGTGACTATTAAAAGGTACGTGAAGGCTTTGAAAGATGATTTCATACTCATTATCCAAAGTGACACTGACTTCAACAAGATGTGGTTCATGCGTGATGATGCTAGACCCCGTCGAAGCAGGAGAGTGTTTGATGTCCTGTAGGAGCACTTTGGGGACCGCATTCTGGCACTGGGGTACCTAGAGACAACTGGCATAGACCTCTATTGGCTGCCGTATTCTCTGGATCTGAATACATATGACTCCTTTTTGAGGGGCTATATTAAAGACAAAGTGTACAGCAATAACCCCAAAACAATTGCTGAACTGAAAACAGACATTCAGGAAGTCATCGACAGCATTGATGTTCCTACACTTCAGTGGGTCATGCAGAATTTTGCTATTTGTCTGTCACATCGCCTCCAATGATGGCAGGCATATCGAACATGTCAAACCTAGATCTGAATATCAGTAGTACTGTGTTCACATTTCTTCTTATCAGCTAAATACACATTGCAACAGGAAGACTAAAGGAATAAAATCACTGTGTGGTATTCATTTAAATGCGTGTAAAATATTGTTATTAACATGAAGTTAGGAACTACACTGTACCCTGAGAACCAAGTGTGTAGTTTTATAATTTTACCTTTCAAAGCATCTATTATAAAAACTTCTGCAGCTTACAAAAAGTTTGACTTTAATAAACAACTTACATTCGACAACTATGACAATGAATTAACGAACATGATATTAAATATATTACGTACCTGAAATACAAATGAAAAATATGCAGTAACACAGAACATTAGCGTCATTTGTATTGTTTTATTTTCATGCTGATTTTTTAAAATGTTTCTTTGTACAACATAAAAATACATTTTTGATTTTAGTGTCAGCTGCAGAGAAATCTTCAGTCTTTCCAGTTTTTAAAAATTGTCTGAATAATAATCTTTGGCTTCAACTTGATAGATATAAGGAATTCGTCAAATCAGTACTAAAGTGAGTGAGTGAAAGTTCAAAGTTTTGACATGTAGACCAGAAAATTAAGTAAAAAGCTTTGGGTGGTGATTGATTTTCAAACTGGAGACCTGGAGCAGAGCAAACAAGGGCTCACACATCAAGTTCTTTTCATGTTCCCCCCAGGGGGCTCATGGTTCTTTCGTGAGTTTGTGCATGGCACCCATTGGGTCCCGAGCTGTTGCAGCCCATTCTTCCTTCCCCACTGCCCCCTCCTCCTCCTCCTCTCGCGGTATTCTTACTCATGTCAACATGACTATCCCCTGGATTCCTGTATTCCTTGCAATTTTGATTCCCCTTGCCTTTTCTCATTCATCCTTTTTGGTGTTTTTGGTCCCCTTTTGGGATTTGCCTTCACTTCTAAATGCTCTGTCCGTAGAGTGAGCTATTTGGGGAAGAGCTCCTTCCTAAGTGTCTCCCTCCCTCCCTCCCTCCCTCTCTTCCCTCTCTGTTGTAGCCCCCCTCTGCCTTGCTAGGTCCCGACACGTGTAGCCAATCTGTGGTGGGGCTGTTATGTAAACAACTGGCTGGCCCCCTGACAACACTTCTGATACCTGAGCTGTTGCATCCCCATTTATGCCTAGGAGTGGTTGCTTGTCATTCTGGAGCATTGGAGCTCTTGGAAATGGCCACTACGCCATATGGCCCGTGATGTGGCTGGATGGTGTCCATGAGGTGAGCCACTGGTCGAATGGGCGGTATTAGGGAGAATGCTTTGTGCATGAACCATATTGAGTTCCAAAAATCTGTCCATTCTCCTACGACCATCTCTTCGTGTGGTAACAGACTGTTGAATGCTGCTTCCTATAAGCCTGCGACCTTCCCTTTTCTGGCTGCACCCTGGAAGGTTTGGGGTAAAAAAACTTTCCCCACTACCTGGTCTGTACTAGGACGAATGGGACACATTCACTGACAAAAAGCAATTTTTTTTTGCAGAAAATATGAAAGACAAGTTTGATGAAGTGGATTCTTTCAGTAAGATACTGTGGGGTTGGCTATTGATCAATGCTTCCTCTGCTGCCCAGTCTGCCGCCCTTCAGGCTTATGATTATCTTGGAAAGATTCCGGTGTGTATTACACCTCACCAGTCTGTGAGAATGATCCAGGGAGTCATTTTCCACGGGGACCTCAACCTTTAGACTGATGAACTACAGGCTAATCTGGAATGATGGGGCGTTCATTTTGTTTGACATGTGCAGGGAGGTTGTAGGGACAACTGCACTGATACTGCTGCCTGTGTTCTGGCTTTTGAGAGAGATAGCTTCCCAGTGAAGGTCAAGGTTATGTGTTATCGGTGTGAGGTGAAGCGTACGGCCCTCCGCCTGTGAGATGCTTGGAGTTTGCATGTCAGGCACAGATCTTCCTGATATATCGTGGATCCTCCATGTGGTGACTATGGGTACCCACTCCATGAGGGGAGCACATGCGTTCTGCCACCCATGTGTGTAATTTGTCATGACTGACACTCCATGCTCACCATACCACCTGATTTACAAGAAAGAAAAGAATATAAGAGATTCCTTGATCATCTGTTTTACACTGAGGATAGTAAAAATGTGGCTCACTCATCCTGTGTTGATGATTTCTACTGGTGCATACTTCCCCCTCCTACCTCTTTCTTGCCCAAGTCCTGTCTCCCACCCTCCCTCCTCCTGCCCGTCTCCTGCCATGGTCTTTAGGCTATCACTCGATGTGTTTCCCACCACCCCTTGGTCTCTGCTGTTCACGACCTCCTTGCTCACCTTCATGACTGCTTGTTTGGTTTGATTTCCTTTCGGTTCCTGGCCACATAAGTATCCTGGCTTGACGTCAAATCCCTTTTTATTCAGTCGTGGCCTTACTCCTGGGAGGCTATCCCCTGTCTAATGAATTCTGTGTCATCAAGGAGACTCCCATCATGTGATGTTCTTCTCCCTGCCTCTCCTGGTGGGAGTTCACCATCCTCTTCCATCTTAATATTGGCCATACTAAGTTGACCCATGGTTTTTATTCTGCAATGATTCCTTTGTAGTTGTGGGGCTTCTCGCACAGTGATCTATATTTTGTTGGACCTCCCCCAGCGGCCCTTCGTACTAAATATGCCCTCCCGCCTTCCTGGTTTCTGGTGTTAGCAGATGATCATCACATGTTTGTCTGTCCTCAGTTTTCTTTGTGAAAGTGGTTCGTACTCTTTGGTATAAATCCTTGAATTTTCCTTTGGAATTTTGAGTCCCTCAGCTTAATGTAGGCATTGGTTATGAAGACCTTGATCTGGCCTCCACACTGGCCAGGTTCTCCCTACCTTTTCCTTACATTTGGTCTTACCTGTTCTGCTTTTTTGTTCCCCTTTTCTAGTGTCTTCTTCCTCTGGTGTTGTCCTGTTGTATCATGATAGTAGCATGGTGTGGGTGTCAGGACGAATCGGTGGCTGTTCTGATGCCCCACTGTGCATAACGCTTGTGGGGCACCCCTGATTTCCCCATTTCCACCCACCGCACTCCTGTTATTTCCTCTTCCTGCTGTCATGATATCCCTTTCTCCGTTTTGCATGTTATACCTTCCACTTGACTGAACTATGATGAGTGTTGTTCCTCCCTCGATTTCTGCAATCCAGATGATGGGAACAATGACCTCGCTGTATGGTTCCCGACCTCGCTATTTGGTCCCCTCCCCCAAAATCAACCATCTTTTCATGTTAATTGTATCAGTGCATAAAATACCCATTGAAACTAATAATGAAGTTCAGTCGTTATTGTCATTTTATTTGAAACAAATGGTGGTCTTTTCTCCACATTTATGTTTTTAGCTGTCTTCTCTTCTGTCAGTTGGTATTAAGGTGTAGTTGTTTTTAACTCCTCTCTTTGTCTTTGTGTTCTACAGTTCTGATGTGGGTGCTTATGGACCTAGTTGTTTTTGTGCCCTAAAACAAAACCATAATCAAAATTAAATTCTTGATCTAATGGCAACTACAGACTTTTTAAACCCTATGAAGGAGATAGAAACTGCTGTTTGTGATTCAGTTTTATAACATGGAACTTGTGATGTGTCCCAAACTGAAAAAGTATCTTTGAGCATTAGTCATTTACAAACATACGAAATGTTAATGTTACACAAGTTATCACTCTCAAAAGTAAGTGGCCAGTATTAGGATGAGGCCTCAAATGTTTTTGGCTAAGTCTGCAGTCACAGATACACAAGCAAGAGCCTTGAGCATTGTTTTTGAATTGTAATTCTAATCTTAATTTCATCATGCAATATGGAATTGAAACATTTTTACCAGTCAGAAAATTTATTGGAATAATGAAATATTTAGTAAACTGTATACGGGAGTCACTGAAGCGCTGTGCTCAGTTCAAAGAGTTGCAGTTTGAAAGTGAGAAAGAAATTGAAAAATGTTTACCTTCTCCATCAGCCTACAGTCCAACAATTTATATATTAAGATTTAACATTTTATGGAATTGTGGTTGATGTCTCATTTTGGTATACATTCCTATTTAACAGACGTGTAGCACAAATAGAGTATAGGAAGGTTGTAATGGCAAATTATAAATAACTGATGTAGCTTCTGTATGACATTTCTATTGACAAGGGAATTGGCAGGAAGGTATTGGCCAAAGCATGGGTTTCTACGATTATGATTATTTGCAAATGTGAAAGTGTTATTTCAATTTAACAATGGTTATTAAAGTTTTTCATTGGTTAAAAATTTTAAATACAGAATTACAGAAATGTAATCATGTGAAAAAATACCAGTTACTAATGATAATTTAAGTTGTTCTTGTGATTTTAAATTTGAAGAGTTTTTGTGTAAAAGTGCTCAGATAGTTGCTGATCTTGGTTCTAACTCAAAACATCTTGATGAAAGTATCAAATTCAGAATGCCTCAAGAATTTTTCAGAAAATTGTGTTTTGAAGTTTTAAATCAATTTATTGCATCACTCTGGGGTTGATTCAGCATTGGTTCATTGAAATTTTTTTAATCATTGGAAAAATATACCCTTGGACATAATACAGACTTGGACGGAATTGTAAAATTTTACAAAAGTGGGTCTGATGGGGAGAGATTAAGTAAGAGATGTGTTTTTTCAACTTTTAGAGAGAGAAAATGAGCAGTTAAGAAAACTGTGGAGCTTTAAAAAGTTATGAGCGGACCAGACAATTAATTCCAAAGCTTGCGTGCTTTGTTTGCATTCTTATTAAGCTTCCTTAGTCATTTGTTGTAATAAACAATGCTTTTGTAAGTTTATGAAAAACTTGTTTAAGATAAAAGATGTTACAAGGTAGACTGAACCATACAATTATTTTGCATGTGGTCTGTGACAGTAATGAACTAGATTTAGATTATTTGTTAAATACATTTCTTTCATGATTGACGAAGTGTAGCACAGTTTTTGCATCATGCAAACATATTTTTTGTATTGGAATGCATTTAATTAAATACATATTTTAAGAAGAGTTGAATAATATTCTATTTTCATGCCTAAAAAGTCTCCAGTTCATGAATTTTTCTTCTGTTTAAAATTTCTTCCTTTTGTGGACAACTACACACTGGGGCAAAATATGAACTACTGGGCCTGGTAACAGTGACAGTTGCCTAAAAGCAGTAATAATTGATTCACAGTTTAAGATGAAAAGAGATAAAAGCAAGTGCTACTCTTGCTCAACCAAATTAAATGACTGCCCTTCAGGCAATCATTAAGACCTTGAAATTGGGTCCCTGTAATAAATAATTACCTTTTCTTTTATCTCCGCTGTCAGCCATGAAACAGGAGCTGTCTTTGACTGTGCAAATGAATTCTCAATTTCATGATCTAATATAGTCTCATTGCTTATGTCCTATCATCAAGTTATGGCTGGTGTTTTTTGTATTTCTGGAACTTAGGACAAATTCGCTCGGGCAATGTATACAATGTGTGTTAAGACTTTCACACTGTGGTTGAATGCCGGACAAAAGTTTGTGTTACTCATATCACTGTGTCCTTTTCGTTGTATCACACCTATAGATAATGAATTTATGGCTTATGATGGATTTTCTGAAACCAAACATCTGAACTTGTGAAGAATGCAGGAAATGACATTTTCAGGTTTCCTGAAGGCTTTTGACACCATCCCTCACAAGCGACTTCTATCTGTGTTACAAAATCACTATCCTGGTTTGTGGTTCACAGTCCCAGTTGCAAGTTGCCTGTTGAATGACCTTCAGAGGCAACAGAAATTTGATTTTCAATATCTCACATAATTATCAACCAAATTTAAAAATTTAAATTTCTGTCATAACCTTCACGCTATGAAAGATAATTTTATGTTGAAACCATAACCTAATAAGTCAAGTATTACAATTAGAAACTGTGTGCGCCTTGAGGCAATGCAACTGACATTGTGCAACACTATATTCATCTGGTGTTTGAGAATGATAGCACTTGGTTACTTGCAACAAACTTTACACATAACTTTCTCAATTATACAATTCAAGTCAAATATTTAATGCATCAAAAGCAGTGGAAATTCCTGGATGGTGCAGTACGTAAAATAAGGGAAAGGCAATGGCAACCACTCACCTACAGCAGATCGATGGATGGAGGACAGTAACATACAACAGAAAACAGCATTCACACTAACTTTTGAGCACTCCCTCTTTCTAGCAACAGTACACACATTCACACAAACAAATGCACACTTTCTGACCACAGAGGTGTGGTTGTATGTGTGGTGAACGTGTGTACTACTGCTAGGAAAAGAGGCTGCAGGAGTGTCAGTGTCTTTACCCATCTAGCCCCTTCCCTATTCCCATTCCAGCACTAAACAGCCCACTATTTCACCAATGCACCAAGTCTTTTCACCTCTCTCCTCTGCTACCTCCCTCTCATCCATCTAATCTATCAACTGCACCTTAATGCCTTATCCTCTCTCCACCTCGTCCCTGCACACTCCCACTAGCAGTATTTTACCCTCCCTGCCACTACCCTGCCATCCCTCCCCCTCCCTACCGCAACTTCCTAGGTACCCCACCTGGTTGCCTGTCGCATCATGCTCTGCTGCTCGTAGTCTGGCTTCAGCTGCCAAAGACTGCAGTCGCGCGTGCGTGCGTGTGTGTGTGTCTATTTTTGACAAAGGCCTTGTTGGCCGAAAGCTTATTTTGTGACAGTCTTTTTGTTGTGCCAATCTGCGATTCAGTAGCTCCGCTATATGGTGAGCAGAAACTATCCTTTACATAACGTTATTACATTCCAGCCTGTATTTTCCATTGTTAATATTATGAAAAGGATAGTTGCTACTCACCATACAGCAGAGATGCTCAGTCGCAGATAGGCACAACGAAAAGACTGTCGGAAAGTGAGATTTCAGCCAACAAAGCCTTTGTCAAAACACACACACACACACACACACACACACACACACACACACACACGCACGCACGCATGCACACGTGCTCACAAAAGCAACTCGCAAACACATAACCTCAGTCTGTGGCAGCTGAAGCTAGACCATTTCTCAAGTGCAGTATAGAAAGCCATTGTGGGAAACTTAAATGAGACAATAGGTAATAATGCAAAGAGAATGAAAATAATAATGATTAAAAGTCTTGAAATGGACACTTTTGACATCAGTTTCTCGTGCTGTATAGTGGCACATAACAAACTGATAGGGAACACAGGTCAGATTCAGACTGCACCAAAGAATAAGAAAATTCACATAGGCATTTGATGCATGGATATCTTACGTTTCTTAAATAATGTGCCCACATGATTTGATAGCTACCTGAGATAAAGTATTGACAAGACTGGAGAAGGGCTATCACATGTGCTCTTAGGAGACCTGTGGGTTTCAACGCGTGTTCTGTTGATTTGCTGTAGTAGTGTATCAGCTGTTACATTCTTGTTACTGACAACATATCTAAGTACCAGCTCTAAGAATACCACTTCTGCTTTTCAGGCATGATTAATGATCTTCCTTCAGTTTCAAGATGAGCACACTCTGAACTCAAAGAAGTTATGCAGGGCGTATATGCCTCAGGACAACCAAGATAAACCCGGGAATTTTTTCATCTGGGAGAAAATCGGGAAAAACCCAGGAATTTTTCATTGTTTTAGTTTTCAGTTAAATTTTTGTAATTTTGACTGGTAAGAACTGATATTCTAACAGAGAATTTTACTGTAGCCCGCTACTGCAGAATAATATTGCAGCAGTGGGACCAAAATAAACTTAAATTGCAAAGGAAATGCGCCATTTCAAACAACAAAACACAGTGCACACACAAATGTCTGCCAACACCACAATATGTCAAAGGCTTTAGGATGAAGACTATGCAATACTTCATAACAACAAACTGCTTCCAATGACTGTGATGTCACGGCAGTTTACATTAGGTTTGTTTGAACAGGTGCCAGCGGGCTCGTGTGTATGCTCAGTTCAGTCGTTTATGAGCAGTACCTGCTCGCACTTATTGCTACTTGAAGTACGGCCGTTAGCTGTATCAGCAGTAGCAATAAGCAGCCAGACACTAGTTGGAAAACTACTTCTGGTGAGCTCAAGCTGCCAGATACATGCATGCATGCACAGAGCAGTCTTAAGTTGCAGTGGAGAGGGTAGTAGTCTCCATGTGATAGTCTCCACATGCCCCGTGCTTAGGTTTAGTGATTTCACTGTTTTGTCTTTGTTTACAACTCTCGTATCAAATGAAAACAAAACAGATTTCTGTGAGAGCTAGCGAGTGAATTAAAATACATTTACATACTTATGGAAGGCAAAAATATGTTATTAGTTTTAGTTTACTGCCTTGCACAACACTAAAATTATTTTTGTCGATTTGCTAAAGAAATTTGGCTTTTATTAATCTTTTCTGCAGAGGCAGTCAAATTCTTTGAAGGAGAGTGTTTCATTCTACAGCGTTGGCTAGTGTCAACTGTTTGCTGAATTAAAAGTGCCCATTTTTACCTCCTGGCACATATGATGTTATCCCATAATAAAGAACCAAACATGAGATAATACAGTACTGGTACTCCAAGAAACTTTGCAGCCCGAAAACCACACTGTAAAGCTTAAGATAAGGTTGGGGCCTATTTCTTTGTAACTCTGGACATACGAATGTACACTTTCAGCCGAATTATGCATTTTAGTCTGGTTTGCGAAATTCAGATTCTCTTAGAGTACCCTCTGATGTTCTTTTTCAT
Organism: Schistocerca nitens; assembly: GCF_023898315.1. Classification (NCBI taxonomy): domain Eukaryota; kingdom Metazoa; phylum Arthropoda; class Insecta; order Orthoptera; family Acrididae; genus Schistocerca; species Schistocerca nitens. Next base: position 346,998,752 of record NC_064620.1, read on the forward strand.
TTACGATGTAATGTAAGATCTCGTAAAGCTATATAGGTATGAACATGTGGGATTCCTACATCATCGTAGCTGAGCATGCATTGTAACATCGTTTTCTGTCGCGCTCTGACAACTGCTGAAACGAACTGTAACAGGTCGCGGAAAATATTGCGAATGGTGGTTGAAAAGCATTACTTTCAAACTAAATTTCATTTTAGGCAAGATGAATTATGTTACATGTGCGAATGTGCTTTGAATTTCTGAAATCACAAAGCTTTTGATTCCCATTTAAAGCTTAATATGCTGAGGGCCAACCACTTAGAAGAATTTCGAGCCAAACGTTTATGTATTGTTTAAAATTTTACTGGCACATTTGTGTGATGTATATTAAAGTTTAACACGTGTGAAAGAGACCAATATTATATGTGAAAGCTTAGTTTCTCGTGTAGCTACACTATGTATATTAATTTAAACAAATAACTTTTCCTATTTATTTGTTTGCGCTACTGGACAGTGATGTTGGTTGCTATGGCCTGACTCATGTGTCCTATGCCTCGAATATCTGCTGTCATTGGCTGGCTATGATTGGCATCGCAATCTAGATTTCAATGCTTTGGAAACTAATGTGCTGTGTTTGGTGGAATCCAAACATATACTTTTGTAATATGAAAATATGCAGTGTACATGCTGCTGCACATAAAAGATCTTTCCAAATGCCCCCCCCCCCATGGGAGGGGTGCGTTTGTTTTCTAAAGTGCAGGGAAGTTTTATGCCGGGGTATAAAACCTTAATCATTCACAGGGGCGATAAGTTTTATGGTTTCGGGAGAAAGTATTCTGGCACTTAACATGGAAAAAGTATATTTTCACCTGGGAAAAAGTGTATTTTCACTCAGGACACCCAGGAAAAATCTGGGAATTTTTTTCCCCCCTTGTCCACATATACACCCTGTTATAGCTGACTCTTAATCATTTTCGGTCAAGACTTTCGTGAAGCAGCTCCTCCCACACATCCTGCTGATGCCTCATTACCTTGTCAAAACAGTAAAAGCTTCCACCATATTCCCTAGTAAGAATTTAAATTGGTCAAGAGCGTATCACAATATGCTGAAAATCTCACTTGCTAATCTGCACTTAAAAAAATTTCAGAGAAAACATATCCACTTACAATAAAATCATGTAGTCCAGTAACTGTCGTGCTGATTATGATGAACATAAATGTGGAACTAATAGTCATCTGAAGTTTTCAGAAACCATGCTTGTGTAAGATTTGGTTTTTTGATCATGTTAATCCTCATCTTTGTTAGTTAGGGTGGCTGTATCCAGATAAGTAATGAGATTTTCTTAGTCAGTGCACTGACAATAGCTTTCCTTACCCCCCTCTTTTTCTTCCATATCCTATTCTGCTTCTGGAATAATTGTTTCTGATGATTTTTACCAGTTATTGTTTAGCTCTCTCGTTTTCCAGATGTGATTCCTGAAGTGCTGTTGTCATGTGGTTCAGGTAACACACTCACAGGCAACTTTATTATAGCTAGATACACTGTTTGGGAGAAAGCATTCTCTCAGTGAATTTAAATAGTTTGTGTGTTCCATGACTGGGATGTCAGACATTACATTTGGCATGGCAATTGAGTGAAAGTTGGATAAGGAAAACATCAGCATATTTGATTGTAGGCAGAATATAGGTGCTCATGCTCTTTGCCCTTTGCATCTCATAGGTTATGTACGCACTAAGATTTCTTGTTATGCCACATTGAGTGTGCTGAGAGTGCTAAGATTGTGGAAAATCTGGTTTCAGAGACAGTGAACATGAGCAACAATGTGCTGATGACAAGAGTCCATGTTCACTATCTGGGATTGTGCCAGTGGGTTACTGGTTGCACTGCAATTTGATGCTGAATGACAGTTGAGCAGATATACTACCCAGAATCACATCCTTGCTTTTAGGTACAGAAACCACTACCCTATACTTGCATCGCTGCTTGCAAAACCACCCAAGGCATACTAATTAACACAGGCACAAAAACACAATAAATCGACACTAAAAGCATTAAGTTTTGTCACCCGAAGTGGAGAGTCAGTCTATATGTTACTATAAGCTGGTGGTGTGGTATGAATGCATTGAAAACCACGTGAGGCCTCACATTTCTCTTGCCAACAAGGACACCATTCAGGCAGGTAATGGAGTATTTTTGTATAGTGGATGTTTACAAAGAAAGGAACACACACTTGGCATTACCTTACTGTCAGACAATAAAGACACTTTCTATTTGACCATGTGGATCTGTTTCTTCAACTACAGCACCCTGCTTGTGTCATGTACCTTCAGAAGGACAATTTGTGGGGATTGTTTCCCTAACTAATTTTCCAAAACTAAATACAGTGTAGTGGAGTGTGGAGTGCTAGGTTCTACATGTGGCTAGAAAATGACACTTTTAATAAAAGCCAAATTGCTACACCAAAGGGATATGAATTTGCCTCACAGATTAATTTCCTTGCAGGAGATCACGTGGTAAGCTCTGCGGTGCTAAGTAAAGGCGCACATTGCAATCATCTCTCGCGAGAAGTATCGGTGGCAAGATGACGAATGGAGAATCAAGTTTTGCACGGCGATACCCACATAGCCACAAAATGCACACCAGTCGGAATGTTTGTTGCACATTATTTTTCACTCACAGTGTGGGTGAACCTTCACCTTCAAACTTGACAGCACGTTTGTCAACTACAAATGTGTTGCTACATGGTGTGTCCACCGAAACACAGTTGTGGGACTGGAACGATTCTAACACAATGAGGAAAAGAGTCAGTCTGAGCAAAACTAGGCTGGCAGCCTTGTCACACCCTGAGCAACACTCTTTGCACTTGTAGCCAGTGACCATAGTGTGCAGGTAACCGATCATGCAGCAGTCTGTGGCGGAAGTCTGAGTTCGAAGAAAAACTTGCTGCTGTAGCAGGCAGGCCACCACAAATTCATCATCCGCAAAATGTTATGGACGTTAGAATGCTTGTGTGGCATCCCAGTTCACCAAATTTGCATTCCATTTGGCACATCTGGGGCACCATTGAGTGATACATGTACACCATGGATCCAGTACTGACAAATGTTTATAAGTTATGGGTGATAATTGAGTGGTCGTGGACCTGGATGGCTCCTTGATGTTAGTGTCCTGTATGTAGGGTATATGCCACAATAAATTGCCCCCATCATTATGGTCAGGTGAATACAGGGCTATAAATACAAAATCAAATAGGGGTAATGCAGGAGTAGGTTTAATAATGAATAAAAAAATAGGAGTGCGGGTTAGCTACTACAAGCAGCATAGTGAACGCATTATTGTGGCCAAGATAGACACAAAGCCCATGCCTACTACAGTAGTACAAGTTTATATGCCAACTAGCTCTGCAGATGATGAAGAAATTGATGAAATGTATGACGAGATAACAGAAATTATTCAGGTAGTGAAGGGAGACGAAAATTTAATAGTCATGGGTGACTGGAATTCGTCAGTAGGAAAAGGGAGAGAAGGAAACATAGTAGGTGAATATGGATTGGGGGGAAGAAATGAAAGAGGAAGCCGCCTTGTAGAATTTTGCACAGAGCATAACTTAATCATAGCTAACACTTGGTTCAAGAATCATAAAAGAAGGTTGTATACCTGGAAGAATCCTGGAGATACCAAAAGGTATCAGATAGATTATATAATGGTAAGACAGAGATTTAGGAAGCAAGTTTTGAATTGTAAGACATTTGCAGGGGCAGATGTGGATTCTGACCACAATCTATTGCAGATTGAAACTGAAGAAACTGCAAAAAGGTGGGAATTTAAGGAGATGGGACCTGGATAAACTGAAAGAACCAGAGGTTGTACAGAGTTTCAGGGAGAGCATAAGAGAAGAATTGACAGGAATGGGGGAAAGAAATGCAGTAGAAGAAGAATGGGTAGCTGTGAGGGATGAAGTAGTGAAGGCAGCAGAGGATCAAGTAGGTAAAAAGACGAGGGCTAGTAGAACTACTTGGGTAACAGAATAAATATTGAATTTAATTGATGAAAGGAGAAAATATAAAAATGCAGTAAATGAAACAGGCAAAAAGGAATACAAACATCTCAAAAATGAGATCGACAGGAAGTGCAAAATGGCTAAGCAGGGATGGCTAGAGGAAAAATGTAAGGATGTAGAGGCTTGTCTCACTAGGGGTAAGATAGATACTGCCTACAGGAAAATTAAAGAGACCTTTGGAGATAAGAGAACCACTTGTATGAATATCAAGAGCTCAGATGGAAACCCAGTTCTAAGCAAAGAAGGGAAGGCAGAAAGGTGGAAGGAGTATATAGAGGGTTTATACAAGGGCGATGTACTTGAGGACAATATTATGGAAATGGAAGAGGTTGTAGATGAAGATGAAATGGGAGATAAGATACTGCGTGAAGAGTTTGACAGAGCACTGAAAGACCTGAGTCGAAACAAGGCCCCGGGAGTAGACAACATTCCATTAGAACTACTGATGGCCTTGGGAGAGCCAGTCATGACAAAACTCTACCATCTGGTGAGCAAGATGTATGAGACAGGCGAAATACCCACAGACTTCAAGAAGAATATAATAATTCCAATCCCAAAGAAAGTAGGTGTTGACAGATGTGAAAATTACCGAACTATCAGTTTAATAAGTCACAGCTGCAAAATACTAACGCGAATTCTTTACAGACGAATGGAAAAACTGGTAGAAGCCAACCTCGGGGAAGATCAGTTTGGATTCCGTAGAATTTCTAGCATTTGTAGACTTAGAGAAAGCTTTTGACAACGTTAACTGGAATACTCTCTTTCAAATTCTGAAGGTGGCAGGGGTAAAATACAGGGAGCGAAAGGCTATTTACAATTTGTACAGAAACCAGATGGCAGTTACAAGAGTCGAGGGGCATGAAAGGGAAGCAGTGGTTGGGAAAGGAGTGAGACAGGGTTGTAGCCTCTCCCCGATGCTATTCAATCTGTATATTGAGCAAGCAGTAAAGGAAACAAAAGAAAAATTCGGAGTAGGTATTAAAATTCATGGAGAAGAAGTAAAAACTTTGAGGTTCGCCGATGACATTGTAATTCTGTCAGAGACAGCAAAGGACTTGGAAGAGCAGTTGAACGGAATGGACAGTGTCTTGAAAGGAGGATATAAGATGAACATCAACAAAAGCAAAACGAGGATAATGGAATGTAGTCAAATTAAATCGGGTGATGCTGAGGGGATTAGATTAGGAAATGAGACACTTAAAGTAGTAAAGGAGTTTTGCTATTTGGGGAGCAAAATAACTGATGATGGTCGAAGTAGAGAGGATATAAAATGTAGACTGGCAATGGCAAGGAAAGCGTTTCTGAAGAAGAGAAATTTGTTAACATCGAGTATAGATTTAAGTGTCAGGAAGTCGTTTCTGAAAGTATTTGTGTGGAGTGTAGCCATGTATGGAAGTGAAACATGGACGATAACCAGTTTGGACAAGAAGAGAATAGAAGCTTTCGAAATGTGGTGCTACAGAAGAATGCTGAAGATAAGGTGGGTAGATCACGTAACTAATGAGGAGGTATTGAATAGGATTGGGGAGAAGAGAAGTTTGTGGCACAACTTGACTAGAAGAAGGGATCGGTTGGTAGGACATGTTTTGAGGCATCAAGGGATCACAAATTTAGTATTGGAGGGCAGCGTGGAGGGTAAAAATCGTAGAGGGAGACCAAGAGATGAATACACTAAGCAGATTCAGAAGGATGTAGGTTGCCGTAGGTACTGGGAGATGAAGAAGCTTGCACAGGATAGAGTAGCATGGAGAGCTGCATCAAACCAGTCTCGGGACTGAAGACAACAACAACAACATCATTATGGTTAAAGGGTATGCTAAATGCTTGTTAAATTTGTGTCTTTTGGTTGCTTAGAAGTATGTACAGTACTCCCATTTGACATGAATGTTACACTCTGAGAAATTGAGAGGTAGTATTGCTTGCTAGTACTTAACTGCAGGAGATGAACTAGGTAGTACTAGTACTGCCAATACACACTACTTAGCTTTTGGAGCTAATAGTTCTTGTGTGGCAGAGGAGATAGGGACATGCTGCAGAAGGTTAAAAGGGAAAGTCAAGTCATTGTGACACTAGGACGAGAGACCCACCAGTAATTATGATGAAGGTAGACAAAGATGAAGGGGGAAGCATTGGAGAGAGGTCAGAGGTGGTACATTGGTAAGTACTGTGCCAGCTTCATTCTAGAGATAAGGACAGAGTGAGAAGTAAAGATACAGGAGAAGAGAAATTAGGATGTGTATGTAAACTATCTGATCAAAAGTAACCAGACATACCTACGTATTGCGGAATTTACCACTGGATGTCGTGAGAGGCAGATGTGCTTGTAAAAGGAGCCAGGGAGTATTGTATTGTTTGTAGAGAAGCAGCTATAGCAGAATGTGTCAATCAGGAGAGCTCAGTGACTTCAAATGTGGACTAGTCATTGGGTGTCACCCGAGTAGAAAGTTTATCAGAGACATTTAGACTCTTCTGAAGCTGTTCAGGTCAACTGATGATGATGTGATGGTGAAGTGAAAATGTGAAGCGACAACCACAGCTAAACAAAGACCAGGGAGATCTCATATACTGAGGGATAGAGACTATGGAGTGCTATCGGGGTAGCATTAAAAAGTCACATGATATCTACAGAAGGAAGTACTCAAGAGTTCCAAAGTTCTACCATCATTGCAGTGAGCATATTAAAATCCACTAATAGTTGTCAGAAAACTTCTGATGTGAGATTGTCTCCCATAATATATGGAAGTACGATGAATCAAAGTATGTTCAACATTTTGAAGTACCTCAGCAGTTGGGCATGGAAAGTAAAAAAAAATTGCCTTAACCTTCTAGCAATCATTAATTTCATAAATATCTCCATACCACCTTCAACTGTCTATTGTCACAAATGTGGCGACACATCATGGAATGGCAGCAATGAGGCCTTGGTAGGTTGCTGGAGGGGGTTGGCACTACATTTGCACACACAGGTTGCCCAATTTCCGTAAATTTTGGAAATGGGGGCAATGATCTCTGATGCCATGTTTAATCATATCCCAGATGTGTTTGATCATGTTCAGATCTGGCGACTTGGGGGGCCAGCACATCAATTGGAACACACTTGCACAAGCTCCACTGGACCCATGGATGCCCATGTGAATGTTTCCCAGAGCATAATGGAGCTGCCACCAGCTTGATTGTGGTCTGCAATACAGGTATCGAGAAGCTGATGACGGATTCGTGTCCTCCCTTCGGCATGATGACAGAGGTATCAGGATTCATCAATCCATGCAATGCTCTGCCACTGCACCAACATCAGTGCCGATGGTGACACATCCATATCAGTCATAGCTTCCGAATGTCGTGGTGTTAACATTGGCACATGCATGGGTCATCAGTCCATCATTGGGAGTGTTTAGTGCACTGTGTATTCATACACACCTCTACCTTGTCCAGCATTAAAGTCTGATGTTTGTTCTGACACAGTTTGCTGACTGTCCTGTTTTATCACTTTTCCCAGCCTATGACGTCCGACATCTGTCATTAGGGTTGGCCACCCAATCCCACAACATCGGGACATGGTTTCACCTTGGTTTCACCATGTGTTGAAGTCATTCAGATTGATTGTGTGCCTTTCCCATTCTACACATGGACGCCATGCTCACTGACTGATTGTGTGCCTTTCCCATTCTACACATGGACGCCATGCTCACTGACACTACTTACACCCTGTCTGTGTCTGACAAGCAGTCATTCCTTGGCCCATTGATGCTGCTATTGCCTGGATGGCTTTATATTGATAGTAGGTTGGTGGCCATGTTTTGGCTCCTTAGGGCATATGGGATGTTGAATCCTATCTTGTGCAGTGTGATGAAATACAAAGTAGGAGTGTCAGACTTGTGATTCAGGATCCAAACACATCAAGAAAAAATCCGGACAAGGAACTGAAAGTGAACTGAGAGTTTGCCAACTGTGAAGAATTTGGGCATGGCATTGAGAGCTCTGATTGGAGGAAACCAGTTCAAATGCGTTAAGTTGAACTCTCAAGTAATTTTAATCGGATTATAGCTGTCAGATTCCAACATTGTGAATCATGTTCAAAGCCAGGAACAAGGTATGTCAATGTGTAAGACAGCAGAAAATTACTATAGAATTAAACATCGCTTGTTTTGTCCTCTTAAGATGTACTTTCTGACCAATAAGTAGTTTTGTTTGACATCTATTCTGTTACATTATGCCAATTGTGTCATATTAGCAACTTTAAGAATGTACTTTGGAAAGGAAATTGAGGTAGGCTTAGAAAGGAAACAAATTCAAGAAGTAATGTAAGTTAAGACCAGGTGGATAGTGAGGAGGAGTGCTTGAGGAAATTATAATCTTGATATTTGTAGATTTTTGACCAGGATGAAACTTGACAAGGCAGTAGTCTTTTGTTTTATAGTAGGGTATAGTGGTAGGGTATAGTGGGGTATATATAGCAAAGATATTTGTTTGCTTATGTGTTCAATATGGTAATTGTGGGTGTAAAAGCAGTTACAAGATTGTTGGTTTACGTACTGAGAATATCTGTCAGAACACGTCCACTCAGTTAGAGAACATTTAATGTGTAAGTTGTGGCAGCTGTTAAAATGAATATTAATTATCCTGTTTTGGTGCTACTGAACTCGGTGTGTATTAAGTTTCTGGGTAGAACCATTGGCTGTGGAATATTTACAGATAAGAACTTCCATTTTGCAAACGCTTTATATTAATTTGCATGTTGGCTCATAGCTCATATTGGGGTAAATAGGCTTCCACACTATATGTTTGTAGATAGATTCATGAGTAGTCTGTATGTACTGACTATGTGCAAGAAGTGAGAAGAGTGTTTTGCTGACTTTTTCATTTGTTGTTATATTTTATCACCTAGTTATTTAAGAGAATTCTGCATTTTTCATGTACTCTTCAACAGCATAGATTCCCTGAATAAAAAAAAAAAAAATACACTCTTTGGTTTTAAATAATTTAGTGACTGACCCATTAATGGAGTACAAATTACAACTGTTGGTGTGTTAAGGCTCACAGTTCCTCAAACATGCAAAAACTTATTTTTTCTTTCATGGAAACATCATGAAGTGACTAATCATAATGTATAAATTTCAGTTTAAATATTGATGACACCAAAGTAGGACATGTGACAGTTCCTTGAATTTACTTATGCTGTTGTATCTTTAACTTCAGTGTTTTGATACCAAAATAAGAGACCATATTTCAACTGCAGCATATATTTCTCATGACTCTTTTTAAGTTTGCACAGTCCGCTGCCTAACTCCCATATCCTATTGCTTTACCTTACATGTTCTATCTTCTGATAACTGCAGCAAATGAAGCAATCAAAAAGGGATATAGATGTATAAAAAATGAGATTGACAGGAAATTCAGGAAGACAAGAAAAACATGAATGGTTAAAGGACAAATGCAGAGCTGCAGAAACATATGTGACTAGGAGAATAACAGGTGCTACCTATAGGGAAATTAAAGAGTCCATTGGAGAACAAAGAAGCAGTTGTATGGATATAAAGACTCAAATGCGAAGCCAGTACTAACAAGAGAACCTCCCCATCGCACCCCCCTCAGATTTAGTTATAACTTGACACAGTGGATAGGCCTTGAAAAACTGAACACAGATCAATCGAGAAAACAGGAAGAAGTTGCATGGAACTATGAAAAACATAAGCAAAATATACAAACTCAGTAGTCCATGTGCAGGATAGGCAACATCAAGGATAGTGTGAGCTCAGGAGCGCCGTGGTCCCGTGGTTAGCGTGAGCAGCTGCGGAACGAGAGGTCCTTGGTTGAAGTCTTCCCTCGAGTGAAAAGTTTACTTTCTTTATTTTCGCAAAGTTATGATCTGTCCGTTCGTTCATTGATGTCTCTGTTCACTGTAATAAGTTTAGTGTCTGTGTTTTGCGACCTCACCGCAAAACCGTGCGATCAGTAGACGAAAGGACGTTCCTCTCCAATGGGAACTGAAAACATTTGATCGCAAGGTCATAGGTTAACCGATTCCTCCACAGGAAAACACGTCTGATATATTCTATACGACACTGGTGACGGCATGTGCGTCACACGACAGGAATATGTTGTCGACCCACCTTACTTGTACACTTTGCAAATGGGTAAAAAGATTCTTCTACCTTGCCCGATTTAGGTTTTCATGTGGATGTGAAAATCATTCAGAAAGAAGTGATGAAAACATAAGAAGTTGTCACATAAACTGCAACAAATGAATGCAACAGTTTCCCTGTGCTCTGTCAAAACATATGTTTTTAACGCTTTCAAATTTTTCCGTGTATAGACCGTCAAATCCTGCATATGTCCAAGCAAATCTGAACATGTCCTGGAATTTTGGAGAGTGAAGTTGATTATGTGTGAGTGCCTGAACTTTGATAATTGACACACAATCACGTAAACAAACTGCTCTGTCTACCTGCGCAGCTTCTGAAAATCGTAGAATCTTTTTACAAAGTATTTCACGGCCGGCCGGCCAGATAATAATTGTCCGAAAATAAAAAATTAAACTTTTCACTAGAGGGAAGACTTGAATCTTTTTTTCCCCTCCTCTCCCCCCCCCCCCCCTCCCCCCCTGTCGGGGGTGTCGGATGACACTCGTTCAGGTTGTTCGTTGATCCGTTCACTCAGTTTTTTATTACAGAGGGTAGCTAAACCTTCTGACCGAACACGCTGAGCTACCGTGCTGGCAGAATCAAGGACCTCTCGTTCCGCAGCTGCTCACGCTAACCACGGGACCACAGGGCTCCTGAGCTCTCACTATCCTTGATGTTGCCTATCTTGCGCATGGACTACTCAGTTTGTATATTTTGCTTTTTTTTTCATAGTTCCACACAACTTCTTCCTGTTTTCTCGATTGATCTGTGTTCAGTTTTTCAAGGTCTATCCACTGTGTCAACTTGTAACTAAATCTGAGGGGGGTGCGATGGGGAGGTTCCCTTGTAAGCAAAGAAGTGAAAGGAAATGTGGAACAAATATATGGAGGGTCTGTATAGGGGAAACAAACGTGAAGACAATATTACAGAAAGAGAAGAGGAAGTAAGTTGAGGTGAGATGGGAGACGTGATACTGCGAGAAGTGATACTGCGAGAAGAATTTGACAACATTCCTTCATAACTATTTAAATCATTGGGAGAATCAACTATAATAAAACTTATTCCTCCTGGGGTGGAAGACACATGTGACAAGCAAAATAACTTCTTGAAGTGTGTAGTAGCAATACCAACCCCAAAGAAGGCAGATGCTGCAGTTGGGCATACTTCTGTACCATCAGTTTAATGAATAATATCTGGAAAATATTGACATAAATTATTTACAGAAGAAGAGAAAAATTGGTAGAAGTCGCTCTTGGAGAAGGTAAGTTTGGGTTCCAGATAAATGTAGGAAGGCGAGAGAGTACTGACCTTACATCTGAGATGATAAAATTTTGAAGGTAACAAGGATAAATACAGGAAGCTAAAGGTTATTTATAGATTGTACAGAAACCTGACAGTGGTTATAAGAGTTGAAGGATGCAAAATGGGAATAATAGTTGAGAAGAGAGTGATATGGGGTTGTAGCCTATCCCTGAAGTTATTCAGTCTGTACATTGAGCAAGCAGTAAAGGAAACAGGAGAAATTTGTAAAGAGAATTAAAGTTCAGGGAGAAGAAATAAAAGCTTTGAGGTTTATCGATCACATTGTAATTGTGTTAGATAGAGCAATGGACTTAAACAAGAGTTTTTATAGATCCATCATACAGATGTGGATGGATTTTGCTATTTGGGCAGAAAAATAACTGATGATGACTTAAGTAGAAAGAATATAAAATACAGGCCGGCAGTAAGAAGAAAAGTTTTCTGAAAAAGAGGAATTTAACATGTGATATAATGTAAAGTGTTTGGGAGTGTTTTCTCAAGGTATTTATTCGGAGTGTAGCCTTCTGTGGAATTGAATCATGGACAATTAGCAGCTCTGACAAGATGAGAATAGAAGCACTTGAAATGTGTGGCTACAAAAGAATGCTAAAGGTTAGAGGGCTAGATTGAATAACAGATAAGGAGATACTAAATCTAATTGGGAACAAGTTAACTAAAAGAAGGGATTGCTTGACAGGACACATGAGGCATCAAGCAATAGTCAGTTTGGTAATGGAGGGAAACCACCACCACCACCACCACCACTGCAGGTAGATTCATCAAACCTTGATATTATGCAATAAACTCTTATGAAGACATTGTTCCTCATTGGTTGTAACAGGCCTTTGTCATTGATTTCGTGAGAGTTGCATTACATGGTTGTGAAAGGTATTAAATTTTTATTAATTAATTACTTAATTTGTAGTTTTCCTTCGGAAAAGGCAGCCATATTGAAAATAAATTATTATAGAAAATATGTAAATTAGTCACGGATGAATTTTTGAGATTGTCATGCTTGCAATTTTACAGATAACCATAAAGAGAATGTGCTGCAACTAGTTGTTGAAAGATGTCCTCTTAAAGAAGTACAGAACATAAGGAAGAGCAAGTTTGCTGCAGAAGAAGTAGATTGTTCTACAAGAAAACTTGTCACCAAGAAAGAAGCGGATAAAAGAGGTCGCTTGACTTGTAGTTAAAAATGTAAGTGTGTGTGTGTGTGTGTGTGTGTGTGTGTGTGTGTGTCAGTTGTATATGCTTTTGAGATTTTATAGTAGTGTGTCAATGTTTTTTACATAATGTTTATTTTGATGAAGAGCAAAACCTGTACATAACTTTTTACTAAAATTTATGTATGTAGATTATTCTGTGATATTGTATGAATATGAGGGAAATGTCATATGTTTTCTGTGAGAACTTTATGCCTTGTAATAAATGCTCATTACAATCTTTTTTTGTATTCTTGCAATACCTGGTTCTTATGTGTTTTATAGCAGTCAGTACTATTTCCTCTGACGGAATGCTCTATGATTTGAATTCTACACGAATGTTCATATCTCACAAAAGTATGGTTAATCAAACAACGGAAAATCCAGGATGGCATGTAACAATAGGAGAGAAGGACAGTTGCATCTCCGCTATATGGCAAGTAGCAACTTTCCTTCTCTCATATTGAAAGTATGGTTAAGTAAGTTCGGTACCTCTATGCAGGCAATACTGCACCCTTAAGTGTATTTTGAATTCCACTGTGATAGACAACTAAATAAATAAGATTATAAGTAATGTGTCATACTGATAAAAATGTATTTTCAAATCAATTGTCTAAGTGGATATTTTAGTGATTATAATGTAATAAAAAAATCCTATCTTGTTCTCTCATCTGCATCCACATAGTTACACAACAAGCCACCATTTAATGTGATTTGGAGGGCTCTTTGTATCTGTTAATAGTCATTTCCTTTCCTGAGTGAGGAAAAAGCGACTGTCTATATGCCTCTGTACAATACATAATTTGGTCCTTAAGCTAAATGTAAGCTAGAGGCAGCAGTTCTGCAGTCAGCTTCAGATGCCGGTTTTCTAAATCTTTTCAATGATGTTCCTCAGAAAGAACATCGCCTTCTTTCCAGAGATGCCCATTTGAGTCCCCAAAACATCTCCATAACACAAGCGTGTTGATTGAACCTATAGGTAACATGTATTGCAGCCCACCTCCGAATTGCTTCAGTGTCTTCCTTTAATCCGACCTTGTAGAGGTCCCAAACACTCAAGCTGTAGTCAAGAATGGGTCACACTAGTATTCTGTACATGGTCTCCTTTCTAGATAAACCACACTTTCCTAAAATTTTCCCAATAAACCAAAGTCAGCCATTTGCTTTCCCTGCTGCATTCTCTACATGCTCATTCCATTTCATATCACTTTGTGACGTTATGCCTGGGTATGTAATTGATGCAGTGTGTCAGGTAGGCTACTATTAATACCGTATTTGAACATTACAGTATTGTTTTTACTATTCATTTGCATTAACTTAGATTCTTCTACTTCTGGAGCAAGCTGTCACGTATCACCCAAACTAGAAATTTTGTCTAAGTCATCTTGTATCCTTCTACAATCATTCAGCAATGATACTTCATCAGCAAAGAGATGCAGATTTCCCCCACCCTGCCCATCAGACCACTTACGGATAGAGGAAATAAAATCTTCAATGTGCTCTTCACACTTTGTTTCTGCTTTCTTGATAAGCTTGCAACCTAGATATCATTAAGTTTTACAGGAAATTTGGATAATGTAGACCTCAACAAATTCTACATCAGCTCACCACCACACTGAGTAAAATTTTATCCAGAGTGAAAGCAACTTCTGGACTGTGTCCACTCACTACAACAGCTGCCACAAGAAGTAGACCCATAAACACCTTTTTGATTTTTCTCCTTACATTGGTAACAGATGAAAAAGAGTCAGCAGCGGAGAGATATTTAATGAAGTAAGCACCTAATGGATATTAAAAATATATATATATATATATATATATATATATATATATATATATATATATATATATATATATATATGTATATAGAGAGAGAGAGAGCAAAAACACTACATTACAACCACAAAACTAAACACTGTTGTCGCAGATGGGGAGGTAAGTGAGATGTTATTTGCAGTAAAGCAGTGTGAAAAGTGAATATTTCTTCTTGCTATAGTAGATGTGTTCCTGGGATTAATTTTACACAAAGGAAGTGTTCAAATATTGATAAAAAATTTATTATTTCATTAATTTTGTTTTTATCTAATTAATTTTGTTTTTATCTCATTTTATCTGCTGCTAGTTCCATAAAACAGATCATCCGTATGTGATTAGAGTGGATATTACAAAATTGTTGAGGCTTTCGTGGCCACTTGTTGACAAACTGCCTATTGGCTTCTGTCTCGGGTTCTTCGGCCGACGTTCATCTAATGATTTTTCTGACGTTTCGCCAGCACGAGTGGCTGGCATTGTCAAAGCTTCACCCTCCATTGCCGGTGGTGAACTGGAGCCGAGCTCGCGGGCGCAGGCTATATGTACCTGGCGCGCCAACGTCCGAGGGCTTCTCCGCGGTCATTTCCGGTGCGGTTCTCCTCTTGCTACCTGCGACGGTCGTTCGCTGCAGTACGGGAAGCCAGGATCCGTTGACCTTAAGGCTTTCCTCTTTCTTGTTCAAACTGTTCGCGTGTTTTTGTATTTCTACAGCTTCTCTGAACAAGCGCGTGTGATAGTGCTTCTCTACAGCCAGAACTTCCGTGTCGGCGAATTTTATTACATGGTCGGTCTCATTCAGTGCGTGCTCTGCCACGGCCGATTTCTCCACCTGCCCCAACCTGCAATGTCGCTTATGCTCTTTGATCCTGGTGTTAATGGATCGTCCAGTCATTCCGACATAAACTTTTCCGCATGTGCATGGTATGCGGTATATTCCCGACATTGCAAGTGGGTCTCTTTTCTCCTTCGCCGATCTAAGACACTCTTTGATCTTCCTTGTCGGTTTGAAAATCGTCTTTACGCCATGTTTGCGCAATATACAGCCGATTCTGTCCGTCACTCTGGGAATGTATGGCAGAAAGGCCGTACCCGACAATTCTTTTTCCGGTTCCTTACTTCGCCGAGGGTTGGGCTCTGTTACACTTCTAATATAATTTGTGGAGTAACCATTGCTCCTCAGGACAGTTTCCAGGTGTTGCATTTCTCGTTTGAGGTGTTGCGGCTCACATATTCGTCCTGCTCTCGTTACGAGCGTACTAATCATGCCTCTTTTCTGGCTCGGGTGGTGGTTTGACAGTTTGTGCAGGTATCGGTCCGTGTGAGTCGGTTTTCGATACACGCTGTGTCCCAGATCTTCGCCGTCCCTTGTGACCAGAACATCTAGAAATGGCAGTTTCTTGTCCTTTTCTACTTCCATGGTAAATGTTATGTTGGCATGGAGGCTGTTCAAGTGTCTTAGGAAGTCACTGAGCTGTTCTTCACCATGGCTCCACACCACGAAAGTATCATCGACGTACCTGTACCACACCTTAGGTTTGTAAGTCGCCGAGTCCAGTGCCTGTGCTTCGAATTGTTCCATGAAGAAGTTGGCCACCACTGGACTGAGAGGACTACCCATGGCGACGCCTTCCAGCTGCTCGTAGAAATCGCCATTCCACGTGAAATAGCTCGTGGTGAGACATGCATGGAAGAGCTTTCTGATGTCTAGCGGAAAAATGGAACCGATGTGCTCCAGAGCGTCACTGAGTGGCACTTTCGTAAATAACGAAACAACATCAAAGCTGACCAGGATGTCGTTTGGTGCAAGTTTCAGTTTCTTCAGCTTCTCAATGAAATGTCCTGAGTCCTTAATGTATGTGTCGGTCTTCCCCACGTGTGGCTGGAGCAGAGAGGCCAAGTGTTTTGCCAGTTTATATGTCGGTGATCCAGGAGCGCTAACGATCGGTCTCAGTGGAACGTTGTTCTTATGGATCTTGGGTAATCCATACAGCCGAGGTGGTAGGGCTTCTGTGTTGCACAGGTTTCTCTGTATGTCCGCCGGCAGAGAAGACGCCTTGATTAATCGATTCGTATTCCGTGTGATACGTTGCGTCGGATCTGCGCTTAGTTTTTGGTACGTCGTCAGATCTAATAGGTCTCGGATCTTTTGCTCATAATCTTCGGTCTTCATTACGACGGTCGCATTCCCCTTATCGGCAGGCAGTACCAATATACTCTTGTCGGCGTTGAGATTCTTAATGGCTTGTACCTCTTCTTTCTTCAGGTTGCAAGCTGGTGGTTTTGCTCGGCGCAGTATCCTGGCTGTTTCCGTGCGCATTTCCTCTGCCCTTTCACAAGGAAGGGCACGAATGGCTGCTTCGGTGTTGGCAATGATGTCCTCCATAGGTATAGTTCTCGGGATGATAGCGAAATTCCCTCCTTTTTGAAGAACAGACACTTCCTCTTCGGTCAATTGTCGTTCAGTGAGGTTGACCACTGTGTGTGACATGTCGGGAGTCGCCTTGTCGGTGTGCTTCCGGCATCTTTCAAACTTTTTCTTCTGTCGATCGGTGCAGCGCTCGAGTTCGTTCTGCATGCTCCTGTGAGTGATGCTGTCAATCTTGTCCCAGTCGTCTCGATGCATTCTGCTACTTAGTTGATAGAAAAGGTCCAGAAGTTCCTGATCCGTTCTTGCCAAGTCTCTCCGTGTTGTATGTATTCGCTCACGAAGAAAAGCTCGTTCCATTCTGTCGTAGATACGATGTGCTTGGGCGGTGGTGAATAGGCGCTTACATCGCAGGTAGCAAGAGGAGAACCGCACCGGAAATGACCGCGGAGAAGCCCTCGGACGTTGGCGCGCCAGGTACATATAGCCTGCGCCCGCGAGCTCGGCTCCAGTTCACCACCGGCAATGGAGGGTGAAGCTTTGACAATGCCAGCCACTCGTGCTGGCGAAACGTCAGAAAAATCATTAGATGAACGTCGGCCGAAGAACCCGAGACAGAAGCCAATAGGCAGTTTGTCAACAAGTGGCCACGAAAGCCTCAACAATTTTGTATTACGCCTCTACGGGGAGGAGATTTGCAGATTGTACCGACGCCTTGACCAACGACGGAAGAAGAAAGCGCGACTGATGTCCTCTCTCGCCTTTCTGTCACGTTGCCGAGATGAATGTGCTACACCGAAGTTCTTGAGATGTAAGTGCCTATTCACCACCGCCCAAGCACATCGTATCTACGACAGAATGGAACGAGCTTTTCTTCGTGAGCGAATACATACAACACGGAGAGACTTGGCAAGAACGGATCAGGAACTTCTGGACCTTTTCTATCAACTAAGTAGCAGAATGCATCGAGACGACTGGGACAAGATTGACAGCATCACTCACAGGGGCATGCAGAACGAACTCGAGCGCTGCACCGATCGACAGAAGAAAAAGTTTGAAAGATGCCGGAAGCACACCGACAAGGCGACTCCCGACATGTCACACACATTGGTCAACCTCACTGAACGACAATTGACCGAAGAGGAAGTGTCTGTTCTTCAAAAAGGAGGGAATTTCGCTATCATCCCGAGAACTATACCTATGGAGGACATCATTGCCAACACCGAAGCAGCCATTCGTACCCTTCCTTGTGAAAGGGCAGAGGAAATACGCACGGAAACAGCCAGGATACTGCGCCGAGCAAAACCACCAGCTTGCAACCTGAAGAAAGAAGAGGTACAAGCCATTAAGAATCTCAACGCCGACAAGAGTATATTGGTACTGCCTGCCGATAAGGGGAATGCGACCGTCGTAATGAAGACCGAAGATTATGAGCAAAAGATCCGAGACCTATTAGATCTGACGACGTACCAAAAACTAAGCGCAGATCCGACGCAACGTATCACACGGAATACGAATCGATTAATCAAGGCGTCTTCTCTGCCGGCGGACATACAGAGAAACCTGCGCAACACAGAAGCCCTACCACCTCGGCTGTATGGATTACCCAAGATCCATAAGAACAACGTTCCACTGAGACCGATCGTTAGCGCTCCTGGATCACCGACATATAAACTGGCAAAACACTTGGCCTCTCTGCTCCAGCCACACGTGGGGAAGACCGACACATACATTAAGGACTCAGGACATTTCATTGAGAAGCTGAAGAAACTGAAACTTGCACCAAACGACATCCTGGTCAGCTTTGATGTTGTTTCGTTATTTACGAAAGTGCCACTCAGTGACGCTCTGGAGCACATCGGTTCCATTTTTCCGCTAGACATCAGAAAGCTCTTCCATGCATGTCTCACCACGAGCTATTTCACGTGGAATGGCGATTTCTACGAGCAGCTGGAAGGCGTCGCCATGGGTAGTCCTCTCAGTCCAGTGGTGGCCAACTTCTTCATGGAACAATTCGAAGCACAGGCACTGGACTCGGCGACTTACAAACCTAAGGTGTGGTACAGGTACGTCGATGATACTTTTGTGGTGTGGAGCCATGGTGAAGAACAGCTCAGTGACTTCCTAAGACACTTGAACAGCCTCCATGCCAACATAACATTTACCATGGAAGTAGAAAAGGACAAGAAACTGCCATTTCTAGATGTTCTGGTCACAAGGGACGGCGAAGATCCGGGACACAGCGTGTATCGAAAACCGACTCACACGGACCGATACCTGCACAAACTGTCAAACCACCACCCGAGCCAGAAAAGAGGCATGATTAGTACGCTCGTAACGAGAGCAGGACGAATATGTGAGCCGCAACACCTCAAACGAGAAATGCAACACCTGGAAACTGTCCTGAGGAGCAATGGTTACTCCACAAATTATATTAGAAGTGTAACAGAGCCCAACCCTCGGCGAAGTAAGGAACCGGAAAAAGAATTGTCGGGTACGGCCTTTCTGCCATACATTCCCAGAGTGACGGACAGAATCGGCCGTATATTGTGCAAACATGGCGTAAAGACGATTTTCAAACCGACAAGGAAGATCAAAGAGTGTCTTAGATCGGCGAAGGAGAAAAGAGACCCACTTGCAATGTCGGGAATATACCGCATACCATGCACATGCGGAAAAGTTTATGTCGGAATGACTGGACGATCCACTAACACCAGGATCAAAGAGCATAAGCGACATTGCAGGTTGGGGCAGGTGGAGAAATCGGCCGTGGCAGAGCACGCACTGAATGAGACCGACCATGTAATAAAATTCGCCGACACGGAAGTTCTGGCTGTAGAGAAGCACTATCACACGCACTTGTTCAGAGAAGCTGTAGAAATACAAAAACACGCGAACAGTTTGAACAAGAAAGAGGAAAGCCTTAAGGTCAACGGATCCTGGCTTCCCGTACTGCAGCGAACGACCGTCGCAGGTAGCAAGAGGAGAACCGCA
Organism: Schistocerca nitens; assembly: GCF_023898315.1. Taxonomy (NCBI): domain Eukaryota; kingdom Metazoa; phylum Arthropoda; class Insecta; order Orthoptera; family Acrididae; genus Schistocerca; species Schistocerca nitens. The sequence continues at coordinate 347,018,592 of NC_064620.1, forward strand.
CCGGAAATGACCGCGGAGAAGCCCTCGGACGTTGGCGCGCCAGGTACATATAGCCTGCGCCCGCGAGCTCGGCTCCAGTTCACCACCGGCAATGGAGGGTGAAGCTTTGACAATGCCAGCCACTCGTGCTGGCGAAACGTCAGAAAAATCATTAGATGAACGTCGGCCGAAGAACCCGAGACAGAAGCCAATAGGCAGTTTGTCAGAGTGGATATTGCCATAGGTTAATTAAATTTCTCTCTCTCTCTCTCTCTCTCTCTCTCTCTGTCGCGCAACTACAACGGAGGGGTATCTGTTGAGAGGCCAGACAAACATATAGTTCCTGAAGAGGGGCAGCAGCCTTTTCAGTAGTTGCAGGGGGAACACTCTGGATGACTGACTGATCTGGCCTTGTAACATTAACCGAAACAGCCTTGCTATGCTGGTACTGTGAACGGCCAAAAGCAAGGGGAAACTACAGCCGTAATTTTTCCCGAGGGCATGCATCTTTACTGTGTGGTTAAATGATAATGGCATCCTCTTGGGTAAAATATTCTGGAGATAAAATAGTCCCCTTTTGGATCTCGGGGCAGGGACTACTCGGGAGGACATTGTTATCAGGAGGAAGAAAACTGGCATTCTACGGATCGGAGTGTGGAATGTCAGATCCCTTAATCCGGTAAGTAGGTTAGATAATTTGAATAGGGAAATGGTTAGATTTGTCAGTGATCCTGATCTATAGAGACTTAATACATTCCATGTTCCCATATTTGAGGTTAAAACTGGAGTCAAACAAGGGGATTCACTCTCACCAGTTCTTTTTAACATAGTAATCAATAGAATAATTCAAAAAGTAAAGCTACTACAAATTGGAGCACAACTGGAAAGCAAAATTAATATTGTAGCATACGCTGATGACATTGCATTATTATCTGACAGTGAGAATGATTTGAAGCTTCTTACAGCACAATTAATTAAAGCCACAAATGGCACAGGCCTCCAGCTGAATACAGACAAAACAATGTACTTTATCTTATCCCGCTATCCATCAAATAATAATGTACTGCAAATTAATAACACAGCTTTCACAAAGACAAATGAATTTAATTACCTTGGTACAATAGTAACCTCTGACAACTCCATAAAAATTGAAATAGAATCACGAATTCAGAAGGCTAACAAATGCTACTATAGTCTCTTGACAGTTTTCAAAAGCAAGTTAATTTCTAGGAACACCAAACTACAAGTATACAAATCATTGATTATACCAGTACTCACCTATGGATCTGAAACCTGGACTCTTACAAAAAAAGAGGAAAACAGATTAAGAGTATTTGAACGAAAAATTTTGAGAAAAATATTTGGACCCATAAGAGATAGGATCAGTGATGAATGGAGATTGCTAAATAACAATGAAATTTACAAACTATATAAAGACTCCGATATAGTGGCCAAAATTAAAGCCAAAAGACTGAAATGGATAGGGCATGTCATCAGAGCACCACCAAACAGGACCATCAAGAAAGTGACTGAAGAGATTCCCACCGGAAGACGACCTCTTGGACGCCCACGCATGAGATACTTGGACAATATTCAAGACGATCTCAGAAAACTAGGACATGACAGACAGTGGCAAATTACTTGTAAAGACAGAGCAAAGTGGTTCAACATTGTCCATTCTGCAGCAAAAAGCCTTCATGGATTGTAATGCTTAATAATAATAATAAATGTATCTAAAAAGAAAGATGATGAGACTTACCAAACAAAAGCGCTGGCAGGTCGATAGACACACAAAAAAACACAAACACACACACAAAATTCTAGCTTTCGCAACCAATGGTTGCTTCGTCAGGAAAGAGGGAAGGAGAGGGAAAGATGAAAGGATGTGGGTTTTAAGGGAGAGGGTAAGGAGTCATTCCAATCCCGGGAGCGGAAAGACTTACCTTAGGGGGAAAAAAGGACAGGTATACACTCGCACACACACACATATCCATCCACACATACAGACACAAGCAGACATATGTCATCTACATCCTCTTCTATTCCCATAATATTGCCCTAAAGTACATCACCCTTTCCACCTTCTGCCTTTCCCTTCATTGCTTAGGACTGGTTTTCCATTTGAGCTCTTCTACAAAGGTCTCTCTAATTTTCCTGTAGGCAGTATCTATCTATCTTACCCCTAGTGATATATGCCTTGTGTCTGTATGTGTGGATGGATATGTGTGTGTGTGCGAGTGTATACCTGTCCTTTTTTCCCCCTAAGGTAAGTCTTTCCGCTCCCGGGATTGGAATGACTCCTTACCCTCTCCCTTAAAACCCACATCCTTTCATCTTTCCCTCTCCTTCCCTCTTTCCTGACGAAGCAACCATTGGTTGCGAAAGCTAGAATTTTGTGTGTGTGTTTGTGTTTTTTTTGTGTGTCTATCGACCTGCCAGCGCTTTTGTTTGGTAAGTCTCATCATCTTTCTTTTTAGATATATTTTTTCCACGTGGAATGTTTCCCTCTGTTATATTCAATAATAATAAATGGTTAGATTAAAATCAGGTATAGTGGGAAATAGTGAATTTCGGTGGCAGGAGGAACCTGACTTCTGGTCAGGTGAATACAGGGTTATAAATACAAATCAAAGAGGGGTAATGGAGGAGTAGGTTTAATACTGAAAAAACAAACAGGAGGGCGGATAAGCTACTAAGCACAGTGTAGTGACCGCATTATTGTAGTCAAGATAGAAGCGAAGCCCTCGCCTACCACACTAGTACAAGTTTATTTGCCACCAAGCTCCACAGATAATGAAGAGATTGAAGAAATGTATGATGCGATAAAAGAAATTATTCAGATAGTGAAGGGACACGAAAATTTAATAGTCATGGGGAACTGGAATTTGATACTAGGGAAAGGAAGAGAAGGAAAAGTAGTGGACGAATATGGACTGGGGGGGGGGGGGGGGGTAAGGAATGAAAGAGGAAACTGCCTGGTAGAATTTTGTGCAGAGCATAACTTAATCATAGCTAACACTTGGTTTAAGAATCATGAAAGAAGGCTGTACGCGTGGAAGAGGCCTGGAGACCCTGGAAGATTTCAGATAGATTATATAATGATAAGACAGAGATTTAGGAGCCAAGTTTTAAATTGTAAGACATTTCCAGGGGCAGATGTGGAGTGACCACAATTTTTTGGTTATGAGCTGTAGATTAAAACCGAAGAAACTGCAAAAAGGTAGGAATTTAAGGAGATGGGACCTGGATAAACTGAAAGAACCAGAGGTTGTAGAAAGTTTCAGAGAGAGCATTAGGGAATGAATGACAAGAACAGGAGAAAGAAATACGGTAGAAGAAGAATGGGTAGCTTTGAGAAAGCAGGAGAGGATCAAGTAGGTAAAAGGACGAGGGCTGGTAGAAATCCTTTGGTAACAGAAGAGATTTTGAATTTAATTGATGAAAAGAGAAAATATAAAAATTCAGTAAATGAAGCAGGCAAAAAGGAATACAAACACCTCAAAAATGAGATCGACAGGAAGCGACAAATGGCTGAGCAGGCATGGCTAGAGGACAAACGTAAGGATGTAGAGGCATATATCACTAGGGGTAAGATAGATAGATACTGCCTACAGGAAAATTAGAGAGACCTTTGTAGAAGAGCTCAAATGGAAAACCAGTCCTAAGCAATGAAGGGAAAGGCAGAAGGTGGAAAGGGTGATGTACTTTAGGGCAATATTATGGGAATAGAAGAGGATGTAGATGAAGATGAAATTGGAGGTATGATACTGCGTGAAGAATTTGACAGAGCACTGAAAGACCTAAGTCAGAAAAAGGCCCCAGGAGTAGACAACATTCCATTAGAACTACTGATAGCCTTGGGAGAGCCAGCTATGACAAAACTGAACCATGTGGTGAGCAAGATGTATGAGACAGGCGAAATACCCTCAGACTTCAAGAAGCATATAATAATACCAATCTCAAAGAAATCTTGTGTTGACAGGTGTGAAAATTATTGTACTATCAGTTTAGTAAGTCATAACTGCAAAACACTAACTCGAGTTTTTTCCAGATGAATGGAAAAGCTGGTAGAAGCTGACCTCGGGGAAGATCAGTTTGGATTCCATAGAAATGTTGGAACACACGAGGCAATACTGACCCTACGACTTATCGTAGGAGATAGATTAAGGAAAGGCAAGCCTATGTTTCTAGCATTTGTAGACTTAGAGAAGGCTTTTGACAATGTTGACTGGAATACTCTCTTTCAAATTATGAAGGTGGCAGGGGTAAAATACAGGGAGTGAAAGGCTATTTACAGTTTGTACAGAAACCAGACTGCAGTCAGAAGGGTCAAGGGGCATGAAAGGGAAGCAGTGGTTGAGAAGGGAATAATATAGGGTTGTAGCCTATCTCTGATGTTATTCAATCTGTATATTGAACAAGCAGTAAAGGAAACAAAAGAAAAATTTCGAGTAGGAATTAAAATCAATGGAGAAGAAATAAAAACTTTGAGGTTTGCCGATGACATTGTAATCCTGTCAGAGACAGCAAATGGCATGGAAGAGCAGTTGAACGGAATGGACAGTGCCTTGAAAGGATATAAGATGAACATCAACAAAAGCAAAACGAGAACAATGGAATGTAGTTGAATTAAGTCGGGTGATGCTGAGGGAATTAGATTAGGAAATGAGACACTTAAAGTAGTAGATGGGTTTTGCTATTTGGGGAGCAAAATAACTGATGGTGGTCGAAGTAGATAGGATATAAAATGTAGGCTTGTAATGGAAAGGAATACGTTTATGAAGAAGAGAAATTTGTTAACATTGAGTATAGATTGAAGTGTCAGTAAGTCGTTTTCTGATAGTATTTGTGTAGAGTGTAGCCATGTGTGGAATTGAAACGGACCATAAATAGTTTAGACAGAGAGAATAGAAGCTTTTGAAATGTTGTGTTACGGAACAATACTGAAGATTGGATGGGTTGATCACATAACTAATGAGGAGGTACTGAATAGAATTGGGGAGAAGAGGACTTTGTGGCACAACTGGGCTAAAAGAAGGGATCAGTTGGTAGGACATGTTATGAGACATCAAGGGATCACCAATTTGGTATTGGAGGGAAACGTGGAGACTAAAGATTGTAGAGGGAGACCAAGAGATGAATACACTAAGCAGATTCAAAACCATGTAGGTTGCCATAGTTACTTAGAGGTGAAGAGGCTTGCGCAGAATAGGGTAGCAGGAGAGCTGCATCAAACAAGTTTCTGGATTGGAGACCATAACAACAACAGGTAGAATTGCAAAATGAAAAATCTAAATTGGGACAGTTAAAAGGAGAAAAGGGATGGGGGTACTGGTGCTGGGAAAAAGGGTGACCAGCAAAGAGGGGAGGACAAACATTTAATTAGCACATTCAAAGGTCAGATCAGATAACAAATAAATTTGATTTATTACTAGAATTAGAGGAGGAGAAGCTTTCTACAGACGGGAAGAGGTAAATATGCAGCAGAATACTTCTTGGTATCTTACAGTTAAGTTGGGAGAAAAATAGAGCTCTGCTGCGAAGTAGTAGTAGTAGTAGTAGTAGTAGTAGTAGTAGTAGTAGTAGTTGGCAGCTAAAGCAAAAAATTGGGCTTAAGGCCCAAGGTTATAATGTTTGTGAAACTAAATGCCAATCTTAACCATATAAGAGAGAACTTGAGACAAACGTTTAAGCATTTTACCGAAGACAATCACTAATAGTCGGGAAAACTGAAAACAGTCTTGCCAAAAATGTAAAATACAGTAGTAGAAGCAACTACTGAAAATGCTAGCGTAAGTTTTGCAGAGACCTTGTGGTGACATTGTCAGTCCTGGGTTAATCCTACTGTAGAGGAAAAAACTTTAAAACTGAGACGAAATTCCTTAAAGGTATTTACATTTAGGTAGTAAAATTCCAGGTTAGCAGATCTGTTAGCACAAAGTGTAAGATGATCCACCTGCATATGACCGCAAATCCCTGTGGTTATTAGGATCAGATGAGACTACTGTTTAAGCTACGTTCTGAAACTAAGAGACGCATTTGTCGCATAAGAATATAGGGAATGGGAAATAAACTTGCTTCATAACAACACTGAATAATGGCGAAAATGAAAGTAATAGGAATTTGAAAGGTAATAACAGAAAGGAAATGGGTTGCTTTTGTCAGTCTCCTTCTAAATGTCTTTCTGTGAAACATGTGAACTGTATTCTGTGTACTTAATTTTTGTGTCCTTGGAGTCTGTAGTTGCTCTACAGTTATTATAACACACAAAATATTTCTTTCCAAAGGCAGTTTTAGTATAGTTTTAAATATTTATTGTCTTTTAGATGTTTGTCACTCATTTAACTGTTTGTTTATGGTATTTTCTGTGATGGAAAGTGGGAACCAATGCAGAATTTGACTAAACAAGCATAGAAAACACTCTCAGCCTGGCTAGTGTAGCAGACCAATAGTTGTTAATCCACAGTGTGAATTTGTATCCCTGTCTTACACAATAGCATGCTGCGTGTCAAACTACATGAGCAGGTCATTCATAAAAATTCAAAAATATAGAAACACAGCAGGGTTGCCGCAAGTTCCGGAAATCACGGAATATCAGGGAATTTCAGATGTGTCGGAAATCAAGGAAATTTGGAAAAACACCAGAAAAATGTAGTGTTTGTCTCAGGAGATGAAATGGTTTGTTTACTGAGATATCGTGCATCGTTGCTGGCTGGGCACAGCTGAGTATGTGAGCCTCTTCCCTACTCCATCTTTCTTATTGCTTCTTCCCTTTCTGCCACTCCCCTCAGCTTTCAGTCAATGCTGCCACCACTTCTTGCTGCTAGCCCAGTAGCTGCTGACGGAAGGCATGAGGAGAGGTTTGTTTGGATCTGATTCTCAGAGACTGTTGATGCAGTGGCCAGAGACAGCAGTCGTGTGCATAAGTTGTGTCTGAATGATTGTGTGAATGTGTGTGCTCTCTCATTTCCTGACAAAGTCTATGGCCAAAAATTTAGTTGTGAGAGTGCGATTGTCTTTTCTAAGTGCATGTCTGCAGCTCAGTGATCATCTTTACAGTGAGTTGCTGCCTATCCTCATCAGTATTGATTTCCAGAGTATTCTTGCAAGTTATCTGTTGTATGGATTGATCATTGTGGTTTCATTTCATCAGCATGGTGTCTGTGACATGTAAATAGCTGCCCACGCCAGTGGACTTCCATGATGGCTCAAAATCACAGGCCATTACACGCCCTGCCCGTTGGGTCTAATCTCACCAATCTGCCCACATGCCAGGTCTGTTTGTGTGTGGTGTAATGTGGCAGATTTTTGTGGTTTATCCATGGACTCAGAACTGTGGTGCTTTTTGGCAGGCCAGAGGCCATGGGCAATGGATTTCAGGAATTACGACTGTCTCACTGCAAGAACATTGTACAGTGGTGAATTTTATGGACATTTTATTTATTCTAGTACATTTTGGCATTTTGAAAGTAGTTTATATATTAGAAAGTGTGGTTGATAGGAGGAAGAAAATAATGGCAGTCACTGGCAATTTGTACACTATGTACTCACATATTTTGTGAAAGAAAAACCACACAATACCTGTAAAATAATAGACAACACAGTGTGCAGCAACCAACAATAGAAAACATAGTAGAACCAATATTTTATTGGCAGTCACCTGTAGTATTGATTCATAGAACTCTTCCCTGCCTTATACACTTCTTTCAAGAGGCCACGTGAGGCAATACTAACCTTACGACTTATCTTAGAAGAAAGATTAAGAAAAGGCAAACCTACGTTTCTAGCATTTGTAGACTTAGAGAAAGCTTTTGACAACGTTAACTGGAATACTCTCTTTCAAATTCTGAAGGTGGCAGGGGTAAAATACAGGGAGCGAAAGGCTATTTACAATTTGTACAGAAACCAGATGGCAGTTACAAGAGTCGAGGGGCATGAAAGGGAAGCAGTGGTTGGGAAAGGAGTGAGACAGGGTTGTAGCCTCTCCCCGATGTTATTCAATCTGTATATTGAGCAAGCAGTAAAGGAAACAAAAGAAAAATTCGGAGTAGGTATTAAAATTCATGGAAAAGAAGTAAAAACTTTGAGGTTCGCCGATGACATTGTAATTCTGTCAGAGACAGCAAAGGACTTGGAAGAGCAGTTGAACGGAATGGACAGTGTCTTGAAAGAAGGATATAAGATGAACATCAACAAAAGCAAAACGAGGATAATGGAATGTAGTCAGATTAAATCGGGTGATGCTGAGGGGATTAGATTAGGAAATGAGACACTTAAAGTAGTAAAGGAGTTTTGCTATTTAGGGAGTAAAATAACTGATGATGGTCGAAGTAGAGAGGATATAAAATGTAGACTGGCAATGGCAAGGAAATCGTTTCTGAAGAAGAGAAATTTGTTAACATCGAGTATAGATTTAAGTGTCAGGAAGTCGTTTCTGAAAGTATTTGTATGGAGTGTAGCCATGTATGGAAGTGAAACATGGACGATAACCAGTTTGGACAAGAAGAGAATAGAAGCTTTCGAAATGTGGTGCTACAGAAGAATGCTGAAGATAAGGTGGGTAGATCACGTAACTAATGAGGAGGTATTGAATAGGATTGGGGAGAAGAGAAGTTTGTGGCACAACTTGACTAGAAGAAGGGATCGGTTGGTAGGACATGTTTTGAGGCATCAAGGCATCACAAATTTAGCATTGGAGGGCAGCGTGGAGGGTAAAAATCGTAGAGGGAGACCAAGAGATGAATACACTAAGCAGATTCAGAAGGATGTAGGTTGCAGTAGGTACTGGGAGATGAAGAAGCTTGCACAGGATAGAGTAGCATGGAGAGCTGCATCAAACCAGTCTTAGGACTGAAGACCACAACAACAACAACTTTTTTTCTGACATCATAATGTAATGCATATAACATTTGACTTGCTTTCCCCATTTAAAAACAGTTCATTGCAAAAGATGTTAATGTTAGTACTTAAGAATTTTGCTCTCATGTTTAGAAATATAGAAGTCCTTAAATTTTTTTGTCCACCTACTTTGTTTACTTACCCTTGATCTCAAAATTTGTCCCTGCAGTGGGCCAACAGCTGTTTGATGGCTGCGTGTGTGGTGGGCTTGGGTCCCTGAGCTATTTGAAGCCTTTATTCTTTTCTGGGTTGCTTTCCCTTCCCCTTCCTTCTTCTTCCCCGCCCTCCTTCCTTTCCCTTTGCCCCTTCCATTCTTTCACTCGGTGTTCTTTATGTCGGTCTGGCTATCCTCATGACTTTGCTTCATCTTGCGGTTTTGTTTGGTTGCTTTTCCTTACCCTTTTTGGCTTTTCTTTTTCGTTCCCCCTCAGCCGTTTGACCTCCCTCTCTAATTGAAATCTGTAGTGTGAGCCAGATGGGGAAGAACTCCCTCCCTAGAGTCTTTGCCGTGGATTCCTCTCCCCCCTTCCTCTCTCCCTCTCCCCCTTCCTCTCTCCCCCTTCCTCTCTCCCCCTTCCTCTCTCCCCCTCCCTCTCCCCCTCCCTCTCCCCCTCTCCCTCTCCCTCTCCCTGTCCCTCTCCCTCTCCCTCTCCCTCTCCCTCTCCCTCTCCCTCTCCCTCTCCCTCTGCCTCTGCCTCTGCCTCTGCCTCTGCCTCTGCCTCTCCTTCACCCTTTTCTCCCTTCCCCTCTCCCTCTTCTCCCTTCAACCTTTTCTCCCTTCCCCTCTCCCTCTTCTCCCTTCCCCTCCCTCCCCGCCAAAGTCCTTTCGCCTTCTTGCTAGGTCACCAACTTGGTAGCCAGTCCATGTGGTGTGGCTGTTATGTACCCACCTGACTAAGCCCCTCAATATCACAGGGATCATTCTCCTTATAAAGACAACTTCTGCCAGTCAGCCAGCCTCCCTCTGTGCCTGCAACTGTTTAGGAGACAACCCCGTCAGTGTGACACAGGATGTAATGTTCCATAGGGACCTTCTCCTCGAGTTGGAACGACATGGCGTTCATTTCATCTGGCTTCTCCAGAAAGACCCCAAGGACCATTGTATAAAGACTGGTGCTTACATCATGGCATTTGAGGATGATACCCTGCCCGAGAAGATCAAGGTAATGGTGTACAGGTGCAATGTGAAACCGTACTTTTCACCTCCATTGCCTCAGGTTTCGCCACATGTCCTAGCGATGCAATGCTGCTCGCATCTGTGGTGACTGTGGGCGCCCTTTTCATGTGGGGAGCCCTTGCACCCCACCGTCTAATTGTGTAAACTGTTCTGGTCTCCATTCTCCCCACTCACCAGAGTTTCCAGTGTACGTGAAGGAAAAAAGAATTCAGGAAATAAAGACACTTGACTGTCTCAGGTGCTTTGATGCCCAGAAGAAATGTGATTTACTTCGCCATGTAAATCTCTCCTCTACCTGTGCCTCAGTTATGCCTTCACCTCTTCCCCCCTCACCCTTACTGCCATCCTTGCCCTCCTTCCATTTCCTCACCCTTAGTGGCTCCACCTCCTCGAAGAACCGCTCCTCCTCCTCCTCCTCCTCCTCCTCCTCCTCAGCCAGGGAAAACTTACTATTCTCAGGCTCCTGCTAGGGATGGGTCTCCACCTCGGAACACCCCTCCCCGGAATTCTCAGGACAGGAAGCCTGCACCCTTGGGCAGGAGGAGAGATCCACTCTCCAATGGCTCCAAAGCCACTCATTCTCTGTCCAATCCTGAAATAACTGCCACCTATTCCCTTACTGAAAATGCCACCTCCCTCCCTCCGAGGGAGGAGAAGAAGAAGAAACAGTGCAAGTCAATGGATGGGGCTTACCTGCTTTCCCGGAGGGCTTCATCCCTCCACCTCATCCTGAATCAGACCCAGTTTTAATGGATGTCACCCCATCCTCATTGGTGAAGACCACCGAGAAAGTGACTTGACCTCCCCTAGGCTTCTTTATGCCTCACCTGGACTCTCACCACACAATAATCCAATGGAATTGTGATGGATATTATCGCCACCTCCCGGGAATAAAATGCCTTGTTCCCTCCTACTCTTCATTCTGTCTTGCTCTTCAAGAAACTCATTTTCATGATGACCACTCTCTAAAGTTTCGTGTTATGGAGCATTGTGTCAGAACTTTACCGGCTCCGGGATAGTTTCTGGAGGGGTTTACACTTTGGTTCGCATCGATATCATTAGTGACTGGATTCTCCCATCTGGGAGTGCCACTTCGTTGGGTAGGGGTCTTTTACTTGACCAACTTACTACAGACTTTGATTTGTCTCTCCTCAATGACAGTTCCCCGACCCACTTCAGTGCCGCTCATGGAACCTTTTCTACTGTCAATCTCACAATCTCCTTCTCTACTCTCATGGCTTGCCTACATTGGTCACCCCCTTGATGATCTTTGGGACAGTGACCACTTTCCAATGATTCCATCATTCCCCTGCCTCCACTAGGCAGACAGGCCCCCACGTTGGGCATCCCACAGGGCCAGTTGGCCTTTATATACATCTGCTGTGCACTTCGACACGTCTCTCGAACTGCATCAATGCAGTCGTGCAAGGTATTTCTGCCACTATTCTTCGTGCTGCTGGCACTGCTGTCCCCCTATCCACAGGTCCCCCTCATCATCGACCAGTACCATGATGTACCAAAGACATAGCAGTCGCCTACAGGCACTGCAATGATTTAAATGACACCCTTCACAGACCAATCTCCTCGCTTTCATGCGTCTCTGTGATAAGGCTTGTTACCTTACTAAGCTGAGCAAAAAGGTATGCTGGGAGTGCTATGTTTCCTCCCTGGGGACAAATGGCTCTTCATTGCAAGTTTGGTCCAAGCTCTCTAGCCTTCTGGGCCACCAGTGACAATCAACTGTCCTGGGGCTTATCCTCCAAGGTGCTCTTGTCTTCTGATTCATTGGTCCTTGCAGAACACGTTGCGACACACTTTGTGACTGCATCGGCATCCTCTTCCTATCTTGCCACCTTTCCTTGGCAGAAGCACAGAGTTGAACAGACCCCCTTCTGTTTAAACTCTTACCAAGCTGAACCCTATAATGAACCCTTCACTGAATGGGAATTCTTGCAGCTCTTACCTCTTCACATGACACGGCACCAGGCCCAGATTCTATCACAACCAGATGATCCAACACTTGGACATTACACAGAGGCAATATCTACTCAAGGTCTTCAACCACATTTGGCCTACTCGGTGTCTTCAACCACATTTGGCTCGTGGGTGCCTTTCCCTCACAGTGACAACACAGTATAGTTATCCCCATCTTTAAGCCCGAGAAGAACCCAACATCTCTCTACAGCTACTGCCCAATTAGCCTGATGAACGTACTTTGTAAACTGCCCGACAGGATGGTGACTTCTGATTATGTTGGGTACTTGAATCTTGGGGCCCCCCCATATCAGTGTGGCTTTCAGGAAGGACGATCTCAAACTGACCATTTATTCAGATTCGAAACTGCAATCTGACTGACTTTTACTAATTGTTGACACCTTGTCACGGTCTTCTTTGACATACGTAAGGCATATGATATGGCTTGGCACCATTGTGTTTTAGTTACCCTCTGTGACTGGAGCTGTCATGGCTCCCTTCTGATTTTTATTCACGATTTTTTTATCTCACCACCTCTCTGGGTTCCATTTGACACTTCACTCAGCATCCCTCGGATTCGTTAGAATGGTATCACACAGAGAGAGAATGGTATCCCTCATCGCCATCAATGGGCTTGTAACCTCTCTTGGCCCTCAGATTACCCCAGCGTTGTATGTCAACAATTTTTGCATCTGGTGCAGCTGCCACTTGGTAGCGTCTCCTGAGTGCCGGATCCAAGGGGCCATCCAATGAACCTCTGTGTGGGCTGTCTTTTTTGGCGTCCAGTTTTCTCCCCCCAAAATGCAGGTTACGCATTTTTGCTGTCAATTCCTAGTATACCCTGATCCAGAACTTTATATAGGCGACCAGCTCCGAGGTGCTACAGCACAGTCCCTTTTCTTTGGACGTTTGTTTGATGAAAAGCTGACGTGTTTGCCCTGTATTCATCGCCTGAAGACTATATGCATGCGGAAGCTTAATGCTCTCCACCTCCTGGCCCACACATCTTGGGGTGCAGGCCATGCTAATCTTCTCCATATTTACAGTGCTCTGGTCTTGTCCAGACTAGATTATGGAAGTCAGGTTTATAGTTCAGCGGCTCCTTCCACTCTGAAAATACTTGATCCTGTTCACCATTGTGGGGTGTGCCTGGCTATTGGTGCCTTTTGCCCTAGTCCCATTGGCAGTCTCCTCACGGAAGTGGGGATTCTCCCTCTACAAAATATTGGTAGACTTTCTCCTTCGTGCTAAGTATAGTCTACCTTAATTTTAATATTAGCAGACAATTTACGGATGGTTGAACTGGTAATCAGTTTCCTCTGTGAAAGTGGTTATTTCCAGATATAAGGTTTTGCTTTATTCCTGGGGCAGAGGCAGGGTGGTTGTGATTGAGGCCTCTCTTCACGTTTTCTCAGTCTGAGACCCCATGACCACTCCCCCGTGGAAAGATCACTCTTTTTTTCCAGTTTTTAGATTTGGTCTAACCTTTTATGCCGTTTACTGTGGTGTTTTTTAATGTCCTTGTTTTATAGTTTGAATCACCTGACTGGATCCATTTACTTTTAGCTGATCCTATTTCTTCTGTGAGTAACTTAGAAATCGCGGGACTGATGATCTCGCCATTTGGCCCCATAAACCATCTCAATTAATCAGTCAATCAATCTATCTCAAAATTTGTCAGGGAAAAATGCTAAAGCATGTCTGGAAATCAGGGAAATGAGGAATTTCACTTGGGGAAAAACTTGTGGTGTGTGTGTGTGTGTGTGTGTGTTGGATGGAACCTTTGCACCCCCATGCCTCTCCCCCACCCCACCCCACCCTTCCCCTAACTCCACCACATGATCAGACTATAAAAGAGCACAAAACAGTATGACGGGGAAAAAAATACCCTTTGCTGCTTTGAATTATGTTAGAGTTTCATCAGACAGCTTAGAACGTTCCATAGTGGTTCCATTGTGTACACCAGAGCAAAAATAGTGATCACAATACACCCCAAAGAGGGTCATATCATGTTTCTTGGGGTAGCAACCCCTTAATGTCTTTAGAAGAAGGGTTGAATCATCCAGGGGGTGTCAGCAGTGTTGAACATTGCCAAGAATGTCATCTTGTTGTGTATCACATTACTAAATGTTTTCAACCGCAAAATGTGTGGAAATCAACACTCAGAGGGAATGGATGGTTTCATTGATACCCTGTGTGCCACCCCCAGTGGCCTTTTCATGTCGATTTTGTGTTTTCCTTGGCCATACATAAGAAAACCACATGATTTAAGCACCGGACATCATGGTTCTGAGTTTCATCACGGAATTGTCAAAAGAAGGGATAAAATGAGGGTAAGAAGAGGTTTGATGAGCTTCCCATCATGAGACGTGTTCATGATGGCATTGGGCAGAATTGTGGTGAAATTTGGTGTCATTGTGATATCATTAACTCACCTTACATCACACATGAACATCTGAGCTCTGACCTTTCTTTCACATGTGTTATCACCTTGCTGTTTGAAGCTTTGCTGAGCCTGAGGGCAATGTTGCAGAGCACCACAATTTTGCAGCAAAGCAGGGAAAGGTTTTTGGCACCTAACCTGAAACTTCTGCATCCAATGGACGACAATTACAGTTTTACGAAAAAGTGGCCCTTTAATTTTTGTTGCAGAATGTAAAACTGATCAGCACTTCCCTATGATGGATTCAACTTTTGCATAGAAAGGAGTGAAACCATTGCAGAAATGTACCACTGAAATCTCTTGATGAAGTTACAAGATACTCTCAAGGTGAAGTTTTATGGAGGCAAAGTCTTGTAGTAAGCTGTCTAGGAGATATTTTTCTCCATGATAACACTATGGGTCATTCTGAACAGGATGGTCACAGATGCTGCTGCTGTGGTCTACCCAATTTTGCCTCACCCCCTCCTTGTATTGTCCCGACATACCAGAACAAGGTGATTTTTGAGGTGGAACGTTTCCTGAATAACCAAAGTGCAGACTTCTACAATCAAAGTCTCGACCAACATTGGTAAAAAGATGTTGCATTGAAGGGCATTTATGTAGAGGAAGACCAACACCACTATAAAGTCTCGTGGTTGCAGCTTGAGTTTTTTGAGGTGATAATTAATGCTTAGACTGCCCCTCATACTTGTTTTGCCTTGTGGATAACAGTGCCAAGGTATTAACTATCACCAATCAGCAACCATGTTTTTCAGCTATATTCACAATCCAGGAGAAAGTTTACACAGCTTTGGAAAGGTGACTATTGGAAAATAATTATGTGAGATTTGCTTATGACGCTCAGATGTTAAGAGTACACCAACTGGGAGCATGTTGGGTGGTCTCCCACTGTGGAATCTGTAGATACCTTTAACTGCCTCTGTCTGTACACTGAGGTGACAAAAGTTGGGATATTGATATGTACATATACAGATGGCAGTAATATTGTGTACACAAGGTATAAAAGGGCAGTGCATTGGTGGAGCTCTCATTTGTACTTAGGTGATTCATTCATTTCAGGCAGTACCTCTCACCACGGACAACGCAGTTACTGGCTGACTGAGAGCAGCAGCATTTGCCTAGAGTTGTCAGTGCAAACAGACAAGCAGCACTGTGTGAAATAACCACAGAAATCAGTGCGGGAAGTAAAACAAACATATCTGTTACCAGAGTGCGGTAGAATGTGGCGTTAATAGGCTATGGCATTGGAAGACTGATGGGACTGCCTTTGCTAACAGCACGACATCACTTGCAGTGCCCCTTCTGGACTCGTAACCATATTCGTTGGACCCTAGGCAACTGGAAAACCATGGCCTGATCAGATAAGTCCCAATTTCAGTTGGTAAGATCTGATGGTAGGGTTCGAATGTGATGCACATCCTCAAGAAGCAATAAACCCAAATTGTCAACAAGGTATTGTGCAAGTTGATGGTGGCTCCATAATAGTGTGGGCTGTGTTTGCATAGAATGGACCAGGTCCCATGGATGTTCAGCCATTTTGGAGACCATTTGCAGACATTCCTGGACACCATGTTTCCAAACGACGACGAGATCTTTATGGCTATAAAGTGCATGTCACTGGGTTACAGTTGTTCATGTATGGTTTGAAGAACATTCTGGACAGTTCGAGCGAATGGTTTGGCCACGCAGATTGCCTGATATGAATCCCATCAAACATTTATGAGACTTAATCGAGAGATTAGTTCGTGCAAAAAATCCTGCACTGGCAACGCTTTTGCAGTTATGGATGGCTAGGGAGGCTCAATATTTCTGCAGGAGACCTATGATGACTCGTTGAGTCCATGCCACTTTGAGTAGCTGCACTATGCCAGGTAAAAAGAGATAACCCATGACTTTTGCCACCTCATTGTATTCCAGAATAAGGCAAAGATACAGTGAATGGTGATTAATGTTCAGTGCACCCTCCCACAAAAAATAAAAGTGTTCCTTATAGCTCGATGATTGTCTTAGAAATCAACCTGAACCTTTTACCCTCAAGTAACTATTTCCATTTGTGGTGCTTTGCCATCATTAGATATATTCTGCAAACCATTGTGCACTTGCTCTCTAGTCTGGTGGCAGACGCATCGTCAAATTTTTTTGGTACAAGATTGCCAGTTTTGGAACTGTGGAATGTATACATTGAGGACAGTAGTAGTTTCTTGGTTACAGCTAGATTTTTTCAAGTTGAGCCAGTTTCAACTTGCTGAGTGTTTGTAGGATGAGGGACTGAAGAAAACTATTTGATCTCCTTCTGTAAGATGATTTCCCTAAAAAAGCAAATCAAAATTCCTCTGGTATGAAAGCAATGCAGGTGACTAGAATATGGAGGACAGAAAGTTGGGGGGGGGGGGGGGGGTATGAATGCAATGCAGGTGACCTGAATATGGGGGACAGAAAGCAGAGATATTACAACTGACTTTACTGGGATCACTACAGATCACATATGCTAACAAGATTTCTAAAGCCCTGCATCACATCGATAGGAAAGTACCAATTGATAACAGTCAAAAAGAATTTGTGTGAACTCAAGAGTAACATCCTTCATGAGAATTTTTTCACCGTCAAAGTCCATAGTTCTGCGAATCACTGTGAAGTGCAGGGTGTAGTGTACTTTCCATTGTACCATTGCATTCAAGTGTGGAATGTTGGAAGAAAGGTTGCGTATTCACCTTTGTGCCTGCTGTAATTAGTCTACTATTATCTTTGTAATCACAGTGGGAGCAATACAAAGGGGGTTGCAGTATGTTACGAGATTCATCAGTTAAAGTCGTTTCTCGAAACTTTGTAAGCAGGTTTTCACAGAGTAGTTCACATATATCTTAACACTTATACCAGTCCAGTTTCTTCAGGCTCTGTGTATCACTGTCCCATGAAGCAAACAAATGTGTGAAAATTTGTGCTGCTCTTCTCTGTATACATTCAATATCCTGGTACACCTGTTTGGTGCAGATCCTGACAGCTGAGCAATATTCTGCTATGCATCACAGGACTTTTGTTATGTGAACGTTCCTTTTCATATCTGTACAAATTGATACCCCAGGATGTTTGTACAAGCTGGCCGATTCCAACTGTGGCTGAGTGATATTTTAGTTATACGATAGTATGTTTTTTGCTTTCTGAAGTTAAGGAGTTTAATTCCATTAACAACAGAATCTCCAAGACTGCAATTGTTTTCTGTAATAGTGACTTACCCTTGATTAATGCACACACAGCCTATGAGGATAGGGTGGAATTTTGCACTGAATTTGATCATGTCTATAACTCATTTCCAAACCATAAAGTGATTTTAATGCCAAAGTGGTTCAGGAAGACATGTATAAACCTGTGACTGTTAATGCAAGTCTGCATCAAGAGAGCAGTGGCACAGCAGCCATTTGATCATTTTTGCAATTGACTATAATATCTGCATCATGAGTAAACGATTTCAACATGAAACATACCTAAAGGGACATCAGTGGCACCAGACACTAAGGAGGCCATGTATGTATCCAGAAACAGTATGGAAACATCATCAAAGGTATGCAAGCAGGCTGCGACACTGATCACTTCCTGGTGATAAGTAAGATGAACATTAAATTTAAGAAGATGCTTAGAATGCCAAAGTAGACTATAGATTACAGTATAAATAGATTAAAAGAGATGAAGATTAATAGCAAATAAGAATCAACACTAGCAGGCAACCAAAATAAATGTGAGGAAGAGATAGGAGACTGTGGTATCAACCATGACTGATCTCAAATTAGGAGACCGTAAACAGAGTAGCTTCCAGAATTCTAGGGATATGGAAGTGGTCAGATAAGATATGGTTCAATCAAGTCTGCTTGCAAAACGATGATGACAGAAGAAGAAAGAAATGGCTACTACACTAACACAGGAGAAAAACAAATATTATAAGGAGCTAAAACAAGTGGAAGGAAGATGTATTCATCAAGGGCAACACAAATGTAGCAAAAAGTAAAGAACGTAACACAGAAATATAAGAAAAACAAAACATTTATTAAAGGCACAGGAAGATACTCATGATTGAATGTCACTGAAATAGAACAGTGATGGGCAGAGTACTTCACAGAATTATTAAGCTGTGATAACCCTACTGAGTCTTCCATTTGAGGTACCAGATACCATAGACAGCAAAGTAAGAGGCTGAATGAAGAAGAAATAAGACAAATAATAAAAAAGCTAAAAAACAATAAGGTTTTCGGTGGAGATCAAATTGCAAGAGAGCTAATAAGGAGTGGAGGAACGGTAATGGTTAAACTAATAACAAAAGTGTGAAAAAACGTTTGGAAATATGACACGTCACCTGAAGATTGGAAAATGCCCATAATCAGTCCTATGCTAAAAAAGAACAATCCCCTGGTAAGTAATAACAATAGAGGGATCACACTCCTTAATGTAAACTACAAAATTCTATTGCAGTGTCTACTGCACAGAACGATCCCAGTTGCGGAAGGAAGTTGAGTGGACTGTCAGTGTGGTTTCATAGGGGGACAATCACCTGTGTCTTGTCACCAGTGTCTTGAAAGAGTTTGTTTTCACATGAGTTAATACATCCAGTACAGATGTGAAGAGAAACTATATGCTTCCAGATAGCTTTTCATATCTCAAATATCTATGATGAATATACATGCTGACAGAAGCAACAAATGAAAACTTGTGCTTAAGTCAGGATTAAAACCCAGGTCTCCTGCTCATTAGACAGATACGTTAACCACTATACAGTCTGGCATAGTGGCTTTGCACAACTGGACAGACTACCATAGCACTCCTCCCTCCTCAACCCAAATTTCCGTTCATGCCTCAGCCCACTTGGTATTCCCTCTAAATCTGAACAGCATTGCAGAGTGTTTATTCATTGCTGAGGTGCTATTCTGATACAGTTGGAGAGCCTCTGCAATGCTGTTAGAATTAGGGTCACACAAAGTGGGCTCAGGCATGAATGGAAATTTTGATTGAGGAGGAAGGTGTGCTAGGGTAATCCGTTCAGTTGTGCAAAGCCACTGTGACAGGATGACATAGGGGTTAGCACATCTATCTAGTGAGCAGAAGACCTTGTACCAAATCTTGGCCTTGGTACAAATTTTTGTTTGTCTCTGCATATACACCGAGGTGACAAAGTCATGGGGTAGCGATATGCACATATAGAGGTCGTGCTAGTATTGTGTACACTAGGTATAAAAGGGCAGTGCATGGGCAGATCTGTCATTTGTATTCAGGTGATTCATGTGAAAAGGTTTCTGACTTGATTATGGTCTCATGAGGAAATTAACAGACTTTGAACATGGAATGGGGGCATTCCAATTCGGAAACCACTAGGGAATTCAATATTCTGAGATCCACAGAGTCAAGAGAGTGATGAGGAAACCAAATTTCAGGCATTACCCCTCACCATTGACAACACAGTGGCCAATGGCATTCTCTTCACGATCGAGAACAGTGTCGTTTGCGTAGAGTTGTCAATGCTAACAGACAAGCATCACTGTGTGAAATAACCACAAAAATCAATGTGGACATACTACAAATGTATCTTTTAGGACAGTGTGGTGAAATTTGGTGTTAACGGGCTAAGGCAGTAGACAATCGATATGAGTGCCTTTGCCAAAGCATGAAATCACCTGCAGCACCTCTCCTGGGCTCGTGACCATATCAGGTGAACACCAGCTGACTGGAAAACCGTGGCATTGTCAGGTGAATCCCAGTTTCAGTTGATAAGAGTTGATGATAGCGTTAGAGTGTGAAACAGACCTCACGAAGCTATGGATACAAGTTATTGACAAGCCACTGCTCAAGCTGGTGGTGGCTCCATAATAATGTGGGCTGTGTTTACATGAAATGGACTGGGTCCTCTGGTCCAAATCAACCAATCATGGTCTGGAAATGGTTATGTTTGGCTAATTGGTGACCATATGCAGCCATTCATGGACTTCATGTTTCCAAACAACAATGGGATTGTAATGGATGGCAACGCTCCTTGACACTAGACCGCAGTTGTTCATGATTGGTTTGAAGAAAATTCTGGGCAATTGGAGTGAATGATTTGGCACCCAGATTTCCTGACATGAATCCCACTGAACATTAATGGGACATAATCAGGAGGTCAGTTCGTGCACAAAATCCTGCAACAACACCACTTTCACAATTATGGATGGCTATAGAAGCAGCATGGCTCAGTATTTCTGCAGGGGCTTCCAACAACTTACTCAGTCTATGCCACATTGAGTTGCTTCACAATGTTGGGCAAAGGATGTCTGATGCAATGTTAGGGGGTATCCCATGACTTTTGTCACCTCAGTGTCTAATCATAGTACAGATGTGTGTACAGGAAACGTGTTGCAGAGTAAAGATAAGTACAAGAATGCAGAGTATTTCAGAGTCATAACAGGAGTTAGACAAGGAGACACACAGTCTTCAATAATTTTTAATTTAATTTTAGAACACAAAAAAGTAAACCCAGGTAGAATAAGGCAACACAATAAATCAGCTTGCATATGCAGACCATTTGTTTATGACGTTCTTGTATAATTTATTCAAATAATAACAGTTAAATAAATGAATAATAGTCACGACTGATGGAAAATGAAGTTCCACAATCGTTGAACAAATTTATAGAACTCATAGATATGATCGCCTGCAACAGATGTTGCACTGCCAAAAACAGAGTGCCTGCTACGTGCTCTCAGGACCCTTACCTGCACCCCATGCCTGACGTCACATCTGCAAGCTACCCGAGGATGTGTTTTCTGCACAACTGCGTCTTTGACTACAAATGTAACTGTTTATTATGTTTTAGTGGAGGCTGTGACTTATACTGTCTCTGTTACCACCCAATACTTTGAAATAAATAAAATGAATAATAAAATTGTTTAAATAGGTGGCTGCTGGCTATGAAATAAGTGGCATTGAAAGAAAAGAAAAAAAAAATAAACATTTTCTGTAGTAGGCAGGGGGAAGAGAGTGTTGGAAACAACAACAACAACAACAACAACAACAACGACAACGACGATGATGATGATGATGATGATGATGATGATAATAATAATAATAGTCTAAAGATCAAGCAGACACAGCAAACCCAGCTAAATATCGCCCCATAACATGCCTACCAACAATGTACAAAACATTAACTTCAGTCATTACACAGAAATTATTGACACATACAACACAGAACAAAATTATAAATGAAGAACAAAAAGGCTGTTGCAAAGGAGCACGAGGATGTAAAGAGCAACTGATAATAGATGCAGAGGTGACATATCAAGCTAAAACTAAACAAAGGTCCCTACACTACGCATACATTGATTACCAAAAAGCTTTTGATAGTGTACCCCACTCATGGTTACTACAAATATTGGAAATACACAAAGTAGATCCTAAATTGATACAGTTCCTAAACATAGTAATGAAAAATTGGAAAACCACACTTAATATCTAAATAAATTCAAATATCATCACATCACAGCCAATACAGATTAAGGGTGGAATATACCAAGGAGTCTCATTAAGTCCTTTCTGGTTCTGCCTTGCTCTGAACCCACTATCCAACATGCTAAATAATACAAATTATGGATACAATATTACTGGAACATACCTACACAAAATCACACATTTGCTATACATGGATGATCTAAAACTACTGGCAGCAACAAATCAACAACTCAACCAATTACTAAAGATAACAGAAGTATTCAGCAATGATATAAATATGGCTTTTGGAACAGACAAATGTAAGAAAAATAGCATAGTCAAGGGAAAACACACTAAACAAGAAGATTACATAATGGATAACTACAGCGACTGCATAGAAGCAATGGAAAAAACAGATGCCTATAAATATCTAGGATACAGACAAAAAATAGGAATAGATAATACAAATATTAAAGAAGAACTAAAAGAAAAATATAGACAAAGACTAACAAAAATACTGAAAACGGAATTGACAGCAAGAAACTCATTTGGAGTAGTGAAATGGAGTAACACAGACCTAGAAGCACTCAATACACTTACACCATCACAATGCCACAAATATAGAATACATCACATACATTCAGCAACAGAAAGATTCACATTAAGCAGAAAGGAAGGAGGAAGGGGATTTATCGACATAAAAAACCTACGTTATGTACAGGTAGACAATTTAAGAAAATTCTTTCTAGAATGTGCAGAAACTAGCAAAATACACAAAGCAATCACTCATATAAATACATCGGCTACACCACTGCAATTTCATAACCACCTCTACAACCCTTTAGATCACATAACATCAACAGATACGAAGAAAGTAAATTGGAAAAAGAAAACACTACATGGCAAGCACCCGTATCATCTAACACAGCGACACATCGATCAAGACGCATCCAACACATGGCTAAGAAAAGGCAATATATACAGTGAGATGGAAGGATTCATGATTGCAATACAGGATCAAACAATAAACACCAGATATTACAGCAAGCATATTATTAAAGATCCCAATACCACAACAGATAAATGCAGACTTTGCAAACAACAAATAGAAACAATAGATCACATAAGAGGCAGATGTACAATACTAGCAAATACAGAATACCCCAGAAGACATGACGACGTAGCAAAAATAATACATCAACAGCTTGCCTTACAACATAAACTTATAAAACAACACGTTCCCACATACAAGTATGCACCACAAAATGTACTGGAGAATGATGAATACAAGTTATACTGGAACAGAACCATTATAACAGATAAAACAACACCACATAACAAACCTGACATTATACTCACCAATAAAAAGAAGAAATTAACGCAACTAATCAAAATATCCATACCCAATACAACAAATATACAAAAGAAAACGGGAGAAAAAATTGAAAAATACATCCAACTGGCTGAGGAAGTCAAGGACATGTGGCATCAGGATAAAGTTGACATAATACCAATTATACTATCAACTACAGGAGTCATCCCACACAATATCCACCAGTACATCAATGCAATACAGCTACATCCAACTTATATATACAACTACAGAAATCCGTAATTATTGATACATGTTCAATTACCCGAAAGTTCCTAAATGCAATATAACACATACCATACAGTTAAAAGGAAGTGACACTTGATCAAGGTCCGCGTCACTTTCCATTTTTAACCAGACTTAACGTCTTAGAAGTAAAGAAATAATAATAATAATAATAATAATAATAATAATAACAACTTTTAATCATCTCAGTGATGAAGCTTCTCTGTGACATATTGACTGTGCCTCGTTATTCCAAATGCGTGATCCTTGACTCTTTTCTTTGTATCTTTTTACCTGTACTCCTTTTAATACCTGAACTTACATCATCTAATAATGAGCCTTCTCTCATGTTTTTTCTCCTTGTTCATTTTACCACAAGTTACTACTAACAGCCACGCAGTTTGAGGCGCCATGTCACAGTTTGCGCAGCCCCTTCTGCCGGAGGTTCGAGTCCTCCCTTGGGCATGGGTGTGTGTGTTGTTCTTAGCAAAGTTACTACTAACAGCTGCGCGGAGTGGCCGCGCGGTTTGAGGCGCCATGTCATGGATTGTGCAGCCCCTCCCACCGGAGGTTCAAGTCCTCCCTCGGGCATGGGTGTGTGTTTTGTTCTTACAAAAATTAGTTTAAGCTGGTTTAAGTAGTGTGTAAGTCTAGGGATTGATGATCTCAGCAGTCCCTTAGGAATTCACATACATTTGAACCTTGAACTACTAACATTCAGGCAGGCTTCTCAGGAAAGTCTTCACCTATCAATAAATATTTGTTGTCAATGGCTGTTCCTAGGGATCTATTCATTGCTACCAGAATATAAACTTTATGTGTATTATTTATTATTAAAGCAGTCACATTCTGTTCACATAAAAAACAGTGCAATAATATAGTCCTCTGTGTTTACTTCCGTGAAATGTAGTCTTTTCCTCATTTCTATTGATGAATGCTCACTGTGTGTAAGGTAGCTTCTTGAAATCTGTTGAGACTAATTGTAAGTTTGTTCATAATCTTTATTTAATCTTTCCAGTATTTATAAGGTAAGAAATGTCTACTCAATACTTTGATTTTATACCTCCTGACAAAATACGTTAATAACTATTGCCTGTTTTATTTTATTCACTTAAGTCATTTACTCATCAGCATTCTCTCAACAGAGATAACTCAAGGCTTGTTTATTGTTTTCATGAGCTCTCTCTTGTCAGGGATAATTCATGTCCTTTTTTATTAATTTTATTATCTTTGCTCATCAGCTTTAGTTGCACTATTTTGTGGTACTATCTGATCATGTTAGCATGTCAAGGTATTCTTTATAATCACAGGTTCTTTTCCTACCTCTTCCCTTCCTTTTTATGAAGTGCTTATCATATATTTAAACATAAACCATTTGTCCAAGGGAAAAAAAATGGCCTGACTCACTTAACAGGGTCTGTATTCATCATCATACTTGCGTTACTTCCCTTGCTGTCCTATGTTAGGATTTGGTGGGCTTGGAGAGAGAAAGGTGATAGCGTCCTTAAGACAGAGTCCTATAGCACTCCCCAACCCAGGATCTCCTCCTTGATGTTTTCATCACTGAGATGCCAGGGGATGAAGAACATCCTGCATACCCAAAGAAAAGACTTGTCTTGGCATCACCTGTAAGGCCCTGAAAATTGAGTCTAACAAAACCCTACAATTAGCGTGAAGAGAGAGTAACTACATGTTTATAACTCAGTGAGGTGACATCAATGTCACTATGCCTATCTGTGGTGATTACCTCCACAACCTCATATTGCCGTATGGTGTGTAAACTCCCTTTCAAAAAGTTGTTCAAACTGAAATATAGTACATCAAAGTATAGAAAAAGTATAAAATTCTCATTGTACGTAACATACATGATTATATAATGTACACATGTTATTGGGGTGATTCTGTTTGTATATGTATTTTGTGAAAGCCAATACCACTTGATTTTAAGACCTTTATTCCAATTACTAGTTTCAACAGACTCATGCTGTCATCTTCCAATTGGCAATACACTGTATGAAAAGAAAATAAATAATCGGTAATCTGCACAAGATACAACCATTTTTTGGATGACCCAAATTTTACAAAAACTTGCATATATGTTCAAATATATGTGTTGTCGACATTTTGAGAACAAAATTTAAACATATTAAAACCTCCACATGGTTTATCATTTATAAAACAGAATGCTCCCTAGTGAGTTGTCAAATGAATAAAAGGTAAAAGTACAACATCCCTAGCACCAGTAGAGTTAAAACTACACACCTTGCTGACAGCCTCATGTGAACTAAACTGAGGTGCCACAGAGCCCTGATGACTTGCCGTGTACACATCAGGTGGCGCCATTGTATTAACCGGCAATGTATTGAAAAATTTTGAAATTAGTCTAATGAAAATTTTACGCAATGTAAAAAGCATATTGTATACTATAGGAATCACACCTGATTCATACACACAGATATCATGCATCTCACCAGTGTAAATAACGTGTGGAAAAATGTAATGGTAACAAACATTTTTAATCCTACTAGATTGTCGTTATGTGCTACAATGCATTCCCTACACTGCAACAGCCGATGAGCTCGCCCACTGCACACGACGATATTTCTACTTATACCCAATACATATCAGTCACTAATCCATCCAAGTCATGTTATACAAAAATAGTTGTATGCGCCATAGAAAAATAAATCTAGAAACCAGGCGGAGCGGGTGGGAGGATGGGGGTGGGGTGGGGGGGGGGAAGGGAGGAGGAGGAGGGAGGGATTTGGAAGAGGGAAAGATAGAGGCAGGCAAAAGGGAAAGGGGGCAGGGAAATGGAGGTAATGAGAGAACGAGTTTCAGGAAGTGGAAAGAATCCCAAAGGGTTAGGGAATTGGGGCAGGAATAGGAAGGGGGCAAGGGGGATAGAACTGTAATTCTGCTTAGCTGCACCATGTGATCAAAAGTATCCCGATAACTGGCTAAAAATGACTTACAAGTTTGTGGCACCCTCCATTGGTAATACTGGAATTCAGTATGGTGTTGGCCCACCCTTAGCCTTGATGACAGCTTCCACTCTCACAGGCATTCGTTCAATCACATGCTGGAAGTTTTCTTGGGGAATGGCAGCCCATTCTTCACGGAATGCTGCACTGAGGAGAGGTATCGATGTCGGTCTGTGAGGCCTGGCATGAAGTCAGCATTCCAAAACATCCCAAAGTTGTTTTATAGGATTCAGGTCAAGACTCTGTGCAGGCCACTCCATTACAGGGATGTTATTGTCATGTAACCACACTGCCACAGGCTGTGCATTACGAACAGGTGCTCTATCATGTTGAAAGATGCAATTGCCATCCCGAATTGCTCTTCAACAGTGGGAAGCAAGAAGGTGCTTAAGACATCAGTGTAGGCCTGTGCTGTGATTGTGGCACATGAAACAATGAGTGCAAGCCCCTTCCATGAAAAACACGACCACACCTTAACACTATTGCCTCTGAATTTTACTGTTGGCACTAAATAAGCTGGCAGATGACATTCACCGGGCATTCGCCATGCCCATACCCTACCATCGGATCACCACATTGTGTACTGTGATTCGTCACTCCACACAATGTTTTTCACTGTTCAATCATCCAATGTTTATGCTCCTTATACCTAGCGAGGCATTGTTTGGCATTTACCGGCATGATTTGTGGATTATGAGCAGCCGCTCAACCATGAAATCCAAGTTTTCTCACCTCTTGCCTAGCTGTCATAGTACTTGCAGTGGATCCTGATGCAGTTTGGAGTTCCTGTGTGATGGTCTGGATAGATGACTGCCTATTACACATTATGACCCTCTTCAATTGTCAGCGGTCTCTGTCTGTCAACAGACGAGGTCAACCTGTATGCTCTTGTGCTCTACATGTCCCTTCATGTTTACATTTCACTATCACATCAGGAACACTGGACCTAGGGATGTTTACAAATACGGAAATCTTGTGTACAGACATATCACACAAGTGACACCCAATCACCTGACCACGTTCAAAGTCCATGAGTTCTGTGGAGCTCCCCATTCTGCTCTCTCATGATGTGTAATGACTACCGACATCGCTGATATTGAGTACCTGGCAGTAGGTGGCAGCACAATGCACCTAATATGAAAGAAGTACGTTTTTGGGGGTGTCCGGATACTTCTGATCACTTAGTGTATCAACTCACTCTTATGATTGTTAGTTCGTGCACACTGTGGCATTAGTGTGTTATTATTTCCTTTTAAGCACCATATTTTAACTGTTGATCTTTACAAAGATACTGTACATTTAACGTGACATAACTTTTAACCATGTACCACCTCCCCCTTTCCTCTTTCCACCCCCGTTCCCTACACAATTCCCTAACCCTCTAGGATTCCTTCCACTTCCTGCCATTCCTTTCCTCATTACCTCGCCCTCCCCCTCCCCATCCCCATCCCCATCCCCATCCCCATCCCCATCCCCATCCCCATCCCCATCCCCATCCCCATCTGCATCCACCTAGTTTTTGGATAATTTGTTCAATGGTACATATAGTATTTTTTTGTATGACCAGGCTTGGATGGATTAGTGAATGGTATGTGTAGAGTATAAATAAAAAGATTGTCTTGTGCAGTGGGCAAGCTCAAATGTTGTGATGTACTGAGCGCCCTCTAGCACATAACGACCATCTAAAAGGATTATAAATGTTCGTTACCACTATGTTTTTCCACAAATGTAATTTATATTGGTGATTTGCATAATATCTGTGTGTATGAATCAGGTGTGAAGATTTACCTTTGTGATTCCTATAGCACATAATATGCTTTTTAAATTGCATAAAATTTTCATTAGACTAATTCCAATATATTTCAATATATTGACGGTTAATACGATGGCGCCACCAGATGTCTACACGGCAAGTCATTAGGGCTCTGTGGCACCCGAGGTTAGTTCACATGAGGCTGTCAGCATGGTGCATAGTTTTAACTCACACTAGGGAGCATTCTGTTTTATAAATGACAAATCATGCGGAGGTTTTAATATGTTTAAATTTTGTTCACAAAATGTCAGTATCGCATATATTTGTACACATAAGCAAGTTTTTATAAAATTTGGGTCATCCAAGAAATGGTTGTATCTTGTACATGTTACCAATTACCTAATTTCTTTTCATATAGTGTAATGCCAATCGGAAGATGACAGCATGATTCTGTCATCTGTTTATGGAAACTACTATACTTGATCAACCTCACACACAAATATACAGCCTACGGTGGATATTCAGTTGTTTTGTTCTCTTCTATTACATTTGTAATGTATCCTTTTTTATATTAATGTGCTTGTTTATTTTACCTGTGAAAGAACAATGGTTATTCTCTCTGTATTAGGATACTGCCAATCCCTCTCATTCTAGCAGTAAAACTAACATAGGACAATGGGCGATTTTTTTGCCTTGAAGGAAACAGGATAATTGATGAGGAAGACATTGCTGCATGGGAAAATATATAAGAAGTAATGAAGCAATTAACTGTGACTACAGATGTATCTCACTTCACCGAATTTGCAGTGGGCACAAATTGTCCTGGGTTATGAATTTCTTTAACATGCCACTATTATATAATCTTTTTTCTTGACCAATTTCTGAGTTTACTAAGAATCCAGCATTTGGATGAGGTAAGGCGAACACCTTGAAGGGTAGCCTGTAGTGTGGAAAAAATCTGATTGTTTCTTTCTACAGATTAGAACTAGGATGGAAATCCTTGACTCATACTAAGTCCTCAACGTGGAATGCAGGTATAATTGCTTTTTTATTGTGTGTCTGTATCCAACATTGCACTGGTTTCTGTAAATTTTCCCGTACCATATTCTGTACATCTGCTGTAATTTCCATTGAAGGTTGCCTCTTGAGTAACTTTGATAGGTTCATCAATGAAAGTTATGTTCAGAATTTTTGCTGCTGATAAACCTGTAGACTTTTGGAACTCAGCAATCATCTGGGTCCATGTGGTATGCTTGTTAGAACAATATGTTCTATACAGATGTCCAATCTCTTTCGTGACTCATTCACAAGTGTTAGATTGGAGGTGATATTTAGAAATAGCTACATGTTCTATTCCTTCTCATGCTAGATATTCTGTGAAATTATTGCTTGTAATTGTGATCTAGTATCCATGATTAGCTGGTGATTTAGTATTATGATGGCTATTACCATCTTTTACCTTCTGTCATTCTTCACAATATTATAGTAGCTTTACTATTTTGCAACTTAAGTTCTTAAAGCAAAAAAATTTATTCATGTGCTTTATGCACTTATGTATACCAAAATGTCCATGTCTTTATAGATAAACCATAAGAGATCCTCAACACTATGCAGTATGCATTGTTTCCAGCTGTATACTGTAGTATTTAATCTCCAGAACAAGGTACCATTTACGGTATTATCTTCCATAATGCTGCCTCACCTGGTTATGTCTGTTTGCATTGCTGAAATTTAGTGCTAAAATTTTCATGTGTTTCTATTTCCTGGTTTATTTTTGTGGCTATGGTTCTAACCTCATTATTGGTATAACTTGAGTTGCAAAATTGATTGCAAAAATGACACCAGGTCCTTCAGTCCTTTTCATTTGACTCGTACCTAGAGGTAATCTTGACAATGCATCGGAAACTTGGTTTTGAGAACCCTTTATGTAATGAATTTGTATTTGGAAGTATTGTAAAAGAAAGGCCCACACCATTAAATTGATGTGTAATAACCCACTCTCCATTGAGAATGCTGACACTTGAAGGTTGGTTGAAATAATTATTTTTGATCCCCTAATCAACATTTGGAATTTTTGAATGCTCCAAACAATAGCTAATAACACCTTTCCCATAGCTGTGTAATTTAACTTGTGCTTATTAAGGCTTCTACTTGTGAAACTGATAGTCTTATGCTCCTGAACTTCATAATTCCATTGCTCTTGAATAATTTCTGAAGTGACTTTCTATTTTGAATTTTGCTAATTTAAATGGCTCATGCTTCACAGGATGGCTCAGCATAGGTGCATTTACCAATGCTTGCTTGAAATTCTTAATATTTGCTGGTGCCCCTTCACCCATATCCATCTAGATCTTTGTTTTAATAATGTTAATAATCAAGGATTGTTTATGTACCAACAATAGAAATCGGCTTGTCTTAGGAAAGAGTGTAATTGGTTCATGTTCTGCTGTTCCAGACAATCATTTATAGTCCCTTTCCTTTCAGGATAGGATTTGATTTCATGTACGGCTTCCTGATGTCTTAATAACTTTAGTTCCTTCCTGTTGAAAGGAGATTTCTCATAAAACCTGTGCAGAGTTTTTGCTAATAACGTATGGGAAGCCATATCTTGGTCACTATTAAAATATCATTCATGTAGATAACCAGTTCTTGTAAAAATTTGTTCCCCAGAGGCCCATCTATAGCAAAATAAATACCAAATCTGAAATATTTAATTATGTAAAAGATCCTCAGAATGTAGATATGAATGAACTGGACTTTCTACATCTATACTCTGCAAATCACTGTGAGGTGCATGGCAGAGGATATGTCCCATTGTGCCAGTTATTGTGGTTTCTCCCCTTCCATTCCTGTATGGAGTACGGGAAGAAAGATTGTTTGAATTTCTCTGTGTGTGCAGTAATTACTCTAATCTTATCCTCATGATCCCTATGTGAGCGATACATAGGGGGCTATAGTATATACCTAGAGTCATCATTTAAACCCAGTTCTTGAAATTTTGTTAGTAGATTTTCTCGGAATAGTTTATGCCTATCTTAAAGAGGCCCCCAGTTTAGTTTCTTTATTACTGCTGTAACACTCTCACATGGATCAAACAAACCTGTGACCATTTGTGCAGACCTTCCCTTTATATATTCAGTACAACACTTGAGGAGTATTCTAGAACTCATCACATGAGTGTTTTGTAAGCAATCTCCTTTGTAGACTGATAGTATTTCCCCAGTATTCTATCGCCTCCTTTATGCACAACTGAACCTATATGATCATTCCATTTCATATCCCGACAAAGTGTTTTCCCCAGGTATTTGTATGAGTTGGCCAATTCCAGCAGTGACTCATTGATATTATAATCACAGGATACTATGTTCTCGTTTTGTGAAGTGCGTAATATGACTTTCCATCAAACAAGAAGTCTGTGTAATGTTTTGAATGTTCATGTAACTTCAACTGCCAATCAACCTGAAATTTCCAGTTTGTTCAAACATGGTTAGCAATTCATTAATACACATAGGTCCATCTCTTTCAGTTTCAACGTGTTTGTTGAGAGTAAGTGCGTCTAGGACCGACGTACTCCACCTGCAGCCAAACAACAAGAGATTGATGTAAATACTAGCACTGTGTTCAGTGATTTAGTTTTCTATAATCTTATTTATTTCCTCTGGTACTGCATTTCTTAAACATAAATGTGCCTTTTGTGTTATCATTTCTTCAGTTTTCTCCCTGGACATTATAATGAGTCATCCTCCTCTAACATTACCTTTTTATTATAGAAATAACTGATGCCATGTATACTATCAATTCTTACATAGGTTAAAATTATCTCGGCTGTTTCACTAAAAGAATTCATATGATTTCGTATAGGATGTGTTATATTTCAGGCTAAAATGCATAAAAAGAAATTGTTTTAAAATTGATATGTGCTAACAGTTAAAATTATTATTGTTTTAGAAATATTTGAAATTACTAAATTTTTGGCTTACTTAAAATTCATATTATTAATTGGACAATCCAATGTGAATTATTAAATTTAATTCTGGACTCATTTATAAAATAATGATATAAATTAGTAAAGATGCTTTTTGTATCAAGACATTTTGTAAACTCTCTTGGTTTGTAAACTCTTTGGAATTGTGCAGAATGTAAGCAGTAGTGGTGGGCGTTCCTCTGATGGAAATGCACGTATTTTGCTAAACTTGTCAACAACAATGTAATTTTTGGTGTGATAGAAGTGAAAATTGTAAAGTCGGTGTGATTTAGAAGAATGGGATACAATAAAAAGATATTCGTAACAACAGGCAAAATCTTCATCAGTTATTTCGTCTTCAGGAACCCAGAATGTTAAATCAAAGTTTCAGCTGCAAGAATGTACCCCTAGACAAGACTTGGAGCCTACAACAGCAACAACGAGATACTGAAGATAAGTAAAAAGTTTTTCTTTAGTACATCTTACACCTCATGAAACTTTCAAAATTTGTGCAAAGACAGAGAATTTAACAGTGATGTGTGGGAGGGTAAGATTACAACATTCTTACAGCAATCTGTATGAAAAGTCTGTAGCCTTTCAACAAAGGTCAGCAAATCACTAATGGTTGTCCACCCTCTATACCAAATTGACTTTCTTAAATAGTGTGACAACCTGTATACCAATACTTTCACAAGGTGTGATTCCTGTAATAGGTTATACAAATACTTAGATCAAGTTAGATGCCACTCAATGTATTTCTTATAATTTTCCCAAGAACTATTACAATATTTTGGGGTTAGTAATTCTAAAGGCAGTTTTTCGTTTATGCTGGAGGACCAGTATTTCATCTCGAAATTTTTCCTGAAAATTTTCCCATGATTTAAAGTCTTGTGAAGGAGTAGTTCCCCATTATGCTGCATCCCCTAGCAAATAAATAAGTGCAAAATCTATTTTCTTGTAATCTTCCAATTTCTTACGTAACAACCTAAAAAATACATGCAAAAAAATGGGCTGAGTGTATCTCCCCATGAGGTTTGAACTTTGGAAATTGTTTTGATAAATTCGTACCATTTCCTAGTTTAAGTTCCTCTATTAAATCACTTGATACTCAAGTATTATTGTTGGTCATTTTCTTACCAAGTTATCCACAGCTCGTGGTCTAGGGGCTAGCGTTGCTGCCTCTGGATCATGGGGTCCCGGGTTTTACTCCTGGCCGGGTTGGGGATCTTCTCTGCCCGGGGACTGGGTGTTTGTGTCCTTATCATTTCATCATCATCGTCATCATTTGTGAGAGTGACTGGATTGGATTGTGAAAAGAAAATGGACTGTGTAAAATTTGGGACTTCGTATGGGTGCTGATGATGCGCAGTTGAGCGCCCCACAAACCAATCTTCATCATCATCATCATCATCATCTTACCCAGTTCTTGCTAACTTCGGAAATTCCTTCTGGGTTCTACAGTATTACCCTAAGAACTGGTGGTACAGCTAGCAGATTTAACATTCTCTTGCACTTTTTGTTCAGCTAGTTCCTGTGGATGTTTCTACAAACTAATTAATGTGTATGGGTCTCTAATTACTTCACCAAATTCTCTGCTTTGTTCTAATGCCTCTTCGGATTTCTGTATCTGAGATTTGATTATATATACTTTTGAATTTATTGGTTTTAGATTCCTCTGTTTGTTTTATCTTATTGTGTTGTTCTTTAAACTGTTCTGTAACCTACTCCCATACTAAGTCACATTGTTTAATTGTCTCCATTTGTAACTCATTGAGTACTTTTTAGTGCTTTTTCAGTACTACTTGACAAAGCTTCCCCTTGAGTTTTAATACTATTTGACAACTCTTCTTTGGTGGCTTGAACTGTATTAGACACTTCCTCTAATTTTTTAAATATTCTGTGTTGTGAGTAGTAACTGTCATACGGTATAGGCAGCAATATATATCTTTACTCTGTAGCACTTAAACATTGTTGCAATGTTTTGACACCACTGAACAAAGCCTGTGAATTCACAGAATAAATTATATATTAAAAAAATCTCAGGTCCAACTGTTTACAGCTCACATTATCAGGTGTACAGCTATCTACAAGGTGTCACTTGTGGGCTAACTGATGTAGCAATGCCCTCCTGTGTAGACACTGCATAGACGGCTGATTGATCACTACGCAGTGAAGCAGGACTGCATTGTTGTTGTGCTGGTTGGCCACCAGAGGAATGCTGTCAAGATCTATGCTGCAATTGTAGTCTTGATATCACAATGTAGAATTCCTCTCTGTTGCTAATGAAATTCTTCTCTACTCAAGTGCGAAAGGTTACTTAAGCACGTGAATATCTTTCATTGTTGATCTAGACCTCATTGCTGAGGTCAACTAACATCCTTTCTTCATCTCGTGATTGTCAGTTAACATGTCTTTGATCTTAAGCAAATGAAACTAATTTCTTATTAAATATTCAAATTAATTCAGGCAGTACCACTGTGTATGACTGTTCATATTTTCTCAGTTACTGACTTGGGTTGCCCTGGGCAACACTATGTCTTCTTCCCTTGTTTTTATCAAAACTCTTGTAAATTATTTGCGTTATTATTAAAGTTCTTTTCTTTTAGTGCCTCTAGTTCGTGTCATGCACTAAGACGACAAATGGAGTGACACAAATGTGATTTTGATATGTGTTCCACTTCATACACAATGTCACACAGCTGATATGTGCAAATATCTTGTGGTCATCATTTTTAATATTATTTGCTATAATGGATATGCTATGCAATGCCCCTGTACTGTGACTGACCCTTTGATAATGGACCTCTTCACCTTTTGCAGGGCTGGGCACTGAAAGAGTGCTCTGATCTATTCAAGCTACTAAAATGATGTAGCCATTTGTGCAATAACTCTCAATGGAGAGAAGTCTTCTGAAGTAAGAGTGATTTCAGGTGTGCCACAGGGGAGTGTCGTAGGACCATTGCTATTCACAATATACATAAATGACCTTGTGGATAACATCGGAAGTTCACTGAGGCTTTTTGCGGATGATGCTGTAGTATATCGAGGGGTTGTAACAATGGAAAACTGTACTGAAATGCAGGAGGATCCGCAACGAATTGATGCATGGTGCAGGGAATGAGAATTGAATCTCAATGTAGACAAGTGTAATGTGCTGCGAATACATAGAAAGAAAGATCCTTTATCATTTAGCTACAATATAGCAGGTCAGCAACTGGAAGCAGTTAGTTCCATAAATTATCTGGGAGTAGGCATTAGGAGTGATTTAAAATGGAATGATCGTATAAAGTTGATTGTGGGTAAAGCAGATGCCAGACTGAGATTCATTGGAAGAATCCTAAGGAAATGCAATCCGAAAACAAAGGAAGTAGGTTACAGCCACACTTGTTCGCCCACTGCTTGAATATTGCTCAGCAGTGTGGGATCCGTACCAGATAGGGTTGATAGAAGAGAGAGAGAAGATCCAACAGAGAACAGCACACTTCGTTACAGGATCATTTAGTAATCGCAAAAGTGTTACGGAGATGATAGATCAGTGGAAGACTTTGCAGGAGAGACACTCAGTAGCTCGGTACGGGCTTTTGTTGAAGTTTCGAGAACATACCTTCAGCGAGGAGTCAAGCAGTATATTGCTCCCTCCTACATATATATTGTGAAGAGACCATGAGGATAAAATCAGAGAGATTAGAGCCCACACAGAGGCATACCAACAATCTTTCTTTCCACAGACAATACAGGACTGGAATAGAAGGGAGAACCTATAGAGGTACTCAAAGTACCCTCCGCCACACACCGTCAGGTGGCTTGCAGAGTATGGATGTAAATGTAGATGTGTATTAAAGCACATTGTTTCCACTGTACAGTTTCATTACAGTTGTGGATGAGACAAATATCTCTCAACTTGTAGCTCACAATATATCACAACATGTATAGATTTACTGATCTGACATTGCAGAACGACAGTTCTCATGTATATTCTTCAATTGATCTGGTGTTGAAATTATTGTCCAAGTCCTTTGGTCTGTGGCTTCTAAGGCACCACCAAGCCACAATGCCAAAGCATAAGCGGCGTTCCCCAGCAGGTGGAGGTGCTCACTCGCTGTCGTGCCATTACTATGTTTTGAGCCGAAGTCTTTTACACTCATCTGAACGTATGACAAGCCAGAGGTGGCACAGTTGGATGTTCCACACTTAACAAATACATAAACAATGTTTCTGGTTTCCATGAACATCTTTCACTGGTCTGAGTGGTTAGAAGTGGAGCATGTTATTCCACAGAATATTTAATTAAAATTCTGGTAGTTAAAAATGTCAGGTAATCTGTAATTAGAAATTTGTTGTGAAATCAATTGAATTGTAAAAATATAATTATATTGTAAATTGTAACAAAGAAAATTGTAAGTTGATTAAAGATTTTTTTGTAGGTGATTGCTAACAGCTGTTAAGTGTTTTTGAGGTTCAAGACACAGAGCTGCCTAAAAGTCCTTCATTACAACTACTGGGTTTGGTTAATAACCACCATCACAGTATAGATGATCATATGTTACTTATGTACAATGTCATGTCATACATATGTAGCAATGCTGTTGCTATAGCCCCATCAGAACTGTTGAATCTCAAAAGAACTAATGGATATCTGACTCATCACCCCTTGTGCACAGATATATACTTGTTCTTTGATGTTTAGCAGTTCTGATGGGGCTATTTTGAAAATTCTGCTCAAATGATACGTAAATAATGTAGGACCTCTTATACTGTGATGATTATTGACTTAAATTGGTAGTGATAATAAAGGACACGTAGACAGCTCTGTGTCATGAATTTCATAAAATGTAATTTGATTGCCATAACATTATGTAGGCGAATGCAGTTGTGACCACATGTCTCAGTTCAGAGCAGTGTTTGGTTGGTATTATGAATTGCTTTGTGGTACTGTGTTATGATGGTGGAGATTGAACCAGAATTTATATGTAAAACTGAAAAGATGACTTTCGAAAGAAGTGATATTAACTGTCACACCTATAATGAATAAATTAACAGATTTGACTCAGGTTATTTATGGACCTGTTGATTCAGGATGCAAATTAAGCATATTTTGTTATTGTTCTAAGTGAAATAACAAGAATATGGATGGCAAACAGGCTCCAGTGACCAGAGACAGTGGTCCAACGTGTGTGATTCTGTTTACCTGTCTGCAACTCAGCACCCTGTATGTGGTGATTAGCACTCTATCCTTTGCATATTGTTATTATTGTTATAATGTTGTCTGTTTCAGTGCTTGCATTGTGACAAGCTTTAGGTTGTCTTGTCAACAAAATCTCCTGTTGAACAATATTATTAATTATATTTTTAAAAAGTCAGAAACTTTGTAGATGGAACAAAGAATATCACATTAGAGCATACATTAACATAAGACAATTAAATCATAGAGACATAACCTGTTCAAATAATAACAAACTTAATGCTAATGCTCTGGTACCGCACGCCACAGAATTTGAATCCGCGTCAGACGTCATGGATGTTGAAGACCCATAGAGGTCTCTGCACCATCGCACCATAAGCTTTGGTGGAGCGCGCCTCCTGGCCCGCTTTTAGTGTGAGGGCACCACAGTGGAACACGTGGTCCCAGCGGCCAATAGCGGCGCCCCTGGTAGCATACTTAAGGGCCTGCCTTGTGCTCAGCCAGCAGTCTAACATCGCGTTGTGTCTCAGGACATATCGTCTCAGACAGCGTATTGACTTCGTGTTTCTATTCCAGTGGACGTGGTTGTCTTGTTTGGTTTGTTGCGCTGTTGTCTGTTCTTGTTTTGTCGTAAGGTCCTCCGTTGGTCGTGTCCTTCCTCTCCGTTGTGTTGTTGTTCACAGGTCGCTCCGTGGGTCCCGCCGCATTTCCATCACTATTACCCCGCGACTGTTCCGGTCGCAGTTACAGCATATTTGGTGACGAGGTAAACGGTGGTCGTTGTTGGTATGGAGGCGAAGTTGGTCTGTCTGCTGGAGCAACAGCAGCAGCTCATGCAGCAGTAGCAGCTCCAGTTAGACATCTTACAAAAGTCGCTGCAGTTGCTCACGGACAAAGTCGATGCCCGGGACGCTTTACCGCAACAGCTTCTGAGTCCTCGGGTGTCCGATGGTTTCCTGTGTCCGCCGTCGTTTCCACCCTTTAATGATGTAAAAGACGACTGGGAAACCTACTTAAATTGGCTGAAACAACATTCCACAGCTTTTCAAGTCACAGACGACTCCTTGCAGTTGTCATTATTTTTGTCTTGGGCCTCTCCGGACACGTTCTTTCTTCTCTGCAAGTTGGCACTGTTGTCCGATCCTGTGGCTCTCTCTTTCCAGGAGATCTGCCTTTTGCTGACAAACTATTATTCCCAACGCTACCATGTGGTCGCCTCTCGACTGAAGTTCCACCAGTACCATAAACAGCCTGGTCAATCGTATCGTTCCTGGGACACAGACTTGCAGGGTCTCAGCCGTCGATGCGATTTTATGTGCACCAATCAGCAGTGTAAGGCTTTGTATGCAGACTCCTTGACCTGAGATGTGGTGGTTCAGCTGGCTCCTGACCCTGAGGTCCATACTGCGGCATTGATACTAGACAGCCCCTTCTCGGAAGAGATTCTCCGCATTGCCCACTCCTTTGAAATTACTCAAGCGGCTAACGAGCATCTTATGGTGCGACCGCAGGTGGCAGTGATCACAGCATCACGGCGGGCTCCTCCCTCGCGCTGTCAGCGTGGCCTGGCCGACAGAGGCCAGCACCGTCAGGACTCATTGTCTGACGTCTCTATGGCATCGGCGCCTTTGGTCGCCCCTCGTCGGTCACGCGGCCCACTTCCATCTTGCCCACAGTGCTTTACTGCTCATTCGTGGGCTGATTGTCCCCACCGCTGGAAAATGTGCACACTGTGTCACAAGGAGGGCCACATTCGATTGGTTTGTCGTAGTTGCTCGACTCGATCCAGTCCTACCCCTCCTGGGCCTCAAGATACCGTCCATGCTCTGCAATCGGTCGTCCCACAGGATGACCCATCAGGCTTTTCCTCAAGCTCCGCATTTTCATAGAGGATATCAGTTTTCAGGTCGACACTGGGGCCACCATCTCCCTGATTAATACGTATACGCGTCTGGGCTCTCCTGTGTTGTCGCCTCCCTCTCGCTGTTTGGTTGCCTACGGAGATGGTTCCATTCCCCTTCGTGGGCAGTTTGTCGTCCAGGTGACGTACAAGCAGGTTCCACAGCTCCTTACCCTCTTTGTCATCGACCATCTGTCGGCTTCGAATATTTTTGGCCTGGATGCATTTCAACTGTTTGGCTTTTCAATTTCTGACAAAGTTAAGGTCGTTTCCATGGCTGTTCCCTTTCAGGACTTGGACGATCTGTGCTCCGCTTTTGCGTCATTGTTTGCACCGGATCTCATATGGGCTTCTGGCTTTCAGGCGCACATCACCCTACGGCCGGATGCACAGCCTTGCTTTTTCTGGGTCCAGCCCCTTACGGCCAGCCGTCAAGCAGGAACTTGATCAGCTCTAGGCCGCTGGTGTGCTGGAACCTGTAACTTACAGTGCATGGGTGACACCGCTGGTGGCCATACGGAAACCCAATGGGTCCCTTCGGCTGTGTGGGGACTTCGGTGCTACAGTCAATGCTCAGTCCCTCGTTGACACTTACCCCATTCCCCGACAGGAAGACCTTCTTGCCAAGCTTGCTGGGGGAGAGTATTTTTCCAAGATCAATCTGGCTGAGGCATACCACCAGTTGCCCTTGGATGCCAGATCTCAGAACATCATGGTTATTAACACGCCTTTCAGATTGTACAAGCGCCTTCCCTTTGGTGTCTCTTCGGCGCCAGCCATTTTCCAGCGATTTCTGGAGTAGCTTACACAGCCTATCCCTGCATGTGTGAATTATCTGGATGACATCTTAGTCACCGGGCGTTCCCTCCAGGAACATTTGCAAAACCTCAGCGCCTTATTTCACGCTCTCCAGTCTGCTGGTCTCCGCTGTCGGCTGGACAAGAGTTGTTTTTTTCGACCGGAAGTGAAATACTTAGGCCACTGGTTTAGCAAAGATGGCATTCACCCTTTGGGTCGTAATGTCGCGGCCATTGAGGCCCTTCCTCCTCCCAAGGACTTATCTGAACTGCAGGTGTTTTTGGGCACGGTTACTTACTACTTAAAGTTCTTGCCACAGGCTGTCTCCGTTGCTCAACCCCTAAATCACATGCTTAGCAAAGGAGTACCTTTTGTTTGGACTCCTGCCTGTGACCAGGCTTTTCTCCATTTAAAGGCGCTGCTGAAGTCCGCCCCTTGCCTTACTCCCTTATCTCCGGACCGCCCCTTGGTTGTGGCAGCAGATGCGTCGGCATACGGCATTGAGGTCATTCTCGCGCAGTGAGATGCCGATGGCTCCGTACAGCCCATCGCTTATGCCTCTAAGACGTTAACCCCAGCGCAACAGAACTAGTCACAGATTGAAAAGGGAGCCCTGGCAATCGTGTTCACCATCCAAAAATTTCACACCTATCTCTTTGGGGCAAAGTTCACCCTCCTGATGGACCATAAACCCTTGGTTACACTTTTTGGGTGCCACTCTCATATTCCCGAGCGGACGGCTCAATGTC
Organism: Schistocerca nitens; assembly: GCF_023898315.1. NCBI lineage: Eukaryota > Metazoa > Arthropoda > Insecta > Orthoptera > Acrididae > Schistocerca > Schistocerca nitens. Next base: position 347,059,436 of record NC_064620.1, read on the forward strand.
TCCAGCACTGGGCATTGTTTTTACGTAATTACGTTTACACTATCCAGTATAAGCCCATCGCCCAGCATGCTAATGCGGATGCTTTTTCATGTCTCCCAGCAGGCCCCAATCCTGCCTTTGACCAACAGGAGGTCCTCTGCTTTCACATTGATTTCACCCGCCGGGTTGCACTGGACAGTCTTCCTCTTATGGCTGCTGACGTTGCTGCGGCTACCCACCGCGACCCTGTCTTGCGGCAGGTTCTCAACTACGTGGTCCACGGGTGGCCGTCCTATGTTACTTGTCGGATGCAGTCCAATTTCAGTTCCTGGCACCACCTGCCCCACAGGCTCTCCGTGGTCGATAATGTCCATTTGTTGGCCACAGAGTCAGATGCCCACCGGATGGTCATCCGTCTGGAATTGCGGCTTTGGGTGCTCAGTTTGTTACACCACGGGCACTGGAATATGTCCCGTATGAAAGTTTTGGCTCGCCGACGTGTGTATTGGCCTGGCATCAATGGCGATATTGAGCGCCTGGCCCGTGGGTGTACTCTCTGTGCGCGTCACCAGGCAAGCCCCCCTCAGTCGTTTGCACCCTGGCCTGTGCCTCGCCAGCCCTGGGATCGCATCCATATTGATTTTGCGGGCCTGTTTTTGGGGCCCATGTTGTTGCTCATCGTTGATACCTACTCCAAATACCCATATGTTGTCTGAATGGCATCCACCACCACGGAGGCTACACTCACGGCCCTGGCCCAGTTTCTCGCTATTCAGGGCCTGCCCCACACGTTGGTCTCTGATAATGGTTCCCAGTTCACAGCATCCTCCTTCCATGTCTTCTGTCAGGCCATCGGTATCAAACATATCCGTAGCCCCCCTTTCCACCCTTTGTCCAATGGCGTGGCGGAGAGGCTTGTCCGCACCTTTAAACACCAGTTGACTAAGGTGGTTGACACATCCCCAACCACATCGGCCCTCACCGTGTTTTTGAGCACCTATCGCACTACACCCATTGACGGACGCAGTCCAGCAGAGCTCCTTCATGGGCGACACCCATGCACCCCGCTCCATTTGCTGATGCTGTCCTCCTCCCGCACCCACTCCCGGCCCTCACGGTGGTATGCCCCGGACACGGCTGTGTGGGCACGCGAATACGGGCGCAAGGCGCGTTGGACACCCGTCATGGTTGTCGCGGCCAATGGGCGGCGTGTGACGTCAGTGCAGACGTCGAGAGGGTTGGAGCATTGCCATCATAATCAGCTCCGCCCTCGTGCTGCCTTGTGACTTGCGCCGCCACCTCTCTCCCTACCTCCTCCGGGTACGGATGTGGTCCTCGAGTCACCATCCCAGCCCCAGTACCCGTCTCCCCGCCGGCCTGCCGCCAGCCCTCTCTGCCTCCGGGTGGATTGGCGGCTCCCTCCCCTGCCCTGGACTCTAGATCGGCTGTCATGGATACTTCGAGCGTCCCTTCATCCCCAACAATTGCGGTTGATACGCCAGTTCCTCTTCCTACTGCCGCCCACCTCGGCACCATCCGGGGTATTTACACCCCTAGGCGCAAGTTTCAGGGGGGAGGGATCTGGTACCGTGTGCTGTGGAATTTGAATCCACGCCAGACGTCATGGACATTGAAGACCCATAGACGTCTAGAGGTCTCTGCACCATTGTGCCGTAAGCTGTGGCGGCATGCACCTCCTGGCCCGCTTTTAGTGTGAGGGTGCCACAGTGGAACACGTGGTCCCAGCAGCCAATAGCGGCACCCCCGATAGCATACTTAAGCGCCTGCCTCACGCTCAGCCAGCGGTCTACCATCGCGTTGTGTCTCAGGACATATCGTCTCAGACAGCGTATTAACATCGTGTTTCTATTTCAGTGGACGTGGTTGTCTTGTTTGGTTCGTTACTCTGTAGTCTGTTCTTGTTGTGTCATAAGGTCCTCCATTGGTCATGTCTGTCCTCTCTGTTGTGTTGTTGTTTGTGGGCCACTCTGCGGGTCCCGCCAAGTTTCCGTCACTACTACCCCGCGACCGTTCCAATCGCCGTTACAACAAATGCATTCACACTTCATATAAGTAAATAGTAGCTCTCTAGGTAGTATTTCTTTGCACACTTTTATGAGAATTATATTTGAGAAAGAGAATGTAAAAACAGCATAATGAATTGAAACATGCATCATTACAATATATGAACCAGAGTTAATTATCATGAAAGACTGAATAATGAAAGAATTTAATGGGATAGATAAAAAAAATCTACTCTCCAACTGGCGGGAGAACACAAACATAAAGAAGGTTGTAATTCGGCAAGCTTTTGGAACCAGTGGCTCCTTCTTCAAACAGGAGGGTTGAAGGGGGAGGAAGTGGGCTGAAGGAAAAGGGCTGGAGAGGTCTGGGAAAAGGGATAGATTTTGGGAAAGTAACCGTGGGTCAGGAGAGACTTACTGTACGGGATGAGAGGGAAAAACACAGACTACAGCCCAGTCCACTTGCTGGTGGAAGATATTTCTTTAACAGGGTGTGTAACGATATAAAGAAACTGTATCAAAATCTTTTAAGAGCAAATTAAAACAATTAATAGTGTTTTGGCGAGCAAGACCGAAAGTAATTCATGCCATAACGCTGTGATCAGATGACCAAGCCCGAGAATATCTTGGTCCATGATTTTCTGAATGTGCATGCCACCTATTGCTTGAAAGCTGGACTCATTTGATATGAAAACAATGTATGGACATCTTACTATGTGCCTTCTGTTGTCAGTTTCTAGAATTACTACTAAAGAAACAGTAGCAAACATAAGAGCCATTGTCATGGCTTACTGAACCAAAGTGTACTTGCATTGTTATGAGTTTCATGCGTGTACTCATTAGGTTTTGCTATTTGCTGTAATTCTGATTCAAATACGTCATGTTTGTTGAGTGAGAAAGAAATTTTGGAAGCTCAAGAGGCACATTTCACTCCCCCTTGTCAGCTAGTATCACTTTGGACTGGAACGTTTCCTTCATCACGGCTTTGATTACCTATCATCGTACCCAGAAATGAGGTGCATCCTACCTGAGATCTTAATGTGGTATTCCATCACTTGCCAAACCTGGACAACATCCTAATACATCTCCATGCCCATAACTCCCAACACCTTACCACAGGGGTCCTGTCTGTGTCGAAGATCCAGGTGCAAGACTTACCTGGTGTACCCACCCAGCCCATGCTACACAAGTTACATGTTTATCCTGTCCCATTAGAGACAGAGCCACCTTTGAAAGCAGTTACATCATATAACAGCTGTCCTACAGTCAACACACAGCATTTCATGTGGGCATGACCTGCTACTTTCTGTCTATCAGAAGGAATAGTCACCGTCAAACTGTGGCCAAGAACAATGCCGATCATATAGTAGCACAACATGGTGCTGAGCACAGCGTGCTTGAATCCAGTGGCTGCTTCACAACCCATGTCATCTGGATTCTCCCCCCAAACAATAGCCTTCATGAGCTACGTATGTGGGAGTTACCATGACAAACCATTCTTTGCTCTCATAATTCTCTTGTTCTCAACCTCTACTTACACCCTGTCCACACATGTTCCTCTGACAGTTTCCCCTCCCTCTGTCTTGTCACCCTTCCCTATCCATGCCTCCAATCACATTCATTGTGCAACGCATCTCACCAGCTCCTGTTCATGTGAGACACATGCCTAGCCCATTCACATACCACCCCTCCCCACCACATTCTTGTCATGAACACTTACTGCCTCCCTCTGTGCTTCAAGCTACCTTTCCCCAACTCCTCCTCCTCCTCCTCCTCCTCCTCCTCCTCCTGCTTTTCACCTTTGTGTGTGTGTGTGTGTGTGTGTGTGTGTGTGTGTGTGTGTGTGTGTGTGTGTGTGTGTGTGTGTGTGTACACACACTAGCTTAGCAAAGTTTTCATTCTCTTTCGTAAATGGGACTTGATGACTCAATGCCTCTGCTATTTGGTGAGTGGTCTCCTTTTACTGCTAAATATTTACTCTAAAAATGTGCAATATTTCACTTCTGCCATATCTGATATTCTTTTTGAGCCTATTTTCCCATAGATAAATACTTCATTTTATTAGTTTATAATCAAACATGTGTGGTATATTATCATGTGTGGCAGAGTACCCATTATTACTGCAGATTAGGCTTCTTGTTTTCAACTGAATGGTTTGGATTGCAGCAGCCCTTTGTCCTCATTCTCTCTCATCAGTTAGTCTCTTCAGATGCTAGTAGCATCCTTCATCAGACTGATTTTTATTGATTGAATTCACGGTCATAGAAATTTTTTTTACTAAAGTCATCATCATGACCCCAACTGCAAAAACCTCTGCTTACAAAACCCAGCATTCCTCCTGGCCTCCATCCATTTTCACGTGTTCACGTGGAACAAAGTGAAATCACCGTGGTTCAACTTATGTCAAAATTCTAAAAATACATTGGCAGGAAAAATTAGATCACCCTTTTAGTTAGAGGTTTCAGTTCACTCAGGATTTATTGACTTTCACAGGATATAGCACAAGCAGTTCTGAGGTACCAGCTATTGAACCATACTGAAGCACACATATTAATATATGGTGTAGTCTCCACGTGTGCGAGAGCAGGCACTGATTCTGGCACCCAGTTGATCGTACATATGGTGAATACTCTCGTGGGATACTTTAGTCCATGCGTGCTCAACCTGCATGTAATTCTGTAAGAGCTGTTGGTTGATGAGTCCTATGAGTCAGTTCTTGTACCATCACATCCCACATGTGCTCAATTGGAGACAAGTCCAGAGATTATGCAGGCCAGGAAAGTTGTTGCACGCCTTTTGGATGCTCGAAAGATGTGCAACAACTTTCCTGTTGAGTTTCGTGGGAAACGTGTGGACGAGCGTTACCCTGTTGGAACAACACATCACCTTCCTGTTGCAAGAATGGCAAAAAATGGGCCTAATAACATTCTGCACATACTGAGCACTGATTAGCATCCCCTCCTGAAACACTAAAAGTGAACGAGAGTTGTAGCTCATTGCATCCTAGACCATAAGGCCTGCATTGGGGCCGCTGTGTCTTGGACAAATGCGCTCTACAAGACAGCACTCATCAGGTATACATTGTACATGCATGTGACCATCACTTGCGTGCAGGTGGAATCTGCTTTCATTACTGAAGACCATGGTGCACCATTCCATATTCCAAGTGATCCTCTGACGACACCAGTCGAGCCTTGCATGTCGATGCTGCGGTGTGAGTGGAAGATGGATTAAAGATGTGTCTGCCCATAGTCCCACTGCTAACAACTGGTTAACAACAGTTCATCATATTGACATGACTGGGCTCACAAGCCCTATTATCTGTGCTGTGGTAGCTGTAATCTACCACTGCTGCCCTTACAGTATGACAATCCTGGTGGGTGGATGTGCAACGTGGACATCCAGAACCCCGTTTCCTCATGTGACACTATTCACATGACCACTTATACCAGCATTGTTGCACAACTGACCCAGCACGTACAAGTTGTGTGACGTTTTTTCAAAAGGACCATCCCACCATTCAGAAGGCCACAATTTGACCCATTTCAAACTTGCTCTCTTGGCTGTAGGGAGCACAAATGCATCTCTGTAGCATGGTTGCCTGTTTCTTCACAAGTTTGCATCACACTGAGCCTTCTGATTGTGAGCATTCATTATTAAAGGGTAGACACAGATGACGTTCTGATAGCTATGCCACCATGCTATCTGTTGTCTGATGATGTTGAAACCATTATCAGTACATACACTATCTCCCCAGTGGCATATGCCATTGTGAGATCAAAATCAATGTCATCTTTCCAGGTGTACTAATTATTTTTTCTTGTGTGTATCAACCATATGTATGTCTGTAAAATGAACCCCCACTCTACAGCAGAATGTGGACTGACTTGAAACTTCCCAGCGGACCAAAACTGTGTCCAGAATGGGACTCGAACCCTGAACCTGTACCTGTGAGAGTGGGAAGTGGGTTGCCCCTGGATAGCTTATCCGCCGGAGAAATTGCCTGTGAAGGACAAAGGCTTTGGACAAAAAGTCTAAGTCTGGCACTCAGCTCCAATTTTCCAGGAACACTAAACCAGCACACACTCCACTGCACAGTGAAACTTCACTCTGGATACAATGCCCTAGGCTGAAGCTATGCCATTTCTCTGCAATTTACTCATATACTTTCTTCAACACCAAATAGAGCATTAAGAGTACATATTTTATAAATGGTATCAAGTAAGCGATGTGATTGCAGAGACAGTCACTACACTTCTGAGCCTGCTATTTTCTCCATAATACACATCAATATACCTATGATGCATTGTGTCTTAGTTCATGCTACAGCTTGCCTGCCACAGTTCCACAATATTTGGTATTTGCTACCAGTGCTCTCTACATCAGTTTTTCTCCCAAGCAGCTCCTGAACAGCTCATGTGTATTTTGCTTCTTAGTGTATATGCAGCATAAAATGTTACTTGCTTGAAGTGGAGTGGCTATTTCTATGAGCAGGAATATTAATGTGCTTTACAGATTTTAGAGTGTCTGTTAAGCCTTCCCACAGCTAGTGAATTCCACAGGAGAATTTGACAGCACACTCACTCTGTGGGTTGCATATTAGATCTACCGGAGAGCCCTGTACATCAGTGGGAATGATATTTTTTTGCTGTCCTTGTGATGCTTGTGGTTCTAATAAGACTCTGATACATTGCTCTATCACATCCAGTAATGGTTACTGATGGATGCTAAGAGCTTGCAGTAATAGAGCACTTGTAGTTGAGACCAACTCAACAGCTGCTCTCACCACTGCTGGTTGAACTTCCCAAAGCTACGGAATTCTCTTCTCAGGAATAAATGCGTGAAGTATGAACATAGTTTCTAAACTATTGAAGAAAGGTGTAAGAATAATAACCAGAAATACTAACTGTTGAAAACATGGGATTTTAACCACACCATGTGAGTAAAGTTGTTGATCAGTTATGCAGGTTAAATATAACCTTGATAAGATCTAGACTGAACCCACATTTACCATGAAAGAATAAACATTAAACTCAAAAGAACAGTTTCTACCAAAAAATAAAACTGTCCAGTTAACTCCCCCAAGGAGTTTACAGAATACACTAAAACCAAATAATTTAATAAGGTAGTTAAATAGTATTCATTAAGCAATACATTCTTTACAGTGTCGGATTATGTGTGTGACACAGAGTATGGTTTGGTAAAAATGTTTCTGTTATTTCACAGTACACTTTCATACAACTATGTTTCTTTTCTTTGTTTCTCAAAGATCAGCAATGTATAATACGAACACCTTATCCTCTTTCTGAGCTCAACATTTCACTCATTCTGATGCAGTTTTTCAGGCAAGGAAATGGAAACCAAACACTGTTGTTATGGTCCTGATGTCAGCTGATAGTGTGTGTACTGATACATTATGAAATAATGTGTTTGTATTGTGTGTAAATTTTGCAGCTTTATTGTATGATTAAATGATGATGGCGTCCTCTTGGGTAAAATATTCCGGAGGTAAAATAGTCCCCCATTCGGATCTCTGGGCGGGGACTACTCAAGAGGATGTCGTTATCAGGAGAAAGAAAACTGGCATTCTACGGATCGGAACGTGGAATGTCAGATCCCTTAATCGGGCAGGTAGGTTAGAAAATTTAAAAAGGGAAATGGATAGGTTAAAGTTAGATATAGTGGGAATTAGTGAAGTTTGGTGGCAGGAGGAACAAGACTTTTGGTCAGGTGATTACAGGGTTATAAATACAAAATCAAATAGGGGTAATGCAGGAGTAGGTTTAATAATGAATAAACAAATAGGAGTGCGGGTTAGCTACTACAAACAGCATAGTGAACGCATTATTGTGGCCAAGATAGACACAAAGCCCATGCCTACTACAGTAGTACAAGTTTATATGCCAACTAGCTCTGCAGATGATGAAGAAATTGATGAAATGTATGACGAGATAAAAGAAATTATTCAGGTAGTGAAGGGAGACGAAAATTTAATAGTCATGGGTGACTGGAATTTGTCAGTAGGAAAAGGGAGAGAAGGAAACATAGTAGGTGAATATCGATTGGGGGGAAGAAATGAAAGAGGAAGCCGCCTTGTAGAATTTTGCACAGAGCATAACTTAATCATAGCTAACACTTGGTTCAAGAATCATAAAAGAAGGTTGTATACCTGGAAGAATCCTGGAGATACTAAAAGGTATCAGATAGATTATATAATGGTAAGACAGAGATTTAGGAACCAGGTTTTAAATTGTAAGACATTTCCAGGGGCAGATGTGGATTCTGACCACAATCTATTGGTTATGAACTGCAGATTGAAACTGAAGAAACTGCAAAAAGGTGGGAATTTAAGGAGATGGGACCTGGATAAACTGAAAGAACCAGAGGTTGTAGAGAGTTTCAGGGAGAGCATAAGGGAACAATTGACAGGAATGGGGGAAAGAAATACAGCAGAAGAAGAATGGGTAGCTCTGAGGGATGAAGTAGTGAAGGCAGCAGAGGATCAAGTAGGTAAAAAGACGAGGGCTAATAGAAATCCTTGGGTAACAGAAGAAATATTGAATTTAATTGATGAAAGGAGAAAATATAAAAATGCAGTAAATGAAGCAGGAAAAAAGGAATACAAACGTCTCAAAAATGAGATCGACAGGAAGTGCAAAATGGCTAAGCAGGCATGGCTAGAGGACAAATGTAAGGATGTAGAGGCTTGTCTCACTAGGGGTAAGATAGATACTGCCTACAGGAAAATTAAAGAGACCTTTGGAGAGAAGAGAACCACTTGTATGAATATGAAGAGCTCAGATGGAAACCCAGTTCTAAGCAAAGAAGGGAAGGCAGAAAGGTGGAAGGAGTATATAGAGGGTTTATACAAGGGCGATGTACTTGAGGACAATATTATGGAAATGGAAGAGGTTGTAGATGAAGATGAAATGGGAGATAAGATACTGCGTGAAGAGTTTGACAGAGCACTGAAAGACCTGAGTCGAAACAAGGCCCCGGGAGTAGACAACATTCCATTAGAACTACTGATGGCCTTGGGAGAGCCAGTCATGACAAAACTCTACCATCTGGTGAGCAAGATGTATGAGACAGGCGAAATACCCACAGATTTCAAGAAGAATATAATTATTCCAATCCCAAAGAAAGCAGGTGTTGACAGATGTGAAAATTACCGAACTATCAGTTTAATAAGTCACAGCTGCAAAATACTAACGCAAATTCTTTACAGACGAATGGAAAAACTGGTAGAAGCGGACCTCGGGGAATATCAGTTTGGATTCCGTAGAAATGTTGGAACATGTGAGGCAATACTAACCTTACGACTTATCTTAGAAGAAAGATTAAGAAAAGGCAAACCTACGTTTCTAGCATTTGTAGACTTAGAGAAAGCTTTTGACAACATTAACTGGAATACTCTCTTTCAAATTCTGAAGGTGGCAGGGTAAAATACAGGGAGCGAAAGGCTATTTACAATTTGTACAGAAACCAGATGGCAGTTATAAGAGTCGAGGGGCATGAAAGGGAAGCAGTGGTTGGGAAAGGAGTGAGACAGGGTTGTAGCCTCTCCCCGATGTTATTCAATCTGTATATTGATCAAGCAGTAAAGGAAACGAAAGAAAAATTCGGAGTAGGTATTAAAATTCATGGAGAAGAAGTAAAAACTTCGAGGTTCGCCGATGACATTGTAATTCTGTCAGAGACAGCAAAGGACTTGGAAGAGCAGTTGAACGGAATGGACATGGTCTTGAAAGGAGGATATAAGATGAACATCAACAAAAGCAAAACGAGGATAATGGAATGTAGTCAAATTAAATCGGGTGATGCTGAGGGAATTAGATTCGGAAATGAGACACTTAAAGTAGTAAAGGAGTTTTGCTATTTAGGGAGTAAAATAACTGATGATGGTCGAAGTAGAGAGGATATAAAATGTAGACTGGCAATGGCAAGGAAATCATTTCTGAAGAAGAGAAATTTGTTAACATCGAGTATAGATTTAAGTGTCAGGAAGTCATTTCTGAAAGTATTTGTATGGAGTGTAGCCATGTATGGATGTGAAACATGGACGATAACCAGTTTGGACAAGAAGAGAATAGAAGCTTTTGAAATGTGGTGCTACAGAAGAATGCTGAAGATAAGGTGGGTAGATCATGTAACTAATGAGGAGGTATTGAATAGGATTGGGGAGAAGAGAAGTTTGTGGCACAATTTGACTAGAAGAAGGGATCGGTTGGTAGGACATGTTTTGAGGCATCAAGGGATCACAAATTTAGCATTGGAGGGCAGCGTGGAGGGTAAAAATCATAGAGGGAGACCAAGAGATGAATACACTAAGCAGATTCAGAAGGATGTAGGTAGCAGTAGGTACTGGGAGATGAAGAAGCTTGCACAGGATAGAGTAGCATGGAGAGCTGCATGAAACCAGTCTCAGGACTGAAGACGACAACAACAACGACATATTGTGTGTGGACAATGCTAGTGAAAAATGAATGAATTGTGTAGCTTGAGCTTTTTCCATTGTTAAACAACTTCTTTGCAAAACATTAATGTGCACTAGGGATAAATCAAATGTAGTTGCTCTGTTTAAAACAGACTGACCTTGTGTTTTGGATGATGGAGGTGCCATTGTACATTTGGCTGTACTGAGTTTTCTGTGGTGTTCCTAAATTATTTCAGGCAAGTGCTGGGATGGTTCCTACCATAAGGCCATCACCGACTACCTGTCCCATCCTTGTCAAACTAAACTTTTAAGTATGTAAATGGCAGTGTACATAAATTATGCTTTTTTTCTTTCTTTTTTTCTTCTCCTTCTCCTTCTTCTTCTTCTTCTTCTTCTTCCTCCTCCTCCTCCTCCTCCTCCTCAAACTGTAGTATCATGGATGTCCAGTTTCATCAGTGGAACTGTGTTGGGTTTTAACACTACCCCTGATGTATGTTAAAAGAAAAAGAGAAGAAGCACACACCTGTGACAGAGACACCCAACAAGAAGTAAATTTAGCAGTAAACTCAAATTTTTCCTGTTTTCTGGGTAGGTACAACAAACAGTTTACATCCTCTCTATTGTATCTATCATGATTTGTGTGCCAAAAATATTTAACTCTTGCTTTATAACAAGTATGAGGCATACTGTGACTGAAAGAAGTGCTTACAATGGTGTTTTATTACAAAAAATGTTTTATTACAAAATAACAGTATACGTAATGAAAACTGCATAACAAATATTTCTTCATAGCTTGTGATTACACCATAAAAACTTTAACTATTCCATGTAAAACATCCATAGGTCTAATCACACCAGCAGCAATACACTGACAAAATTAAATTTGGTACTGATATTCAATACAACACAGATTGACAGCTGGACTGTAAATGCATAATACCATTTAATATTACATTATTTCCCAGACTAATAGCAGTAATGCATTAATAATGCATTAATAAGTCACTTATACAGTAACCATCTGTAAAATCTTAAATATTCTTCATTCCTTAGCAACTTTTCATTTGTCTACTGCTTGTCATAAACACAACAACTTCTGTGAACAGATAGTCGAATCTTAAGTTTTAGATGCAGTGACATGTCTGTTTAGTGAAGCAAGTGAAGTAGTGACAAGTACATACATTGCTTTGGTAAATATATTTCTTAGCACTCTTCTATAGAAACTTTTCTATGTACAATGATTCATACAGAAACATAGCTTTAGACAACTTCAAGTTACATATCTTGAAACTTCAGAAAATACAAGCACCGACTCTCACATAATTAAATCTTTAATTTGTTATTAGACTAACACACTTAAAATTGTTTTAGAATGAAAATGTGCCTTACTGGAATATGAAAGTGTCTGAGTAGAAGATTTAACATAGATGTTTTCTCTTCATATATATATGTATGTATATGTATATTTCAATTAGCACATACAAAATAATTTGAAAATAATGGCTTCCTATTTGAAACACCAAATTTGAAGCATTTTCAAATTACAGGTCTGGAGAATTTTGAAATAACTGCTTCTTGTTGAACTTTGCAAAAGCTGTCTGCAGTTATAATGTCTTTTCATAATTCTGTTACCTTTTATGTATTTATGTTTCAATTAAATAGTCTATAATGTTATTAAAATGGAAGCACATACCTGCAACCATTTAAACTAGCAACAGACAGTATTTTCTGCACAGTAATATAAGATGGAAATTTTTCTTTCTCACAACTTACGAGACTGAGATGTTACAAAGGATGAAATATATTACTCACTGTGAACTATGAAATTAACCTGTCATATTTTCAGTGGTATTAGGTAGTGAAAGAAGATCAGCATACATGACCATCCCATGTAATTTTGTATTTATTCTGCTTATATAAAATTAAAGAAGAGTCTCCTATATTTAGCCACATAAGACTAAATAACACAAAAAATTAACATTTTTAATAACATAGAATAAAAATTAAGAATAAATTTGAAGCAGAAGCAGTATTTCTCACCTGAACTGATTGAAATATGAAGAGAATTATTCCTTTTTATTTTTTAAACTGAGAAATCTTAGCCATAATTAACTGAATACACTTACTGCTTTTCATAAAATTAATAAATCACCAAATGAAAATAACTTATATATGTTATAAATGCCAACAGCTCAATTGTGAATTAATATATAAACAGTAACCACTTAAAAGAAAGTTAGGTGAACATATTGCACATTTAGAAGAGATTAATAGGTTGATACAAACAACTGAATCTTAGATATGTAACTGTTTATTAATTGAAATTAAGCACAATAATGATATTGTTTATCCATGTCCAGTAAAGCAGTTACTGCGTACATAAAAAGAAAAAAAAAAATTTCAGAAATGGAGAACTAATCATTGTACTGTGATACTAATTTGAAAAGATTTTGGCTACAAATGCCATTCACTAATTTAAAAAAAAGTACTGTCTAGTGTTGAATTGCAGAAATTATCTTTGGATCAATAACAGTTTAAGTTACTATTAGAACAGATGGTTTTGTGGAAAATGTGGACTGATATGGCAGATGACTTCATTGCCTGTAAGAAAGCTTTTGAGCTGTGGAAATGGTTGTTTTTTTTGTGAGTACACAGTTCATTTGCAAAGGCTGAATAAGAATGGTCAGCATATTTTTAGCCATTTGCTACACTTTACAGTCATGTACATCCAATACAAGTCAAAATAACTATGCTCCTGACATCATCTTTATATTTCCTGAACATTGGATTCTATCTCAGCTTTCTGTTCTACTCTGACATTGGTTGATTGATTGTGGTGTATATGTGAAGAGAAATTTGATTAATCTATACTTGAGGAGGGGACAGTAATAAACTTTAGTAAACTTATCAAAATTTTCAGTTGAAAACATTATGTTTATGAATTTACTAAATACTGTCAGTATGTTAGCAACATATTAACTGACATAAGTGTTGTAGTTTGTGATTTTGTGTCTCTGTAATTTTTCAATCTTTATTTGAAGTTAACAAACATGAGATATTTTGAAGCCATAAACACTGGCAAAAAAATGAAGGAACTGTGAGGTTTCACAAAACAGGGCACAAAGGACAATCAGAACTATAAGCTTTTCACTATCCAGCTGATTTAAAATTAAATTCAATGAAGACCTGCAATTAACTTTGAAATAAATAACTCACTAGTTACTAAAACATTTCAATGTACTTTGAGATGCACAAACTTTAGGCACTATTGCAAACACTGCTGCACAGTCTGAATTTTGCAATTGTTAGCTGCATTTCTTGAGAACTCATGACTCTATGAAATGATGCAATTGGAGTACCAGCAGAAGTTTATTTGTCTGTATGAAAACCCTCAACTCTCGGAGAGACGGTGATGGTACATATAATTAAAAACCACATTACCATATGATCTGCATCTTGGATGGAATTCCTTCACTTTTATAGACATAGACTATAAATTTATTGTAATAAATGTAACTGCACTTGTAGACTGACTTTGCAAAGGAATTTTACAGTCTTCTTACTGGGTTCTTATGATCTGTACTAAAAAGTCTCTCTTCATAGACAACTAGATTCTACACTTAGATGTCCTTTTCAAGTTAGCTTTTACATTTAATATGCATTATTTATTAACTAGTTGTTTATCATAAAAATATATTTATTTTTAAGTAACAATACTTACAACCACTGTTTAGTATACAGTCGTTATGTCTACACAATGTTCATTAGTTTCTTGTGAGTACTCTCCCAACAGAAGTGTATAACTTGGAGTATATGTAGTTGAAAGCCCACACAGTGTATTTTAATGCTAAGTAGCTGCCCTGTACTTCAGAATTTATTACTATCAAAAATGGTTCTTTGTTATGATTGGTTTTCTTTTGATTCTTATAAAAATATGAAACTTTATGAATAATTTAAAAAAACACATTCAGCTCTGAAGAGGAGTTAATTTGTTACTGTAAAACATCATCAAATGAGTACTGAAAAGCTGAATAGGCAATTCATGACAAAACAAAGAAATGGTGATGGATTATTGGTTTTTAAAATTATTCTCCACCAGCACTATTCTTGATTGTACCAAGTTTACAAATTAGAATAAAATGATTTCAGCAAAGTAGCATTCACATGGTAAACCATGAGGTTTTAAAACATTTTCATTTGCTTCAGCAGTACGGTATTTATTTTATGTATTATAATGAAGTTACATTAGTAATGGTGGGAAAATGTAAGAAAGTTAGACCATGCTGATGATGATGTAAAGTTGTCATTGGTAATGAAAAGTGAGCTAAATTTGTATTTGTTTATAAAATAATTTTTGAACTTTCGATAAAATTAAATTAGTTGTATAATATTCATAGTTTTAAAGATAGTGCCTGGGCAGATATACACAGCAGTATACGGACAAAGAAAATGAAAGTTTTATTTCTGTTGCAGAATATGGCAGAAGTACTCAAGGACTGTGATTTCAGTGCAAAGGTATTTGAAATTTTTACTGGTATATAATGAAATGCAAGATCACCAGTTCTTTCAATTAAAAGAAAATAAAAAATGGAAAGACAGACTATATTCTTATACCAAGGCTAGTCACAGAGATGAATCATTCATATCAACAAGAAGTAGGCCATAAGAGGATTTATAATAATAGAATGAATTTTTATTTGCAGTGTAATGCTGTGTGTGAGTTTTATTGAAATGTAGGGCATTTCAGTGAGAAAGCAGAGGAAAATATGGACTGAAATGTAAATACTACCTGTTCATACAATATGATCAAATATTTGTTCTTCTAAATTTGATTGTCTCTGAACCATTTTAGTGTGATACATGACTTTCATCTGCTGTGACAGCAATATTACTTTGTTGATGTTTTGTTTACAGGAAACTGCACATAGTGTAATGAAGTACAGTAATACACATATATACCCAAGGCCAAAGTTACTAGCAGATTATGCACAAACACTGAATCAGAACTCACAATCTAATTTGTGCATTACAATGTTAAATGGAATAGAAAATACTGCAGCATTATATCAATATAGAAAGACAAAAAGTTAATTTTCTTACTGTTGGTCTCAAGATTTTTTGGCCATCTTTATTGAGTATATTCCACAACAGAAATTTATTCATAAATAAGCAGTTTTATGCAATATCTTATTAAGAAAGGCTTGATCTAAGAAATGACCACTTCTTGTTAATATTCTACTGCCTGAAAAGGAAAGGGAAACTGTAATAAGAGAATAAAATAAAAATACTGCCATAGGAGGAAAGTTACACACTGGTAAACAACTGCATATGTTGCACTTGTATCTGGCACAATTCTTTTATTGTGCCTTTGTGATTGCAGCATTCAGCTACTGTATTCCATGGCTGTGATGCAAAAACAGAGGTGCTCAAGTACAGCACCATGATTATCTTCTCGGCAGAAAATAGAGAGACATTTCACAGAAACTGCACAATTGCAGCCTCACTGTTCTGCTATTGTTTGAAAGAGAAAAGATTTGTTCCAAACTCCCATTCTTCAAAATCCAGTGGTCCAAAGCAGTCATTAAAGAATGACTCCATTACTCGGTACAAGTGATTTTTGACTCCAGAGAATGTGTTTCCTTCATCGGGATATGTCTGGAACAAGAAAGCAGAAACCACAATGTTACCCAGGCAAAAGATCTTTTGCTTACCAGTCATACAGCAATGTCTTTCACTAGAATGACATGGCTGAATATGTATCATCCAGACAGCGTTCTATAATTAGGAAAGAGGAGTTCAAAGAATGAAAAGGTTATATATGAAGGTAATAAAAAAAATCTGAATATGAAAATTGAGAAGTGTAGGCCCTTGAGATCTGAAACACACACACAAGCATGTCCCCTGCGCCCCCCCCCCTCCCCCCACACACACGCACAAAAAGAAACCACTGTCTCTGGCCACTGAGACCACACTCTGCAGCCAGAGATAGTGGTCATGTGTGTGTGTGTGTGTGTGTGTGTGTGTGTGTGTGTGTTTTCCAAATGAATTTTTGAAAGTTATCACAAAGTATTACTTTGACTGTCAAATCAATTATGCCACTATAGTGACAAGCGACTGGTCAATCTACACCTCAAGCACGAAAGAAAAAGGCATCACGAGATTCAAAAACAGATGAGCAATGGGGTGCAAGACTGAAAAGACATTTGAGTACACACTGTTCAAGACCATTCATCTGCAACAGTCGAGGAACGGAAAGCAAGACTGGGTACTATTCAAGCGCACACTACTCAGTACATATGAACACTGAATGCTGATTTACAGCTTGGTGTATTCCATTCTGATGTTAATGTTATTACAGTCTTCATCCGAATTGGTTATGAGAAAAATGGATAAATTATGTTTGTACAACAGTGCCTTCAGATTTATGGACGAAACTCCACAAATGTTCTGTGTGGGTGGAGAAATGAAATTGCCAGAATTAAAATCACCAATCAAACCATTGTAAATATTGGAATCAGGTGACACAAGCCAATCAAAATGTTTCTTGGCAAACAAACCCAAGTACAGTTCATGTTTACAAATGACATTGTTCAGTGCAACAAACATTACATGAGAATTACACAACATTGAAACTGCTAGGGCAAATGTATCATTATGCAGGACCACTATTACCACTGCTGAATACAGATTACAAATTTATTTCATGGGAAATTATAGTTGTATTACAAACCTTATTTCATCAACAGTATGAATTAAGTCAATAATTCAGACCTGCCCTTGAACAAATGCCAACATTTAACTGCAAAGTTTTAGTTACAGCTGACAAAACACCTGTCAGCCAACATGAAAGACAGTAAAATGCACCAACAATTGATGATGTGATGATTGTTATAGTTCTTCACAGCAGAAATTGTAATGCTCATTGGGTCTTAGAAGCACATCACTCATATGATGGATTACAATACCTGATTTTATTTTTGTGCTCTCATTTGCCACAGACAACATGCTAGGTGTGTCTCTTCATAATTCGTAGGATGGCACCAAACATTCCTAGTACTCTCACCAGAGACAGCCACACAGCAACCAGTAGCCACCAACTGATGGCCATTACATGCACATGCCCTCCTCAGTTGGCACATGCGGCGCCACTGCCAAAGTGTATAAGAGGCTGCTGCAAGCTATCTCAGCCCACCTTTGGTATTGTACAGACTTGGCTATGGACTCTCACACTTTCGACATTGTATTGAATGTGACTGTACTAGTGTTTCTCAGCCCACTGAGTTAAGTAAACAGTTTTTACCTAACTGTTCTTGTGTCTCTCATTCTCCGCTGTCTACAAAAGGGTACAGTAACATTGGCGCTGAGGCTGATCCTTCGTTTGCCTGTTATCTGACGGACTTGTACCCTGCTGAGACCTGACACAACAACACTGTGACAATAATGGTAGAGCATGTCTCTTACAGATCATTTGACAAACACCATGCTTGCCCACTGCATTGTGTTTATACTGACTTTGTTTGTGTCTCAGAACATTCTGACCTGCAACTGCTGTTTTCGTTATTTTCTGTCTGCAGGGGCTGATATTTTTTGCATATTGTTGTCTGTGACTTCTAATTGAGACATCCTTTACAGCTCCAGTGTTTACATTTTGTTTCTGTTTAATGTGTATTGTGTACTGAATCATGGCCATGTACTGCAGGAACTGTCTCTAAGCCAAGCTATTCAGTTGAAGATTCAGAAAAGTCAACAACTTATGGAAGGAATGAAAAAACTGATGCAATTCCAACTGTTACATGACAGTGCCTCACTCACTGCATCCCAAGCAGTGCCATCACAAGCAATGTCTGTCTGTGCACCACAGTTCTGGGTATTCAATGCACAGCAGGAAGACTGGTTTGAATATCGTGCTCAGCTTGATACCAACTTCATTGCACATCATATTCAAGGTGTGGACAGAAAATGACATTTCTGGCAATGGTAGGTGTTGCAGTATACAGGCTGGGATGTAAACTTTTTCCATCACCCACCTAGAAAGTGTAGACCATGATAACTTGATTTTGGTTGGTTCAAATGGCTCTGAGCACTATGTGACCCAACTTCTGAGGTCATCAGACGCCTAGAACTTAGAACTAATTAAACCTAACTAACCTAAGGACATTACACACATCCATGCCCGTGGCAGGATTCGAACCTGCGACCGTAGCTGTCACGCGGTTCCAGACTGAAGCACCTAGAACCGCACGGCCACACCGGCCAGCTTGATTTTGGTGTTAACCAAGTACTTTAATGATGAAGTGAACATGGCTGCTGCTCCTTACAAAAACAGACAATCATTGATCAAATGGCGCAACAACTGTTGACCTGGCAAGACAAAGGTGTAATCACTCCAGTAGCAGCTAGTCAGCGAGCATCTACTCCAGTAGTCATCACAAAACTATGTAGCAAATTAAGATTGTATGTTGATTTCAAGTCAATGGTGAACCTTGAAAACAGTGACTGACTCATTTCACATTGTCAGACATGTGCAGAGCACCAGGCTGATTCTCCACCTCCAATTTCTTTGGTTGGTCCAAGCCCAGTGCCCCTTGGCAATGGCTATACGTTAATTTTGTGGGCTGATTGTTTTTGGCACTTAAGGCAAATTTCCATTTGTGAAACCAAAGTAACAGACCACAATGGCAAAAAATTCTTACGTCTGATAATCTCAGATAATGGACCACAGTTTACATTGGCAGACTTAAAGCACTTTTGAATTCCAACAACATTCAACATGTGACACGTTGTGAAGCAGAACACTTTGTGAAAACATTTAAGCAACAAATGTAAAATTTATGTGCCTCCCACACATGGGAGCAAGCCCTGGTGATTTTCCTATCCTCATATCATTCCCAGCCACACAACGGCAAGTTACCTGCAGAGCTACTGCACAGACACTGACACAAAGTACTGCTGCATCCACCACATCAGTTGGTCCTTCCTCTGCAACATACTAAATTTAAGTTCAATGATCATGTCTTTTTCAGAGTCTTTGGCCAAAAGATATACTGGGAATGGGGTGTCATCATTCAAGTCTTTGGCTGATTTGTCTGGGTTCGACTGGACTGCACATGGGGCATCAGAATCAGTTCCACTCCTGTCAGCTGTGTGATCCTCCCACAGATTTCTTGGTTTCAGAGGTGGTATCCTACAGGATCTTGCAGCCATAGCTGCTCTCGCTTCTGTCATGTCATACACTGCTGGATGGAGAGCCCATGGATGTGAATATGGTGATGCCAACTCTGCTGCCACCACAGTCAGCAGCCCCAGCCACAGAGGTCTGGTCCTCTACATACCGCCACTTTCCTGTATGCCTCCAAGGACCCACCAGTCACTGTTGCATCATCACCAGTTCCAAAAGTTGCTCCACCCCTGGAAGCAAATTTATCTTGGCTGGTGTTCCCAATCATTCACAAGGAGGGAATGAGTTCAGTAACTCGCCATCAGCCACTGTTCCAGCTCCTGCCTCCTCAGTGACACCTGCTTCCAACTTTCAATCCCCGCCCCCCTTCCTCCCCCCCACTGCCTCCCTCCCGTTCCTGTTGTTATTAGCAATGTCGGTACATAACAACAGTGAAGAGATTTCTGGGGGAGGAATATAGTGTCGTTCAACACAGAAACGACACCAGGTGTGTCCATTTGTAATTCACAGGTGGGCACCAGAAATTCCTAGTACCTTCTCCAGAGGCAGCCACAGAGCAACCGATGGCCACCAACCAAAGGCCAGTGCTGGTAGTGCTGCTGCGGGAGTGTGTAAGATGCTGCCACAAGCTATCATCAGCCCACCTTCTGTATTGTGATATACACCTGGGAGTACTCAGTCTCTTTCTTAGTGATTACATTATTACAGACTTGAGTAAGGACTTGGACATTCTTGCTATTGTATTGAATCTGAATACACTAGTGTTCTTCAACAGACTGATTTAAATAAACGATTTTTACCTAACTTTTGTTGTGTCTCTCATTCTGTGCTTTCTGCCTTTATAACCCAAGCATCACAACATGATACAATAATTTTGCCAAGGGGAAGGAAGTTGCTATCATTTCAACATTGTAATGAGAAATCCCAAAGAGATAAACAAATGAATAGGAAACTCAGTGGCTATTCATATTGATTTGTGAAAATGTTGAAAATATTGTAAAATGTCAACAACTATTCAATCAATATATTGTTGATACATATGCAAAAATAAAAACTGAATGACTTTTTTATTTTCAATTAAATAAAACCAAGGTATGTTCCACTTACTGATGGCCACGTTTACAGGAAAGTACTCAGTCTCAGTATTCATGCATGAATACACACAAGATGCAATGGAAAATGTTCATGCATATGGCCACCCCAAATTATAAGATAAAATAAAGTAACTTTTGCTAACTGGGCAGTCATCAGATCATTGTGATATTTATCCAAGTGTGTTCAAACAAAAATTGAAATCTTTAATGGATTTCATTGTGAAGCATCATGTTTTCGGAGAGACATGCTGTTGGATGTATTCCAGTGAGTGACAAAAGGGGAAGTTGCCACATGTGCACATTTTGAGTTAGTTGATCAAAAAACACACATCACATCAAATTAATTAAGTCATCGCAACAGAAATACCAGATGTCAGTATTTATTCAGACTTATTTGAAGTCATCACCAAATGAATCATGGCCCATGTGGCTTACTCAACAATAATTCATCATGAATGGCTGATGGAAAACACACAAAATGGTACCCAAGACACAACTGCTGAGAATATCATTAGCAATGATGGGTATCCACTGTATTATCAATGATCAACTGAAGACAACAGCAAAGCCATCACTTTTGAAGCATGAAACATTGATGTTGAAGCTGATAATAATTGGGTTGTACTATACTCACCATTATCCTTGAAAATGTATGAAGCACACATGAATGCTGAGCAATTTGGAGGAATGGATCAAGTAAATTTGAAAATATACCAGTAAAGACAGTTTTTGGAGTGGGAAATGTTGCAGTATCTGTCTATGAAATTTACCAATATCACCTGAGATGCTACATTAGTAACAATGATGCAGTATGTTGCATTTTATCATTTGAAATCTATGAATGACAGCTAACAGTTTGTCGTTTGGCAGTGGACCTTGAAAATGGGAAGTGTGCATACTTTACAACACAAAACGTACATGCAAGAGCATTGTCACATTAAATGCATTGTTCTCACAGCGACGGGATAATATGTTTGCTAAGATGTTATGTTACTCTGAAGTGCCAACATATTACACATGGAATGCATCAGTGAACAAGTTTCATCACTGCAAAAGATGTGTAGCAGGACAATCCAATTTATATATGACTGACATGTTAATGCATCTGTGCATTTCTAGAATGAAATTTTCACTGTACAGTGGAGTGTGTGCTGATATGAAACTTCCTGGCAGATTAAAACTGTGTGCCAGACCAAGACTTGAACTCGGGACCTTTTCCTTTCATGGGCAAGTGCTCTACCATCTGAGCTACCCAAGCATGACTCACACCCCGTCCTCACAGCTTTAATTCCGCCAGTACCTCGTCTCTTACCTTCCAAACTTCACAGAAGCTCTCCTGCGAACCTTGCAGAACTAGCACTACTGGAAGAAAGGATATTGCGGAGAGGTGGCTTACCCACAGCCTGGGGGATGTTTCTAGTATGAAATTTTCACTGTACAGCGGAGTGTGTGCTGATATGAAGCTTCCTGGCAGATTAAAACTGTGTGCAGGACTGAGACTTGAAGTCAGGACCTTTGCCTTTTGCTGGCAAGTGCTCTACCAACTGAGCTATCCAAGCACGACTCATTCCCTGTCCTCACAGCTTTAATTCTTCCAATACCTCGTCTGTGGAGTGTAGAGTGAAAATTTCATTCTAGAAACATCCCCCCCCCCCCCCCCCCCCCAGGCTGTGGCTAAGCTATGTCACCACAATATCCTTTCTTCCAGGAGTGCTAGTTCTGCAAGGTTCGCAGGAGAGCTTCTGTTAAGTTTGGAAGGTAGGAGATGAGGTACTGGTGGAATTAAAGCTGTGAGCACGGGGCGTGAGTCATGCTTGGGTAGCTCAGTTGGTAGAGCACTTGCCCGCGAAAGGCAAAGGTTCCGAGTTCGAGTCTCGGTCCGGCACACAGTTTTAATCTGCCAGGAAGTTTGCATCTGTACATTATTCACACAAACAATGCTGAATGATTGCATTGTGATTACTGTTAATCAATGTATGTGAACTGACTTCTTCCAAGAATTGAGAACAGTAAAATATGTTGCACTTGTTGTGAAGCTTGCCAAGAATTAAGTCTGACTGATAATGATGCACACTGGGGCACTTAACTTGCTGATGCATTGAATACTATACAACCAAAATAGATACACACATTATTTGCAATCATATTGACAGCATGCTTCCCATCCATTCCAAAAGATCAGTGGGAAAGATGAAATGAATGAAGATGTCCTACTTCATCAATGTGCTACGAATCATATTTTGGATATCTGATTCACACCAAATGTGTATAATGATCAGTTTTGATTGAATTAATATGTTTGGCAATTGCTAACAAAGCACTGGAGCATTTGTGAATGAATGTGCTGAATTGATTTGAAAAAGATCATCTCAATCATGATTTACAACAAGAAATACAATTAATGATATGATTATAATAGAGGGAAACATTCCACGTAGGAAAAATATATCCAAAAACAAAGATGATGTGACTTACCAAATGAAAGTGCTGGCAGGTCGACAGACACACAAACAAACACAAACATACACGCAAAATTCAAGCTTTCGCAACAAACTGTTGCCTCATCAGGAAAGAGGGAAGGAGAGGGAAAGACGAAAGGATGTGGGTTTTAAGGGAGAGGGTAAGGAGTCTCCAATCCCGGGAGTGGAAAGACTTACCTTTGGGGGAAAAAAGGACGGGTATACACTCGCACACACACACATATCCATCCACTCATATACAGACACAAGCAGACATATTTTGGTCTTTAAATATGTCTGCTTGTGTCTGTATATGAGTGGATGGATATGTGTGTGTGTGCGAGTGTATACCCGTCCTTTTTTCCCCCTAAGGTAAGTCTTTCCGCTCCCGGGATTGGAATGACTCCTTACCCTCTCCCTTAAAACCCACATCCTTTCGTCTTTCCCTCTCCATCCCTCTTTCCTGATGAGGCAACAGTTTGTTGCGAAAGCTTGAATTTTGTGTGTATGTTTGTGTTTGTTTGTGTGTCTGTCGACCTGCGAGCACTTTCATTTGGTAAGTCACGTCATCTTTGTTTTTGGATATAAGAAATACAATTAGATGTTTATGAATTGGGTACAACTGTTTACACAAATCTTCTGAAATTGGTTACACAAAAATGCATTATTTATGAGAGAATAATGCATGCAGTTACAAGCCAAAGCAACATATTGTATTTCCAAGATACACCCAGAGACATAAGCAAAACTATCATTTCACTTATTTTGACAAATACACAGTAACAAAGAAAATATTGCACTAGCAATCACATCACCTAGAACTGTGTCAGTGTTTCTGGTTGGTGGCGAAACAGCACATTCAGCACTGAAATTGTCAATGAATAAGCAAATCACTGAAATACCAACATGCAATATCAACAAAAATTCTGGGATCGGCCAAGTGCTCAAGTCATGTCAGCTCATTATATGGGACAAATGTACTATGGTGCAAAAGAAACCATTTGATGTGCTTCATCATACATTCCTCGGATTTTAATATTTGAAAGAAAGTAAATAGCTCTTTGGTGGCATACTCATTTTATTGTTTGGTGATTTTCAACAAACTGTACCAGGTTGCGGAGGTATGTGGCGTTAGATGTTTACCCACAAGTCATGTAATTCACATAAATAATGGGCCACTTATTTTTGTATGCGGTGATGGCACCTGATGGTGACTCAGATGTGCTCTTTATGGTTTACAACAGGCAAATTTGCTCATTGGCACATTAATGTGAGTTCACTATGATGCTCCTCAAATCACTGTAGCATGGTTCTGGCTCCGAGCCATGGGAAATTATACTGCTGAAATATGACATCGCATTCGGGGAAGACATCAAGCATGAAGGAAAGCAGGTGGTTTGCAGCTGTCTGTATGTCTCCAATTATTACCACAGGTGCCATGCAAGCCCAGGAGAATGTCTCCTGTAGCTTAATACTGCTCCCGCCAGCCTGCGTCCGTGGCGTGCTGCACATTTTGAGCAGCTGTTCACCTCGATGATGGCATTTGTGGAGATGACCATCGACCAAGTGTAGCAAAAATGTGATTCACCTCAACAGCCAACACATTTCAACTGATCTACAGTCAATTCCCAATGGTGCCATGCCCACTGCAATCGTAATTGATGATGTCATTGGCTCAGCGTATGTATACATAGGGGTGGTCTGCTGCAGAGCTCCCTGTTCGACAATGTACGATGGACGGTGTCCTCTGAAACACTTGTGTGTGCACCAGCATTGTGTACTTTCGCCAAAGATGGCACAAATCAACATCAATCCTACTTTAAAGAGCAGACAAACTTCTGAACCTCACGTCCTGTCATGGATGTCCAACCATTTAACACATAGTGGTAGTTTCACTGTCCTTCTACTTCTTTCCGTAGGTGCTCACGACAGTAGCATGTGAACAATCAACCAGTTTTGCCGTTTTCAAGATACTCATTCACATAAACTAAACTCTGCCTGGACAGGCCATGAAGGCCAAATGTTACTGACCGGCCACCACGTCATCCTCAGCCTACAGGCATCACTGGATGTTGATAAGGAGGGGTATGTGGTCAGCACAGCACTCTCCTGGCCATATGTCAGTTTTCAAGACCGGAGCTGCTACTTCTCAATCAAGTAGCTCCTCGGTTTGCCTCACAAGGGCTGAGTGCACCCTGCTTACCAACAGCACTTGGCAGACCAGATGGTCACCCATCAAAGTGCTAGCCCAGCCCGGCAGTGCTTAACTTCAGGGATCTGACGGGAACCGATGTTACCACTGCAGTAAGACCATTGGCTTTATTTGTTCACATGCTGTGCATAATAATAATAATAATAATAATAATAATAATAATAATAATAATAATCCCCGTGGAGGCCCGGGAAAAGAATAGGCCTCCGGTATGTTCTGCCAGTTGTAAAAGGCGACGAAAAGAACAAACCACTAATAGGGCTAACCCCCCTTTTAGTGTGATGAGTTGGTTCAGGACAGAACTAAAGAAGCCTCGGACAAGCGCCGTCATGGTCGGGGACGACGCTTGAACCCTATGCCCGCCCACAATGGTAACGACACTGCTAGCCAACTGGAAAATGATTTAAATCCAAATAGAGGTGTTTTGCAGGATATGCTTCCTACAAACACCCTAGAAGGAAAACAAAGGCAGAGGATGAGATGGTCAGATGAAGTTAATCGACACCTCATGTTCTGTTATTACCAAGCAACAAACCTAGGAACCAACACAACTGGATACAGATCACAAGTATACACAACATTTATTACCAGATACCCAGAATTAAAATTTTTAACAGATTAACGACTAGCTGATCAGATCCGTGTAATAATCAAAAATAACAGGATACCCCAGTCAGAATTAGAAAACATCAAACAACAAGTACAACAAATACTGGAACAAAATAATGTGCAAACAGAAGAAGAAGAAAATAGAGTAATGGACTCAAATATCCCAGAGCAAACAAACAAAGAACAACACGCATCAATTAAACAATCAGAGGAAAACGAAATCTTGCGACAGCCACCAGAACAAGCACAAATAGAACACGAAGTGACACACATGTTAGATATAGAAGAAAAATTTCAGCTGACATATATAGAATACAAAGACACAAATACAGACATTAGACCATTCTTGCATAGACTGCCAAGTAACCCACAAGTCGAAACAACAATAGAAACTATCAACACAATCATACACAACAAAATAAATGAGTATACAACTATGGAAGAGTTACAACTACTGGTTTATATAGGAGCACTCACTACACTAAATATACACACTAGGCAGAGATCAGAACCAACCAACACACAGAAGAAACCCACAAAACCAGCATGGCAACACAGGCTACAGATCTGAATAGAAAAACTGAGAAAGGACATCGGACAGCTAACACAATTTATAAGAAATGAAATGTCAGAAAAAAAACGAAAAAGGTTAGGTAAAATCTCACAAGAAGAAGTGATAGAGCAATTAGATGAGAAGAAGCAGAAATTACAAGCATTGGCCAAACGACTTAGGAGATACAAAAAAAGTGAAAATAGAAGGAAACAAAACCAAACATTCAACGCAAACCAAAAGAAATTTTACCAGACAATAGATAACACACACATTAAAATAGACAATCCACCAAACATAACAGACATGGAACACTTCCGGAGCAACATATGGTCAAACCCGGTACAACATAACAGGCATGCACGGTGGATACAAGCATAAACAGACACATACAAGATGATACCACAAATGCCTGAAGTGATAATTTTGCAACATGAAGTCACCCAAGCTATTAATTCTACTCACAATTGGAAAGCCCCTGGAAAAGATAAAATAGCAAATTTCTGGCTAAAGAAGTTCACCTCAACACATTCACATCTAACTAAATTATTTAACAGTTACATTGCAGACCCATACACATTCCCTGATACACTTACACATGGAATAACTTATCTGAAACCTAAAGATCAAGCAGACACAGCAAACCCAGCTAAATATCGCCCCATAACATGCCTACCAACAATATACAAAATATTAACTTCAGTCATTACACAGAAATTAATGACACATACAACATAGAACAAAATTATAAATGAAGAACAAAAAGCCTGTTGCAAAGGAGCACGAGGATGTAAAGAGCAAATGATAATAGATGCAGAGGTGACATATCAAGCTAAAACTAAACAAAGGTCGCTACACTACGCATACATTGATTACCAAAAAGCTTTTGATAGTGTACCCCACTCATGGTTACTACAAATATTGGAAATATACAAAGTAGATCCTAAATTGATACAGTTCCTAAACATAGTAATGAAAAATTGGAAAACCACACTTAATATCCAAACAAATTCAAATAATATCACATCACAGCCAATACAGATTAAGCGTGGAATATACCAAGGAGATTCATTAAGTCCTTTCTGGTTCTGCCTTGCTCTGAACCCACTATCCAACATGCTAAATAATACAAATTATGGATACAATATCACTGGAACATACCCAAACAAAATCACACATTTGCTATACATGGATGATCTAAAACTACTGGCAGCAACAAATCAACAACTCAACCAATTACTAAAGATAACAGAAGTATTCAGCAATGATATAAATATGGCTTTTGGAACAGACAAATGTAAGAAAAAGAGCATAGTCAAGGGAAAACACACTAAACAAGAAGATTACATATTGGATAACCACAGTGACTGCATAGAAGCGATGGAAAAAACAGTTGCCTATAAATATCTAGGATACAGACAAAAAATAGGAGTAGATAATACAAATATTAAAGAAGAACTAAAAGAAAAATATAGACAAAGACTAACAAAAATACTGAAAACAGAACTGACAGCAAGAAACAAGACAAAAGCTATAAATACTTATGCCATACCAATATTGACCTACTCATTTGGAGTAATGAAATGGAGTAACACAGACCTAGAAGCACTCAATACACTTACACGATCACAATGCCACAAATATAGAATACATCACATACATTCAGCAACAGAAAGATTCACATTAAGCAGAAAGGAAGGAGGAAGGGGATTTATCGACATAAAAAAACCTACATTATGGACAGGTAGACAATTTAAGAAAATTCTTTATAGAACGAGCAGAAATCAGCAAAATACACAAAGCAATCACTCATATAAATACATCTGCTACACCACTGCAATTTCATAACCACTTCTACAACCCTTTAGATCACATAACATCAACAGATATGAAGAAAGTAAATTGGAAAAAGAAAATACTACATGGCAAGCACCTGTATCATCTAACACAGCCACACATCGATCAAGATGCATCCAACACATGGCTAAGAAAAGGCAATATATACAGTGAGACGGAAGGATTCATGATTGCAATACAGGATCAAACAATAAACACCAGGTATTACAGCAAGCATATTATTAAAGATCCCAATACCACAACGGATAAATGCAGACTTTGCAAACAACAAATAGAAACAGTAGATCACATCACAAGCGGATGTACAATACTAGCAAATACAGAATACTCCAGAAGACATGACAATGTTGCAAAAATAATTCATCAACAGCTTGCCTTACAACATAAACTTATAAAACAACACGCTCCCACATACCAGTATGCACCACAAAATGTACAGGAGAATGATGAATACAAATTATACTGGAACAGAACCATTATAACAGATAAAACAACACCACATAACAAACCTGACATCATACTCACTAATAAAATGAAGAAATTAACACAACTAATCGAAATATCCATACCCAATACAACAAATATACAGAAGAAAACGGGAGAAAAAAATTGAAAAATACATCCAACTGGCTGAGGAAGTCAAGGACATATGGCATCAGGATCAACTACCACACAATATCCACCAGTACATCAACGCAATACAGCTACATCCAAACATATATATATACAACTACAGAAATCTGTAATTATTGATACATGTTCAATTACCTGAAAGTTCCTAAATGCAATGTAACATATACCGTACAGTTAAAAGGAAGTCACCCTTGATCAAGGTCCACATCACTTTCCATTTTTAACCAGACATAACGTCTGAGAAAGGAAAAAAAGAAATAATAATAATCTTCCTTTTGTCAGATTTCCCATTTGCAGCCCTTATCTTTGATAGGGTGATCCCCTGTCCGTGTCTGCTCCACTTATATACTTTTGTTACCAAGACACATGCTCATAATGCCACAAGATGGTAACCAGTGTCGTGGAGGGCACTGGTACCCCCTTAGTACCCATTCATAGGGGTGGGAAGATGGTGATAGGGGAGACAGTAAAAAAGTCTGAAACTTGCATAATATCCAAAGGCTTTCAGAGTCATCAGCTAATTGGTAATAGACCTCATAACATCTCACTTGTATTGGAGGGATAAAGGAGACATAAAGAAATGAGAAATCCTGGATATGTGGCTAATCTTTAATACATGTGAAAATATAAGTCGTAATTAACTCTGACATTACTTCACTGCCTTAAATGTTTTTGTTTTCCAGAAAACCTTACTTTTTGCCCACTGAGTATAAATTTACATTGATATAAGGCTGAAACAATTAGAATAACCTAAAGACAGCCAAATAATAACATAATTATCAACCCTCTTAGACTCTCATTGGTGCCCTTTGAGATGCAATGATATTTACTGTACTTAACTGTTCATGTTAAGTGCAGTGTTAAATCTTGGTTTAACAAAGTATTGTGCATAGCAATTAATGATTTATGTAGCAGTTTGCATCGCAGCTGTAAGTTTCCACAGTATTCTGTTCACTGGTTGTTTCACTGAAAAGCAGTTCACAAAGTCATTTGTAGCTATATATCATTACTATAATATCTGTATTGTTAAATATAGCAGTTATGCTAATCAATGCTTGGCAGTGTGTCACAAAATGTTGGGTACTGTACCATGCATATAGATATGTCACATTTATACTGTTCGTTGATGCTTCTGTTTTAGTTTTATTGCATGTCCTTGCCCTAGTAAGTAAGTTAATGCACGAGAACAATTCTTTCATTACACTGCATATAAAAAGCGGTGTATTGGTGAACTATATGTGATTAAAGACAGGAAAGATGTAGAAACAGAAGCTAAGGAGTCAATGGTCAATGTACATATGGTTGCAAGCATGAAACAATCAAATGCTCTAGC